>NC_139151.1:33171119-33774268 GCF_964270905.1 Leucopleurus acutus | reverse complement strand
TCAGTGGACATTTAGTGGGCTACTGTGCACTTTGTTTAATTGACTCAACAGAGAAACACGGACCACAAGTGATTACAACCCATCTTATTGTTTGTTTCAAACTTTTAATGGGAGACAATTCATCATTGAAAAGTAAGCATACTGTTTTTCAGAACTCCCATTTCAATGCAAAGCATGGACTTAATTTGTTCTGAGTTATATTTCTCTAAAATTAAAAGGCATAAATCAGATTTCTATATTCCACAACAAATCTGCCAAACACGTCCACCTGGGCAAGAAGAAAGAAAGAATGGCATGTTTCAAAATAACTGGAATAAACAAAAATCTGTTAAAAGTCTTACCATAAAATAAATAATATTCTCAAATTAGCCAGCTTCTCTCTACGATCATTTTGAGTGCTTTTAAAGTGTCTTTTATTGATTTATATTTCACCAAGATGTGGCTAATAAAACTACAAGACTTCTCTGAACATTTTAGCACCAAGAAATACAAACCTATGTATCTCATAAGGTGTGAGCGTTTTAAAAGGTTGACACTTTTTGGCTCCAGACGCGCAGGCTCAGCGGCCATGGCTCACAGGCCTAGCCGCTCCGCGGCCTATAGGATCTTCCTGGACCGCGGCATGAACCCATGTCTCCTGCATCAGCAGGCGGATCCCCAACCACTGCGCCACCAGGGAAGCCCTGATTAGCACTTTTAAAACTGAAATGTGTTTTTGTTTTTATTATCTTGTTTTGTGCCTCACAAGTAAGTAAAGCAGGCATATTATTCTTCCCATTATAAACAGACAACTTTAGGGAGATTCAATGACATGCTGATTAGTAGAGAAGTCAGGATTAAATTGCGATTGTCTGAGTCCAGTATCTTTTTCTACCACACCCTTAAGCTCCCCCCATCCCCTGTATCCCCTTTTAGAACAAATTGCCATTTGGTAAATGGTAAAATCTTGGTAGCAACTTGAACTACACTTGGCACTCTGATAAATGTCCCAGGACTTAATTGGGCTGCTTGCCAAGAAACAGTTAGTGCCTTGCATTTCCAATATCTCTAAACAGTAGATGAATTTCACATCAATTTATTTAAATAGCAAGACTGTGAGCCTTTTCATGACCATTATCAGGTGCGGATTGATGCCTGCTAGCATAGATTTCCCACTGTGAAGCCCTTTAGTCACTCCATGCGGTTTCCCTACCTCATTATGCCTGTTAAATGAATCAATCTTACCTTAATATCATTCTTAAATATTTAATGCCAAGTTACAATGCCACCTTTTAAAATCAGTTGGTAAAATAAAAGCAGAGATTGTTCAACAGGAGGCACCCCACCTCCGCAGCCTCCACTCTTCTACATGATTACTTACTGGGGTGAGCTGTTTGCCCCAGGGGTGGGCCAATTAAAAGGATTTATATGCTTGTGTAACAATCTAGGCAGCAGCAAAGGGAACTCTTTTTTTACAAAAAAGAGTAAGCAATTTAAGGCTTACTTTTCTGGCTGAATACATATTTGTTATAATGCAGAGCTTGACCCAGAAAATCAATTTCAACACTTTATCAGTGTATGCTCCTTTGTAAGAGTTATACTGGGACCTTTGGAAAAAGGGGAGACTTTTCCTGCTGAAAAGAACATCCAGCCCTGCTTCAGGGAGATGCTCACTATGCAAATGTTATATAGTTGGATTTGTAGATGACCAGTGCACTCAAGCAAAATAGTTCAAATCAACTTTGTTGTTTCTGAGAGCTGTTATGCACTCCACACCAGGGTATGGAGCTCTAATTTATCTTTCCTGCTTCTGAGACAGGAGGGAAGGGGGCAGGGCACAACCTTTAAAAGAATGACATAGCTGTTGAGGATACGACATAAACTGGTTAGAACCGATTAGGCCAAAGATGACAGAAGATTCAACTTCCAGTAAACCTTGAGCCTCATTATACGCGTATTGTAATACATTAGCATGCTGACTGACTCACCCACAGGCACCATGACTATTCCGAGGCTAACCATAAAAGGTCAAAAAGTGGACGGTGGCCCAAATCCTGGAAATCCCTGCCCCTTCTCCAAAATAGGTGGAATAATCCTCCCACTTATTAATCTAAGAAATTACTGAGCCCATAAAAACTAACCACACCAGGACTTCCCTTGTGGTACAGTGGTTAAGAATCCACCTGCCAGTGCGGGGGGACAGGGTTCAAGCCCTGGTCTGGGAAGGTCCCACATGCTGTGGAGCAGCTGAGCCCATGTGCCGCAACTACTGAGCCTGAGCTCTAGAGCCTGCAAGCCACAACTACTGAAGTCTGCTCTCTACAGCCCGTGCTCCACAACAAGAGAAGCCATCTCAAGGAGAAGCCCGCACACCGCAATGAAGAGCAGCCCCCACTTGCAGCAACTAGAGAAAACCCGTGCGCAGTAACGAAGACCCAACACAGACAAAAATAAATTAAGTAAAAAAAACTAACCACACCATATTTCGGGGCCACTCTTGCCTTTTGGGATGGAATGCATTCTGTCTATGGAATGTATATCTCCCAGGGCCTCTTGCCTTCTGAGATGGCCCACACTTTATCTGTGGAGTGTGCATCTCTCTCTATAAGTCTACTTCTTACCTATCACTTTGCCTCTTGCTGAATTCCTTCTGGGCTGAGACGTAAAGAACCTGAGCTTCATTAAGTCCTGAGACCAGGTGCATGATTTCAATTAAAAGACATTTGGTTCAAGTCCTAATCTTAGTCTTGGCTGGGTTCAAGTCCCAGCCCATGGGTTTGAGTTCCAATCTGTGTTGTGTGGTTTTGCTTCTGCTTTAGATCTGGCATTTGAATATACACTTTTCAAAGCTTTTCACCTCTATGTGTTCTTTTGCTCCTGAGATGGACAGAGGAGTATCCTAGTTACAACCTTGCCTGTGTATTTCCAGTCCTCTCTTTCTCATTGCTCTCATTCACTGTCCTTTCTCTTGCTTATGTACTAATGGTCATATAGGAGAAGAAAGCCTAGATATAAAATATATGGGTTTTCAGCTTTGTGGTTTACTGAAGATCTGTTTCATGAAAGTGGTATATAGTTTATTTTCTTAAACTTTTTTCCTATGCTTCATATTAACTAAGGGACTCCAAAAGAATCAAGAACATTTTGGTTAAGGAAAATACAAAAACCCAGTTCTACCTTCCAAGAGAAAAAGAAAAAGAGATATGACTGAAATAAAATTCTACAAAGATAAAAGTTCACACCCTCTAGCTTTGGTTAGTAAATTGGATACCTTTGAAATCTATATATATTAAAATTTAATGATGCTAATATTGGGAATGTTATGAGGGAAGAGAGAATGTTATAAATATTTGACAAAGTGTGTCTAACTGAAAATCAGTAAATCTAGCTTATAGTCCTGGTGTTACCAAACAAAGCTGTGTGCCCTATGCACAGTGAGGCCAAATAAACTGAAATGTTGGAGTTTGGAGCAGAGAAAGATTTATTGCAGGGCCAAGCAAGGGGAACAGGTGACTAATGCTCAAAAACCCTGAATTCCCCCATGGTTTTGGGGAAAAAGTTTTTATAGGCAAAATTTGGGGTAAGGGATGAAGGGTGTGTGACTTTCTTCTGATTGGTTGGTGGTGAGGTGACAGGGTGGTGTTCTAGGAATCTTGTGCTTACCATCCTCCACCTGGGTGGGGGTCTTGGTTCTGCAAAAGAGCTCTACAATATTGTTATGTATATTCCTTGATAAGCAATCAGGACCCTGCCCCAAAGCTGCACTATTACTTCTTCTTTGCTCCTCCCTTGTTTCTGCACCCCCTCCTTTCCCTGGTTAGCAACTGTTTGAACCTGCCCTTTGGAACTCCTTGAAGGTCAAGGAGACTGAATGAAGCCTATTTCCTACAAACAAGGAACAGAAGACACAGAAAGGATTTGTGCCTGGAAGCCCCACAGGGTCCTGCTCAGTTTCACTGGCTCTGTTGTTATCAGACTGACTCTCAGAAACTTGCTTAGTGACTTGGAAAATGAAAGAGTAAGACAGACCCTTGCTATCCAAGTACGGTCAGCCCGGATCCTGCCAGAAATGTCAAACCTCAAACTTCAGGCCTCACCCAGGACCACTGTATCTGAATCTGCATATTATCAAGATCCATGGGTGATTCACATGTATACAAAGTCTGAACTACAAAGCTCTGTTCTAAGTCTAAAAATCTGGTGTTTGTCTCAGTTTAAATCAAGACCTTAACCATCTTTGTTGACCTTTCCAAAACCAATAGCTTGTACATTTGAAAGCATACCCATGACATGTTGAAATCTGACTTTAATGAGCCTGTGTGTACCTAGGCAGGTTAAAAGCCACCTGCTCTTTGAGAGATGCTTGTTTGGGGCTGTTCAGATTTGTGCAACTTCTCATGGGAACACTACTTCCTTACAGCTTCCCATCCAACAGAGATGCCTTAGATTTGGAGACATGAAGACAGCATAAGAGTCACTGTCTGCACCAGCTGCTGACTTAAGGGATGTGCTGGCCTGTCCAGGTGCAGTCCAGGCAGGACTCTGAGACCAGGCACAGGAAGATCCCTTCTGCTTTCCTTACCCCTTATGCAGTCCCACAAGGAGAACAGGCTTCTCCTGATACCCTGAGAAGACTCAGGTAGAATGATTCTTCAACTGCAAAAGTTCAAGATGTCATTTCAAATACCTTTCAGTAAATCAGGATGACAGAACTCAAGAGAAAAAAGAGAAAGGAAGTTCAGAAACTCACACAGAAAGAGATTGCAGATTTATTATCCAGGGGTATGATTAAGGAAACATAACAGGGACAATGCAATCAAATCTCAAATTCAAGATGGAATTACTTTGATTGATATGATGAGAAGGTCAACAAAACTTTCCGGAAAGTGACAGGTAGAAAAACAGGTAATTTGTAAAAGAATAATGATTTGGAAGTGGAATTTGTTTCCTAGAAATTATTTTTATACTTTCTTTCTCATCAGCTCCAAGTTTAAGAATTCATCCAAAAAGAATGTGTTGAAATGCCCTAGTAGGATAATTTCAACTTGTTTTTGCTCCCTTTTTAGTCAGACTTTGTTCCACTTGCTTATTCAGATGTTGTGTGAGCAGTTTCTTCTGTTGTTTTGATATAATCCAATGTTCCTCACTCTTCAGGACTTGCCAATGCAAAGCATGCTTTTTTCTTTGCTGTCTTTCTAATTCAAATATTGTGGCTTTATACTGGTTTCTAGTGAATCTCCTGATTCTGATTCTACTAATGTATAACCCTTTAAATTTCACTGGGGCTCATTCTGTGTACCCTTAGTTTGAAAGTATCTGGGTACCTATATCCAGAGAGTGGTTCTGCTTTGTGGGTAAAACAGATAGAAAACAATTACTTAATTTTTTCTCTCCATTCTCAGATGACAGAGAACTCTCAAACAGTGTTCATGGGCTCAGGCCAACAGCCGGCATTAAGATGGCTTTCCATTGCCTGGAGATCTGTATTTGTGTTTTACAAAGAGCAGGAGGCACTTTTTGAAACAGGACCTTAAATCAGTATCCTACATATCATGAACAAACAAACAAACAAAAATATTGTTAGCCACATCATGAATATTTTAATGGCTTTCGTGAATAAGACTATATCAAAGCTTATGAGTTCCTTCTGTTTGCAGATTCTCTGACTTTGAATTCTCCCTGAAAGATAATAATAACAAATAAAATGTTATGGATATGAAAACTGAGGCTCAGTAGTTAAGTAATTTTGCAACCATAGAGGTTTAGGACCTTATCTGTCTTCTAGTCATTTTTACAGATATGTAAATAAGTCCAGAGAGGTAAAGCAATTTGGGCTGTCACGCAAATAGTTTTTCATCTCTTTTGATACAGTGCCTTCTCTGGTTTCTGAACAACTATTGTTTTGTTACACTTTTTGTTTGTGAATTGTGGTGAGCAGACTCTGAAATGCCTCCCCACCTCATGACCCCCATCTTTTGGTATTCACACCTCGGTGTAATCCCCTCTTATTGAGTGAGAGCATGACCTGTGACTTGTTTCTAGCCAACAGAATGCAGCAAAGATAAAGGAATATCATTTTGTGATTTTGTTACATAAGTGTCTTACTGGCAGACATTCTTTATTGATTCTGTCATGCCAGCTTTGATGAAACAAGTGTAAAGGAGGAAAAAAAATGTTTTCCCTCTACCATCCTAGGTTTTCCAGCTGGGGCTCTATAAATTAGATTGATAGAGGTTTTCCAGCTGGGGCTCTATAAATTAGACTGATAGACGACAGATTAACAACAGACAGACAAACAGAAGTTTATTAACATGTGCATGCCTCATGCATATACATGGGAGCACTGTGATGAGTAACTCAAAGGAGTGGTTAGAACTGGGGCTTATATAGCATCTTAACAAAAGAATAATGAATTTTTAGAGAAGTGACAAGACAAGGAAGAAAGAATTTGAGTTCCTAGGGAAGAAAAGTGTGGGAAAGTAAATATATGGAGGAAGTAATGGAAGATAAGGGTTAGTGCAGTTCATCATGTAGTGATGAACTTTGGTGCAGTCTCTGGACTGATAAGAGTCTGTGCTGTCTCCCATGATTAACTTCTGTCCCTCCTGGTAAAAAAGGGAGGGGAGACACCATTACAAATTGATGTCCTGTTTTTAGGCAAATAGGGAGAGGGCAGTGAGCATATGGGCAGTGGGTATATGCTTCTTCTCAATTGCCTTCAACCCAAAAGAATCCTTATGTCAAAGCGACATTTCTGGGGGGACAATTCTGCTGTCTTCATCAGCCACCATATGGAGGAGTCTACATGGCAAGGACTAGAGGGAAACCTTTGACCAACATCCAAAAAGGAGATAAGTCCTTCAGTATGACAGTTCACAAGGAACTGGGTCCTGCTAACAAACACATGAGTTTAGTACCAGATCCTTCCTCATCTGAGCCTCAGATGAGACCCCTGGTTGAGATCTTGATTGTAGCCTCATGAGAGACCCTAAACCTTAGGAGACAGGTAAGCTATGTACAGATTCCTGACCCACAGGCTGTGAATAATAAATGTGCTGTTATTTTAAACTGCTGAATCTGTGGTAATTTGATAGATAACAGTAAATAACTAATTTATGATTATTATTTTTTATCCACTTAAATAATTTGTTCAGAAAAACAGCACTGTATAGTAATTCTAAATCAAAACATAAGATTAGAATAATTAAGCTCAAGACCTTCGACACATCACTCTTTAAAGCAATCTATTACAAGATCCTTAAGAGTAAACCTCTATATTATACTACTTTGATTCCTAAGTACTTAGCACTGTGCTTTCTCAGTACATGGCAGCTACTAAAGAAATTTTTTTTTGACAAATTCATTTTATTTTCAACTAGAGTAATGTGAAGTTACCCACTGAATATGCTTGGATTACTTGTTGTAAAGCAAATTACATTAAATAAAAGGAAATCACATTAATATAGTAGAGAAAACCTGAAGACATCTTGAATCTCTGTCAATGAATTGGAAAAAAAGTTAGTTAAATTATTGCACATCCAGAGGAGGGATCGAGATGACATAATAGGAAAACCCTGAGCTCACTTCCTCCAAAGAACACATCAAAACTACAACTACATATAGAGAAACTCTCACTGAGAACTACATGAAGACTAGCAAAATGACTCTTCCTAAACCAAGGCTGTAAAGAAAGAACCAACAGACTCTGGTAGGAAGGGAGGAGAAGCAATCTAATTGAGACCTGTACCCCTAGTGGGTGACCCAGAAGAGAAAAGGGATACACAGTATCAGGGATCCTCCTTAAGGAGCTTGGGGTTTGAGTCCTGGTGTCTGACACTAGGAAGATAAGCCCCCTCTTAGCAGGTTTGAAAAACAATGGGGCTTACCAGAGGGTTGTAAGAAACCAAGGTCTTAAAGAGCATGAGCATAGACTTGCTTGCTCCTAGTCCCAATGCAGGGGCAGAAGATTGAAAACTACCTATAGCTCTGACTGGCCTTCCAGGACCACCCCACTGCACACTCCAGCCTGCACCAGGCTCCTACTCTATCACCTCCTGCTCCAGCACTTCCCCCACTAATGTGGAGACCACCATTGCCAATGCATGTGCGTGCACCAAGGAAGGAACAGAGCCACCTTGGGCCTGACTCTGCCTCTAGCCAGTGCAGAAACAATATTGCCATTGTGAGCCTCAAGTACCAGGGATATTGCTGAGCCAACTCAGGACCCAACTCTACCTGTAGCCAAAGATGAGACCCAGAGCATCTCAGAGGTGCAGCTCCAATCCCATGGGCCACAGCCATGCTGCCAACCAAGGCAAAGACTGCCATCATGCCTGGAAGAAACCCTACTTCCTACCGGCCCCTGCTCCAGCCCCTCAGGCCCTGTCCCCTCCAATAAGGCATTGACTGCCATTGAGCCTAGGAGAAGCTCTGGCTCACACCAGCCTATGTCTCTAGGCCCTCAGACTTCAGACCTACCTCCCACCAAGGCAGTGGCCATCAGCACACCCCAGGAAAACATGAAGCCCATGTTCAATTCAGATCCAGCTCTCGCACCAAAGCCACCAGGCACACATACACTGCATAGAGATACACCTACACAAGCACATGCCTTCAAGATCACAACAAATTTCATAGAACGAACAGAGAAAGTCAAAAAATAAATAAATAAGAAGACAGAAGAATATGTTTCAAACAAAAGAACAAATTAAAAAGAAAACTATTGAACAGAGATAATTTACCTCATAAAGAGTTCAAAGTCACAGTAATAAAAATGTTAACTGAACTTGGGAGAAGAATAGAGGAACACAGTGAGAATTGCAACAAAGATCTAGAAAGTGCTTTTCAAAAGAACCAATCAGAGATAAAGATTACAATAACAAAAAGAAAAATACACTAGAAAGAATTAACAGCAGATTAGGTGATACAGAAGAATGTATAAAAGATGTGGAAGATAGAATAGTGGAAATCACCCAGTCAGAACAGCAAAAAGGAAAACAAATTTTAAAAAATGAACATAGTCTAAGGGAACTCTGGGATAACATCAAGAAATACCAACATTTGCATTATATGGGCCCCAGAAGGAAAAGAGAGAGAGAAAGGGGCATAAAATGTATTTGATAAAATTATGGCTGCTTTAACCCCTGAGGAAGGAAACAGATATCCAGGTCCAGGAATTACAGAGAGTCCCAAACAAGATGGACCCAAAGAGACTCACACCAATACATATTATAATTAAAATGACAAATTTTAAAAGAAAAATATAATTTTAATGGCAGTAAGAGAAAAACAAAGAGTCATATGCAAGGGAATTCCCATAAGGCTATCAGCCTACCTTTCAGCAGAAACATTGCAGGCCAGAAGGGAATGGCATAAGACATTTAAAGTGATGAAAGAAAAAAGCCTACCACCTAGGATGCTCTACCCAGCAAGCTTATCATTCAAAATTGAAGAGGAGATAAAGAGTTTCCCATATAGGCAAAAACTAAAAGAGTTCATCGTCACTAAACTGACATTACAAGAAATGTTAAAGGGTCTTCTTTAAGTGAAAAATAAAAGGCTATATCAAGAAACAAGAAAATATAGGAAGCGAAAATTCTCACTGTTAAAGGTAAATATATAGTAAGTTAGCAGTGGATCAACAATTTAAATAAGATTAGTACTAAGGTTAAAGACAAAAATTATAAAATCATCTATAACCAAAATAAACAGTTAAGGGATAAGCATGAAGATGTAAACTATAACATAAAGAACACAAAACATGGAAGAGAGGGGGTAAAAAAATGCAGAGTTTTAGAATGTGTTTAAACTTAAGCAGCTATCAGCTTAACACAAGTAGATATAGTTATATGTTGACATATATGAAATTTATAATATCCAAAAATCAAAAGCCTGCAATAGATACACAAAAATTAAAGAGAAAGGAACACAAACATAACATTAAAATAATCAAATCACAATAGAAGAGACTAAAAGAAGAAGAGAAGAGCTACAAAATCCACCAGAAAACAAATAACAAAAAGGCAATAAGTACATACCTATGAAAAATCACTTTAAATCTCAATAGACTAAATATTCCAATCAAAAGACATAGGGTGGCTGATTGGATTAAACAAACAACCGAAAAAAAAAAAAAAAACAAGGCCCATTTACATGCTGCCTATAAAAGATTCACCTCAGAGCTAAAGACATACAGAGAATAAAAGTGAGGGAAAGAAAAAGATCTTTCATACAAATAAAAACAAAAAGAAAGCTGGGGTAGCAATACTCATATCAGACAAAGTGGACTTTAAAACCAAGTCTATAGTAAAATACAAAGAGGGGTATGAAATAATGATATAATCCAAGAAGAGGGTATAACATTCTTAAACATATATGCATATAATATGGGAGCACCTAAATATATAAAGCAAATATTAACAGACATAAAGAGAGAAATTGACAGTAATACAATAATATGGGGTTGACCAAAAAGTTCATTTGGGTTTTTCCATAACATCCGAATGGACTTTTTGGCCAACCCAATAGTACAGGATTTTAATATCCAACTAACATCAGTGGACAGATAGTCCAGACAAAATCAATAAGGAAACAGTGGTGTTAAATGACACATTACACCAGATAGACTTAATAAATATCTACAGGAAATTCCATCCAAAAGCAGCAGAATATGCATTCTTCTCAAGTTCACATGGAACTTTCTCCAGGATACATCGCATGCTAGGCTACAAAACAAATACCAATAAATTTTAAAAGATTGAAATTATATCAAGCATCTTTTCTGACAGCACTATGAGACTAGAAATTAACTACAAGGGGAAAAAAGACTGCAAAAATAAACATGCAGAAGCTAAACAACATGCTACCAAATAACCAATGAATCACTGAAGAAATCAAAGAAGAAATTAAAATATACTTAAGAACAAATGAAAACACAACAATCCAAAATCTATGGGATACAACAAAAGCAGTTCTAAGAGGGAAATATATAATGATAAAAGCCTATCTCATGGGAAAAGAAAATATCAAATAAACACCCTAACCTTACGTCTAAAGGAACTAGAAAAAGAAGAACAAACAAAACCCAGTTAGTAGAAGGAAAGAAATTATAAAGATCAGAGCAGAAATAAATAAAATAGAGACTAAAAAACAATCTGAAAGATCAATGAAACTAAGAGCTGCTTCTTTAAAAAGATAAAGATTTTTTTAAAATGAGAGAGGATCCAAATAAACAAAATCAGAAATGAAACAGAAGTTGCAATGGATATAATAGAAATAAAATCATAAGAGAATACTACTAATAGATATACTCCAACAAATTGGACAACCCAAAAGAAATGGATAAATTCCTAGAAACATACAGTTTTCCATGGCTGAATCAGGAAGAAATACATAATCTGAACATATTGATTACAAGTGTTGAAATTGAATCAGTATTCAAAAAACTGCCCCCCTAAAAAAGGTTCAAGACCAGACAACTTCACAGGGGAATTCCACCAAACATTTAAAGAAGAATTATTACCTATCCTTCTTAAACTATTCCAAAAAATTGAAGAGGAGAGAATACTCCCAAACTCATTCTAAGAGTTACTACAATTACACTGATACTAAAACCAGACAAAGACACTACAAAAAAAAGAAAATTACAGGCCAATGTACCTGAAGAACATAGATGTAAAAATCCTCAGCAAAATATTAGCAAACATAACAATACATAAATAGTATCGTACACAATGGTTAAGAGGGATTTATCCCAGGGATGCAAGAATGGTTCCATATCTGCAAATCAATCAGTGTGACACACCACATTAACTAAGCAAAGGATAAAAATCACATGATCATCTCAATAGATGCAAAAAATAAGTTGACAAAATTGAATATTCATTCATGATAAAAACTCTCAACAAAGTATAGAAGGAATATATCTCAATATAATAAAGGCCATTTATGACAAACCCACAGCAAATATCATACTCAATGATGAAAAGCTCATGTTCTTGGGTTGGAGGAATTAACAGTATTAAAAAGTGTATATTATCCAAAGCAATCTATGGGCTTAATGCAATCCCTATCTAAATACTCACAACATTTTCCACAGAACTAGAACAAATAATCCTAAAATTTGTTTGGATAAAGACCCAGAATAACCAATGCAATCATAGAAACAAAAAGAACAAAGCTGGATGAACCACATCACTGACTTCAGGCTATACTACAAAGCTACACTAATCAAAACAGCATGGTACTGGCACAAAAAAACAGAAACATAGACAAATGGGACAAAAGAGATAGCCCAGAAATGAACCCACACACATGGTCAATTAATCTATGACAAAGGAGGCAAGAATATACAATAAGAAGACAGTCTCCTCAATAAGTGGTGTTGGGAAAACTGGTCAGCTACGTGAAAAAAAAAATGTATTTAGAACATTTTCTCACACCACATACAATAATACCTCAAAATAGATTAAAGACCTAAATGGAAGACCTGAAACCATAAAACTCCTAGAAAAAAACATAGGCAGTACATGCTTTGCCATCAGTCTTAGCAATATTTTTTGGATATGTCTCCTCAGGCAAGGGAAACAAAAGCAGAAATAAAGAAGTGGGACCTAATCAAACTTAGAAGCCTTTGCACAGTGAAAGAAATCGTCAACAAAATGAAAAGGCAACCTACTGAATAAGAGAGGATATTTGCAAATGATAAGGGGTTAATATCCAAATATATAAAGATCTCCTTACAACTCAACATCAAAAAAAACCAAGCAATCCACTTAATAAATGGGCAGAAAATTGAATAGGCAAAGAAGACATACAAATGGCCAACAGGCACATGAAAATATGCTCTACATCACTAATCACCAGGAAAATGCAAACCAAAACCACAACAAGATATCACTTCAAAGCTGTCAGAATGGCTATCACCAAAAAGACAAGAAATAACAAGTGTTGGTAAGTATATAGTGAAAAAGGAACCCTAGTACACTGTTGGTGAAAATGAAAATTGGTACAGCCACTATGGAAAATATTATGGAGTTTCCTCAAAAAATTAAAACTAGAACTACCATACAATCCAGCAGTTCAATTCCTGGTACATAAATGATGAAACCAGAAACATTAATTTTACTAGCATTTACAATAGCCAAGATATGGAAGCAATGTAAGTGTTCATCAACAGATGTATTGATAAAGAAGATGTGGTGTATATATACATATACAATTGAATACTACTCGGCCATAAAAAAGAATGAAATTTTGCCATTTGCAACAACATGAATGGACCTGGAGCATGTTTGTATATTTTGGAAATTAATTCTTTGTTGGTTGCATCATTTGCAAATAGTTTCTCCCATTCTGTAGGTTTTTTCATTTTGTTTATGGTTTCCTTTGCCATGGAAAAGCTTTTAAGTTTAATTAGGTTCCATTTGTTTATTTTTGTTTTTATGTCCATTACTCTGGAAGATGGATCAAAAAAATCTGCTCCAATTTATGTCAAAGAGTGTTCTGTCTATATTTTCCTTTAGGAGTATTATATTATCCAGTCTTACATTTAGGTGTTTAATCCATTTTGAGTTTATTTTATATATGGTGTTAGATAATGTTCTAATATCATTCTTTTACATGTAGCTGTCCAGTTTTTCCAGCACCACTTACTGAACAGAACGTCTTTTCTCCATTGTATATTCTTGCCTCCTTTGTCAAAGATTAATTGACCATAGGTGTGTGGGTTTATTTCTGGGCTCTTCTTCATGGTACTGGCACCATGCTGTTTTGATTACTGTAGCTTTGTAGTATTGCCTGAAGTCTGGGAGGGTTATGCCTCCAGCTTTGTTCTTTTTCCTCCAGATTGCTTTGGCAATTCTGCATCTTTTGTGGTTCTATATGTGTTTTAGAATTATTCTATTTCTGTGGAAAATGTCATGGGTAATTTGATAGGGATCACATTAAATCTATAGATTGCTTTGTGTAGTATGGCCATTTTAACTATAATAATTCTTTCAATCCAAGAGCATGGGATATCTTTCCATTTCTTTGAATCATCTTTAATTTCTTTTATCTATGTTTTATAGTTCTCAGCATATAAGTCTTTTGCCTCCTTGGTGCAGCTTATTCCTAGGTATTTTTTTTTACGAGATTTTAAAAAAGATTTTTTTTTTTTTGCTTTCTCTTTCTGATATTTCATTGTTAGTGTAAAGAAATACAACAGTTTTCTGTATGTAAATCTTGTATCCTGCTACTTTGCTGATGTAATTTTTAAAAATCAGTAAAAACTAAATTTTAAAAACACAATGCTTTGTCTTCTTCTGGGTTGCTTCCTTTCAGTTCCTTCCAAATGATAGAATCTAGAATAATAGCCTGTTTTCCCCCTACTTTGGATGGAACTCTTGGAAAGAAGTGCGAAGGAACTATATACTGTGGGGTAGGGTATGTAAACATGAAAAAATGTTACAAGCTTTTTTTACATTTGTGTACCATATTAAACTAAAATAATTTTTTTAAGAAAATGTTTGGAAATTGAGAAATAATTGAAATACATGGCTTGTAATAGCTGTTTTAAATAAGGTGTGATTATATGCTTTCTTGTTAAGTATAACACATAAAGCTCTTATTTGAAAGTTACATGCTGTTGGCTTGACCCAGTGTAAGTCATCTAGCAACAAAGCAAGATCTGACTGCAAAGTGGCTGAAATCTTACCATTCCTCAGGCAATACACACTTCTCTTGATTGGAGATTAGCCAATTTGACTTCTTCACTATTACATCAAACGTATTTCAGTGGATCTTCTGCAGTGAACTATAAGACATCAAATTGTTCACATAAAACTTTGAATAATAAACCCAGGCTTGGGCTAGAAGACCTAAAATTTCCAGCTGTGACATTTTGTGCTTTCTTGATTCCACAATTTTGTCTTTACTGCGATGTTTTCATGATGTAGATCATGATTCTCCATTGGTGATCCTGTACTTTTGGCATGCACAACTCCCAGCTCCCAAGTTACCATGGCTACAAGTCCCCAGTCCATAGTATACCCTACTAATATCCTAAAACACTTAGATGTGTTATGTGCTTAAATAGAGGGATAAAGTTTGGAGATTATCCTATTGTAAGAATATTCCAGACTTCTCTCCATGGAAATCATTTTCTTGATAACTAGTTATAAAACAAGCATGCTTCATGCAACAGTCAATTCAAATACCATCATAAATGAGCCAACTCAAGGATATGCATGAGAACTTCATGAAATGTAAAATCCCCAAAACAGTTCTAAAAAGTAAAAACAGAAAAATAGAATTTTTCATTTATCTTTGGGAGGGTAGAAATGTATGGCAGAACAAATCTGAGAGGAGTATTTCATTAGCACAAACTGGGGACATATGAGTTGAGTCTAATAAATGAGAGTTAATATAGCTATTTATAACTACTGCCACTTGAAAAGGGGAGCTAATTTTTAAGTCTCCAGCTAGAATTTTGGAATATAAAATTTATTATTTCCCCAAGGTATTTATAGCTAAACAAATAATTAAGTGTGGCAAAGAGAATAGAGTCTAAGTTAATACAGTTGCTGAGTTGCACGTTCAGTTAGGTCAAAATACCAGAGAGGATACTCTTAAATTTTAGACACAGGATGATTTCATTGGAAAATATTACATCTACGTAAGTAAATCATAGGTAAAGCTTTGTGACTCTTTTTGTTTGTGAATTGTGGTGAGCCGACTCTAGAATGGCTCCCCATAATCCCTGCCTCTGGGATTCATGCCCTTGTGTAATCCTCTCCCCTTAACCATGAATGGAGCCAGGGACTTGTTTCACAAACATCCCTTTGTTACATAAGATTCAAACTTCAGACTAGTTAAAGCAAACTAGAAGATGTGAAAATTCATATATGCTTCACACGCAGGAAATTATCAGCTCTGTGGTAAAATAATTGTCTTTGGAAATATTCAGGTTATTATTATAATTATTATTCTGACTTGCAAAATAATTTTTCAATAACTGTAGAAAGTGAAAACAGGTTAACTGAGGTCAAAAATGTTATCAGGATAACACCATGCCAACATCTATAGAAGAACATTTTTAAAATGTATTTTGGTGTTAATGTACAAAATTAAAATAGGAACAGACTGTTAAGCTCACAAACATGGTGAAGTATCCCCTGTTTTTAGGATTTTATATAAGGAAATATTAAAAATTGTTTTATGAGTCCAAAGAAACATCATTTTTTGTTAAAGTCTTATTTTTGTATAATTCCCTGAAAGAACACCATCTGCCAAGGTCTGTCCTTGAAGATAGTATCATAGCCTCGCGATAAACTAACTTCATCTGGTATTTTTTTCCCAGTGGACTTTGGCACAAGTTGCAATAATTTTTTTCACCTATAAGCTATCTTTATTTTAAAGTTAGATGTCAGATCCCTGAATTGTTAGATACTTATATTTACACAATAATGAAGAAACTGATACTTTTATTAGTGGAACTGGAAGTGACCTGGAGATTACATGGCGACCTGGTATCCTGGGAATTTATGAGCCTCCTTTGTGGAGGATATTTGAGTTTTCCCTGCTCAACCTACCATTGCTGTTCTATAACTGAGTATTAAACTGGGAGATGAACTTTGCACGTTTAAACCGCTGACTCTTAAAAGTTAAATGGGAATAAGAAGCTCTTAAATGTTGGAGTCAGAGAATAACGGAACTGAAGAGGACTTTGGAAATCAACCAGTTTGACTTCCTCACTTTACAAATGAATAAACTGAGAAATTTAATGATTGCAACACATGTGGTTCATTCTAAGTGAAAAATATGGCCAGAGAAGTTATGTGCTCTGTTCAAGGTTGCAAAGCTTGTCAACCTAAATGTCCATCAACAGAGGAACGGATAGAGAAGATGTGGTACATATATGCAATGGAATAGTACTCAGCCATAAAAAGGAATGAAATTGTGCCATTTGCAGAGATGTGGATGGACCTAGAGACTGTCGTACAGAGTGAAGTAAGTCAGAAAGAGAAAAACAAATATTTTAAAATATTGCTTATATGTAGAATCTAGAAAAATGATACAGATGAACTTATTTGCAAAGCAGAAATAGAGACACGGATGTAGAGAACAAACGGGGGGGAGGGGGATAGGATGAATTTGGGGATTGGGATTGACATGTATACACTACTATGTATAAAATAGATACCTAATGAGAACCTACTGTGTAGCACAGGGAACTCTACTCAATGCTCTGAGGTGACCTAAATAAGAAGGAAATCCAAATATGAGGAGATATATGTATACTATAGCTGATTCACTTTGCTGTACAGCAGAAACTAACACAACATTGTAAAGCAACTATACTCCAATAAAAATTAATTTAAAAAAAAGATTTCAAAGCTTGTATGTCAGGAAGCTACAATTCCTACTCAAATCTAGCTGACTCTAAAACTAATAGTCTGCTCATGATGCTATTCTGCCTTTCATAACAATCATCAAAAGTAAGAATCTGACTCACAAGGATGCAAGAACAGAGAGCTCTTTAGAAGAGATAAAAGAAACCCTAAAATAGTATAAGATGGGCCTTCACAGAGCAGATAGGGAAAGGCTTTGTCAAAGTGCAATTTTCAAAATGTTAAAAATACAATTTCATTCAAATATATGGTGTCGAAGATTTGTTTATCTCATTAATGATGGAACCAGCAGGATGGTAAAACTGGCTCAAAGAGCATTTGCAGAACAGGGGTTTATACAGTCAGTCAGGAAAGTAGTGATGAAACAAATTAGATAAAATTAGATTTTTAAATACTGGTCGATGTTTGTAACACAATAAAACCATAATCTCTAGGTTTAATTTTTTTACTAAAGAATGCAATTGGTTTCTACTGGTAAAAATAATTTATAACTTATTAGTCATCTAACTATATAGAGTTCAGGCCCTAGTCAATAGTAAATAGTAAATCAAAGTTTTTTTTTTCTCTAAAGAATTAGGTAATCCTTTGGTAAACCTATTAGAGGACACTCCAAAATGACATTGAAATGACATGCAGTCATCCTTTTGCCTTATTTCCAAGTTTTGATACCTTTTCACAGCAGCCTTCTTTGCCCAGAGATGAGAGATTGCTAAAGAGAGGAATACAAAATATCTATGGACCAGAAAGAACAGTCTATTCTGCAAACCCAGAGAAAAGTGTAACTGCTTGGAGAACGCACAACGGCTCATCAGAGTTTTAAAGTATGACAACTCAGTGTTCTTCGGTAAGAAATAGCTTGGTTCAGTTTTCCTTTCCGCACGTGGCAAAGAGATTGAGGCCAAAAGCCTGAACCAATCAAGCTAACCAGTTGCTAGCTTTTATTCAGAAACAGCCCATCTGATCCAATTACGTCAACCTACACACTACCCAGCCAGCCCCCTCAGGAAGGCATAATTCAGTAAAAGCAGTTCTACAGAAAACCGACAATAGTTCTGGGAATTTTTTTTTTTTTTTTTTTTTTTCGGTACGCGGGCCTCTCATTGTTGCGGCTTCTCCAGTTGCGGAGCACAGGCTCCAGACGCGCAGGCTCAGCGGCCATGGCTCATGGGCCCAGCCTCTCTGCGGCATGTGGGATCCTCCCGGACCGGGGCACGAACCCGTGTCCCCTGCATCGGCAGGCGGACTCTCAACCACTGCGCCACCAGGGAAGCCCTGGGGATCTATTTTTTTGATGGTAAGATAATCCATGGGAAAATGTTAGGTTTCTACATATATGCATGTATAGCATACCCTTCCAGTACTCCTCAGAGTATAGCTACCTGACGACTATGGGTTTAAGATTGTACTGCTTGATCAGCACTTGAGAGAGAGTTCCTTTTTGGCGCCAGTTAGGTATATAGCAAAGTATACTAATAATGAACCATCTCGGGGATGGAGTTGACCTCCTCATAAAAGCTGGGAGCTAAACAAGAAAGTGGACATAAATTTAGAGAAGACTATGCTGCCTCTTCCCAGAGATGATCCCCAGAAGCAACCTCATACACATCCATAAATCTACTCTAAAAGTAATTTTGTGAACAGTGGAATGGTCATTGGACACTAGCACCTGGTAAAAAGGAGGTCTGGGCATCTCAATCCTATTCTGAGGGCAAATGGCTCTTTTTTACTCAGTTTCCATCTCACTTCTTGCCTCAAAATCTGTTCTTATACTTAACAGTCTCTGAGCTTTTGACTTTGACTCTGATTCCTAAATGGGACCTTTGAATTTGCTGGCAGATTTGACTTGCAAGGTTTAAAACCATAAAGCTTGAAGGAATGAAAAGCAATATTTTTCCTTTACTTCAGCTGAGACAAGGTTGGAACTTTTCGAATGCAACATAAACTGTAAAGTAAAACCAAAGCAAAGAGTATTTATAAGTTTAGTCAATTTCTGATATAGCTTTAAATAAGCTACAAATAATATTGTTCATGGGAATTAAAATTCTTTGTCCTTTTTCTTATGTTTATCTGGGAAAGCCTGTCTGGAAAAATAAAACAAATCACCTTTTCTCCATACTTATAGTATTTCTCCCTTCAACACTTCCTTTTCTACCTCCTCCTCCTCCCTTAGCATGGGGTTTCAAAGAGGTCTCAGGGACCATTTACCTTTCTTCCCTCCATTTCAAAGTTAATGTGTTCAAAGGAAGTCATCAGATTTATTACTCTCATTATTGTCCATACTGCATCTTAGAGGAAAAACAAAAGTAAGTGCCAACTCCACAGACATGTAACTGTCTATTCAACTGCTTTCCAAAACTAATGTAACTCTCTATACTACCAGTGGAATTGAGCCCAATAATAGTAATTGCTTCTGAAATGTAGACTGACAGTCAGAAATCTATTTTAGCTTCTCAATGACTGCTTATTGTCTATGAGTGTGCCATTCTCTCTGCCAACTAGGAAAGATGAATAACTATTTCTAAAAGTATACAAAATAATGGCTAAGGATTTTGAAGAACTGAGATCAGTCACTGATCAAGATCCATTAGTGCCCTAGTAAACTCTGAACATTGATTGGCAGTAAATACAGTAGCAAGCTTGAAACTTGATAGAATAGGACACAGACCAACCACAGGTAGTCATACAAGACCTGAATTTGAGAGCAGTATAATGTAGAATAATTTAAGGGACAAAGTTATGTTCCCAGCTCATACACTCAATTTTTTAAAAATCCACATGTAGTCTCTTTTCCTCCTGGAATTTTTTGTTTTTTCCCTTAGGAGAAGATGGACTTACCCTACCCTAGAGATTTAATGTATCCAATTTGTTCTGCATATATTAGTTTAATTCAAACTGGTCTCCTTATTTCTTTAACAAAATTGAGGAAAAAATTAACAGAGAAATATGATAAATTATTTAAGAAGAGCTTATATGTTTACATGATCTTTCTTCTGAATGGGACAATTGTAAACTAATTAAAAATTTTAATTAAAAAAGGTTCACTTTATCTTAAAGGAAACAGAACCTGCCCTGTTCATGCTTAATTTAGAATATTTGCAATATATAGAAACATTTAAAAATTTTTTGAGGAAACAATGAATTCTTGTTCTCGTCTTCTTTCTTGCTATACTGGCCGATGCCCCGCTTCTTCCCTGGCATTTCATCCAGTCACTGTTGTCACACAATGGAGGATCTGCCACCTGGAGAATCCCTGGAGAGCCTCCAAGCTAGGATTACTACTGTTTGGTTCTTCTCACACCAACATCCTTAGAGAGTCCTAGACCACATACTCCTCCCTAAAATCTTGCCTTTTTTATTTCTTGAGATTTTTTTTAAAGCTCTGGATATCATTTATTAAGTTTATGAAATTTCAGACTCCTCAATTTCTAATATATTTTCTTGCTACAGCAAGATCTAATTCTGTTTTTAATAATGTTCCATTTCTCTGTAAGTTTCTCTCTCTTTTTCATGCAGTCTCAGATGATGGTTTTTTTCATTTTGTTTTATTTTTAACTTCAATTTGACCCATAGAGAGCAACACCTTTACTAGCTCTGAGTGTCTTCCTCCATTTTTCTTTATCTTTCCCGTAATTCTTGTGTAATCACTTTTTGGTGATTCCTCAGCTCAAGTAGAAGGAATATTTTATTGAAAGGACCCTCGAGTATCTCACAGAATTGAAGGAAGAATTTAACACTCAAGACTCAGTAAGTTAAGGAACCAGGGCAGCTGAAAGTATCACAGCAGCTGGAGTTTATGAACTTTCTTTCAATTATCATGTTTCAGGTCAAATAGAAAAATGAGTCACTGTGTAACTGAAAAGTATATTGGGAGAAAACAGGCTAAAACATGGAATTTACAACATGATCCCAGTTTTGAAAAAGAAATAAGGTATAGTGTTATCATAAGTGGACGGCATATAGAATAATGATTTCCTTCATTACATTTATCTATTCTTAAATGAATATGTATTACTTTTACAATGTAAGAAGTTTGAAAGTAAAACATCTCTCTGTCATAGGATTATGAAAAGAATGACCTCTTTGAACTCCTTGTTCATCATAACCATCCATTGTGTTTCTTAACAGTGGCTGGTGATGACCTAATGTTCTCCTTGAACAGAGAGGAAAGCTTCTTCCATTCGCATCTCTGCAGGGTGTTGACTCAGCAGCTTTTGCATTGCCTGAAATTGGAATAAACTTCACTGCCCAGTAAAGGCCCAGTCTCTTTTATCTGCTCTGTTCTCCTGCTGCAGAAAGAAGTGACTCCTTTTATGTTCTGTTTCCCTCTATTATTCTGCTACCCTTTCCATGCAGTTCCCACAGGAACTCAATTCTAGAAGACGTCATTATTTCTCTAACAGTGTTTTGTTGGATCATGAGGACAGGGGGTGTTATTGCCCTTTGTGGGACAGGAAAGGGAATGATGACTGTCTCAACAGGAAAATAAAATTTTAAGGTAGGTAATATTGGTTAGAGAATAGCATAAAGAAAAAACAGCATGCTGTTTTGAATGCAATTCAAATATGATGCTAGGGATAAGACATTCTCAGTCTGTACTAAGAGAAAAAGCAGGATGTAGACAGTATATACAAGATGATTCCATTTGTGAAAATATATTTATATTACTATTTTTGATTTGGGTAACCATAAATTTTTTTTTTGAAGTTCAGTGTTTCCTGGTTTGTTGGGTTTTGGGTTTTTTTTTGTTTTTTTTTTTCCTTTTCCTTAAATAAACTTGTGGTATTTGAAACATTAGAAATGTAAAAAGATAACTGCAGGTGGGTTACATATTGACAGGAAGAGATCACGTACACACAAATACCCTGCTGTATTTTCCCAATTTAGCAGCCAAGATTTCAGAAATCATGGAAGTGAAGTAACTGCATAGAGCAAGAACAAATGCAACTGACCTTGGTCTAGCTTTTCCCTCACCCCTGAGTTCCCTACAGGGTATGCAGCTGGCCTGAGGCATTTGTTGGCCAGATAGAATCCTGACAGAGCTGGGAAAAAATTAAAAGAGTTAAATTTTTGCTGGGTCACCGCCACACTTGATTTGACTCTGATCATTAGTTTGATCCTAGGACATGGTTCAGAAATCCATTTCCCCCAGTAACACTGAAACTGAGTATAGCAGCTCCCTTAAGTTCATTGTGGTCATTTATAAATATATATAATATCTTTAAACCTGCCATTATCCCAGTCAATCTAAGTGTTCCATTAACCTCAGAGTAAGTGCACAGTACTGTCCTAGATAAAAGAGGGTGGGGGCCAGTGACTTTGCCATGCACCCCTCCATAAAACCTGCTCTTGCCTCAGCTTTTAGGGCTTTTAAACTCTGGGTAATCTTCACTACCCACAGTGAAAGCCCAGGATTCCCTTTACCTAGCATGTTTCCTGACCTAACTCTTTTTTCCAGCATTTCATTCCCTCTGTGTTCTTCTAAACTTTGAAGAGGCTTCAGCTGGATTTTTAAAACTTCGGCATGTTCCTGGAAGATAGAGCAGTCATTACCTTACTGCACAGTCAGTTGACAATGAGGATAAGTGGATGGTAGTGATTGGCTAGGGATAGGAGATGAAAATATGGCTGCCTGTCCAATACAGAATAAAAGTCCTGAAATAATCCATAGTGGTTAAAGAAACACCATGAAAGTTGTTGTGGGCCACAGAAATGATGCCACCTAAAGTGTGTTACAACTTCTTATTTTGGAAAAATTTTTTAAGTGAACAATATGATTCCCCTAATGTAAAATAGTGAATAATTATTACCATTTTGTCCATCTGTGCTTTCTATTTTTCCTTAAATAAACCCCTATTTCTTCCACCATTTTGAAAATCTAAAAGGTAAAATCATACCTTCGAAAATGAACTTGATATTAACCTCATCATTAACTAACACTGGTTATTTTTAAATAATCTTATTAAATATATGGATATCTTCACAGTATTTGGAGGGTACACCCTCTATCAAGAAATGCACAACACCATCCATACTAGACTCTGTGGAGACTGCAGCAAAGAATGAAGCCACGACTCTGCCGTGTGCTCATATAAAATATCTTGCTTTTCCTCTTTTTAAAAAATTCCCATGGCTTCAGTAAACTTTACTACTAAACAGAAAGCCCCTCCTCCTTTTTTATTTCTCTTTCCTAAAGCAGCAAGATCTACACCCTACCCCCTTTTCAAGTGTTCAATTCTTTCTGATATTCTTCAGTAGTTCCCTGCAGTTACAGCTGTTTTTCTGTATTTTTTTTCTTTTTTTCTAGCTATTTTTTTTCTTATAGGGAACTAGCTTTTAGTTTCATTGATCTTTGCTATTGTTTCCTTCATTTCTTTTTCACTTATTTCTGATCTGACATTTATGATTTCTTTCCTTCTGCTATCTTTGGTGTTTTTTGGTTCTACTTTCTCTAATTGCTTTAGGTGTAAGGTTAGGTTGTTTATTTGTGATTTTTCCTGTTTCTTGAGGTAGGATTGTAATGCTCCAAATTTGCCTTTTAGAACTGCTTTTGCTGAATCCCATAGGTTTTGGGCTTTTGTGTTTTCATTGTCATTTGTTTCTAGGTATTTTTTTTATTTCCTCTTTGATTTCTTCAGTGATCTCCTGGTTATTTAGTAGTGTTATGTTTAGTCTCCATGTGTTTGTGTATTTTGCAGTTTTTTTCCTGTAATTGATATCTAGTCTCATAGCATTGTGGTCAGAAAAGATAATTGATACAATTTCAATTTTCTTAAATTTACCAAGGCTTGATTTGTGACCCAAGATATGATCTATCTTGGAGAATGTTCCATGAGCACTTGAGAAGAAAGTGTATTCTGTTGTTTTTCAATGGAATGTCCTATAAATATCAATTATAAGTCCATTTTGTTTAACGTGTCATTTAAAACTTGTGTTTCCTTATTTGTTTTTATTTTGGTTGGTCTCTCCATTGGTGAAAGTGGGGTGTTAAAGTCCCCTACTATAATTGTGTTACTGTCGTTTTCCTCTTTTATGGCTGTTAGCATTTGCCTTATGTATGGAGGTGCTCCTATGTTGGGTACATAAATATTTACAATTGTTATCTCTTCTCCTTGGGTTGATCCCTTGATCATTATGTAATGTTCTTCTCTGTCTCTTGTAATAGTCTTTATTTTAAAGCCTCTTTTGTCTGATATGAGAAATGCTACTCCAGCTTTCTTTTGATTTCCATTTGCCTGGAATATCTTTTTCTATCCCCTCACTTTCAACCTGTATGTGTCCCTAGGTCTAAAGTGGGTCTCTTGCAGACAGCGTATATACAGTTATCATTTTTTTTATCCTTTCAGCCAGTCTATGTCTTCTGGTTGGAGCACTTAATCCATTTACATTTAAGGTAATTATCTATATGTCTGTTCCTATTACCATTTTCTTAATTGTTTGGGGTTTGTTATTGTAGGTCTTTTCTTTCTCTTGTATTTCCTGCCTAGAGAATTTCCTTTAGCAGTTGTTGTAAAGCTGGTTTGGTGGTGCTGCAATCTCTTGAGTTTTGCTTGTCTGTAAAGGTCTTAAGTTCTCCGTCAAATCTGAATGAGATCCATGCTAGGTAGAGTAATCTTGGTTCTAGGTTCTTCCCTTTCATCCCTTTAAATATGTCCTGCCACTCCATTCTGGATTGCAGAGTTTCAGCTGACAGGTCAGCTGTTAACCTTATGGGGATTCCCTTGTGTGTCATTTGTTGCTTTTCTCTTGCTGCTTTTAATATTTTTTCTTTGTATTTAATTTTTGATGGTTTGATTAATATGTGTCTTGGCGTGTTTCTCCTTGGATTTATCCTGTATTGGACTCTCTGCACTTCCTGGACTTGACTGACTATTTCCTCTCCCATATTAGGGAAGTTTTCAGCTATAATCTCTTCAAATACTTTCTCATTCCCTTTCTTTTTCTCTTCTTCTTCTGGAATGCTTATAATTTGAATTTTTGTGCATTTAATGTCCCAGAGGTCTCTGAGACTGTCCTCAATTCTTTTCATTCTTTTTTCTTTATTCTGCTCTGTGGTAGTTATTTCCACTATTTTATCTCGCAGGTCACTTATCTGTTCTTCTGCCTTGGTTATTCTTCTATTGATTCCTTCTAGAGAATTTTTAATTTCATTTATTGTGTTGTTCATCGTTGTTGGTTTGCTCTTTAGTTCTTCTAGGCCCTTGTTAGACGTTTCTTGTATTTTCTCCATTCTATTTCCAAGATTTTGGATCATCTTTACTATCATTACTCTGAATTCTTTTTCAGGGAGACTGCCTATTTCCTCTTCATTTGTTTGGTTCTGGGGTTTTTTTACCTTGCTCCTTCATCTGCTGTATATTTCTCTGTCTTCTCAGTTTGTTCAACTTACTGTGTTTTGGGGTCTCCTTTTCACAGGCTGCAGGTTCGCAGTTCTTGTTGTTTTTGGTGTCTGCCCTCAGTGGCTAAGGTTGGTTCAATGTGTTGTGTAGGCTTCCTGGTGGAGGAGACTGGTGCCTGTGTTCTGATGGATGAGGCTGGATCTTGTCTTTCCGTTGGGCAGTACCACATCCAGTGGTATGTTTTGGGGTGTCTGTGACAACTTGGGGTATCAGTCTCTCTACCAAGGGGTGGGGTTGTGTTCCTGTCTTGCTAGTTGTTTGGCCTGGGGTGTCCAGCACTGGAGCTTGCTGGTCATTGAGTGGAGCTGGGTCTTAGCATTGAGACAGAGCTCTCTTGGAGAGCTCTCGCCGATTAATATTATGCAGAGCCAGGAGGTTTCTGGTTGTCCAATGTCCTGAACTCGGCTCTCCCACCTCAGAGGCTCAGGCCTGACACCCGGCCGGAGCACCAAGACCCTATCAGCCACACGGCTTGGGCTTCTCTGTCTGAGTTTTTAAATCCACTCTTTCTCTAATTTGATGCTTTCTCACGGTCCCAGTTCAGGGTTCTCTTATCCTCCAAGGCATGTAGGGTGATCTTTAGGACACAAACACCAGCCTGAAACATTCAATCTGGGTGATCTTGGAAGAGTATTTCTAAGCCTCAGTTATCTTATCTGTTAATGGAGAATCATAGCTTCCTTGTAGATTTGCTGCTAGTGTTGAAGGGTCTCCTGCAGAGGCAGTGGGTGGCTGTGGTTCACCACAGGGACAAGGACACTAGCAGCAGAAGTTCTCTGTTTTTCTTTCTTTCTTTCTTTCTTTCTTTCTTTCTTTCTTTCTTTCTTTCTTTCTTTCTTTCTTTCTTTCTTTCTTCCTTCCTTCCTTCCTTCCTTTCTTTCTTTCTTTCTTCTTTCTTTTTCTAGCTTCCACATGCCCCTTTACATGGTCCCTTTCTTTCTCTAACTATGTGGAACCAATGTTCCTTATTGGATTCTGAAGGCACATCGTATGGCAGTGACTGACCAGAAGTGTGAAGGGGAAGCATGCCTGCTTGCTCTATACAGAAAATGTCTTACTTTCATTATCTGATGTTAGAATTGAAGGTAAGGAGAGAAATCACCAAATCAACAATACATTTCCCAAAAGCTATGCTACTGAAAATATTTTTATAGATGATTCATATGGGAAAAGCCAGGACACCAATAGCAAGAATGTATCACGCCAAATGTATGGACACCAAGGGGTGAAAACGGGGAGGGGTTGTGGTGGTGGGGTGAATTGGGACATTGGGATTGACATATATACACTAATATGTATGAAATAGATAACTAATAAGAATCTGCTGTATTAAAAAAAATAAAGATGTTGTTCAAAAAAAATGTATCATGACATTTAGAAAAAGAGACTTTCATACCTCCTTAAGTGAAGAGACATATGAATAAATTTATTTCATTTTTATTACCTATATTTTCTAGTTATCCTCAAATAAACATATATTACAGATGATTTTAACACTTTAATGGTGAAATATTACCTCTGAAACAGAACACATCACATCTGCTTTTGATAATAATCACAAATAAATTGTCTGTTGAATAGATCATCACCAGCAAACATTTGTTAACCTCAGATTGCTGGCACAACCTGGGTGTCCGGCAGTGGGGTCTGGGAATTCCAAGTCCTAAGATCTTCTAGACTTCCCTTTCCTTGGCTTTCAAAATTTCCAGGTCAAGTAACCCCTGCCACCACAGTGAAACTCCAGACTTCCTTTTTCTATATCTTCTCATCCTGTAACATAACCAAACTCTCTCTTCCTGGTTTTCCGTTTTCTCCTGAGTTTCTTCTACCATTTCCAGACAGATCCACTATAATTTTTAAATGTCTGTGTGTTCCTTTAGCTGAGACCCAGTGCTGTCTGCCTCATGTAAAGTCAGCACTGTTTGATCCTAGGATAAAATAAATGGAAGTGCCTGCTTTGTACTAGAAAGAGAATTGCTCACCCTATGTTTTCTTCAAGGAAAAAAGTCTTAATATGATTAAATTTGTTTACAGCAGAACATAAAGGAAAAACAGTACCACATTAGTAGATAATGCTAACCAGATGCTTTGAAATTCATTCATAGTTCATTGATTAGAGGAAAAAGCAGAACACAAACTACAGTTATCAAAAAAGTGATTTCATGTTTTGTAAAAGGAAATATTAACAATACTATCTAATTTATGTGGAAATGAATTAAGTTCTTCTTTATGCTCATCTCTGTTTCCTAACTTCTTTAAACCAAATTGAACTATTTTATAATTTTTAATATATTAAAGGAAAGAATATTACCTGCAGCATTCCAGATTACCATATGGGGAGGAGACCACATGTTCTTCTATGCTTACTGTGTGCTCCATTTTATTTAGGCAACAAATGAATTTAATGGAAAACAGGCAGCTGCACAGAGCTGGCAAAAATGCAGTAATTCCTGCCCTGGCTTTTTCCTCAGGCCTGGCTTCTCTGTGGGACTGTTGGTCACTCTGATCAGCATTGAGAAATAGCCAAGTTTTTATTATGAAGAAGAGAAGAGATAACAAATGTTGGCGAGGATGTGAAGAAAAGGAAACCCTTGTACACTGTTGATAGGAGTTTAAATTGATATAGGTAGTATGGAAAACAATATGGATGTTCCTCAAAAGACTAAAAATAGAACTTACCATATGGTCCAGAAATCTCACTTCTGGGTACATATTCAAAGAAATCAAAAGCACTCCCATGTTCACTGCAGTATTATTCACAATAGCCAAGATATGAAAGAAAACCTAAGTGTCTGTCGATGCATGAATGGTTAAAGATATAAACAGATAAAGATTTCAGCCATTAAAAAAGAAGGAAATTCTGCCATTTGTGACAACAAATTTGGGATAAAATTGAAGAGCATTATGTTAAGCGAAATAAGTCAGGCGTAAAAACATATACTGTATAGTACCACTTACAAGTGGAATCTGGAAGAAAAAAAAAATTGTGGAACCCATGAAAACAGAGAGTAGAATGGTGATTGCCAAGGTCTGGAGAGGTGGTTGGAATGGGGAGATGTTGATTGAAGGGTATAAACTTTCAGTTATATGATGAATAAGTTTTGAGGATTTAACGTACCACATGTGGTTATAGTTAATAATATTGTATACTTGAAATTTGCTAGGAGACCAGATTGTAAGCATTCTCACCAGAAAAAGAAAACGTGGGGGGAGGGGGGTAACTATTGAGGCAATGGATATCTTAACTAGCTTGACTGACATGATCATTTCACAATGCATACATATATCAGATCATCACTTTGCACACTTTAAATATACAATTGTTCCTCAGTATCCCCAAGGGAACTGGTTTCAAGACCTGCCAGTGATACCAAAACCTGGGTATGCTCGAGTCCCACAGTGGGCCTCCATATTCAAGGATGCAGAACTGTGTGCCAGACTATGTATTTATTGAAAAAAATCCGCGTATAAATGGACCTGTGTTCAGTTCAAACCCTTGTTGTTCAAGAGTCAACCATATACACTTTTATTTGTCAACCATACCTCCATAAAGCTGGGGGCAGGCGGGAGAAAACAGCCAAATTCTTGGTGTGCCACTGCCTTTCACACACAGGCATAAATCACTATTCACACTAAAAAGTAATGATCCTTGCATTTTTAAAATTAATTAGCAGACTTTGTTTATAAAACAGTCTTAGGTTTACAGAAAAATTGAAAACAAATTCATCCCCAATCCTTGCATTTTTGTTTAAAGAAGTATTCAAGCACATCGGCTTCTGCAAGAGAATTGAAACTATATGTTCACACAAAAAGGTGCATAGCAGCATGATTCATTAAAGCCAAAAAGTGGAAACAACCCAAACACCTGTCGATTGATGAATGGAAGAACAAAAGATGGTATATCCATAAAATGGAACATTATTCAGCCATAAAAGGATAAAGTTTTGATACATGCTACCACATGTATAAGTGTTGGAAACATCATGCTAACTGAAAGAAACCAGACACAGAAGACAACATTTTACATGATTCCATTTATATGAAAGGTCCAGAAGAGGCAAATCCATAGAGATGGAAAGGAGATTAGGTTGCCAGGGTTGGGGGAGAGGGGAATGGACTGTGACTGCTATTAGGTACAGTGCTCCTTTCTGAAGTGATGAAAATGTTCTGAAATTAGATCGTGGAGGTGGTTGCACAACCTTGTGAACACACTAAAACCCACTGAAATGTACACATTAAAAAAATTAGGTTCTCTGTTTATTGAACTAAAGTCCAACCAGTGAGGTCACATCCTCACTGGGGTTGAAGGGAGAAAGCAAAGTCCACAGCTTGGAGTCTCTGAGGCGTGTCCCCATCTCCAGGTCTACAGCACCGGACAGGGTCCAGCTCTCTCCCAGGCACCCCGCTCTGATCTCATAGATTTTACACCAGGGTGGTTCTGAATTTGAGTTTAGGATTAGGACCGCTGTCACAAATTTATTGAAACCCAAATAATCTCTATGAATGAGTGTCTCTGTTCCAAGGAGCTTGCTTCTGGTATCTCCCTGCACCTGAACCAGTGCTTGAAAGGGAGGGGAGGTTTGTGGCTGTGCCACGTTCTCCACGATGCCTCACTCTCTTGCCTCTGAAGCTTAGCTTTTCCTTGAGGTTTTGCCACACTTTTGTGTACTGTTAGCTGGATTTTTAAACTTAACTTCCCTCTTTAGATGAGCCCATTTCTTTACTGTATCACATGCAGAACGGACACAGTTTGTTGGATCTTCTAATGAATGATAACGATTCATTAGAAGCAGGGAGGAAGCTACCAAGTTTAGTTTAAAAAAATCTGTAGCTGATTAATCTTGGTTAGAGTAGAGCATAAGAGATAGGCATTACATTAATAGAGAACTTCTAAAACCACACCACAAAAAAAGATGTTCATAGTTTGTCACATAGGGAAAAAAACAGGACACAAACAATATGTACAGTGTGATCCCATTTTTGTACAGTTATCTATCTTGCTATTGCTAATTAGTGCCATAGTGAATTATTTTCTTCTTTTTAACTTATCTATTTTCCACTCTTTATAAATTGCACATATATGTCTCATGTAATTCTTAATATTCAAAAGTAAAATGGTACCAGCCATATTTCTCAGACATTTATAATGACTCTAATCTGATCATCCCAGACAATCATTTACTAGGCTGGGAGTGGATATACAATCCTTCCTCAGTACTTTCAGGTAGGAGGGAGGCAGGCAGGGGAGGGAGAGGCTAAAAGCCACACAGGTGAGCTCTGCCCTCCAAGAGCTCATGTTCTGAGAAATTGATGCTCTACATCAGAGTTGGGGCTGACATCTTAGCAGACTCTCTGCTGCCTGTCCTTTAATTCAGTCCTTCTTTTATTAAGCAACATTTATTGAATGGCCACTCTTGAGGACATTGTCCCCATCTTCAAGAAGTCCACGTGAACATTTACTTTTTTGCCCACTTTTCATGCTAGAACAAGACATGGCTTGTTCTGGGGCTCCCTGTGCCAGAATCATCTTTCTATTTATTTCTGTGCTGCCATTAGATCCTGACCAAGCTGCCAAATCTGGACCTGTTTTTAAAGGTAACTGATCCTGTTCGAGAAACAAGGCCCAGAGGAAAAGAAACTCCTTAAGACACATGTCCTAAATCTCCCCAGTTCCTCCTCCACACTCACCCTTTGTCTGTGAGAACAAGTGAGAGGATATTAACATTAATAAGCAAACATTTTTGACTCACATCCCCTACCTGTCCACACAGGATCCCTAACATCCCCCCAGCTACTTCCACAGCCCTCAAAGGCAGGGCTGGCCTCAGGTGTATTCAGGAATATGTCTGCATCCATTCTCCCTGTCTAGTGTCTTCCACTGTCCATCAGATGCTGGGGGCACCTCTATACTGTGTATACCCTTAGTGTCCTCTGAGGAAACTCCAGGCTACTAAAAATATGTTGTTTAGATCAACTGGTATAAATTTAATTTTTAAAACTACACTGAAGAAGATTTAATATTAGAAAAAATTTATAGTGACACTTTTGTAAACTGAAAAGTTGTTTAGTATTAAAAAAATAATATTCCAACCACAATTTAAAAATTTGCTCGAGCTGAATTGTATAGGAGGTTTGCTCAAAGCGAGGTTCACTGAAGGTTAAAACAGCAAAAGAGCAATTATAGAGAGCTGTATAAAACTGTACCTGATAATACTGTAGACCTGCCCTGAGACATGCTTAGGGGCTGCAGAATAAATAAGAGACTTAGGTGATGTTCTTTAAATGTGTCCCTTTAGAATATAACCCACATCTGCCAAGGAGCAGTTTTATGTGTGCATTTAGTATTTATGCATTTTCTCTACTTGCAGGAGAAACCAGTGGAAACTAAAATGGCAAGGGTCAATTATTCATCTCTCTCCTTCCCACAGCATAAAAATATAATCCCAAAATGACATTTTCCCACACAGATTTGTTTCATAGACATCCAGTAGCTTACACATACATACACAATCCCCAACCTAAATTGTTTCCTCACTTGTGGCATTTCATTTCCTTATTCCTCTAGAGAATAGTATTGAACTTTCCCAGGAAAATAAAATACACTTCCAACCTGAAAGTTTAAATCTTCAAGACTATGCAATCCCTTTGACATAAAAATGAAATTCAAGAAAATTCAACACCCTTCTAGGCTGTGTTGTTCGTAGAACAACATATCACACAAGTTTCTCAGAATCTTCAATATTACAAAGCAACTCTAAAACTGATGTGAGTTTGAACATGAACTAGTTACACATGTGTGTGCCTATCAATTATGAAAAATGACTAAAATTTAACTATTTTAATCACACCATATATAAAACTGTTGGTGCAAGACCACCAAACTATGAATTACAAAACAAGTGGTCAGTTTTATAGCCCTTAGCTAACTACACACCTTCAGCCTATCAAGAGTTGGAGTAGGAGGTAAGAAAAGATTTTGTGAGAACTTTCTCTACCCATTGAAGGAATGGAGTTCTCCTTTCCCTGGAGCCCAGTGAAGAATGGCTTCTGGAATTAAATATGTCTGCTATGAGTTTGGTAAACATGGTATTGGTATCCTATTCATGACTGAGGAATCCAAAGAGTGAGATGCTAGTTGGGTTGACCTATAGCAGTGGAGTCTCTGGAAACATTTTAAGAGTAAGTGAACTCCCATTTACGAAGCATCAAAGTTGCAGATTTCCTATGGACCATGTAAGAGAATGAGAGAGCACAGTGATAGCTTAAAAAGAAAAGAAAAAAAAAGGTTCTGGAGAACCTAGAGGCAGGACAGGAATAAAGACACAGATGTAGAGAATGGACTTAAGGACACGGGGAGGGGGAAGGGTAAACTGGGATGAAGTGAGAGAGTGGCATGGACATATATACACTACCAAATGTAAAACAGATAGCTAGTGGGAAGCAGCTGCATAGCACAGGGAGATCAGCTCGGTGCTTTGTGACCGCCTGGAGGGGTGGGATAGGGAGGGTGGGAGGGAGGGGACGCAAGAGGAAGGGGATATGGAGATATAAGTATATGTATAGCTGATTCACTTTGTTATACAGCAGAGACTAACACAACATTGTAAAGCACTTATACTTCAATAAAGATGTTTTTAAAAAAAATTGCATCCCTCCAGTCCTCAGGTCTTTTCTAAGACCTCTTTCCTTTTGGAATCCATCACAAATAATTGAGGCTTCAAACTTCCTCTAACCCCTGGTTGACTGACTCTCTGAGGCTGAAATTAATATTGGATAGGATTGGATTGGATTGGATTGGATGGAATTGGGTTGGATTGGAAGACAGTAACTCCACCCCTCACCCCCCACCACCCCAGACAGAATTAACTGGCTCTTGCTATCCTCACCTACCCCACCATAAGAATGGACATTCCCCAAAGCAGTCCCAGAATCGTGTTTTTCTCTATGTATTTCCCAATCCTTTCTTGTCTCTTTACACTGCAGTGGTTGGCTGCCTCCTGCTCTAGAATTTGCCTGTAGATAAACTACGGCACTAGGAGGTTGCTCTGGTTAGTCAATCAGTCTCAAAAAATTTCTGACAAGAACTTCCTTCTGTTTGATACTTTCCTAGCCTGTTGCTTCAGAGATAGAAGGTAGACCACGCACTCCTCCCTGACAACCTGTGTTTCCTCAGCTGTTTGAGTTCCCCTGACTTTCAAGAAAACTTTTCAATGAAAGACTTCTCTTTTTCCAATCTTTTTCCCTCCTGTAGCAAGAACTAACTCCTCTATGATGTTCATTTCCCATGATGTTCCTTTGTCATTTCCTCAGTGTTAGGTGAGTTTGGGTTCCTTTTTGTCTGTTTTTCATTTCTACTTGCCTCATTAGGTAATCCCATTCCTTTACTATCAAATATGAGATTAACACTTTGACAGATGGAAGAGTCATCTTCTCTCTCTTTCCCATTGTTTTATGTATTAGTTAAGCTTTATTTGTTGCAAGCTATAAATGCCTCTTTATATATTAAGAGAAAGGAGAGATCATATTAGTAGGCTACAGAGTAATCCCTAAAATTGAAAAGGAATTGAACTACAAGACTGAAGAATATGGGCTGCTCTGGGCTCTCAGCAGCAGTCGTTGGGTGTATCTACCCAAGGTCCCCCAATACTCATTGGGTGGTAGTAACTATGCACAGAGATTTTTATCATAAAGTTATCTTCAATAGAAGAGGGGGGAGAGGAAAGGACCAAACTGTGCAATAGTAACCCCTACTGTTTAAGTAAATTATTTCAAATACACAACAGCGAACTTCTGTGTGGCCATTTTCAGTGATATTTATGAAAACTCTGTAAAAACTTGGGAAATGCTGATTGTAAACTATAAAGTGAAATGCAATTTACAAAATGTATAAACATATGCATAAGGTGCAGAACTGTGTAATAAAGCTATCATTTGTGATAAAATAGAGAATGTATACACATAATATTTTTGTGACTATATTTAAAAATATCTGTTGAAGGAAACACAAAAAATTAATGAGTAGTTATCTATTGGGGTTAGGGGTGGAACTGAGCAAATATAGTAAAGGGTTGGCCAAAAGCTTCATTCAGTTTTCCCATAAGATGGCTCTAGTGGCGCTTAGTTGTCTTTAACTTCATTCGAAACAACTTTGTGACAGCTGTCATAACAGCATGCATTTTAAAAAAAACATCAAAATTGGTGAATTTTTGTGTAGCCATTTTAATATTTAAGATGGAAGAAAAAAAGCAACATTTTCCATATATTATGCTTTATTATTTCAAGAAAGGTAAAAATGCAACAGAAATGCAAAATAAAAGATTTGTGCAGTGTATAGAGAAGGTGCTGTGACTGATCGAATGTGTCAAAAGTGGTTTGTGAAGTTTCATGCTGGAGATTTCTCGCTGGACGATGCTCCACAGTCGGGTAGAGCAGTTGAAGTTGATAGCAATGAAATCGAGACATTGAGAACAATCAGCATTATACCATGCGAGAGATAGCCATAGCCGACATACTCAAAATATCCAAATCAAGCACTGAAAATCATTTGCACCAGCTTGGTTATGTTCATCGCTTTGATGTTTGGGTTCCACATAAGTTAAGCGAAAAAAATCCTTCTTGACCGTATATCCCCATGTGATTCACTACTTAAATGTAACAAAAACATTCTGTTTTACATATATATATATATATATATATATTTTTTTTTTTTTTTTTTTTTTTGCGGTACGCAGGCCTCTCACTGTTGTGTCCTCTCCCGTTGTGGATCACAGACTCCAGGCGCGCAGGCTCAGCGGCCATGGCTCACGGGCCCAGCCACTCCGTGGCATGTGGGATCTTCCTGGACCAGGGCACGAACCCGCGTCCCCTGCATTGGCAGGCGGACTCTCAACCACTGTGCCACCAGGGAAGTCCAACATTCTGTTTTTTAAACAAACTGTGACGGGCAATGAAAAGTGGATACTGTACCATAATGTGAAATGGAAGAGATTGTGGTGCAAGCAAAATGAACCACCACCAACCACATCAAAGGCCGGTCTTCATCCAGAGAAGGTGATGTTGTATATATGGTGGGATTGGAAGGGAGTCCTCTATTATGAGCTTCTTCTGGAAAACCAAACAATTAATTCCAACAAGTACTGCTCCCAATTAGACCAACTGAAAGCAGCACTCGATGAAAAGCATCCGGAATTAGTCAACAGAAAATGCATAATCTTCCATCAGGATAACACAAGACTGCATGTTTCTTTGATGACCAAGCAAAAAATTTTACAGCTTGGCTGGGAAGTTCTGATTCATCCGTCATATTCACCAGACATTACACCTTCAGATTTCCATTTATTTAGGTCTTTACAAAATTCTCTTAATGGAAAAAAATTTCAATTCCTTGGAAGATTGTAAAAGGCACCTGGAACAGTTCTTTGCTCAAAATGATAAAAAGTTTTGGGAAGGTGGAATTATGAAGTTGCCTGAAAAATGGCAGAAGGTAGTGGAACAAAACGATGGATATGTTTTTCAATAAAGTTCTTGGTGAAAATGAAAAATGTGTCTTTTATTTTTACTTAAAAACTGAAGGAATTTTTGGCCAACCCAATACCTAAATGGGCAAAAGATTTTATTATATATCTTTTCATACTTTTTGAACCGTATGACTGCATTACTTATTCAAAATATTAAATACATATATGTGTGTATATACATATGGAAGACAATATACCGAGATGGTTGAGTCAATGGTTTATTTTCTTCTTTCAAAATGTGTCATCCAAATTACCTCTAAAGATAAAAATGTCTCTTTTACAATTAAAAGAGTAAGCCAAACAATCTGTCCATTTTTTAAAAACTAACTTCTTGTCAGACAAACTAGAGTCAATAAAATTCTAAGAAAGGAGAAGGAAAGTATCATTTGTGGAATTTCAAAGAAGTATCAATAACTATGCCAAGGACTTCACCAGTTTTTCCCTTGGGCAACCAAGCCAGATCATCAGGAAGGACTCTAAAGAGAATAGTTTCCATGAGGAATACTGTTTCATATAGTGCTAAAGATGGTGCTCCTCAAACTTGGATATATACACCAGTCGTTTGGCAACCTGGTTAAAATGCAGATTTCAATTCAAAAGATCTGGATGGGCCTGGGATTCTGCATTTCCAACAAGCTTTCAGGTGATATGGGTGCTGCTGACCAGCAGACCATGCTTTTGAGTAGCAAAGGTCTACCGTCACTACTGCTATAACTGCTATAAATACTTCTAATGAAGCCCAGAGTCCCCACTTGGCAGGGTAAGACTGGACCTCAGAGTGGCCCACAGGCCAGTTAGCCTGGCAGAAATGATTAGCAATATACTATTATTTATTTTACCTAGTTAAATTTTAAATTTTAGAGAAAAATAAATTTAGAAATAAATAAGAGATATCAAACAAAAAGATGTCTTTCTTATGGCCCTTGAAACACCTTCTCACCATTTGGTAAAAGTTGACTGCTTTGGAAAAGCAAGTACCCTGCTGTTCTCCACCATCCCGGCCTGCCCTAGGTCTTTAACAGCACTTAGCTGAAGAAGATAATCCTTGCTCTTCTGGGACTAGGAGTCCTCCTCAGCCAGAGAAGGGGTCAATGAGACATTTGGTTTCTAGTCTTAGCTCATCCACTTAGGAGCAGTATTCCTTTGGGAAAGTCATTTCAGCCTCCAGCATCCAGACTCCTCATTTATAAAGTATGGCTGATGAGCTGCTTATGAGAATATCTAGCCTAGGACATCTGAGGCTGATTCAACCAACTGGGCAAGCTGTAGATGACTGCCTGTTTGTACTTTGTCCTCAGAGCCTTGGGGAGCTAGGGAAGGCTTAAAAATAGGAGAATAATACAATGCTACACAGGGGGACTAACACAAGAGGATAAGAAACCCCACAGGTTGCCTAACAATTGGCCAAATGATGTTTAACTATGTGCAGCTGCCAAAGTTAAGGCAAATTTCAAGTACTGTCACCAGCAGAAGGGAGTCATTCCAAAAAGCAAGGCCAGACCTCTATTTACTCTTCAAACAAATAGTTGGGTTTAGCAAACAAAACTGTTGTTAGAGACCATTATGGAATATCAGTTATTACAAGTGTTTAAATTTTTATAGATGTGCTTGAATTTTATTACATAAGCATTTCACATCTGTGACTAAAACTCAGGCCTTTCATATGCTACGACCTGTGATCAAAGAATAAAATGTGATTCTGATTAACATTTCCCTCTTGAAATTAATACTCACTGCTATTATTTATTAAGTAATTCCTTCTGTGCTAGGTGTATTACATGCATTGTCTCAATTTACTGTCATAGCAACCTTAATGAGATAGATATAACTATACCCATTTTATAAATAAGAAAGCACACTCAGGAGGTGAATTAACTGGGCAGAGGATACACGGTTGACTGAGCTAGATTTTGAGCTCTGCTCTATCTGACTTCTTGGCTCTTAAACTCTAGCTCACTTAAAGCAGAAACAAAGGACAGGTGTAAATTTGCCAGTTGTTCATCTTCAGAAATCACTCAGTATTCATTTTTTTTAACATCTTTATTGGAGTATAATTGCTTTACAATGGTGTGTTAGTTTCTGCTTTATAACGAAGTGAATCAGCTATACATATACATATATCCCCAAATCTCCTCCCCCTTGCGTCTTCCTCCCACCCTCCCTCATCTTTTAACCATCACACATGCACATAAAGATGTAAACTCAATCTGTAAGCAGCCATGAGTGTATCACATACTTGGTGAGAAGAGTCATGGTATGAGTGACACGCTAGGTACTTTTAGAGTATTTGTCAGAGAATGAATAATCTTGAATACGGCCCTTGTTTTGTATTATCAGGTTTTTTTTGTTTTTGTTTTTGTTTTTGTTGTTTTTTGCGGTACACGGGCCTCTCACTGCTGTGGCCTCTCCCGTTGCGGAGCACAGGCTCCGGATGTTCAGGCTCAGCTGCCATGGCTCACGGGCCCAGCCACTCCGCGGCACGTGGGATCTTCCCAGACTGGGGCACGAACCCGCGTCCCCTGCATCGGCAGGCGGACTCTCAACCACTGCGCCACCAGGGAAGCCCTGTATTATCAGTTTTATACTACTCTTTGGATGCATACAGTTAATGTTTCAGTATGTATCCAAACAAATATGTTTGCTTTCACATACACATATATATACATATGTATATATATATATATATATATATATATATATATATATGATATTGGATATCTATGAATTCACTTATTTCCTGTGTGTGCTCAATTTGAGTATCATATGTTTATGGACAGATCTTTTCTAACTGTTTGTTTTTTAAAAACAAAGTAACAGACAGATACATCTATGATTATATTTCACTGGTACCATAGTGACATCTTGTGGGAAAAGGATGCTGAGTTGCATCTGTATGTTTCTGAATGTTTCAAAACTACTTTTTCTCTTTATGAAGTAGACATTGTCATCAGACTCCATTTGAGATGTTGACCATTGAAATATAGTTTAGTGCTATACAAATTTAAGATAACAGAGTTTCATATCCATTTCCAATATGTTGAAAAATAATAAATTATTTCTGAATCATAAGTAGTCTAAATTGATAGAGTCATGAGATGTGATCCTGATAGTAATACTGCATGAGTTTTATACCAGTAGACATTTAAAACAGTTATCTTGTTTCTGTTTTTAGAATGTAAATGAAACAGTTTCCTCTGGGAATGACTTAAAATAATTTAAAAGCAGATAGATAGTATTAAATTTTCTCCATGATAAAATCCTTGTCCCCCCCCGGATATCTTTTAAAAGATTCCAAAAATCAAGGCTTATTAGCAGAAGATGGATTACTAAGAACAAAACAAATAAATAATTATTCATTGAGTGCTAACTATGCACAAGGCATTATGAATGCTTGCTTTCTTTTTCCTCCTAAAACCTACTGCTTTGATCAGCTGGCTACAGCATGTTTGTTAATGTGGCTGAGGGTTGATATTATTCACATGGGCATGAGTTTTCTTGTTTTGCTTCTTGGGAAATACAGTCGACCCTTGGTGAGAAGGATTGATTCCAGGGTGCGCACACACACACACGCCCTTCCCCCACGGATACCAAAATCAAGTCCCTTATATAAAATGACATAGGACAGTTGACCCTCCATATCTGCAAGTTCAACCAACCGCAGCTCAAAATCCATGGATGGGGAACTTGCAGATAGGGAGGGCTGAGTGTAGTATGACATCATGGAATGACAATGGCCTTTTAAATCAAACAAATACTGAGTGTTCTTCTTTTCTATTTCTTAAGCCAGGTCCTAGGTACACACACATTTGTTTCATTATTCTCTATACCTATTTATTCATTGTGTGTGTATTCTTTTACTAGTGTTTTTTAATACTATGAGATATTTTTAAAAGCTGTTACTTTAACCTGGTAAAACAAAGCAAATATTCTATCTTTTTTGTTATATTTGATCTATATAATATGTCAAAACAGATGTGGTTACTGATTGTAAAGTAGTCATTACCAGATAAATTCATTTTATTTTCAACTACTTTATTATTTACTTACTATTTATCACCACTAGAGGGCATCTGAGAACCAAGCTAAGTACAACACAATGCTGTGAGTAAAACAAGCCTCTATTAAAATAAGACTACATCTTCCATCAAAAAACGCTAAATGTTTTTTCTTGGCCTAGATATTCAAAAATTGCTTGATGATAGTTTTATAATAAAGTTAGTAAATATGCATACACTTCCTACTAAAATGTTAAATTAAAACACTTCCTTTTCTTTTCAATACAATGCAACAGATAATTCTGTAATTAGAATTAAATTTGCAAATACCAAGTATAATAATGGCAATAATGCATCAAATTGTATTTTCAACTACACCTGCCTACATTTTAAAAGTTGGTACCCAGTTATAAACAAACTATTGAATATCTGGAAAAGAATGCAGAATTAGCTATGCAAGACTGGTCTCAATTATTATTATAAATCCCCAGCATGTAATCATTTTTAGCATATTTCACCCAATGTTTTAAGTACCTACTGTGGGTCAGGCATTGTCAGTGTTCTGGATTCACTGTCAAGGAGCTTGTCTAGTAGAAGAGATAGACAAGTAGACAGATGAGGAGATGAACTGTAATAATCAGTGTGCTGATAGGGCATGTACAGCACAAACAGACCAAAGAGAGACAGCTCCAGCCCTTCCAGGTAGTTTTCTTTTCCTGGTTGGTGCCTAGCTCACACTACAGAGATCTAGGCTAAAGGATAAGGGCTGACATGCAAGTGTGGTTTCAAATCCTGTTCCACACTCTTACTAACTCTATGACCCAAGCTATCCAAGCTCTGATTTTTTCCTCAATAACGCAGTAATAATACTGACACAGCCTACCATAGAGGACTGCTGGGAGGACCAAAGATAATGCCTATAATGTACTTGATACATTACTTGATACCACAGTTGGCACACAATTTTTCTGAACTATCATTATTACTATTATTACTTTCACGTTATGACCAATAGACTTAGAACAGACTCCATAGTCCCAAGTTGGGGGTGACCAATATGACACAGAGAGCACTTGCTTTCACTGTGTCGATGAAATCTGGTGGAGGAGAATATTAGGATCCTCTGGATCAAGAGGAGGGTTGATGGTTACACACAAGAACTAGGCTCCAAGCTCTTGGCCACTCTAACCAATATATTTTTGTTCTTTTCCCCTCATGGCTGAGTTTCTTGCTTGCTTCCTTCCTTCCTCCTTTCCTTCCTTCCTCTCTTCCTTCCTTCCTTCCTTCTTTCCTTCCTCCCTCCCTCCCTCCCTCTCTCTCTCCCTTCTTTCTTTCTTTCTTTCTCTTTTCTTTCTTTCTTTCCTTCTTTTTTTCTGTTATTGTCATTGTTACAGAGTATCAGGGTGGGGTGGAATAATCACTTTTTTTCTGTTGAACATGGCATTTAAGAATGAAATATGGGGCTTCCCCGGTGGCGCAGTGGTTGAGAATCTGCCTGCCAAGGCAGAGGACACGGGTTCAAGCCCTGGTCTGGGAAGATCCCACATGCCGCCGAGCAACTAGGGCCGTGAGCCACAACTACTGAGCCTGCGCGTCTGTAGCTTGTGCTCCGCAATAAGAGAGGCCACGACAGTGAAAGGCCCGCGCACCGCGATGAAGAGTGGCCCCCGCTCGCCGCAGCTAGAGAAAGCCCTCGCACAGAAACGAAGACCCAACACAGCCAAAAATAAATAAATAAATAAATAAATTTTTTTTTAAAAAAAAGCAAGGATTTTTTTTTTTTAAAAAAAAGAATGAAATATGTTCATTTTGTCTGCATACTGGTTTGGGTATTTAATACATGAGTCTCAAGCATAATATCATACTCAGTTTTGATTTCCTAAAAAATCTATTTATTTAGAGGGTTGAACTGGATGAGATTCACAAATCATATTGTGTTTTTATTTTCTTAATCTTTTTTTATTACATTTACTCAGAACTGGAAAGGCAACCACAAAACCAAAACCAGATGGGAAAAGCTAAGCCAAAGGAAAACCAAATCCTGATTATTAAGAACGATTTAGATCATATTTTATCAATCTGTGATTTAACAATAATGAATACATATTTTGATAAGGGTATAATATCTCGGACCAAGCTTCTCTCTCTAACATCATCGATATTTGTATCATGACAGAGGGTGAAATAATCCAGCAAACTGAGGTGGAGAGTTTATAGCTATTTTCCTCTCAGCTGTAAAATGGTCTGCTTTAGTAAATCAGTATCATGTGTACCCTGCCTACCAGGAGAGTCACAAAACAGATTCCTCCCTCAGAATCTCCTAGAGGGAAAGAACCTACAGGAAGGTCTCACCTTCTTTTGTCCTAAACTGACACATCAGGGCTGTATTTGGGAAGCAGCAAAACAAAAAAATCTGGAGTGATTTTTGACCTTCAACTGCTGTGTGGATGAGAAGCTGACCTTGTTTTAAGTAGAATCCAAGTGAAAAGTGATAGAAGACACCGAAATTATGATGTCTTTCCTCTGTCCCCATGGTAACTATCATCTCAGCAGCCATTTTTTCAGATTAAAGACAAAGCGTTCTTGACACTCTTCTCCAGATCAAATAGATTTGTTTTCAGCTGATATATTCCAAGTTGACCAAACAGCTTCTTTGATAAAATAAACTACCAACAAAGAGATCCTGGTTGAGCACAGAAGAGAACGAAAGCTGGGTTGGGAAGAAAGAAGGAGAGAGTGTTATTTGATGATCTATTCTGTTGTTTATTTTTTTTCCCTGTAAATACAATTGCAGCTAGAGCTATGTCTCTGTTTCAATGCATAAACTAGCTTTTCACAGGCAGTTTTATTTTAGTCCTTTACATCAGGAATTCATTTCTGGCAAGAGTTGAGCACACCAGCTCCAGCTGAAACAGGCTGCAGAGAAAGCAGTCCAGAGCTTTCTCTGACTGTGACAGTGATTCAACCTCTCTGGGTGGAAATGCCACACAAATGCAGCATGATTTCTGGTCCTCCAGGAGATATAGGAGAGTACCGTGGAATAAGTGACCTCATGCCACTGTCTAGGAGGGAACAATATAGGCAGCGGCTGTGTCCTAAACCCACTGTTTTGGGAGCCTTGCTTTGCTCTATAAAAGCAAGGGGGCAAAGTTTCACCTATAAAATGTTGACAGTAGTAGTCATCATGCTGGCACCTCTGTGGTTTACTCTGTCTCAACACTCCTTTAAATATTTCTTTTACCCACATCTTTCTTTAGAAGTTAGTCTGGTTTCTGAGATTATCCAACTTTTTCCTACGATCAACACAGTGCAGCTTCAGAAATTTAGGATTCCTTTCTTTAACCAAAGAATGCTTCTTTACCAGTCTATCTAATTGGCTGGCTGAGATTCAAGAGAAAACAAGTGCTAAACTTCAATAAACAGTCATCCTACCTTTGTTCCGAGACCCCTCCCTGTACCCCAGTGCTCACCTAACAACCCAAGGCTCAAGACTCCTGCCTTCTTCCCTACACACTCTTAGTTGAAATAGCATGACTTTCTTGTAGTGTAGCTCATCAAACATGATTGAATGCCTTCTCCATGCCAGGGAAGGCATTAGGCACCTCAGGGATACAGAGATAATAGAGGCAGCCCCTGGCATTGACTGGCGTTCTGTACTGAATGTCCCTTTATAGAGTAAGGGGACTTAATCTGGGAGCCTAAGGATGGGATTTGAGGGGGTAGAGTGGATGCAGAATGCCTGCGTCTCCTGAAATTGTGTGTGTGTGTGCGCCCATGAGTGCCTATACACATTTTTCTGGGCAGAAGGCCTATATCTTTCATAGTGTGTAGGAAAAGGTTACCACAAAATACCAGATATGTTCCTTGCCCTCTGGAGTACAAGGAAGGGAACCAGAATAGTGATGAGCAGGATACTGGGCAGGGTCAAGAGACGGAATGAAATGTACGGCAGAGTCATTATTTAAATACATAATATCAAACTACGAATAGCAATCTACTTCTTTCCCCTTCTTCTCCCCATCATTTTCTCAGTGCTGTCAACTGTTTTAAAGAAAATTAAGTAAAGCATCTGATGAAAACAAAATTCCATTTTTATATAAAAAATATTTTAAAGGCCTATAATTAAAAACATGTGTTATACTTATGTCTCACAGCTTTTAAAAATAAGGTTCGTAATGCCATTATGGGTTATCCTATTTCTGAAAAAGATATTCCAAATAGCATTTCCCGCAAAATGAGCACTTCCTCTTCATCAGATCAACTCACACAATTATGGCAAAATGAATGCTACATACAGCATCAAACCTGTAAATAATCAAAAATCATATAATTCCATTATTGGATCAGATTTAGGACAGAAATAATATAGTAATTAAAACCTTAACTCCTTCAGGAAAAAAAGGGTGAATCAAGACTTACCTCTATTCTGAGGATGTTTTTCTAGTTTCATTTCAAGTGGCAAAGTTGGATGGTAACATGCCTTTTTCTTTTGAGCCAAAGCAGTGTTTTAGTTGGACTGGCCTACAGGCGAGAGGCTAGACTCTGGGAGTTTCACTGGGTTTGCACGTGGCAGTGTTCCCAGTGTCATGGGGTGCTCTAGCTGGACCTGCTGACTGTGATTCAGGATCCTTCTGTCCAGAACACTTCCTGGAAGGTGAAACTGAGACACCACCAAGGTAGAGCTGCTTCCTGCTCCAGCACATTGCTGCATCCTATTTCTTTGCCCAGTGTCCTTCCTGGCCACATGTTTGCTCACTACCTGAGCAGGAGAGAGAGCGCCGTGGAGGAGTCGAGCTTTGAGATAAGGCTTAAAGGATGAGTGACCCCCTGAGCAGGTGGCCCCTCAGGCTGAATTCTCATCATTGTCGCCCTCTCCAGTTCCACCTCTTGAGGGACCAAATATTTCCTTACCATATTCTGTTTAGGACCTGAGGGAAGGCCACAGCAGCCTCCTGGGGCCCTTTGGTCTGCAGTTCATCCTACTTTCCCCCTGGACATCTAGACTGATCCCTCCCATGCCTGCGATCCTAGACCTCCTACAGCTCCACCTAAAACACAAACCTCCTGCATCCTCTCTTCTTTCCTCTTACTGCCTGCCTTGTGCTTCCTCACTCTTGTTTTTCTTTCCATTGCTCTTTAGCCCTCCCCAAGGCTTTCCCCTGTGTCTGCAGAATCTTCATTTCATTGGAAATAAAAGCCTCTAAGCCCCCTCAAACAATGCACAAGGCGTCTTCTCCCCCTTCATTCTTTGAATACTGTGAAGTCTGGTTTATGCCTAGTCCCACTACTACCCTGGAGATTTCAAGTTGCTTCACTTCCTCCCTTTGTTGCCCAAACGTTGTGGTTTGTCTTTTCAACCATCCTTCCAGCACATTCATCATTCCAGCCACCTAGCTTATCCACTGTGGCCACTCTGCAAACTCTCAGTCTTGGATCAGCCCTACCATCTGTCTTCTCTACTATTACATCTGCTGAATATGGCTGGAGAAAATCACCCAATTGTTCAGGTTAGCACCATTATGCAAACAAGTCTCCAGCCATAGTTTCTTCAAACTTAACCACTCTTCTCAAGTTTTCTTCTCCTAGGTTAAATTAACCTCCTAATACACTAAGAAAAATCAAAACTATGTGTTTTGTATGCCCTCAACTCTTTGTAGCCACATCGTGAGAACATCTCATTAATCTCTACTCCTATAAGTTCCAAGAAAGGCGTGCCCCTTGTGCTGGAGGCTAACTCTCTTCCCTGTACTCTGATCTCTTACTCCTCAGAGACTGTTCCAGTACTTATCCCCACCACCCACCCCCTTGCCTATAGCTATAACCACTCTCTTTCAATTGGCTTTTATGTCAACTCATGACTGTATTCTCTTTTCCAGTTCTGTGAGAGAAAACCTCACAATTCTTATTGGTTCTATGGTTCTTATTGGTTCTTATGGTTCTCCCTCTAGCTGCCATCCTTTCCATGTTTTCCAAATAGAGCTTCCTGAAAGAGTGATGAATATTTTATCACCTCTACATCCTAACTTCCCTTCACTCCTTGACCTGTTACAAACCACATCGGGCCCGGGAACCACACTGACACTGTTCTCATTGAGATCATCAATTATCTCCTCATTGCTAAGTAGAGAGGGGTTTTCTCATCTCATCTAACTTCTCTATGCGTTATGACACTCACTTACTTCCTTGGCTTCCTTGATATCACTCTCTCTTTATTCGATACCCATTCTTTGGCCAGTCTTTCTCGACTTCCTTCATGGACTATTTTTTTACTCATGCCTTAAATGTTGGCATTCCCAAGTCAGTACCTTCCAACCTTTGCTACCTCATAATGTACATGGATAATGAAACTATTTCTACAATATTCTGGGATAAATTGGACACTATATGGAAGTATCTAAATGATATTGATGAAAAAAGTAATTGTTTTCTCTTTATATTGTATAATTTTTAATAAGAAAAAAAGAATTAGAAAAGATATTAAATACTGAATTTATTTGAAATTCCAATTTTTTTTTTAAATTTTTTATTCTTGAAATGGCTACTCACAATTTCTTGTCAAGGCTTTAAAGTGGTAATTTCTTCATACTCTTGGTAAGTTACCATCAACAAGAAACTTTGTTCACTCAAGTAGGTGATAAAAATATTTTCTTAATTTTGATAACTATTCAAATGTTTACAACAGTTGACATCATATTTCCAGAATCTAATAGTTCTTCCATTTATTTCCTTGACAAATGTAATGTTAAAATTTCTTGTGAAAATATGAGCAAATTTCTAATCTGATTGACTGAACTTTTTCATATCAAGGATTTCAAAATGGTGACATCCTTATCTGAAGTACTTGCAATATTACATATACTTTGGGTACCACCCTGGTCACAAACTAACAGACCTATCCATTGTACGTAAAGTCAGAGATTTGGGGCTACCACCTGGAGCTGCACCTACCACCCTGTCTAGCCTTCCTACCACCAACACCCTCCTACCTTCCATCTTGCTCAGTTGTCCACATTTAGGGCTTCTTGGGTACCTAGACCATCAATTCCTCCAGAAATGCCATAGTTGGCTACCTTCACTCTAAAATAGATATTGAGGTGGTAGATTATATCCTTGACAATATTCTGATTTTTGCAGCAATGAAAGTTACAGAAAACCCTCATCATGCTAGAAAACATCAAGACTGCAACATAAGTTACAAGAATGCTATGTTCAAGCATCCCACTGAGGATCCCCAAAAATGGCTGCCACATCTAGAGGCAACCTGCCCAGGGACTCTGAATACTGTTAATCCCACTCAGCTTCCCTAATGTGGGGGGATCAGTATCTCATGGAAAATCAGTGCCATATTACACCGGGCAGAAAACTCTGCCACTGGACTCTCTTTAGCTCTCTTTCCACCATATATATTCTTCCAGAAAGAGGACATTTTCTTCTCTGAGTGCAAAAGCCACCCATATGGTAAAAATTCCTGACCTGCATGTCTGTCTTCTGAACTATACCTGTGCCAGGAATATCCTTCTATGTGTCTCCCTTCATTTTCTTACTGGGATTACTCCTAGCTGTCTTTCCAGACTCAAATCATCTGCCACCTCCTCTGGTAAACCTTTCCTCATCATTCTAATCACAGATGCCTCTGCTAGAAGCACCCATTATACTCTGTCCTGTCACATACTTATTATTATATCATTTGCTTTCTTGAATGTTCTAAAGAAAATTATAAAGATATGCATACCTGGCACATACTTCTTAGCACCAAGAACTCATAGCATAGTGTTTGGCCAGACATCTGTGTACTACAGGGAATGATAGGACTCTCTTGACTACAAGCATGAGGAAAGGTTTATTTGAGAACTGCATGCTGTGTGCTCATTGCAAGACCCCTCACAGTCAGGAGATGAACCAGCCTCGTGGCCTTGTCCTCTTAACCCAGGTAGTCCATTCATCCCCACCTTGTGCCATTCCCTAAATTAGGCCATTGTCCCCATCCAAGTCAATCCCCCTACAATTTTTTGTTCTCCTACACAAAAGTCACTTTCCAATGAGTAAGGTAATACTCATATAGTCCAAGGAATTTATGCTATTCATGACGAGACAGTTACTGTGGGTGTCATCAAGTCAGTGGACAAGAAGGCAGCTGGAGCAGGCAAGGTCACCAAGTCTGCCCAGAAAGCTCAGAAAGCTAAATGAATATTATCCCCAATACCTGCCACCCCAGTCTTGATCAGTGGTGGAAGAACAGTCTCAGTTTGTCTGATTGGACATTTAAGTTTAATAGTGAAAACTGGTTAGTGATAACAATGCATGTAAAACCTTTAGAAGGAAAGGAGAATGTTTTGTGAGTCATTTGTTTTGTGTGTGACAGTTTTAAGTTATTAGTTTTTAAAATCAGTACTTTTTAATGGCAACAACATGACCAAAAATCTGTCACAGAATTTGAGGCCCACTGAAAAAAATGTTTAATGAAAAAAACCTCTGGATGCCTCTGGGTCAATTGAGGACATGCCGTCATCATAATCTCGATACTGATCTTATCAAATGATTTAGAACTATGGCCGTCCCCTGCTTGGCTAGACATTACCAGAAAGCACTTCTACCTCAAAGTTCTGACCAGTCTCACTTTGCCATTTAAACTCAGAACAGAACAGAACTTGGCGTATGTATTCAATATCCATTTGACCTTTCTCTTTTTGGCTTCAGCCCTTTTCATTTGCTAACCAAAGTAGCACTCAATAAATGCTTGTCGATTGAGTCTCCTTGCTAGACAAGGTGAAGGGTAGGCTTTGCCTGAAGAAGGCTCAGAGGAGAGAGTCTGGAACCATTCTCTGAGCCAGAAAAGATAGGAATAAAAAGTAGGTTTGGATATAGAAATTAGATCAGTTCACAACATTTGGGATTTTCAGTGTCTTTAGAACAACCACACAAGCAAAGAGTCTAGCCAAATCCTCGAGAAATGATGCCAAGGACAGCTGACATTTCCCAGGTCACCATGGCATAATCTCTCTGGATAATAACCACTTCACCTACTGTGAACTTTAGTCATGAATTAAGAAAAAAAAAACCCTGCATTTAGAGTTATCCAGTGCTAGAAGGGACCATTTCCTGCTGTGGGTTGCTATGGAGGGTGGGTGATTGTTGGCTCAGAAGGATGCAAAAAGTAATCTTGCAGAGATAAAGATTGACCTCAAAAATTGTATAATTCTGTAATCATATTATCCAGTAACAATAAGCTGTATTTTTGGCTTATCTTAGAACCACGTGTAAAAAATAAACAGAAGCCTCAATTAAAAACAGTTGGGAGACTAGAAGGGGGAGCTCTCCCAGAGCCCAACAGGAAGAAGAAAGATTCCTCTTTGCTGACAAGGACTCAACCAATGAAAAGCCATGGACTCTCTGCTTACTACAGCCCTCCCCAGCTTCTTTTTCCCCTCTATAAAAGCATTCTCCTTCCCTTGCCATATGGGGGCTTGCACATGGCTTGCCATGTTTGCAGACCCCAAATTGCAATTCTTTGCTGATCCCAAAGAAACCCATTTTTGGCTGGAGAAATAACTGGTAATCTTTTAATTTTAGGTCAACACACCTCGTACTCGCAGGGTTCTAACTAGGAAACAAATGTAAAGTTTCCAAAATTGTGGCTTGATTTAATGCTGACATCACATGCACTGACATTCAGGGCAAAGTAATTGGAATGGAGTGCAGGGAGATTTACAACAATTTCATGAAATTGTTCAAAAGACTTTCTTGAGCATTAATCCATTGTTTCAAGACAATAATTTGATGACTTAAGAATAAGTAAATCAGAAGCATATGGATTAAATTTTCCTTGAAGTACACTTGAGTTCCAAAGTAAGGAAAAAGGCATTTGGCAAAATCCAATCTGCCTTTGCCAAACCTAAAGTGTTTGAAAAATAATTTCAGAGGTTTTGCCAAACCCCAAATGCCACTGTGTTCTTCCATCCCACCCAGATCTCCAAAAGTGCAAAGCTAATACATCTACTCAGCATTCTAAATGAGCACGGGCATTTTGGTAAGAAACCAAACTGCTTCATTTAGAGCCTCTGATGAGATTCCTTAACATTTTTAGAAAGAAATCATTTGATTGAACGATCTTTTTCTTCCCATCCATGCTCTGACCTCTAAAATCTCCACCTAAGATTTTTTCAAAATTGTCCAATAAGTGTACTGTGAAATTATTTTTAGTCTTTAGCAAAGGGCATTTTTGAGCAGAAGAATTATTTTTAACTAAATTTTACCAGAAGTGTAGCAATATCTTCCTATTGGAATTGTGTGTGTGTGTGTGTGTGTGCTTCTCTTTCTATATGTTCATAGTGTTGACAACCTGAACAATCAGTTTTTATTTAAATCATCTCTGAACTAAAATTAAATTTTGCAATTGAAGCTGCCAATGCGGAATTCTCAGGGGCCTGAATCAGGTCATGATTGAACTAGTAAACAAAACCTTTGAGAAATCACTAGCTTGTATTTGGAATGTGGGTGGTACAGGCAAGTCTTTTCACCCTGCAAATGCCTCTGTTTTTAAACAGCAACCTTAGCTATGTTGAATTTCCACCCATAAGGGGTATTTTTTTCTGGAAGATTGCCAGTAAATGTCTGTCTAATGCACCCTGCCTTTGCAAAATGACATTTGCTCACCTAACAATGAAGAATAAATGTGGCACAGCTCAGAGGGCTTTCAGTTCCTGGGAAAACTATTTACAGGCTTTTTATTCTGGGGCTAAAACAGTTGATATTCTTTTTTGTTTTCTTGAATCTTATTTATTTTTAATTGTAATAAGTTCCTGAAATTGTTATAGGTACTTCATATTATCATGTCTCAAATATTTGTTGAAATTTAGAAGAGAAAATCTAGAGACATTTTGATTATTTAGAAATATCTTATATGGTTTTTAAACCATTTTTGGTTGAAATAATTCATGTTCACCAGAATTTAAGATTGCTTAGAACACATTTGACTCAAGAAAGGAGCATATTTCTATTGTCTTTAAACTCAGCTATGAAATGACTGTTCTTTACCTTGGACTTATACCCTGAAACCCTCCAAGAATGGCTTGCTTGTTAGGTGTTAGCTTGCTATAAAAATAGTTCTTTCTATAAGAATAGCTCCATATATGTTGTCCAATCTTGTGTTATAAGAATTAGCCTTGAGGAAAATATGACCCCAAGGGCAATTGCTTCTGTTCCCCAGATGCTGTTATAGAGTAAAAACAAGGGATCAGCAACAAGGCCCTGGAATGCTCTCTTACAGAGATCATTTGGTTGCAAGGAAGATGAAACTATTCAAACTAGCTCAAATATTTATAAATAGAGCAATTGAAAGGATAGAGTAGAATCTCATAGAACTCAAATGTAGAAAATATAGTGGGTCCCCCTGAAAACTAAGGTCCTCATGTAGATACTTCTCCCCTCTCTGAGGAGGCAAATAATCTCAGCTCCATTTTTTCTTCTTGTCTTCACAGACCAGCTTTTTTATATTGGCTTCTCATAACTGAATATAGTCATAGGTCCTGAAACAACATGATGATTCCAGAGTTTACCACCTTCAGAATACCAGTCTCCAGAGACCAGACTCCCATCAACCAGGGAGCAGGGCAGAAGAGGAAATGCTTAGAAAGGCCCTGGTAGCCTATACAGACCACAAGCTGGGGTGTATATTACCATTTCCCATTATGTTTAAAATCCCTGTTGTACTGGGTCCACATGATATTCTACTCAGAGGGTATTCTGAGTATTCTACTCTGAGTCATATTCCTTTATTGCACCAAACTTTATTAAAACAAGCCTAAGATTCAATCTCTAGATTGGCAGATACACTAGTTACCTATTGTCGCATAACAAATTCCTCTAAAATTTAGTGATTTTTAAGAATTATGAACATGTATTGTTTCACAGCTTCTCTGGACCAGGAATCTGAGAGTTGCTTAGCTGCATGATTCTGCCTCAGGGCCTCTTATGAGGTTGCAATCGAGATGCTGGTCAGAGCTGCGGTCATCTGATGGCTTGACTGGAGCTAGAGGATCTGCTTCAAGGTGGCTCATTCACATGGCTGTTAGCAGGATGCTCAGTCTAGTTCCTTGCTGACTGTTGGCAGGTAGGCTCAATTCCTCACCATATGGACTTCTCTGTAAAGTTGCTTGAGTGTCCTTATGACTCAAAGAACTAGTGATCCAAGAGAGAGCAAGGAGAAGGTCACAATGCCTATTACAATATAGTCTCAAAAGTCGTGCATCTTCAGTTACACCAGCCTATTCATGAGAAGCAATCCTCTTGGTATTGGGTTCCACCTTTTGCATGGAGTGGACCTTTCTGGAAGAGAAATATTGGATGAGGGACAAAGAGGATGAGGAAACTTATGAGAGACCCATAAGCTTGGAGAATTTATTAACATATTTTAAAACGACCGTATCAGAAGATCCATTTTTATCCTCTTGTGCTTGCCCTTGTCCTCTGTACCACATAGTACCCCAAAAGGACACAATATAAACATGAAATTCAGGAAAGGTCTAGTGCAAACTGACAAGAATTCTGGCATCTCCTTGGCTACTATGATGGTTATATCTGCTCTCCAAGGCTTTGCAGAACCTCTGTTGAATGTTAGACTGGAACTACTCAGCCATGAACAGCAGCACCTCATTGCCCCAGGTCTCCACACAGTCGTCTTCAGAGAAAGTGATGGCTACCTCCCCACTCTCTGTGTTAATTATGACCCGGTGGGCCTCTCTTAAGCTTCCTCATCCTCTTTGTCCCTCATCCAGTATTTCTCCTCCAGGAAGGCCCACTGTGCCCGTGCTCAGATTCCTCAGATTGTACAAGTGCCCTCTGCTCCCCCATGGAACCCTCAGCCACTATCTATTTTTGAAGTTCCTGGGATTTCTAGGGGAAAATAAGATTCCTTTTCAACATTAAAGTGTGTAAGGAGTCTCTCTCTCTCTCTCTCTGTCTCTCTCTCTCTCTCTCTCTCTCACACACACACACACACACACACACACACACACACACAAAAGGGCAGTTTCACACAAAACTTCTGCTGGGCTAGGTACTAATTTGTTCTTTGGATAAAAGTAATAAATCTTCTTTTGTTTAAGTGACAGGTGATTGGGACTGTTAATTTGTGTTTTTGGAAAATCCCACATAGACTACAGAGAAAAAAAGGGACTTAAATCTTTTTCAGTCAGGCAAGAGTTAGATTAAAAATCCCATGGTTTCAGAGACTCTTCTGTGGGCCATGAATTGATGCAAGACATTCCCTTTATTTCAGTGATGAAGCTTTAGTATTAAAATTTACTGACTACCCTCAGCTTACCAGTTTTTAGAATCATTTTTACAGCCACCACTCAAAAACTTAAGTCACAGGATTAATTTTGGGCTGGGAAGGGATTTAGGATACATCTGCTTTACTTATTTCATTTTAAAGATGATATTAACTACACTGGTGATTAAGCTATTGCTATCTGTCATGCACATTAACTCATGACTCTGTGTCATGACGAATTATTACAGTGTGAAAGTACTTTATATTGTGGCTAACGTGTAAAATGATCAACTGTCTTGATTTGCCCAGGACTGAGAGATTTCCCAAGACACGGGACTTTCAGTGCTAAAGTCAGGAACATTAAAGGCAAAGCAGGAGATTTAGTCACCCTATTAACATGTTGTATTTGTTACCAATTGCTGCATAACAAATTACCCAAAACTTAGTGGCTTAAAACAATGGATATTTATTTATCTCTCAGTTTCTGAGGGTTAGGAATTTAGGAGCAGCTTACCTAGGTGGTTCTGGCTCCGAGTTTCTCATGATATTATTGTCAAGTTGAGGACCAGCACTGCAGCCATCTGAAGGCTCAACTGGAGTAGAAGGATTTACTCTGAAGATGGCTCACTACTATGACTGTTGGCTGGAGACCACAGTTCCTCACTATGTGGGCCTCTCCCCAGAGCAAATGATCCAAAAGAGAGAGGCAGAAGCCAAGAAATTGTTTTTTAATGATCTAGCCTTGGAGGTGACATACCATCACTTGTCACATATTCTACTGGTTATACTGACCAATCCTGCTACAACATGGGAGGAGATAGCAACAGTAGTGACCTAAGGGACGTCAGAGCTCAAGAAGGATAAAGAAGGTGTCTGTACAGGAGGACTGTGGCGTCAGAGATGGGAGGCTGGTTACATACAGGGGATAAGGATCAATTAAGTAAGCATATTTAGGATAATGGGAGCCAGGATTCTCAGTGTTGTAAAAGTGAGTTACAAATATGGAAAAGAAGAGAATGAGACAGAATGCTATGGTGTTAGATTGAAATTGGAGATATCACTGTGAACTCATTGTTTTCAATAATATAGATATGTAAATAAATATAGACGTAATATAAATGGAATTTTTATAGATTCCTTAGATCTGTCCACTGAGAGAGTACAGGAGCAGCAGGACCCAATGGCAATGAGCACACCTAGCATAAATAATACCCCTAGAATAAAGGCTATCATATCATAAACACCATAAACCTTTAAAATGAAACAGGGCTCCATGGAGAAATGACTGATTCCAGGACTGCAGCAAAGAAAGTATAAGATGAGCCTGGATATCTTCTTATGCCAGAAAGTAAAGAAATGCTCCAAGAGTGATGTGGATATGTCAAAAGTATACAAAAGTCAGCTTTAAAGTGCTCCCATTGGCCAAATATGGGTCTCTTTTTGCATCCAAATAAATGATAGCAACGAATTTTAGTCTACAAAAGAAGATAGAAAACTATACTGACAGACAGGCAGACATAGAAAGTTTGTTGAGAAACAAGATATTACATTGTTTCAAAGTAACTCTCCAAGAAGTTCTTATTAATTTCAAGGAGGGGGGCGGTGAGAGGGCATGCTGGGGGACAGGGCAGTGGGGAGTAAATTTACAGTAGAGAAGCCTAGCAGACATCACCTTGCTCAAGTAATGAACATCACCAATAATGGAACAAGTCAAAATCATGTGCCATCTGATAAAATGCAAAGATAATAATTCAACATCATTTCTGTGATATTCCTGCCAATCTAATCTTAACTTAATCATGAAAAATGTCTGCCATATCCAGAATGGAAGATATTAGTTTTTAAATAAATTTAATTTGATTTAAAAAAGTGACCTGTAAATCTTTGGAAATGTCAAGGTCATGGAAGTCAAGAAAAGACTGAAGGGCTGCTCCAGACTGAAGGAGACTAAGGAGACGTAATGACTAAATGTAACCTGTGATTCTGGACTAGACTGGACTTTTGGATAATTTGTGGCACTAGACGGGGACCTGAGGATTAGATGGTAATCTAACTTAGCTTTCTATTTTATTTTTTTTTATTGAAGTACAGTTAGTTTTCGGTATTGTATTAGTTTCAGGTGTGCAATATAGGGATTCGAAGTTTTTATAGATTATACCCCATTTAAAGTTATTATAAAATAATGACTACATTCCCTGTGCTGGGCAATATATCCTGGTAGCTTATTTATCAAGTTAATTTTTTGATTATCTGTATTGTGTTTTAAGTTGGAAAATGCCCCTTTTTAAAAAAAATACACAATACAGTATTTGGAGATGATGAGGCATCCAATCAACAATTTACTCTCAAATGGGTCAGTACATAAAAGTTCTTTGTATTGTTCTTGAATTATTTCTGTAAATTAAGCTTCTTTTAAAGTGAACTATTTTTTAAAAGTAAAACATTTCCACCAAATTTTTTGTTTCACCTCCTTCATGGCTGATTTCTTTAGCATTGTGCCAACACATCATTTCAACTTTTGGTATTCTTAGGCTGTTGGGGAGTACAATTATTTATTTATTCATTCATTTGTTAAACAAACAATTACTGATCACCCATCATGTCCCAAGTGACTTGCTGGGCGCTGAGAATTTAACTATGAACGAGATCCAGCATCTGCCTCTAAAGAGTTTTAGACTGATGGGGAGATAGACAAATAAGCAGATAACCATCATATGTAATGAGACTTGTGCTATGTTTGGGGAAACACCAGGTGGTAGAGGAGAACAGAGGACAGGTATCTTAGGATGTATTCTGGGAAAATTTTCTAAAGGGAGGGATTTGACATCCCATCACAGTGCATTTCTGAGACCTGAAGGAAAAGTAAGAATGACCCAGGAGGAAAAATACAGCAGGTGTGTCCAGGCACAGGAAACAGCATACAGAGAGGAGCTGGAGGCGAAAGTAGGAGCATAGCCTACTGTAGATACTGCAAGGAGCTGAGAATAACTGAGCAGAGAATATGCAAAAGAGTGTCAGGACATGAGCCTGGGAAGGAGGGAGCCCAGAGGATGACCTTTTGGAAATGCCTAAAGCACCATCAGAACCTGCCACCCAGATTATTACTACTAGCTCCAGTAATCTAGTCACAGAGCTTGCTGCACCCACAGCACTACCCATACACCTTCCCAGAATGTGACTGTGAGAAGAGCATGGTTTAGCCAGCTCAGGATTGTTTGATATTAGCAAAGAGAAGCACACCATTTGCAACAAATTCCTTGGCAATGTTAAGTTTCTTAGCCAAGTTTAGAGAAGAACTTGTTGAAGAGTTATTGGCGTACTTGTTTGCATATAATCTTTCATCCCTGGATGGAAAGATATTTACAAAAGATGTCTGGCAAAATAGAATTGGATACTTTTTACTCTTCCTGAAATACTTGCTCTATTCTAAATAGCCCCTCACAGTGCATTTCTCCTTGGCAACCTTGTGGTTCCCTGAATGCACGCATCCATTTACCCCAGCAGTTGCTCTTGCACTGTGGCCTGTTTTCACTTTGGGTGGCAGACTTCAGTTCCCTGCTGCTCATCCAACAACACATGTACTAATTCCAGAGCTCCTGAGTAAAGAATTCCTCCAGAGTAACCATGAGATTTATTGTTAGTGTAAAAGATGTTTGCTGAATAGAAAGATTACTTCATCTTGTTATAGTTGTTAGAGACGAGAAAGAGACAATACTTGGTGAATTGATCCCTCCATCTGGTTAGGGTAGGATTATTCCCTGTGACAGATTAGGGTAGGATTATTAGGGTAGGATTATTCCCTGTGACAGATTGGCTGTGGTCACTTCATTTAGTCAACAGACTAAATGAAGTGAAGCCCAGACCATCTGTGCATGAAGCCATTTTTGAGTTGTTAGTATGGACCCCTGGATAAGCACTTGCACCGAGCAGTGAGGTTGGGAGCACCTGGCGTTCTTATAGTGCATCCATCCAGCAGCTGTGGTCAGTTGCTAACTAGATCCAAGACCAGAGTATAAACAGAATGTCCTGGGTTTCTTCCAGTTCAGTTTAAAGCATGTCAATAGTTTGTTTCTGGCTTCCTCTTGTTACTATTTAAGCTATAGAGTGTATATGTGGGTCTTTGCAACTCTGTTACGTAAGTTTTAAGAATAAAAGAGCAGGGCTTCCCTGGTGGCTCAGTGGTTGGGAGTCCGCCTGCTAGTGTGGGGAACGCAGGTTCGTGCCCCGCTGCGGGAGGATCCCTCATGCCGCAGAGCGGTTGGGCCCACGCCCGCGGGGCCGTGGCTGCTGAGCCTGCGCATCCGAAGCCCGTGCTCCGCAACGGGAAATGCCGCGGCTGTGGGGGGGCCGCATGCCGCAATAAATAAATAAATAAATAAAATAAAAATAAAAGGTTAAAGCAAATAATAGCAATATTAGCTACCTCTTTACTGAACATTTACTACCTACCAAGTTTTTGCCAGATGATTACATCATTTCTAATTTTCCTAACAAGTCGGTAAAAACAGCTATTATCCCCGCTTTATAGTTAAATTCAGAGAGGTTAAGTAGCTAGCCTGAGATCACAGAGCTACTAATCTGATTACAAACAGTGTTTAAATTTAAGGCTGCCTAACTTTAAACTTATGGTCTTTTCACTATACCATTGCAACTCAAAGATATCATTTGGTAGTTTTCCTTTGTTTATTTTGTATTTTTTTTTAAATAAATATTATTGAGCAACTATTCTGTGATAGTCTCTGGTCTAAGATACAAAAAATTTTAAAACATGGCTGCTCTGCCTGAGGATCACACAAACTAAATGAGGATGGTACACATGCAAACAATAAATGAAATAATATAAAACCTGATGAAGTCCATGAAAGTTGTGCCTAATACATTCAGAAATGAAAGATCTATTCTCGCTGAAGTGACCAGAGAAGACTTCTAAAGGGAGCATTTGAGGTAGATCTTAACTATGTTCAGATGGTAAAAAGAAGGAAATTCTGGGAGAGAGGCAGAGCAAAGGTGTAGAGGCAGGAAAAAGCAAATGTTTTCCATCCAGGAAAGAGTAAGCCCATTGATGTGGCTGGGATGTAGAAGATTCCTTGTCCAGCACTATCTGGCTTACCTACCACCCTGTGCTTCTCCATGCCCATCACAAATGCATTCTACTGGTAAGCACTGTGACTGTCGAGACAAAGCTGCTGATAAACTTGGAAAACATGAATGAGTTAAGAAACACATTATGTAGAGTGGATGCAGGACATGAGAAATGAAAAGGAAGGAGGCTACTGTCAAATTGCCCTCTTGGTCTTCCCCTTGTATTTCTTTCCCTAACAGCCAGCTGAACCCTGAAAAGGGTTTTTGAAATCATACTAAGAGGTTTTCTATGAATTCATGCTAACTGATACCAAATGAGCACTTGCTCATGCTTGCATTGCTGTCAGTCATCACTCACTGACTCCGAGTCTTATCCCCTCAACTGCTATACCAAACCATTTCCATGAGCATGAAGTGCATCCCCAGGAGTTAGCCACTGTTCACATGAGCTGCTGGGACTTCTTGTCACTCCCCCTCTAAATTCTTCTGTACTTACACTCTCCTTTCCATATAAAACTCCTTTTATCTTTCTCACATCAACTTTTCCTTGTCTCCTGTCTTAGAGAAAAGGATTCATTCACAGTCATTGTTCCCAAAACCAAACCCACCATTTTTATTATTGTCTCCATTTTTTTTCTAGCTCTTCTGGACCCTTCTTTCTTTAATTGTTCTAATTCTTCTTTGGTCTCCAATCTCTCCCTACTTCCTCTCAGTCTAAAAATATGCTTAGATCTCATTTATAATTTTTTAAATTAATTACAAAACTTCCCTTTATCCTGTTATTCCTTCTATCAGCCATCATGTTTCACTGTCCTCACTCTGCCAAAAGTCTAAAAATAAAACTGGTCCAAACCAGATTTTCCACTTCCTCACTCCTACTCACTCCTTGAAGCTCTTATAATTTGGCTTACATTCCCCCCTTACTTCACTTAGGTCGCTCTCTTGAAATTCTCTAGTAGCAATCAAATCCAGGGGCCTTACCTCTTCAATTTCCTTAACTGCCCCTCTGAAAATCTAGTCATCCTAAATTGGGCAGGGCCCTTCCATCAGCTATTTATACCCTAAGTTACAGCACTGTTTTCTCATTGCCTAAGACAGAAACTGAAATCTCTCATTTCCTGTGCTCCTTGAACCACCATCCTCTTGAATCCTCCATTCTCTCCATTTTCAATGACACTGCAGTTATTTAATACTCATTACTTCTTGCTTGGTTTGTTGCAGCTGCCTCCTAATTGCACTCTTGCACTCTCTGTTTCTTGTCTTGGCCTCTAACAATCCATTATTTTAAAGTCTACTGCAAATATAGATATAGATAGATATCTATAAGGTTGATATAGATATAATGATGTCACATCCATTCATTAAATCATTTACAGATTACCTATGGCCTTCATGAACTCTTAAACATGGCATATCATGCTCTGGCCTGTGACACTCAGTTCAGTCCAGCCTCATTTATACTCCCCTCCCCCACTTTGTATACCATACTCCATATCTTAATTTACAGTTCTCTGAAAGTGTCATGCTCGCTCATATCTTCAAGCTTTTACACGTTCTACACTCTCTGACTAAATTGCTCTTTCTAATCTCTTTCAACTGAGTGGGATTCACACTTGTTTCATAAGAGTCAATTCAGATGTTATCTCCTCTACAACATCTAACGTGATCCCCACTCTGCTCTGTCCCAGCCTCAAGCAGAAGGTGCCAGTCCTATGTAATCCCATGAATCTCACCAGTTGTCTCTGTCCTGCTAATCATCACCCTGAATTCTGATCACCTGTAAAGGTTGTAGTTAATGGCATAAGTATTGTAATTGGTAAGAATACCACAAATTCATTTGAAAAGAGATTTGGTGAGTGATAGTTTTGAAATAATGGTCCATAACAGATGCTGGATACAAAAATTAAGGAACTCCATGTACCCAATGTGAGCTTTCTTGGGGAAGAGGCATGGCTGGGGGAGTGGTAATATTCGTATCCATACTCTCAACTGTCTTCTCAGGTGGAGCAAAGAAGTTTCCTAATCTAACATCTAGACTCTATGAAATGAGCACATACTTCATGTAATAATGGATGATCCTATGTGGGTTATTTTGAGCTGTGACGTCTTGTTACACTTTGAGCCCATTTTCAAAGTGCTGAGATTCTTGCAATAAATTCCTCTGACAAATTAGGCATCCAATTCCTAAGCACCACTGAATAGAAATGGTGTCACGTCTATGCACATGATGACTACTGGCTGGACAAGTTAAAACTGGTGCTTCTTATTCCAGCAGATAAGGAAATTGGTGAGACCACCCGGGTGTGATCTTCTGTTGCTTTTGTTGCAACAAATTTAATGTTTCTTTTGTGTTCCCCAATATAGCTAGCATGGTAATGAATATAAGGAAGGGCTTAATAAATGCTTGGTGTTTGATTGACTTAAAATACCACCTGAAGCAGAAAATACATTTTGGAAACAGATTATCACTGGAGGCAAAGGGAAAACAAAAATGCCTCAGGTTTTAAATCTGGATCACCATGAAAAGAATTTTGAAGAGATAGAAATATCAGGTAGGGTAGTGGTTTTCAGGAACGCAAATGATGAGCTTTGGCTGTAGGAATATTATATTTGTGGTTCCAATAGGATATCCAGGTAAAGGTTAAAAATATGTATATTTTTATTTTATATATGTGTAATATATATGTATATATAGCTGTTTTTCTACTCACAGCACTGCTGATGCCAAATGTGGGTTTTCCACACCAAGCGATTCTCCAGTTCTCTAAGGACACCAACTAGATGGCCTACAATTTAATTCATTCTGAAATTCCCCAGACTTAGTGCAGACAGGTTAAGGGCTCAGTCTCACAAGACTGCCCCCCACTTCAAACACCAACGGCACGTACTGGGTTCCCCAGGTTAACCACACTTCTATCTGGCTTGGCTACTAATTAGGGGTCCCCATGACCCCCTCCTCAGGTTCAATAATTTACTATAATAGCTCAAAAAACTCAGGGAAACACTTTACTTATTACCAGTTTATTTACTATTTATTTACTATTACTGGTTTATAATAAAGGATTCAAATGAACAGTCATATGAAAAGGTATATAGGGTAAGGTCCAGAAGGGTCCTGAGTACAGGAGTTTCTGTCCCCATGGACTTTGGGGTGCACCACTCTCCTGGCACGTGGGAGCTCTCCAAACTCCTCTGTTTAGGGTTTTTATGGAGTTTCTATTATGTAGGCATGATTGATTAAATCACTGGCTGTTGGTGACTAAATCGGGGGATGGGACTGAAAGTTCCAATCTTCCAGTCACATGGCTGGTTTCTCTGGCAACGAAGCTCCATCTTTTATCACCTCATTAGCATAAACTCAGGTATGGTTAAAAGGGGCTTATTATTAAATAACAAACATGCTCCTCTCATCTCTATCATTCAGGAAATGTCAAGTGTTTCAGGAGTTCTGTGCCAGGAGCTAGGGACAGAAACCAAATATGTATTTATTATATCACAATATCTCAGGTGGCATTTGCTAAAAGATTATATGCAAAGTCCAATTTTTCCAAAAGTAGAACATATGTATACATACATTCTCCATGAAAATTTTTATTTTTTAAAGCTATTCAAAGAAATGGATATTTTAGCAGTAATGAGAACTGTACCCCCTAAAAAGTAAATACACAGCAGACATTTCCAAATTAGAAAAGTTAGATTCCTGAAAACCTCAAGGTTGAAGAAGACAAAAGATGATGGAAAACAGGGTTAAAGAAACAAAATCACAACTGTTTTTGTTAAAATAATTTATAGACATACAAAAATGATAACATTTATTCAAATAAATTAATATAGACTACACATTGAATAAAAAAATCAATTACACTATTTTATATAACAAATTACTAACAATCGAAACATCAAAATAATTATTATCTATCATTTCACTGTTACAAGGAAATTTTTTTTGAATTCTAAATTTAATTTTATTTATATTTTATATACAGCAGGTTCTTATTAGTCATCAATTTTATACACATCAGTGTATACATGTCAATCCCAATCGCCCAATTCATCACACCACTGCCCCCGGCCGCTTTCCTACCTTGGTGTCCATATGTTTGTTCTACATAAAGAATCCTAAAGATGCCACCAGAAAACTACTAGAGCTAATCACTGAATTTGGTAAAGTTGCAGGATACAAAATTAGTGCACAGAAATCCCTTGCATTCCTATACACTAATGATGAAAAACCTGAAAGAGAAATTAAGGAAACACTCCCATTTACTATTGCAACAAAAAGAATAAAATACCTAGGAATAAACCTACCTAGGGAGACAAAAGACCTGTATGCAGAAAACTGTAAGACACTGATGAAAGAAATTAAAGATGATACCAACAGATGGAGAGATATACCATGTTCTTAGATTGGAAGAATCAATATTGTGAAAATGACTATACTACCCAAAGCAATCTACAGATTCAATGCAATCCCTATCAAATTACCAATGGCATTTTTTACAGAACTAGAACAAATAATCTTAAAATTTGTATGGAGACACAAAAGACCCAGAATAGCCAAAGCAGTCTTGAGGGAAAAATATGGAGCTGGAGGAATCAGACTCCCTGACTTCAGACTATACTACAAAGTTACAGTAATCAAGATAATATGGTACTGGCACAAAAACAGAAACATAGATCAATGGAACAAGATAGAAAGCCCAGAGATAAACCCACACACCTATGGTCAACTAATCTATGACAAAGGAGTCAAGGATACACAATGGAGAAAAGACAGTCTCTTCAATAAGTGGTGCTGGGAAAACTGGACAGCTACATGTAAAAGAATGAAATTAGAACACTCTCTAACACCATACACAAAAATAAACTCAAAATGGATTAGAGACCAAAATGTAAGACCAGACACTATAACATTCTCAGAGGAATACATAAGAAGAACACTCTTTGACATAAATCACAGGAAGATCTTTCTTGATTCACCTCCTAGAGTAATGGAAATAAAAACAAAGATAAACAAATGGGACCTAATGAAACTTAAAAGCTTTTGCACAGCAAAGGAAACCATAAACAAGATGAAAAGACAACCCTCAGAATGTGAGAAAATATTTTCAAATGAATCAATGGACAAAGGATTAATCTCCAAATTATATGAACTGCTCATGCAGCTTAATAGTAAAAAAACAAACAACACAATCAAAAAAATGAGCAGAAGACTTAAATCGACATTTCTCCAAAGAAGACGTACAGATGGCCAAGAAGCACATGAAATGTTGTTCAACATCACTAATTATTAGAGAAATGCAGATCAAAACTACAATGAGGTATCACCTCACACCAGTTAGAATGGGCATCATCAGAAAATCTAAAAACAACAAATGCTGGAGAGGCTGTGGAGAAAAGGAAACCCTCTTGCACTGTTGGTGGGAATGTAAATTGATACAGCCACTATGGAGAACAGTATGGAGGTTCCTTTAAAAACTAAAAATAGAATTACCATATGACTCAGCAATGCCACTACTGGGCATATACCAAGAGAAAACCATAATTCAAATAGACACATGCACCCCAATGTTCATTGCAGCACTATTTACAATAGCCAGGTCATGGAAGCAAACTAAATGCCCATCAACAGATGAATGCATAAAGAAGATGTGGTATATATATACAATGGAATATTGCTCAGCCCTAAAAAGGAACAAAATTTTGTCATTTGTAGAGATGTGGATGGATCTAGAGACTGTCATACACAGTGAAGTAAATCAGAAAGAGAAAAACAAATATCATATATTAATGCATATATGTGGAACCTAGAAAAATGGTAAAGATGAAACAGTTTGCAGGGCAGAAATTGAGACACAGATGTAGATCATGTCATCTGCAAACAGTGACAGTTTTACTTCTTGTTCTCCAATTTGTAATCCTTTTATTTCTTTTTCTTCGCTGATTGCCATGGCTAGGACTTCCAAAACTATGTTGAGTAATAGTGGTGAGAGTGAATATCCTTGTCTTGTTCCTGATCTTAGAGGAAATACTTTCAGTTTTTCACCATTGAGAATGATGTTTGCTGTGGGTTTCTCGTATATGGCCTTTATTATGTTGAGGTAGGTTCCCTCTATGCCCACTTTCTGGAGAGTTTTTATCATAAAGGGTGTTGAATTTTGTCAAAAGCTCTTTCTGCATCTATTGAGATGATCATATGGTTTTTATTCTTCAACTTGTTAATGTAGTGTATCACACTGATTGATTTGTATATATTGGAGAATCCTTGCACCCCTGGGATAAATCCCACTTGATCTTGGTGTATGATCCTTTTAATGTGTTGTTGGACTCTGTTTGCTAGTATTCTGGTGAGGATGTTTGCATCTATATTCATCAGTGATGTTGGTCTGTAATTTTCTCTTTTTTGTAGTATCTTTGTCTGGTTTTGGTATTAGGGTGATGGTGGCCTCATAGAATGAGGTTGGGAGTGTTCCTTCCTCTGCAATTTTTTGGAAGAGTTTGAGAAGGATGGGTGTTAGCTCTTCTCTAAATGATGGAATTCACCTGTGAAGCCATCTGGTACTGGACTTCTGTTTGTTGGAAGATTTTTTATCACGTTTTAATTTCATTACTTGTGATTGGTCTGTTCATACTTTCTATTTTTCCTGGTTCAGTCTTGGAAGGTTATATCTTTCTAAGAATTTGTCCATTTCTTCCAGGTTGTCCATTTTTTTGGCATAGAGTTGCTTGTAGTAGTCTCTTAGGATGCTTTGTACTTCTGCAGTGTCTGTTGTAACTTCTCCTTTTTCATTTCTAATTTTATTGATTTGAGTCCTCTCCCTCATTTTCTTGATGAGTCTGGCTAATGGTTTATCAATTTTGTTTATCTTCTCAAAGAACCAGCTTTTAGTTTTATTGATCTTTGCTATTGTTTTTTTTTTCTATTTCATTTATTTCTGTTCTGATCTTTATGATTTCTTTCCTCCTGCTAACTTTGGGTTTTGTTTGTTCTTCTTTCTCTAGTTCTTTTAGGTGTAAGGTTAGATTATTTATTTGAGATGTTTGCTGTTTCCCGAGGTGGGCTTGTATAGCTATAAACTTCCCTCTTAGAAGTGCTTTTGCTGAATCCCATAGGTTTTGGATCATCGGGTTTTCATTGTCATTTGTCTCTAGGTATTTTTTGATTTCCTCTTTGATTTCTTCAGTGATCTCTTGGTTAATTAGTACCATATTGTTTAACCTCCATATTGTTTAGCCTCCATATGTTTGTGTTTTTTACATTTTTTTCCCTGTAGTTGATTTCTAATTTCATAGCATTGTGGTCAGAAAAGATGCTTGATATGATTTCAATTTTCTTAAATTTACTGAGGTTTGATTTGTGACCCAAGATGTGATCTATCCTGGAGAATGTTCCATGCACACGTGAGAAGAAAGTGTAATCTGCTGTTTTTGGATGGAATGTCTTATAAATATGAAGTGAATCTGTCTGGTCTATTGTGTCATTTAAAGCTTGTGTTTCCTTATTAATTTTCTGTTTGGATGATCTGTCCATTGGTGTAAGTGAGGTGTTAAAGTCCCCCACTATTATTGTGTTACTGTCAATTTCCTCTTTTATAGATGTTAGCAGTTGCCTTATGTATTGAGATGCTCCTATGTTGGGTGAATATATATTTATAATTGTATATATAATTTATATATACAATATAATTGTATATATATTTATAATTGTATATATATAATATATATATACAATATAACTGTATATATATTTATAATTTATAATCTTCCTGGATCGATCCCTTGATCATTATGTACTGTCTTTCCTTGTCTCTCGTAACATTCTTTATTTTAAAGTCTATTTTATCTGATATGAGTATTGTTACTCCAGCTTTCTTTTGATTTCCATTGGCATGGAATATTTTTTTCCATCCCCTCACTTTCAGTCTGTGTGTGTCCCTAGATCTGAAGTGGGTCTCTTGTAGACAGCATATATATGGGTCTTGTATTTGTATCCATTCAGCAAGCCTGTGTCTTTTGGTTGGAATATTTAATCCATTCATGTTTAAGGTAATTATCAATATGTATGTTTCTATTACCATTTTATTAATTGTTTGGATCTGTTTTTGTAGGTCTTTTTCTTCTCTCGTGTTTTCCACTTAGAGAAGTTCCTTTAGCTTTTGTTGTAGAGCTGGTTTGGTGGTGCTGAATTCTCTTAGCTTTTGCTTGTCTGTAAAGCTTTTGATTTCTCTATCAAATCTGAATGAGATCCTTTCTGGGTAGAGTAATCTTGGTTGTAGTTTCTTCCCTTTCATCACTTTAAATATGTCATGCCACTCCCTTTTGGCTTGTAGAGTTTCTGCTGAGAAATCAACTGTTAACCTTATGAGAGTTCCCTTTTATGTTACTTGTCATTTTTCTCTTGTTGCTTTCAATAATTTTTCTTTGTTTTTAATTTTTGCCAGTTTGATTACTATGTGTCTCAGTGTGACTCTTCTTGGGTTTATCCTGTATGGGACTCTCTGCACTCCTGGACTTGGGTGCCTATTTCTTTTCCCATGTTAGGGAAGTTTTCGACTACAATCTCTTCAAATATTTTCTCAGGTCCTTTCTCTCTCTCTTCTCCTTCTGGGACCCCATAATGAGAGTGTTGTTGCATTTAATGTTGTCCCAGAGGTCTCTTAGGCTGTCTTCATTTCTTTTCATTCTTTTTTCTTTATTCTGTTCCACAGCAGTGAGTTCCGCCATTCTGTCTTCCAGGACACTTATCCGTTCTTCTGCCTCAGTTATTCTGCTATTGATTCCTTCTAGTGTAGTTTTCATTTCAGTTATTGTATTGTTCATCTCTGTTTGTTTGTTTTTTAATTCGTCTAGATCTTTGTTAAACATTTCTTGCATCTTCTCGATCTTTGCCTCCATTCTTTTTCCAAGATCCTGGATCATCTTCACTATCATTGTTTTGAATTCTTTTTCTGGAAGGTTGCCTATCTCCACTTCATTTAATTGTTTTTCTGGGGTTTTATCTTGTTCCTTCATCTGATACATAGCTCTATGCCTTTTCATCTTGTCTATCTTTCTGTGAATGCGGTTTTTGTTCCACAGGCTGCAGGATTGTAGTACTTCTTGTTTCTGCTGTCTGCCCTCTGGTGGATGAGGCTAAGAGGCTTGTGCAAGTTTCCTGATGGGAGGGACTGGTGGTGGGTAGAGCTGACTGTTGCTCTGGTGGACAGAGTTCAGTAAAACTTTATTCCACTTGTCTGCTGATGGGTGGGGCTGGGTTCGTCCCTGTTGGTTGTTTGGCCTGAGGCAACTCAACACTGGAGCCTACCTGAGGTTCTTTGGTGGGGCTAATGGAGGACTCTGGGAGGGCTCATGTCAAGGAGTACTTCCCAGAATCTCTACCCCAGTGTCCTTGTTCACACGGTGAGACACAGCCATCCCCCGCCTCTGCAGAAAACCCTCCAACACTAGCAGGTAGGTCTGGTTCAATCTCCTATGGGGTCACTGCTCCCTCCCCTGGGTTCCGATGCTCACACTAGTTTGTGTGTGTCCTCCAAGAATGGAATCTCTGTTTCCTCCAGTCCTGTCGAAGTCCTGCAATCAAATCCCACTTCCCACTAGCGAAGTCTGATTCTCTAGGAATTCCTCCTCCCGTTGCCAGACCCCCAGGTTGGAAAGTCTGACATGGGGCACAGAACCTTCACTCCAGTGGGTGGGCTTCTGTGGTATAAGTGTTCTCCAGTTTGTGATTCACCCACCCAGCAGTTATGGGATTTGATTTTATTGCGATTGCACCCCTTCTACCATCTCATTGTGGTTTGTCCTTTGTCTTTGGATGTGGGGTATCTTTTTTGGTGAGTTCCAGTGTCTTCCTGTCAATGATGGTTCAGCAGTTAGTTGTGATTCTGGTGTTCTCACAAGAGGAAGTGAGAGCACGTCCTTCTACTCTGCCATCTTGACCCTCCTCCTCACCAGGAAATTTTATAAACTTCTCCTCTACAATGTCAATAAGATGCTTGTCATTTCTTTGCTTTTTGTAATGAATAATATGACTAAAAGCATTTTTCCTATCTCTTGCTCTATATGCAAATGTTTATTGTCTATCTAATATCCTGGTCACCTTGATTGCTGCTTCCTCATTTTCAGCTTTTCAGTATAATCCCCTATAGAATTAAATCATACCTTGATTTAATGGCTGTGAAATTTCCAAGACTGCTGAAAAGGTATACTGACTTAAAAGTAATATGCTGTAATTTCAACAAGGAAGACTTCTTAGAAAAGACTGTTGCCACCCTCAAAAGTCATTGATCAGCCATGGTTAATCATTAAGAATGGTGATATTTAACAGACTGAACTGAACTCTTCTGGGGAACTACAGAAATGTTCATGGGTCAGAACTCAATTCTGGTTTCAGATTTACATCAATAGCACTCAATTTTGAGTTCTGTAAATTCATAAGAAAATATACTTTCAGAGAGCAAATTGGTTCAAACATATCTCAGGGTTTTATCACATAGTCAGAAACTCCAGTGTAACCCAAGGATTCATAAACTTGGTCTGAAAAGTTTATGAAAACTATGTTTTCTTGATGAACAGAGATCTCCTTCAACTCTTTCAGATTTTCTTGAAAGTAAGTTATACTGTTTGGTAATTCAGAAATATCCAGAGGATTGCAAAATAATGTAATAGTATGTCTTTCATTCTTCAAAATCTGTAAGTAACTTCTGAACTTGTAACATTATATTTATCAAATAATTGTACATTAGTTCAAAATCCATGTTTCTTCAGGGGAGAAATGGAATTATCAAATGGAAACTTAGTCAACTGTCATTTGTGCAAATCTGCATGACCAATGTGTGTTTGAATACATGCACTTTCACAAATGTATTATCACTGCTCTTTTGTTCAAATGTAGCACATTAAGATATTTTATCAGTTAGCATGCTTTTGTTTGTAAATAAAAGAAAACGCAAATTACAATAATTTTAAAAATATAGAAAATTCATTATGTCACATAAATGGAATATAACAAGGCTCCAGAGTTGGTAAATTCTAGGCTTGATAACATTATCAAGGTCTTGAATTCTTTCCATTTGCCACTAGGCCATCCTCGGAGAACTGGCTTTGTCTTCAGTCAAGATCAGACAAAATAGTTGACACATTTCCAGGAATAGGAAACCCTGTTTCTTCCTAAGGATTTCTTTTTATGTAAGGAAACCTTTTGCAAAAAATGAACTACAACAACAAAAAACAACAACAAAATAAAACCAATAACACTCCCTTTTATATTTCATTGGTCAAAATTATATCACATGCCTATTGCTAGGACAAACACTGGCAAGTGACTGGCTTGGGCTAATTAGGATTTATCACTGAGTTGGGGCTAGGATCACCTTCCCTCAGCAAAAGTCTTGATTTCATTAATAAAAACAAAAAGTGAAAAAAGATTGTATGTCAGCTACAAGTGTCTTGAGCCAATTAAGATCTAAGTTGATACTTTCAAAGCAGCTTGCTTAATTTCCTTGACATTATTTATTTAGTAATGCTTATTGATGGCTACCTTGTACCATACTCTCTACTAACCATTTGACTTACCAATATGACTGCATTAAAATAAACCAAATACTTATACTCTGATTCAGCTACCTTCAGTTATACCATTAACTCCTTATGGTAATTGTAGAAATAGGAGGAAAAGTTACAATCTTGATTCTTTCCTTTCTCCCATGGGGGGTGGGGGTAAGTCTCACAGGCAGCAATCACAGTAAAACCTATGAGAATAATGCCAAGAAACCTAAAAAGAGAACTCTCCTCTGAAGAAAAACTCTCGAAACCTCTTTTAGTTTCCTTCTTTGCAGTTTCCCTATCTGTGGCAAGTGAACTGCTTTTTCTATGTTTCATTCAGAAGCTTCTAATTTCTTACCAGGTGGTTAGGTTGGACTAATTCATGCGAGCTGGCAAATCTTGTAAAACAGTTTTTGCCAAAGACCTCATACAAATCACAACATTGGTTTAGATGGACAGTATTTGACTGTAGGCTCCATAAGACATGCCTTTGGAACAGGGAAGAGAGCCTAGGGAAAGCCTACATCTACTGGCATTCTTCGGAAAGTAGAAAGAAAATATCCAAATCTTGCATAGCACTTTCTTGCAATTAAAAACACTAAACAGTTCTGTAACTCCCATAATTAGACTTGGCGTTTTACTTTTTCTCCTAAGATGTCAGAAAATCATGGAATCCCTGAGATCATCTGGAAAACACAGTATACAAAAAAAATATATGTATGACAAATGTTTTAATCTTCAAATAAACAAATTACATGCAAGCAATTCTAGAAGGAAAAACACACAAGCTGGCTCCAACTTTCCCAAACACCTGACAGTTTAACAAAGAATAAACACTGATAGATTATGCATTATAAAAAGATATTAATACTTCTGAGGAAATTCACAATTTACTAACATAATTTAGAAAATACCATTAAAACACTGTCTTCTACTAATACAGTAGAAATCTCTAGAAATATAAAAAAGAACAAGAGGACTTCCCTGATGGCACAGTGGTTAAGAATCTGCTTCCCGGATGGGTTTGAGCAGCCCTGGTCTGGGAAGATCCCACATGCTGCGGAGCAACTAAGCCTGTGCGCCACAACTACTGAGCCTGTGCTCTAGAGCCCATGAGCCACCAGTACTGAGCCCGCACATTGCAATTACTGAAGACCGTGCACCTAGAGCCCATGCTCCGCAACAAGAGAAGCCGCTGCAATGAGAAGCCTACGCACCACAGTGAAGAGTAGCCCCTGCTCACCACAACTAGAGAAAGCCCGCATGCAGCAATGAAGACCCAACGCAGACAAAAATACATAAATTAATTATTTAAAAAAAAAAAGAACAAGAAAGCTCTTTATGTCCTTGATATAAAATGGTCTCTGAAATATATAGCTAAATGGAGACGGGAGGAAAAGGATCAGTACAGTGTATATATTAGACCACCTTTTATGTAAAAAAGGTGGGATAAAAATAATCTGTATTTATCATTTCCTCATATAAACATAAAGAATTCTGAAGGGATAAAAAGGAAACTATGGACGGAGATAAGAGTAGAAGTATGGCAGAAGAAGAATAAGAAAAAAGAGACATTTTACGATATAATTTGTTATACTTTGTTGGAGTTTGTGTCATGTTAATAAACTACCTATTCATAAAAGTGGATTAGAAAATTCTTAGACTTCACCTTCCACAAAAATGGAGCAAATGTACATTTTGCTATCCTTTTCATTAAGTACAGCTAAAAACTCTGGATATTATATGCAAAATACAGGCATACCTTGGAGATATTATGGGTTCAGTTTCCAGACCACAGCAACAAAGTAAATATTTCAATAAAGTGAGTCACACAATTTTTTTGCCCAGTGAATATAAAAGTTATATTTATACTATACTTAGTCTATTAAGTGTGCAATAACATTGTCTAAACAGTGTACATACCTTAATTTAACAGCGAACTTTATTGCTAAAAAATGCTAGCAGCTGAGCCTTCAGCAAGTTGTAATCTTTCTGCTGGTGGTGGGTCTTTCCTTGATGCTGAGGGCTGCTGACTGATCACGGTGGTGTTTGCTGAAGGCTAGAGTGGCTGTGGCAGTTTCTAAAACTAAGACAGCAATGAAGTTTACTGCATTGATTGACTCTTCCTTTCACGATCAATGTCTCTGGAGCATACAGTGCTGCTTGATAACATTTTTCCCACAGTAGTACTTCTTTCAAAAATGGACTAAATTTTCTCAACCACTGCTTTATCAACTTAAGTTTATGTTATATTCTACATGCTTTGTTGTTATTTCAGCCATCCTCAGCATCTCACCAGGAATAGATTCTGTGTCAAGAAACCAGTTTCTTTACTCATCTATAACAAGCAACTCCACATTCGTTAAAGTTGTAACATGGGAATGCAGGAATCCATACAGTCACACCTTTAGATTCCAATTCTAATTCTAGTTCTCTTCTTATTTCTACAACATTTGCAGATACTTCCTTAACTGAATTCTTAAACTGCTCAAAGTCATGCATGACTACTGATTTATTTCTGGGCTCTCTGTTGTTCTACTGATCTAAGTGTCTGTTTTTATGCCAGTACTATACTGTTTTGATAACTATAGCTTTGTAATATCATATGAAATCAAGAAATGTGATGCTTCCAGCTTGTTCATCTTTCTCAAGATTGCTTTGGCTATTGGGGTCTCTTCTAATTATCTGTCTTTTCTAGAATTCCCCCTTCACTATCCAGTTGCTGTAGTCTCTTAAATTCTTTCTTCTAGTTCTTCAGTCTACAAGGACTATCTATGGGTTTTAATAAATACTTTTAGTAACAACACTAGGCACTGCCTGCACCCTCAGGTTACAAGTCATAAAATCAGGAAACTCACCATGGTAGTTTCCTTTGCCTTTGTCCAAGTGCTGATTTCCCTCTTCCTTTTGGTCACTCTCCAATAATTTCAGGTACATTTTTGTCTGTTTATTTGTTTTATTTTGTTTTGGTTTTGCACTGAGTTTATAGTTGGTATCCTCAGGAGACTCAGTAGGATAGAGGTGTATTTAGCTATCCTGGAAGTGGAGTTTCAAGGAATATTCTTTACTTAAAATTTAAAATAAAGTTTACTTAAAATTTTAGTATTTTTGATATCAAAGTACTAAAATATATTTAAATGAGAGATAATAGTTAATGTCTATTATTATCCAAAATCAAAGTCTTTTTTTTTTCCCTTCAAGACTTCGCTTGGACTTTTAGAATGAAAGATTATAGAACAGTTTCATAGTTTATCCTTTTCTGTAACTTATTAAATGCAATTTTCATTACTTGGTTTTATTCAGTGACTATTTTGCATGGGCATAGTTTTTGGCCATGGATATACATTGAAGGGTAAATTAGAATATCTACCCTTAAGAAGCTCTATTTAATAGAGGAGACCAAATACATCAACAAGTATTGTAACAGAGGTATTAACTGCTATATCATAGATAGTTCCAAAGTGCTTTGGGAACACATGGAAAGGTAAAATTAGCTTTGTAGAGTAGGTGTGGAGGGACCAAGGAAAATACTGTAGGAAAAGATAAAATTTATAAACTGAGCCTTGAAAGTTTATAAGAGCTCACAGGTAGTTCAAACAGCGTGATATATATATATATATATGTATATATGCATATGCATACATACTGAGGGTCAAAAGCAATGAATAGTTACCTTTTAATGATGCTGTGCACACTATGTAGCTATAAATTTAATTAATTTGATACCATAATTGACATTTCAGGAGAGAATGTGATTTCATTAGGGAAGGCAATGATTTCTTTAATTCACTTTGAAAAAACTTTTAATTTTGAAATATTATAGATTTATAGGAAGTTGCAAAGATAGTACAAAGAATTTCTATGTATTCTTCACCCATCTTCTCCCAATGGTCACATCACACATAATTATAGTACAATATAAAAACCAGGAATTTAATATTGGTATAATGTATGTGTATAGCTCTATGCTATTTTAACACAAGTATAGATTTGTGTAGCCACCACAGCATCAAGATAACAGAACCATTACGTCACCACAAAGACTTCCCTCATGCAACCCCTTTATTATCACATGCACTCGCCCCCTCCAACTATCCCTAACCTCTGAAATTCACTAATCTCTTTTCCATCTTTATAATTTTTTCATCTTGAGAATGTTATATAAGTAGAATCACCTCATGTGACCTTATGAGACTGGCTTTTTCACTCAGCACAATGCCCTTGAGATCCAACCAAGTTGTTGCGAGTACCTATATTTATTGCTGTATGTTTTTCTCTCAACATTACTCTAGCTGCATTCCTAAATGTTGATAAGTTGGGTTCTCATTTTCATTAAATTCAATATATATTTTTGTGTCCCTTTAGACTTCTTTCTGAACCCATGGATTATTTTGATTCCAAGTGTTTGTAGGTTTTCCTGTAACCTTTTTGTTACTGATATTGATTTAATTCCATTGTATTCAGAGAACATACTCTGTATGATTCCAATTCTTTTAAAATTTTTTGAGGTATCTTCTATGACTCAGGATAGGGTCTGTTTTGGTAGATGGTCCATGGGTGCTTGAAAAGAATATTTGTTCTTCTGTTGTTGGGTACAGTGTTCAATAAAGGTCTCTTAGCTCATGTTAGCTAATATCTTTGTTGAGTTCTTCTCTAGTCTTATTGATTTCTGTCTAATTGTTCCATCAATTACTGAGGGAGGGGGTTTAAAGTCTCTAACTATAACTGTGACTTGTCTATATCTCCTTTCATATCTATCAGTTTTTTAAAAAAAATTTGAAGTGTAGGTGATTTACAGTGTTGTGTTAGTTTCAGGTGTACAGCAAAGTGATTCAGATATATGTATATATATACATATATCTATGTATATATACTCTTTTTCAGATTCTTTTCCATTATAAGTGGGGAGGGGCATGCTGGGCAGGAACAGAATGGAGAGGAGGAGAGGACAGGAATAGATCTACAGATTTTCATACTAAGATGAAGGAAGTCAGACAGAGAAAAACAAACATCATATGACATTACTTACATGTGGAGTCTAAAAAAAATGATACAAATGAACTTATTTACAAAACAGAAACAGACTCACAGACATAGAAAACAAACTTATGGTTACCAAAGGGAAAAGTGGGGGTGGTGGGGGGGAATAAATTAGGTGTTTGGGGTTAACAGATACATACGACTATATAAAAAATAGATAAATAACAAAGGCCTACTGCATAGCACAGGGAACTATAGTCAATATATTGTAATAACCTGTAATGGAAAATAATCTGAAAAAGAATAGATATAGATATAGTTAGATAGGTATACAGAGAGAACTGAATCACTTTGCTGCACACCTAAACTAACACAACACTGTAAATCAATTATACTTTAGTTAAAAAAATACATATTAAAGAGAGGGTGGGTGAGAGGGACAGACATGGTAGTGTTGGACTAACCTATTGACACTATGCCATTGTAATATCATTTTACATTTGAAGGAAACAGGAGAAGGATGGGATAGAGCCCTGCGTAGGAAAACACTTCAAAGCCTATGGGCCTTAAAATAGAACTTTAGTTCCGTAGCATGTTGGGAACTTTAGTTAGCAGTATGTGGGATCTAGTTCCTTGACCAGGTATCCAACCAGACCCCCTACATTGGGAGCCTGAGCCTTAGCCACTGGACCACCAGGGAAGTCCCTCAGGACTAATTCCTAACAAGCACTTCCACCACTTAAGAGCGCCAAGGCCCTTGACTTCCCCAGGCGTTTAGCTGCACACAAAGCCTGTGGGCCTCCATCTGGGGGGTCGTTCTTGCTGTCTCTGGCCACGTTGCTGCGTCCTTCAGGGACATATTCTTCACGTTGAAGCCCACGTTGTCACCGGGCAGGGCCTCAGGCAGGGCCTCGTGGTGCATCTCCACAGACTTGACCTCAGTGGTGACATTGCTGGAGGAAAGATGACCACCATGCGGGTTTCAGGAAGCCGGTCTCCACACGGCCCACGAGCACAGTGCCGATACCTGTGCAATAGGAGAAGGGCAGGCAGTCACAACAATTCTAGACCCACCCAGTGAGAAATGGCTTCCTGGGAGATCCCTTGGTTCTTGGGATCAAGGACCAACGTTACCTGCAGCACTGGTAAGAAGCGCTGAATCCGATGACTGGCTATTTATGCTGTGTATCAGATAAACTGGAAGTGCTGGGGCCTTTGGCACTTTATCCCAGCTCACAAGTCAGGATCTGAACCCTGGCAAATCACACACCGGAGCTCATTCAACTCCATCATTCCTATAGAAGCCCTGTCACCTCACCTCCAATCTTGTACAAGTCTTGCAGAGGCAGCCTCAGGGGCTTGTTGACCGGGCAAGTGGGAGGGAGGATGGAGTCCAGAGCTTCCAGCAGAGTCACCCTGGTGGCGCTGCCCTCCTTTTGCTCAACCTTCCAGCCCTTGAATCAAGGCATATGTGGGGATGGGGATGCAGAGCAAAGAGAGGTGAGTCTGGGGCGTGGCTACCTGGGCTCCCACCCCAGGACCAGGACCAGGACCCGCGCCAGCTGCCCACCCGCCCGGCCGCCCGCAGACCCAGCCTGCACTCACGTTGGTGCTGGGCTCCAGCATGTCGCTGTGCCAGCCCTAGATGGTCACAAAGACCGCTGAGGCCGATCTTCTTGGTGTAGGCACTCACTTCCTTCGTGATCTCCTGGAGGTGCGCGGAGCTGTAGGCGGGCTCGGTGGAGTCCATCTTGTGGGGCACGATCAGCTGCTTCACGCCCAAGGTGAAGGCCAGCAGCCCATGCTTGAGGGTCTGCCCTTGCTTGGAGATGCCCGCCTAGAACTCGCCCAAGCAGCTGGCCATGATGAACACTGCGCAGTCAGCCTGCAGGACACAGACATCACGGGGTCAAGGGGTTAGTTAGAGGAGGGAGCGCCAGACCGGCTGGGAAGACGCTAGAGCTTCGGGCAGCCCCAAGCCCCTTGGTAAAGCTCCGGGAACGTATACAATGGCATGAGACCGTCTCCAGAAGTGGACAAATTCGTGGGTCCCTTGGTTGCTGCTGTGCACAGAGGTCCCACTTTCCAGTTAATCTCTCACCCAGTACCACACATGAGGTTTTAGCTCCTTCCTCCCGGACCCCAAGTGACCTACTTGTCTGGGTGTCAGAAAACCTGGTCCCTGCCCCAGCCTGAAAGGGGGACGGTGTCTGAGCCTCCTCATTAGAATCTGTCCTCCTCCAGTTCTTTCAGAATTGATGATTGGTATGGGGTGAGGAAAACCTTCTAAGGCTTATGATACTGACCTTCCCCAAGTCCCAGAAATAAAGCCTAAGTTTCCTCCCCTTCCGAACCTCTCCTCCCTCCCTCCACCGCCCCTCCCCCCCCATAGGGAGGCCCCTGGGAACATGGGCTACTTTACCTGGGTGGTGCCCGTGATCATGTTCTTGATGAAGTCCCTGTGGTCTGGGGCATCAGTGATGGTGATGTAGTACTTGCTGGTCTCAGAATTTCACAGGGAGATGTCGATGGCGTTGCCACTGCTCTCTCTCTGCCTTCTCTGCCTTCAGTTTGTCCCGCACCCAGGTGTACTTGAAGGAGCACTTGCCCGTCTACAGAGGGATGGCAGTGAGTAGAGCATCATCGACGGTGAGCAGAGGGGTCTAGCCTGGCGACTTCAGCGGTGCCTTAGACCCAACAGCGCACCCTGCTGTCCATGCTCTGCCACCAGACCCACCCAGGAGCTGGACATCCTTCCTCCAGCTCCCCGCCAGTCCTAGACACAGACACCACGGGTGCATTACCTCCACTGCCTCCTGCTCAAACTTCTCGATGGTCCTCTTGTCGATCCCTCCACACTTGTAGATGAGATGCCCGGCGGTGGTGGTGGAGTTGCCAGAGTCCACATGGCTGATGATAGTGATATGGGTCTTCTCTTCGCCCATGGTGGCGGGTTCCTTCCTTCAGTCACTGTTAGACTGGAGCACAGGGTGGGTGAGGCCAAAGCATTCCAGGCAGACCCCTGTGTCTCCTCTCCTCCCCTCCACCTTGTTCTTGCCAAGCACCCCCCTCCCCACTTCATGGCCTAGCCCAGAGCCTAGGACATGTCAACTAGGGTAGTGTCAACACTACTAGGGTAGTGTCAACTGAAAAGTAAAACCAACTTGCCAGGCTCACACCCCGGTAAGGGTCAGGGTCCCAGGGGCATAGCTGGTACTTCCAAGTACATAGTCCTGGCCCATCCATCTTTCTCCTGTGTGGGCCTTCCCCAGAACATGTGGGGGCTTAGCCATCCCCCATTCCTCCCATCCCCCCACCCCACCCCCACTCCTGACCCACTTTCTGCACAAGAAGCCCTGACATTCCATACTTTCAGCTTTTCCCCTGCCCCCTGCAAGTCCCTACCTCCAGGGAAAAACGAATGAAGTCGACCCAGCAAGAACTGAAGCAGTTGTGATGATAGTTAACATCAAGATGTCTTGCTTCCTGCTTTTATAAACCTAGCACTGGACCCTCCTTCTGGCTCCACCCACATCTAACGCCCAGAGCCAAAACTGATTTAGGAAATACCATTCTCTACCCTCAAGCCCAATTTCACAGACTTCTTCCTTGACAGATTGGATATTTGGATGAAGAGAGGGTGGGTGACCAATGTTGACAGCAGCACTATTTACAATAGCCAAGGATATGGAAGCAACCTAAACAGATGAATGGATAAAGAAGATGTGAGATGTATATAGTGATATATATATATATATATATATATATATATATATATATATAGAGAGAGAGAGAGAGAGAGAGAGAGAGAGAGAGATTGAGATCTACACAATGGACTATTACTCAACCATAAAAAAGAATGATATAATCTCATTGGCAGCAACATGGATGGACCTAGAGATTATCATACTAATTAAAGTAAGGAAGACAGAGTAGGACAAAAATCATATGATATCACTTGTACATGGAATCTAAAAAGGTGATACAAATGAGCATATTCACAAAACAGAAACAGACTCACAGACATAGAAAACAAACTTATGGCTTCCAAAAGGGAAAGGGGATGGGGAGGAAGGGATAAATTAGGAGTTTGTGATTAAGAGATACACCCTATTGTATATAAAATAGATAAACAACAAGTATTTACTGCATAGCACAGAGAATTAAAGTCAATATCTTGTAATAACTTACAATGGAAAAGAATCTGAAAAAGAATCACTTTGCTGCACACCTGAAACTAACACAACACTGTAAATCACCTATACTTCAATTTTTTTAAAAAACACCTGATAGATATGAAAGGAGATATAGACAAGTCACAGTTATAGTTAGAGACTTTAAATCCCCTCCCTCAGTAATTGATGGAACAATTAGACAGAAATCAACAAGACTAGAGAAGAACTCAACAAAGATATCAGCTAACATGAGCTAAGAGACCTTTATTGAACACTGTACCCAACAACAGAAGAACAAATATTCTTTTCAAGCACCCATGGACCATCTACCAAAACAGACCCTATCCTGAGTCATAGAAGATACCTCAAAAAATTTTAAAAGAATTGGAATCATACAGAGTATGTTCTCTGAATACAATGGAATTAAATCAATATCAGTAACAAAAAGGTTACAGGAAAACCTACAAACACTTGGAATCAAAATAATCCATGGGTTCAGAAAGAAGTCTAAAGGGACACAAAAATATATATTGAATTTAATGAAAATGAGAACCCAACTTATCAACATTTAGGAATGCAGCTAGAGTAATGTTGAGAGAAAAACATACAGCAATAAATATAGGTACTCGCAACAACTTGGTTGGATCTCAAGGGCATTGTGCTGAGTGAAAAAGCCAGTCTCATAAGGTCACATGAGGTGATTCTACTTATATAACATTCTCAAGATGAAAAAATTATAAAGATGGAAAAGAGATTAGTGAATTTCAGAGGTTAGGGATAGTTGGAGGGGGCGAGTGCATGTGATAATAAAGGGGTTGCATGAGGGAAGTCTTTGTGGTGACGTAATGGTTCTGTTATCTTGATGCTGTGGTGGCTATACAAATCTATACTTGTGTTAAAATGGCATAGAGCTATACACATACATTATACCAATATTAAATTCCTGGTTTTTATATTGTACTATAATTATGTGTGATGTGACCATTGGGAGAAGATGGGTGAAGAATACACAGAAACTCTTTGTACTATCTTTGCAACTTCCTATAAATCTATAATATTTCAAAATTAAAAGTTTTTTCAAAGTGAATTAAAGAAATCATTGCCTTCCCTAATGAAATCACATTCTCTCCTGAAATGTCAATTATGGTATCAAATTAATTAAATTTATAGCTACATAGTGTGCACAGAATCATTAAAAGGTAACTATTCATGGCTTTTGACCCTCAGTATGTATGCATGTGCATATATACATATATACATATATATATATATATATATATATATATATATATATCATGCTGTTTGAACCACCTGTGAGCTCTTATAAACTTTCAAGGCTCAGTTTATAAATCATATCTTTTCCTACAGTATTTTCCTTGGTCCCTCCACACCTACTCTACAAACAAAGCTAATTTTACCTTTCCATGTGTTCCCAAAGCACTTTGGAACTATCTATGTTATAGCAGTTAATACCTCTGTTACAATACTTGTTGATGTATTTGGTCTCCTCTATTAAATAGAGCTTCTTAAGGGTAGATATTCTAATTTACCCTTCAATGTATATCCATGGCCAAAAACTATGCCCATGCAAAATAGTCACTGAATAAAACCAAGTAATGAAAATTGCATTTAATAAGTTACAGAAAAGAATAAACTATGAAACTGTTCTATAATCTTTCATTCTAAAAGTCCAAGCGAAGTCTTGAAGGGAAAAAAAAAGACTTTGATTTTGGATAATAATAGACATTAACTATTATCTCTCATTTAAATATATTTTAGTACTTTGATATCAAAAATACTAAAATTTTAAGTAAACTTTATTTTAAATTTTAAGTAAAGAACGTTCCTTCAAACTCCACTTCCAGGATAGCTAAATACACCTCTATCATACTGAGTCTCCTGTGGATACCAACTATAAACTCAGTGCAAAAACAAAACAAAATAAAACAAGTAAACAGACAAAAATGTACCTGAAATTATTGGAGAGTGACCAAAAGGAAGAGGGAAATCAGCACTTGGACAAAGGCAAAGGAAACTACTATGGTGAGTTTCCTGTTTTTATGACTTTTAACCTGAGAGTGCAGGTAGTCAGTGCCTAGTGGTGTTACTAAAAGTATTTATTAAAACCCATAGATAGTCCTTGTAGACTGAAGAACTAGAAGAAAGAATTTAAGAGACTACAGCAACTGGATAGTGAAGGGGGAATTCTGGAAAAGAGAGATAATAGAGAGGACCCTCAGCTTCTCTATATAACTGTGCCCAAATCTCTGGTAGCCCCTGAACCATGCAACCAGAAGCCACCTAGCTAAGGATAAGGGAGTGTAATTTAAATTGGAGCTTCCACCCGAGAGAATGAGTTGTCAGTTTGAGTCCAAACAAGTTTATTGTCTGTCTAGACAAACAAACAAACATCCAAGAAACAAAAAATAAACATTCCTCGTAAGAAAGTAACAGAATTTGGAGCCACCACACATAATATTCAGAATGCCTAGAATATAATGCCAAATCACTTTGCAAACAAAGAACCAAGAAAATATCAACAATTCTCAATAGAAAAGACAATCAACAGAAATTAATCCCAAGATAACCTCTGTGTTAGAATTAGTAGACAAAGATTTTATGCTTGCTGTTATAACTCTGCTCAGTGAAGTAAGGGAAAACATGCTTGTGATGAATAAGAAGATAGGAAATATCAGCAAAGAAATAGAAACTATAAAATAAAATCAAGTTTTTCATTCTAAAATGAAAAAACATGAAATGTGAAAAATAAATCAGTAGATGGGCTGAAAGCAGAATGAATACATAGCAGAAAGGATCAGTGAACTTAAAGATAGACCAATGAAATCATCCAATCTGAGTAACAGAGGGAAAAAAGAATGAAACCAAATGATCAGGATTTATAGGAATATAACAAAGGATCTAACATATGTGTAATTGACGTCCCAGAAGGAGAGGAGAGAATATGGCAGAAAAAAATATTTGAAGAAATAATAGATTTAAAATTCTCAAATTTTGTAAATGATACATTGATGGATGCAAAAAGCTCAGTGAACCCCAAGTAGAATAAGTGCAATGAAAACCATATGCTTAGGCACATCATAGTCACACTGTTAAAAAAAAATTAATCAAAAGTAAAAATACCATGAAAGCATCTAGAGAAAAATTATACATTACATTTAGGGGACAACAATTTGAATGTCTACTAATTTCTCATCAGAAATAATGGAGGCCAAAAGACAGTAGAACAAGACTGTTAAGTGCTGTAAAATTCCCTGAAAACATTGTTTCTTATAGTTAGCCAAGGAAAACCATATAACACATATATGAATATAGTGTCTTTTTCATTTCTTTTCACAAATTTTCAAGTCTCACATCACAGAACTCCAAGTGAAAATTTGGTACAATCTTAGGGACAAAGGCATTTCAGTAGCATGTCTCCATATCAATTAAATCTGCCTAAGCTATAGATCTAAATATCGTGTGTCCTTGTTATTGTTAACAATCTAAAGTTTAATATTCACATAAGACTCCAACAAAGATGCCAGGTTACTTCTACATGTTCTTCATTGAATTTTCCAGTACTTGAACTACAATAACTATACTAAGCATTTCCTACCTTCAAGTTCTTGTATCTTTCCTCTCCCTTTACTCCTGGTACTTGATCTCATTCTGACATCAAAATTGAAGATTTTTGAAGGAGAACAAAATTGAAGAAAGAAATATTGATTTATTCAGCTTTATCCACTTATTCATTCTATTATTTAATAAACATTTGCAATAAATTCCAGATGGATGAAGGAAACTGCTAAGAGAGCTATTAGAAATAAGAGATGTGATAGGGGAGTACATTCCCAGGAGAGTTATTGGAAAGAGTGAAGATTCAGCGAGAAGAATGAACCTGGTGTGTCTAAGGAATAGACACAGCCATTTGGCTGGCAAAGTGTGAATAAGGGGAGAGATCAGGGCTGAGAAGTAAACAGAGGCCTGGAAGGCCATGATAAAGGGTTGGGTTTTATTCTAAATGTGATGGTAAGCCTTGGGTTTTAGGCTGAGATTAGTAACATGTCTAAGCATTTTTTTAAATTCTGCCAGCTGCTCTGCTGAGAGTAGTCTGAAGAGGGTCCAAGAGTCAAGGCAGAATACCCATTAGGAGGTGCTGAACACTTCTGGAGGTTAGGGTGTTGTGGTCCACTCTGGTAGTGGTTAATATTGACAGGACTCAGTAATGGGCTGCAAGTGATAAATGAGAAAAAGAGGGGGACTCCACAAGGGCCCCTAGATTTTGGCTTGAAAATCTGCATGGGTGGTAGTGGAGTGACATTAACAGATATGGAGGGGAAACAGGGTGGTGTAAGGTGTAAGGGAGGGATTTTTAAAAAGGAAAAAAGAATGAAGAAATGTGATGAGGAATAGAGAGTTTATAAGAGATGCCCTTGCTGGTAGCTTAGATTGAAAAATATTGTCATAAGGGTGTAGTTTTTGTAGATTAGAGGAATGGATATGATCACCTGGAGAGTGTGTGTATGTTGAGATTGTGTGGGAAATCAATACTTATAAAGACTGAGAAGAATCATCCAGTTAAGTTAAAGAAAAATTAGAAACAAAAGGAGAGTGCTTCAAAAAGAGAATAGAAAACACCCTGTAATTCTGAACACACTGCAATTTCCAGCTGGTAAGCTTTTTAAAAATTAAAATAAGTAAAGGCTTCTTGAACAAATGGCTGAATCCCAGTCTCAGACAAGGTATATACAATATGGATCTGGAAAGTTTGTCATACTGGAAAGCAAAAGAGCTATCGGTGATTACTGAGGTTGTACCAGCAGGATGAGTCCAGTTTGAAGTATTTCCTACTGGCCAAAATTGAGAAAATTTGAGTATCAAAAAGAATGATAATTTAATGGATAAAAACATAATAAAATATTTTTAAATCCCTGAGTTCAGGATCACACTAAAAACAACCTCAGTGCTCACTTTTGGAGGATGATAGAGAACCAACTAATTATTCCGTACACTGGCAAATAAAAGGAAAGGATCAAGGCTCAAGACATTGAAAGAGGTCACCAGATTATCTGCTGAGAGTATTGAGGAGATATGGTGGAAATGTTAGGTAATTTAAAAAATGGGTTTTGGGAATATGAGAAATGTGAAAGAGAGCTTAGCTGGGAAAAATAGGACAATACATGGGGTTGAATACCTTTATTCAGAAAAGCTTTTAGTTACTTTGAGGCACTCAATAGCTATATATGGGAGCTGACCAAACATGTAATGGTATTTTGCAGGACAAGTGCACCAGAGAAAGGAAAGAAAGCAAGGACTTTTCAATGGAATAAGAAGTTGAAGATTTCTCCCCTCTCTTTATTTTCCTGATCTTGACATCCTTTTCTGACATCCAGTTAGGTAGTTATGACCTTCATTTTTCTGCACAGTCTATATTCCATCTTTATTCACATACTTGTTGATTTTCTATTAATGTGCAGTACATAGTTGTTTATTTTTGTGGTGTATACATCTAAAGGATTGACAAGTGTATAAAGTCATGTATTTACCACCACAGTTCCATATGGAAGAGTTCTAAACCCCAACCCCAAATTCCCCTGTGCTACTCCTTTAAAGACAACTCTTCTGCCCACCCCATGGCTCCAGGCATCATTTACTTGTTTTCCTCCCTATAGTTTTTCTTTTGCAGAATGTCATATAATTGGAATCATACACCATGTAGCCTTTCAGGTCTGAGTTCTTTCATTTGGCAAAGTGCATCTCAGATTCATCCATGTTTACGCACGAATCTAAAGTCCATTCTTCTTATTGCTGCACAGTATTCCATCGTGTGGATGTACCTTAGTTTGTTTTTCTAAGCACATGTGGAATGATAGCTACTGTTTTCCATTTTTTTAACTATTATAAGCAAAGCTTCTGTAAATATTCATGTATAGGTTTTTGTGTGGGTCATACAGTACGTACATGTTTAACTTTATAAGGAGCTGAAGTACAGCTTTCCAAAATGGTTATGCTGTCTTACATTGTCACCAGCAATGTATGAGAGCTCCAAATGATCCACCTCCATGTGAATGCTTGATGTTTTTAACTTTTTAAATTTAAGATCTACTTTAGGTAAGTTCCAGTATCTTATTTTTAGTTTGATTAGCATTTTCCTAATAATTAGTGATGTTGAGCATATTTTTCAAATTTTTTAATTGAAGTATAGTTGATTTACAATTTTATGTTAATTTCAGGTGTATAACATAATGGATCAATATTTTATAGGTTATACTCCATTTAAAATTATTATAAAATGCTGGCTATATTCTCTGTGCTGTACATTACATCCTTGTACCTTATTGATTTTATATCTAGTAGTTTGTACCTCTTAATCACCTTCCTCAATCCTGGGCTTCCCCCAACCCCTCTTCCCACTGGTAACCACTAGTTTGTTCCCTGTATCCAGGAGTCTGTTTCTGTTTTGTTGTATTTGTCCATTTGCTTTATTTTTTAGATTTCACATATAAGTAGAAACATGAAGTATTTGTCTTTCTCTGTCCAACTTACTTCACTAAGCATAATACCCTCCAGGTCCATCTATGTTGTTGCAAATGGCAAAAATTCATTCTTTTTATGGCTGAATAATTTTCCATTGTACATATATATATATCCCATTTGTTTTCATTTGCATGAAATATCTTTTTCCATTACCTCACTTTCAGTATGCGTGAGTCTTTAGCTCTGAAGTGAGTCTCTTATAAGCGGCATATAGATGGGTCTTGGGTCTTGTTTTTTCTATCCAATCAGCCACCCTATGTCTTTTGATTGGAGCATGTAGTCCATTGACATTTAAAGTCATTATTGATAGGAATGTACTTAGAGCCATTTTGTTATTTGTTTTATGGTTGTTTTTATAGTTCTCTGTCCTTTTCTTCTTTTGTTCATTTCTTTCCTTGTGGTTTGGTGATTTTCTTTAGTGGTATGCTTGTGTTCCTTTCTCTCTAGTTTCTGTGTGTCTTTTGTAGGTTTTTGATTTGTGTTTACCATGGGTTCATATATGTTGACCTATAACTATATCTACTTGTTTTAAACTGGAGGTCATTTAAGTTCAAACACACTCTAAAAGATCTACATTTTTACTCCTCTCCTCACATTTTGTGTTTTTGATGTCATATTTTACATCTTCAAGCCTATCCCTTAACAGTTCATTGTAGTTATAGTTGATTTTATAATTTTTGTCTTTTAACCTTTGTACTAGCTTATTTAAGTGGTTGAACCACTTCCTTTACCATATACTTGCCCTTACTTGTGGGATTTTTCCCTTCCTATAATTTCTTATTTCTTGTTGTAGCCTTTTCTTTTCCACTTAGAGAAGACTCAAGATGGGTTTAGTATTGATGAACTCTTGTAGTTTTTACTTGTCTGAGAAGCTCATTATGTCTCCTTCAATTCTGAATGATAATCTTGCTGGGTAGAGTATCCTAGGTTGCAGGTTCTTCCTTTCAGCTCTTTGAATATATCATGCCACTCCCTTCTGGCTTGCAAAGTTTTCATTGAAAAATCAGTTGATAGCCTTATGGGGGTTCCCTTGCATGTGACTCTTTGTTTTTCTCTTGCTGCCTTTAAAAGTCTTTATCTTTATCATTATCTTTATCTTGCTGTGGGTTTCTTTGGGTTCATCTTGTTTGGGATTCTCTTTGCTTCCTGTACCTTGATATCTGTTTCCTTCTTCAGGTTTAGGAAGTTTTCAACCATAATTTCATCAAATATATTTCCTGCCCCTTTCTTTCTCTCTTCTTCTGGAACCCTTATAATACAAATGTTAGTATGTTTGATGTTGTCCCAGAGGTCCCTTAAATGATCCTCTTTTTTTGTTTGTTTGTTTTTTTGTTTTTCTTTTGCTATTCTGATTGGGTGATTTTCACTATTCTGTCTTCCAGATTGCTTAAGTGTTCTGTATCACCTAATCTGTTAATTCCTTCTACTGTATTTTTCAGTTCCATTATTACATCCTTCAGCTCTATTTGGTTCTTTTTTATATTTTCTAGTTCTCTTTTGAAATTATCATTTGTTCATCTACTGTTTTCCCAAAGTCATTTCTCATTTCACATTCTTATTATTATTGCTTTCAACTCTTTATCAGGTAGACTATTTATCTCTTTTTCATTAGGGTTTTTTTTCTCGTTCTTTCATTTGAAACATATACTTCTGTCTTCTCATTTTGTTTAACTTTCTCTGTCTCTACAAAATTGGGTGAAACAGTTATCTATCCCAGTCTCTGAAGGCAAATCCTTGCGTGGGAGCATCCCTTTGCAGTCTATGTGTGCCCAGTGGCTTTGGTGGGAGATCTGGATCTGAAATGAGCACAGGCTGTGCCTTCCCCTTGGGTGATCTGGCACCTACCACCTTGCTGGGAGGTAGGGCTGGATTCAGAGGGGCTGAAGCCAAAGCCAGGTGTGAGCCTGGGTTTCTTCTAGGCTCAATGGCAGTCACTGTCCTATTGGGGGTGGGGTCAGGGCCCAAGGGGCTAGAGCAGGAGCCCTAAGCGAGTTGGGCTTCTCCCAGATGTAATAGCCATCTCTATGACGATTGAGGGTATGGCTGGGGCCTGAGGTCTTGGGGCTGCACTTTTGCACTGGTTTTACTTTTTCCCAGGTATGCCACCTTGATTAGAGACTGGGTCAGGACTGAAGTGGTTGGAGTCATATTACTCAGCTGTTTCCACATGTTCCCAAGTCTGCACACAGATGCACTCACCTTCAGTGGCAACCTCTACCCTGGAGCTGGTTCCACTCCCTCCCAAGTCTGTACACAGACTCCTGCTCTGGCAATATCTGCCTCTGCCCTGGTCAGAGGCAGGGTCAGGGCCCAGACCAGTTCTGTTCCCGCCAAGTGTGCACACTCTCCTTGGCAATGGCTGCCTCCACCTTAGTGGGGATCAGTGCCAGAGAGGAGATGCAGGAGCAGGAACCCAGTGTGGGCTGGAGGGCATACTGGGTGATCCTGGCAAGCAGGCCAGAACACCAGGCAGTTTCAATCTGTAGTCTCCACAGTGTTCCCAGGAGTAAGCAAGACTGTGTGCACACTCTCCAAGAACAGATTCTGGGTTCCTTACAGCTCTCTTGTAAGCCCCTCTGGTTCTCAAACCAACAAAGGGGCTTGTCTTCCTGGTGTCAGACTCCAGGGCTGGCATGCCTAATGTGTGGCTTGAACCCCACGCTCCCCAGGGAGGATCCATGAGCCTGTGATATCACCCGCCTCTTCTGGGTCACCCACTAGGGGTGCAGGTCCCATCTAGATCACTTTTCCTGTCCTCCTACTAAACCCAATGTGATTCTTTCTTTACAGCCTTGGTTGTAGAGGAGCCAGTCTGCTAGTCTTCAGGTCAATTTCAGCAAGAGTTGCTCTATGTGTAGTTATAGTTTTGATGTGTTCATGAGGGAGGTGAGCTCAAAGTCCTCCTACTTCACTCAAGCTCACTCTTCCTATGACTTAGCCACATCCTTTTAGACTGTTCCAGACACTTGCTCCCTTTTTTAGTCCCTCACTCACTTGCGTCTTCAAGCCAGCTTACTCCTATGGTGCTTATCTCTGGGTTTATAACTGTGCACCAGTTCTTCTTCTTTCTGCTGCCCCTGAAAGTGATTATTTTCCAGAAGTCTGTTCTTGAATCTCTTTTAATATCTATATGTCAGTGAAATCATTCTAAGGTAGGCATTCTCAAAATGTGGTCCCCAGACCAGCAGCATAAGCATTTGCCTTGTTAGAATGGTAATTTGCCTGGCCCCATGGTCTACTGCATCAGAATCCTTAGGGGTGAGGCCCAGCAATCTGTGGTTTAACAAGCCCTCCAGGTAATTCTGATGCATGTTAAAGTTTGAGACCCACTGCTCTAAAGTATAGGGCACAGACTATCTGCATCAAAATCCTTGGGGTGCTAGTGGAATATATGGATTTCTTTGTCCCATCCTAAGCCCACTGAATCAGAATCTCTGTGGTCAGAATCACCAACTCCAAGATATTCTTATTCCCACTAAAGTCTGAAAATCTGTACTCTATACTCTCTCTCACAGATCTACTAATAAGGCTTCAATTATAATTTCTGCACAAATAGTACCTCAACATATACCGCTAGGCTTTATTTTCAATTTCCTATCAGACATGTCCACAAATAACTTTTGCTACCACCTCGAAGTTATATATTCTAATACTATGCTCATTGCTCCTCTTTTCCCTCCCTCAAATGGCTTCTGACTTTATTTCTGCTCCCAATCATTCTGGCCTGGATCTCATTAACCAGGAGTTATATTTGTCACATATAACTCCCTTGATCACAAATCCAACTGTGATTTCTGCTTAATAACAGAAACAAGTTATTTTATTTTCTAAAATACCTTTTGCTTTTCATGAATACTGCTATTACTCTCTTTCCTGGCTAGAAATTACATCACATTGTCTTTCAAGAATATTTTCTGTGACGAGAGTAAATATAATGCTAAGATTTTGAGTCACTTGGACCCAATTGGATTTGGGTACAAACTAAGAATTGTTGAGTCCAGGACTGAAACTCAGGTCTTGGCTTTCAAATCTCAGTTCCTTTGTAGTAATTGATGCTCTGCAAAATGTTTAATTTCTGGATAATTGTTCTTCATTCATTATTTGATATAGAATAGAGTCTGTTATATAACCAATCATTTATCCATGAGATTTAATAAGTGCAATAGCAACTAGATCTCAGAATATTCTTCCACAAGAAATGTTAGCATATATTATTAGTGGCCAGAGCATCCTTAAATTTGAATATAGTACTACATGGTGATTAAAGGAAAAAACAGAGTAAATTTCTCCATTGACAAATAGTTTTTGGGTTGGGAGAGAAAAAACCTCATAAAAATATAAGAAAATTAATTCACATGAAGTGTTTTGCAGCATTCATGGTGTCTCTGTAGTATTACCACAAAAGCATTTCATATTTTTGAGCAGCTGTTCTTTAGTTATATCTCTTACTACTGTTATAATAATTACATCCTGGGTTTGTTAGAGTCACAAATGTCAGAGTTGAAGAGTACCTGGGAGGTCATCTATTTCCTACTCCACTTTGTATTGATGAAGGAAATTTAGGATAAGAAAGGTAATAGGATTTGCCCAAAGTTATGCCACTAACTAAGTGGCAGAGCTGAGATTATAAAAACCCAAGTCTCTTGATGGTCAGCTTTCTTTGATCTTCTTTTTTGAGCAGTCAGGAAGTATGACAAACAAGATAGAGAGGAAGAGGTCAGCAGGAAAAGCTGTGAGGCAGAACGAAGGACTGGATAATCAGAGCAAGGAAAAAAGGAAATGGTGTCACTGACATCATCAACTATAAGAATAAAGATTGAGGAGGGCAATACCTAAGACTTTAACAGCTCTACATTCAATTTCACAAAGTAAATAGGTAAGACAACAAACCCAAGTCACACGCCTTTTTTAAATTGAGAAGCTTTATGTACAATATCTGAACTTCACCCTAAAAAACTTCACAGGATGTGATTGTGTGTATTTGACAGCCAGTGATGACTGTCACCAACCCTCACCTCTGTGCCGTAACCAACATACCAAAATTAGAACAATAATTTGGCCTTCCACAGACAGCCTCAAAGGAGCTATTACAGGTAGTCCAGGAAATAATGTATTTCATGGAATGATTATAATTATAGTGTTCCTTATAAATAATATATACTTTTTAAAGTCCACAATTATTCCTAGAGTAACAGAGTATAATTGCTAGATATTTTACTTTCCCTGTGTGTACACAGATTTTGTTTTGCAATGTTCTTCAGATTCCCAAATTAGATCCCAAAGGTAACTGTCTTTATCTTTCCTCTCTCTGCTTTTTATCAGCTCCTTCAGTACAGAGACATACAGGAGACCCATTGTTCTCTGCCCCTCTCCAGACTGTAAATAGCAAATAGGGTTCAGGTCTTCAGCATTTGTGTATTTAATGCCACACACACACACACACACACACCCAACAAATCTATTGCCAAAACTCCAGAAAACCAAAATCTTTTAAGACATTGTATGGGTTCCACACTAACAGAACTGGACATCCTTCTGAAGGCAAGTGTCTGCTGGGATACTGTTACTAGTCCTCTGCTATATGTGCTGCATGATGGTAGACCTAGGGACCAACATTAAACTCACCATTTGTCTTTCCACACTTCATGACTGACTGCCTAGGAAGTAATACTTTTTATTCCATTACTGTGAGGGAACGTTGTGAGGAAAAATTCAGAGGCAGGAAATTTGAAGGACTATTCAGTTTCTCTACTGATCTATACCTACAATTCACCTTCAATTTCGCTACTGAAGTTGGTGGCCTAAAATACAGATCTAATCAACTATGTCACTTCCATGCTCACAAATTTAGTAATTTGCCACTACCTATAGGATAAAGTTCCACCTCCTTACATCATTTTAGGTCCTCCTAACCTATCATAGGTCTTTGTCTTACAAAATCCCTACCAGCTTCCTCACCACACTTTCTCACTCATACCAGCATTCACTCACTCCTTTGCTTCTGCCTACACCTCACACATACTTCCTCTCTTCTTTCCCATTTTCACCTGTGGGAGCCCATAGCTTAAATGCCCTTCTTTCATGAAACTATTCCACCAGTCGGAAATAATCTCATCCTTATGCGCACTCCCAAGCCTTTTCTAAAAGTTTCCTTTCTAATATATGCACCCAAGCCTGTGTGTGCATCCAAGTCTGGGGGCTCCAAAGGGGGAAAATGCAGACTTCAGACTTGTGGGCAAGATGTCCACGCACATACAGACCAGGTACCTCATAGTATGGGATGGTGCCAAGAGTAGAAAAAAAAAATAACTTTTTTTTTAGCTTGAAGGATTTACTTTAAATATTTAGGCACATAATATATGAGCTTCTTGCCTTGGGCTCCCAAAATGTTAAAGACAGGCAAGAACTGAATTGGGAGTTGTGGAAAAATAGTAAGCTCCTTGCTTCTGCAAGTGTTCAAGCACAGATTAGGCAACCACTAGGCTGAGATTGTTTTCTTTCTTCTTCTGCTTTCTTGAAACTTTTAAAACTATTACATCATGGGGACCTAAAAGGCCAGGTTTGAATCTAGAACTTTCACCCTCCTTTGTGGTCCATGAGAATACAGCAGCAGCAGGCCTGGCCCCTGGCGATGGCTTCCCCTCATTCTCTTGCCCCCTTTGGTGCCAATCCACACTATATATATGTGTTCAATATTGAGAATTTCACATAAACATAAAAAATACTTGTAATTCCATCATCCATAAAGATGTATGTTCACAAATATTTACTGAAATTTCTTTCTCATAGTGCAAAAAGGGAAATAATGAAATATCTATCAATGGAGAGAGATAAATGAAGTATGTTACAGCCATTCAATGGAATATTGTTAAAAATTTAAATATATGTTTGATATAAAAATTTAAATTATATAATTTAAAAGTTGGTTAGATGTAATATGCATACTATGATTCCATGTTTATAAAATGCATATTTAGCATTAAAAATAGTCACATTTATTGTGTGTACAATGTGTTCTCATTGTTGTGTTATATTATAGTGATAAGGGCACAGGTTTGGGGATTTATCTGACTTCTTTTTTTTTTTTTTTTTTATGGTATGCAGGCCTCTCACTGTTGTGGCCTCTCCCTTTGTGGAGCACATGCTCTGGACACGCAGGCTCCGCGGCCATGGCTCACGGGCCTAGCTGCTCCACGGCATGTGGGATCTTCCCAGACCGGGGCATGAATCCGTATCCCCTGTATTGGCAGGCGGACTCTCAACCACTGCCACCAGGGAAGCCCCCCTTATCCGACTTCTTTTGTTCCTCCACTTAACCAGCTCCATAACTTTGCAGGACTCTCCAAGCCCCAGTTTATTCATCTGTATGGTGAGAATAATCATATTTACCTCATGGAATTTTCTGAATAATTAAGGATATTCTATATATAAAGTGCCTAGCACAGTACCTCTCTCTCACTCCCCCACCCACCCACACACACATGTTCACAGTACTTGGGAAAAGACTGACCAAAAGGTCTCACAAATAGTGTTGGTTAAATGGGATTAAACAAATCCTATTTAACAAACAGAGCAGTGGAATTTGGGGCTTATTTTTAGCTTGTTTGTTTATTTTTGTTTAACTATATTTTATGATATTTTAAATATTTACAGAAGATATGTCTTCAAAATAAAACAAAAATCATTATAAAAAGAGACTATTCTGATTATTTAGATGTGAAGCCTTGAATGTTTGAACTAGGGCTGTGGCAATGAGAGTGGAACATAAGAGTAAAAAGTGAAAGACACATTACTTAGAAGTGAGTGTAAACAGAAGGAAAAAGGATGATTCCAAGAATACTGGAAAATTAAGTAGGGAAAGTGGAGATTGACTTGAGAGCAGTGAAAATACTAGCTTTGGTTATGAATATATTGCTAGATGGGATGACAGAGAACCAAGGGGAAGCGAATAAGACATGATTTAGCTGAGCATTAGAGATGGTGTCACACTGCAGATAGAGACTCACAAATTTACATATGTATACAGTTTTATATATTTATATGTTATACATATTTTAATATATTACATACAGTATATATATAAAGATTATAGTGGAGAACCAAGAGGAAAGCAAACCTGAGTCATGAAACCAACTTTTGAGCCTGAGCCCAAAATATTTTATTTAATTTATGTTTTTCCTGTGCAATGTATCTTTGTCCTTATTTATTTTATACAAAGTAGTTTGTATCTCTTAATCCCCTACCCAATCTTGCCCATCTCTCTTTCCTCTCCCCACTGGTAACCACTAGTTTGTTCTCTATGTCATTTGAGTCTGTTTCAGTTTTATTATATTCGTTCATTTGTCTTATTTTATAGATTCCATGTATAAATGATAATATAGAGTGTCTTTCTCTGTCTGAATTATTTCACTAAGCATAATAACCTCTATACACATTCACATTGTTGCAAGTAGCAGAATTTCATTTTTATGGCTGAGTAATATTCCATTGTGTTGGTGTGTGTATGTGTGTACACCACATCTTCTTTTTGATTACTGTAATTTGTTGTACAGTCTAAAGACAGGGAGTATGATATTAATACATCCAGCTTTGTTCCTTTTTCTCAAGAATGCTTTGGCTATTTAGGGTCTTTTGTGGTTACCTATAAATTTTAGGAATATTTGTTCTAAACCTGTGAAAAATGTCATTGGTATTTTGATAACGATAGCATTAAATCTGTAGATTGCTTTTGGTAAGATGCACATTTTAACAATATTAATTCTTCCAATCCATGAACACAAATCTCTTTTCATTTATTTGTATCACCTTCAATTTTCTTCATCAATGTTTCACAGTTTTTAGAGTATAGGTCTTTCACCTCCTTCTCCTTAGTTAAGTTTATTCCTAAGTATTTTATTATTTTTGATATAATTTTAAATGGGATTGTTTTCTTGCTTTCTCTTTCTGATAGTTTGTTATTAGTAAATAGAAATACAACAGATTTCTGTATATTAATCTGTATACTACAACTTCATTGAATTCATTTATTAGTTTTAATAGCTTTTTGGTGGAGACTTTAGGGATTTCCATACGTAATATCATGTCATCTGCAAATAGTGACAGTTTTACTTCTTCCTTCCCCATTGGATGCCTTTTATATATTTTTTCTTGTCTGATTGCTGTGACTAGTACTTTCAATACTATGCTAAATAAAAGTGGTGAGAGTGAGCATTCTTGTCTTGTTCCTGATTTTAGAGAAAGGCTTTCAGCTTTCCACCACTGAGTATGATGTTAGCTGTGGGTTTGTCACAAATGGCCTTTCCTATATTGAAATATATCCCTCATACAAACTTTGATGAGATTTTTCACCATGAATCAATGTTGAATTTTGTCAAATGCTTTTTCTACATCTATTGAGATGATCATGTGATTTTCATCCTTCCTTTTGTTAGTGTGGTGATTGATTTCTGAATGTTGAACCATCCTTGCATCCTGGAATAAATCCCACTTGATCATGGTGTATGATCCTTTTTATATATTGTTGAATTTGGTTTGCTAATATCTTATTGAGAATTTGTGCATTGATATTCATCAGAGATATTGGCCTATAATTTCCTTTTATGGAGTGTCTGTGGTTTTTGTATCAGGGTAATGGTGGTCTCATAGAATGAATTTGGGTGTTCCCTCCTCTATAATTTTTTGGTATATTTTGAAAAGGATAGGTACTAACTTTCCTCAAATTTTTGGTAGAATTCCCCTTGGAAGATGTCCAGTCCTGAACTTTTATTTGCTGGTAGTTTTTTTTTTTTTAATTGCAAATTCAATTTCACTACTAGTAATTGGTCTGTTCAGATTGCCTATTTCTTGCTGATTCAGTCTTGGAAAGTTGTATGCTCCTAGAAATTTGTCAATTTCTTATAGGTTGTCCAATTTGTTGGCATATAACTGTTCATAATATTCTCATGATTTTTTGTATCTCTAATATCTGTTGTTATTTCTCCTATTTCTTTTCTTATTTTGCTCATTTGCAACCTCTTTTTTCTTGATGAACCTGGCAAAAGCTTTATCAATTTTGTTTATCTTTTCAAAAAACCTGCTCTTGGTTTCATTGATGTTTTCTATCTTGTTTTTTTGTCTTTATTTATTTCCACTCTATTATTTCCTTCCTTCTGCTGACTTTGGGCTTTTTTTGTTCTTTTTCTAATCCCTTTAGACAGAAGTTTAGGTTGTTTATTTGAGACTTTTCTTGTTTCTTGAGGTATGCCTGTATCATGATAAAATTCTCTCTTAGAACTATTTTGCAGCATCCCATAGCTTTTAGAAGATTCTGTTTTTATTTTCATTTCTGGCTAGGTATTTTCTGATTCCCTCTTTGATTTCTTTTTAATCCATTGATTTTTTAGTAACATGTTTTTAGTCTCCAATGTGTTGGTGTTTTTTCCACTTTTGTTTCTGTAATTGATTTTTAGTTTCATACCATTTGGTTGGAAAAGATGCTTGATATAATTTCTATTGTCTTAAATTTGTTGAGACTTGCTTTTTGGCCCAGGCTGTGATCTACTCTGGAGAATGTTCCATGTGCACTTGAAAAAAATATGTATTCTGCTGTTTTGGGATGGAAAGTCCTGTAGATATCTATTAAGTCCAACTGCTCTAATGTGTCACTTAAGACCACTGTTTCCTTATTGATTTTTCTGCCTTGGGGATTTGTCCATTGATTTAAGTGAGAAATTAAAGTCCCCTACTATTATTGTACTACTGTCAATTTATCCCTTTATGTCTGTTAATATTTGCCTTATATATTTAGGTGCTGCTGTATTAGGCACATATATGTTAATGAGTGTTTTATCCCTTTCTTGTACTGATCCCTTTATTATTATATACTGTCCTTCTTTGTCTTTTGTTATAGACTTTGTTTTACAGTCTATTTTGTCTGTGAATATTGCTATCCCCACTTTCTTGTCATTTCCATTTGCATGAAATCTCTCCTCACTTTCAGCGTGTGCGTGTGTTTTTAGCTCTGAAGTGAGTCTCTTGTATGCAGTATATAGATGGGTCTTTTTTTTTAATTCAACCACTCTATGTCTTTTGATGGAGCATTTAGTCCATTGACATTTAAAGTGATTATTGATAGGTATTGCTATTTTGTTACGTATTTTCTGGTTGTTTTTGTAGTTCTTCTCTGTTCTTTTCTTCTTCTTTTAGTTTCTTCCCTTGCACATCGATGATTTTCTTTGGTAGTATACTTGGGTTCCTTTCTCTCTGGTTTTTGAGTATCTATTGCAGGTTTTTAATTTGTAGTTACCATGAGGTTCATATATGTTGACCTATATCTACATTTTTTAAACTGGTAGTCATTTAAGTTCAAACATCTAAAAGATTTACATTTTTTACTCCTCTCTCCCACATTTTGTGCTTTTGGTGGCATATTTTGCATCTTCATATTTATCCCTTTACTGATTATTGTTGTTATATTTGTTTTGCAATTTATTGCCTTTTAATCTTCATACCAGCCTGTTCAAGTGTTGATCCTCAACCTTTACTATATATTTTCTTTTACTAGTGGAATCTTTTCTTTCCTATAGATATTTAGTTTTTGTTATGACCTTTTTTTTCCACTTAGAAAAAGACCCTTTAACATGTCTTTTAGGGTAGGCTTAGTATTGATGAACTCCTTTAGTTTTTTGCTTCTTTGAGAGGTTTCTTTATCTATCTTTAAATTCTAAATAATAATCTTGTTGGGTAGAGTATCCTGGTTGCAGGTTTTTCCTTTAAGCACTTTGAATATATCATGTCACTCCCTTTTGGCCTACAAAGGCTCTGCTGAAAAATCAGCTGATAACTTTATGGGGGTTCCCTTGTATATGAGTATTTATTTTTCTCTTGCTGCTTTTAGAATTCTCTATTTTTAACTTTTGTCATTTTAATTATGATACATCTGGTTGTGGGTTCATTTGGGCTCACCTTTTGGGGGACCCTCTCCACTACCTATGGCTGGATATCTGTTTCCTTTTCCAGGTTTGAGATGTTTTTAGCCATAATTTCATCAAATACATTTTCAACACTTTTCTCTCTCTCTTTTCTCCTTCTGGGACCCCTATAATGCAAATATTAGTATACTTGATGCTGTCTCAGAGGTTTCTTAAATGGTTATTTTGTTTGTTTGTTTTTCTTTTTGCTGTTCTGATTTGGTGTTTCCCATTAATTTATTTTCCAGATCACTTATGCATTCTTCTGTATTACTTAGTCTGTCATTAATTCCTTTTATTGTGTTTTTATTTCAATTTTGTATTCTTCAGTTCTGTTTATTTTTTATATTTTCTAGTTCCTAGTTAAAATTCTAACTGTGTTCACATATTCTTTTCCCTAATTCACATAGCATTTTTATCATTAATGCTTTGAACTCCTTGTCTGGTAAATTTTTATTTCTGTTTCACTAGTTGTTTTTTCAGGGATTTTCTCTTCTTCTTTTAATTGAAACAAATTTCTCTGTCTTCTCATTTTGCTTAACTTTCTCTTTCTCTATAAAATTTGGTGAAACAATTATATATTGTGGTCTTAAAGAGATGTCCTTGTGTAGGAGTATCCCTATACAGTCTATGTGTGCCTAGTGGCTTTGGTGGGAGAGGTGGATCTGACATGAGCATGACTCACATCTTTCCCCCACAGGTTTCTGGCAGCTGTCACCTTGGCAGGAGTTGGGGCTGGAAATGGAGTGGCTAGGTCAGATTCAGGTATGAGCCAGGGCTTCTCTTCTCCTCAGTAACCAACACCATCCTACTGGGGGCAGAGGCAGGTCCAAGTTACTGGAACAGAAGCCCTGAGGGCCAGGTCTGAGCTGGTTCCATTCCCTTTAAGTCTGTGCTCTCCCCCTTTCAGCACTAGCCCCCTTGCTCCACAGGAGAGCAGTGCTAGAGCAAGCGGGGCTGGCACAGGAGCTTGGCATGGGACTGGGCATGGGCTCTGGTGGCCCCAGCTGCAGTCAGATTCCTAGACTGCTTCTGATGCATTGCCTCCATAAGTATCAGTAATGGCTCCCTCTTCCCTGAGACTGAGCCCAAATTTATGGGAAGAAGAGAAATCAGTGATTGATGAAGACAGAGTAGTTAAGAGTAATGATTCACAAATTGGTAACCCAGAGGTAGAGAATCATTCTGTGCTCAAATAATGAAGCGTGTTAAAAAATTTAACACTTTGATGTGCAAAATATGTAGATTTTTTTCCCAATATTATTATTTTTTATAATCTTCCACTCAACTAAGTAGCTTGGGAGGAGCAGGGATGGAAAGAACATTAACTGGCCATTAACAGTATATATCTGAGTCTCTTTAGATAAATGTTCTTTCAGGCTCTTATTTCCTCCCCCATCCCTTCTCAACTTGGCATCCAAGTATAGTTTATGCATAAAAGTGGGGTTTACATGAAGTCTGAGGCAATTATACAAATCTCTTCCCAACTCTGTATTTGGTGATATCATGTTGGTAGCTTAAAATCAGGTCTGGTATATTTATACCGCAGAAGCTGTCACATGCTGTAAGTCCACATCACTTTTTACCTACCTAGTGGCAGTGAAAAACAGGAGGTTCTCTTACCGTCTTCTGGTTTCTCTAATCTTCCTCAAAGATGTCTCTTGTATTCTCAGTCACTGGTCAGCCTCCTAGTAGCCATTGAAGATGTCTACAGCTGGTCAACACAAGACCTGGCCTCTTGGCTTAGTCAGGACCCAGGGGTCTTCACTTACTGACTCAACCTCACCTTACTCTAATTAGTAAAGATAACTCTGAAAAACCCCACTGTGTCCTTGATCAGAACTCTTGCTGGCAAGTCTCCTTCCTTGACCTCTGAGATGGTCCATCTTGTACAGTGGTTTGCCTCACTCATCTTCAGCAGTAGGCTTACTGGCTCTCTACTCAGCTATTTTCCTCTTCTCCCATAGGTCTTGTAAAAATTCCTGGGACATTTCTATGCCACTTGGGAACTAAAAGAGGTTCAAAGTTGTTAACCTGGACTCAACGGCTACAGGAATGTACCACACTGCTATTTTTACTCTAATACCAATCCTCCAGTTAGTACAGTTGGTTAGTGATGTTCTCCCAGAGTTCTTACCCAGAAATGATGTACAAGACCCTCTGCTTTGACTTTTCCTCATGGCAGATTTACCTAGCAATCTTCTGCCACAAGATCTTAGTCTAAAAGTGAAACCATTGTGCACATGTGTTCCTCTTCCCTTTGACTCTCTTCTTCCCACACTCCTACATTCAGAAGACTCAGGCTTTCTTCCCTGAAACAAGGACTACCTTATATCATCTCTTTAGAGTTCTCTACCTGTGGCATATAGGAATCTCAACTTTCAAAAAAGCCTGCTGCGCATGACTACTGCCTTCCTAGGTGCCCAAAGCATACTTTATTTGACAGTCAGTGAATAATGCCTTTATCATTCTAGTTCAACCCACCTTTCCTCTGAAACCCCAAAACTCATTGCTTCAAAATGTGGGGACCTTGGAGCAGCAATATTTACAGGTATGGATGAACATCTGTAAGTATTTTTTAATATTGTTCCATTATATAAGTTTTGGAAATGAGCTATTAAACAAAGTTAAATAGAGTTCTTTAACATACAAAAATTTTAAGATGGTTAATATGCTAGTGTGCATTGTTAATTTCCAAGACAGTGACATAGTATGCAGCATCTCCCAAATCTATTTGATTAAGGAAACTTTTTTAAAGATCACCTTATGGAATTAATTTTCTATGGAACAAATTTTTAGAGACACTGAGCTACTCAGGAGAACTAAAATAACATAGTATCCAGAGAGAGAAGACAGGAGAATTTTCTAGAGGCAAAGAATCACTTATTCGTGGTGGTCTCCTTTTGTCTCCTCCTTTTTCTCAGAAACCAAAATTATTTCTCTTAAAGAAGGTAAACTGATATCAATTAAGCAGATCCTCCAAACATACATATGTGCTACTTATTACAATCTTAATGACTTGTAGTAGCTTCATTATTGTTTTTTTCTGCCATGAAGACTTAACAATTTAATAAATTATCCCTTAGATCATTAACAGTAACTTCACAGATTGAATATGTTAATGGAGCTTTGAAAGTGCTTAGTTTTATCCTGTTGAGCAATTTATGTAACGAGACAATCTGAAAGAAGGCAGCTCTATAAAGGATTAGACTAAACTCTCAATTATCTGCTTTATGGATTACTTTCCTGGAGCCAGGATCACTGTTTTGCATTCATCTTCTCTGACTTTCTCACTTGCTTATTCTTACTGGTATCTACAACCTCTAGGCACTACAACAGGAGGTGTTAGGTGCTATTATGGCAGACTTTTGTTTTAGTAACTGGAACTATTCTATTCTCCTGCTGGCATTCAAATTAGTGTACACATCCCCACCAAGTGGTCAAACACATCAAGCCCAGGGCAGCATAGATTTACTGGTTGGGTAGTGTGGTCGTCATATTTCCAAAGCCAAATTTAGAGCTGAGCTTTTACTGAAATCCCAACTTTGCTATTGCACTGGGTCCCCCCTTCACTCCAAAGAGAAGCATCCAAGTCATAGCGTCTATTTTCCTCTAACCTCAGCTCTGCTGTGTGTCTCAGATTGACCTGACACGTGGTATAGCTGCCTCTCACCCACCCTGTCCCCAGAGGGTTACCATGGAGAGATTATGCTGGCTATAGGCCCAAGTTCACAAAAAAGGAACATTTTGGACAGGATTACACCATTTTCCGGGGACAAAGGGAAACCATTTTAGCATGCAAGGCATTCCTTGCACAAAAATACTAATTTTTTTAAAAACGGTCTTCTGCTATTCTATTGGTAGGCATTCAAAAACATCAAGAGCATCAACAATTATGTAATTCTGGTGCGTCCACCTGGAAATCACTGACCTTCACTGGTAGTTCAGCCATGTGATTTTTACATAGATTACACAAGTGTGACATAATATACATTATATATAACATTTAAAATGTGTAAATATATGCATGACTATGCAAATGTTACAGAGATGTACGTGTTTAAATGCTTGCCTAGTTCTTTAGAGTTTACAAATCTCTAACTCAATGACATAATATTGCATAAAAAGAAGGAAGCTTGTCAATCCAGAATTCACAGAGGACCCTGAAAATAGGTGTTACCAAGCTCAAAATGCAACCTAGGCAACCTATTCTGTCATATATGTACTACTATTTTTCTAAAAATATAGGTAATATCGTTATGAAAAGAAATTATTAATTTATTTAAAAGCACTGCTGATATCATAGAAGTTTTGTGTTCATTATGTATTTGTTCAATCAAGATACTAAAAGTACAACTATTTTGTGGAGAATTCAGAAAATATTTTTACATGAGAAGAAGCAGTTTTACAAAATGATGAAATTAAAGTTGATCTCAATTTTCTTCTTTTCATTTATCTTCATTTTCTCATTTTTCTAAAATAAATATGTCTCTTGTTATAGGGAAACAGCTTTACTCAAAAAATATGAAAGCCAATATGATAGCTGTCAGGACTTAGGTAATGAAGCACATTAGGTACAAAGATTATTTGGTTTGGAGGTGTTCTGAGCCTAGAAAACAGATCACCAAGATGTGGAGTGTAGCTGAAGCTTGAGAGGAATTTTTAAGGGAGGGGAAAACTTAGCAACTGGAGAAATGAAAAGAGAGTAGTCTTCAGTAGGTGAAACAGTGGCAGAGAGGTGGGGTTCTGCCTGGAGACCAAAGGATTTTGGAAATTGCAGCACACATATGCTCCTGTAGGAAGATAAAGACACACGGGTTGGGAATGGCCAGTCACAGTTGAGCTGTGAATGCATAGCCTTTAGGGAAAGAAGGGCTACTAGAAACGCTTTTATCCAGACAGTGACATATATATAGATTAGAAGGTCAATGAGATAATAAAGAACAAGAAAAAGAGAGAGCAGCTCCAACCAGGCTGCTCATTCTCATATGTGAGAATTGAGGCTGACAATAACCCACGTGACTTAATTGCTTTCAGGAAGTACTCAGGAAATTCCCAGTCACCTTTGGGTTAAATTATAGAGCCTCTCCTTCTGCTTTAAGACCTTCGCTGACTTGCCCCCCCCCCCCACAGTCTCCAATACCCTCAGATCTCCAGGTGCCTCTCTCTATTCACCTCACGTACTAAATTAATCACCCCTGGCCATCCTCCAGGACCCTCCCCTTTCTGGAAGGCCACCTCCTGCATTCTTACCCATCTGGAGCTGCACAATTCCAAGAACTCTCTGAAGAATGGGACAAGCAGTCTGGAGAGAGCAGAAGCCAGGAAGGTGTTGCAAGCAGGTGGTCCAGCCTGGAAAACAGATCAGAAGAGGGCCAGGAGATTACTGTGTCTCAGACAATCAACTTTGAGCAGATACTCGAAAGAGAGCCAACTTTTCGTTAGTGGTGGAGGTGGCGGTGGGGCGTGGGGAGGTGAGGCAATTGCCACTAAGCTGCCAGAGAGCAAATTTAACTGTGATTTCATATCACCTTCTTTTTTATCTTTATTCATTGATTCATTCATGCATTCAGAGTACATTTATTGAACATTGTAAGTTACACACAGAATATTGTATGTCACTCACAGAACTAGCTAGGCATGTGAATAACTAATTAGAGCAATGCCTAGAAATAGTACTCCTGAATGACATTATTTTTAATGCATGTTCCTTTCTCTATAATGGCAGCCTTCATAAATCACAATTGTATTTGTGAAATTCTCATATATACCAAAAGAGTGCATCTCTGTTGGAATGCATAAAGGGTAAAATGAACATCAAAAAATAAAATGTGTTTCACACAGATGCACTGCGTAAGTTTGCCATCCTATTCACATCGCATTCTATGTGGTAGAGTTAGAAAGTCACAGCCTGCAAGATAAGCCATGGGACATTTTCTGCAAAAGAAAGTCAGATATCTTCATGAACCACAAAGGATTCAAGGTAAAGTTTTAAAAAGGAGCAAAGTACTGGACTTCATATTTCTTTGTGAAAAAGAACAAATCTTTTTTTTATTTTAAGTGTCTTGCCTGTGGTACGTCTTCAGATAATTGATTTAATAATCCAAAATGAATCTCAAGGAGCTCAGTTGCAAGCAAAGGAAGTGGAAGAACCACAAACTGACCAAAATGAAGTTTCTGCTATTAGAGGGAATGGAGCTTGCAATGAAAAAATAATGTTAAATTTCTTGCCCCTTGACATTTGGGACTGCGAGTCACACCTGCTACAACACATTCACATGTATCATTTAACTCGCTGTTTATAGTAACCCTGTGAGGAAAGTATGACAGATATTATTACTACAGAAGAAAAAGCTGAGGTTCAAGTACTCAAATCCAGAACTTATATTTTTTCTTCTAGTTATTGCTTCTTTCTGTCCTATTCTAGTCATCTACTTCCTCCAGGAGCCCCACCTTCATGGCACAGTGTTCTCCTGTGAATGTATGATTTTTTCTCTCCAAGCCTAGCCCAAGTTCCCAGTTTCATCCCCTGGATCTCTGGGAAAGGAAGATGTTCCATTTTGCTTTGCTTTGGGTTGGCTCCAAAGGCTGCCTGTCATGACGTCGGAAGGCTTAACTATGAGCCATCTTGGAACATCGTCCAAAGGGAAGGCAGAAAGTACCAGGAAGCTGAGGGCTGGGGACATGCAATAAACTTAATTACAGCGTACAAAGAGGCATGGTGAACTTGTCTTTGATTTTATCTACTAGCTAATCCATGGGAATTCATTCTGGAGAGCAGACCACAGCAGCAGACATCTCTAGGCAGTGAGACCAATTGAAGTCATACAGGCTACAGCATTAGAATTTAAGAGATTGGTCTTTTGGAAGAAGGACCCAGCCAGAACCAGCAGGTGGAAATATACATATTAGGTTCCAGCCATGAAAATAAGAGAACTGCTCTGAGCTTGGCTACCAGGTCATCAGACAAGTGAGTAGATATTCAGGACAGCATTGCAGTCCAAGCAGGGACAAGCATACTCTGTAGGGAGTAGCCTGGCCTCCATCCCCACACACTGTGCACTGGGGCTAAGTCTTGTGTGTCAAGAACACATGATACTAGTCTTTTAACAGCAGTATTCAAGTTCCAACATGGAAAAGAGTGGACAAAACACACAGAAAAAAGAAACATAGGCAAGCACTACTGAGAAGATGGGACTCAAAAGTGGGAAGATTATGAGAGCCAAATCCTCATTTGCAATAATAGGAAATAATTAGATATAATTTATTAGTCAAATTAGTCAAAAAGTGATAAATCAAAGATTGGAAGTACAAATATTTAGAAATATAGAAGAAAACAGAGTAACAAATGGTTAACTCTAGGGACTGGAATTGGAAGATGGGAAGGTACATGGAGGGAAGCAGCTAGTTCTTATTACATGCCTTATAGTAGTGTCTTTTAATTGTGGTAAAATATACATAACATAAAATTTGCCATTTTAAAATGTACAATTCAGTGGCATTAGTATATTCACAAGGCTGTGCAATCATTACTACTTTTCATTTCCAGCATTTTTCATCATCCCAAACAGAAGCTCTATACCCATTAAATAATAACTTTCCATACCCACCTCCCCCCAGCCCCTGGTAACCTCTATTTCACTTTCTGTCTCTTTGAATTTACCTATTCTAGGTAGCTTGTATCAATGGAATCATAAAATTTATGTGTGACTTATTTCACTTAACATAATTTTTTAAAATTTATAACTGTTGTAGCATACATCAGAAATTCATTCTTTTTATGGCTAAATAATATTCTATTGTAGTACACACTCTATTTGTTTGTTGATGGACATTTGGGATGTTTCTACCTTCTGGCTAATATGCTGGTGTACAAGTATCTGTTTGAATTCCTGCTTTCACTATATTTTTAACCATATATCTAAGCATTATTTCATTTAAAATATTTTTCAAAGAATATTTAAGGAAGGGAGGAGGAACTAAGAAACAAAGCAATGAAAGAACTAAGGAAGAAATGAATGGGTTGCACCTATAAGTGAAGGACACAGGCAATCAGGTTGGATGCCACAGTGTGTTGGAGAAAGGAGGGAATGGTGACCTATGCTCCTTACAGCCACAGTCTGTTAACCTACCCAAAGAAGTTGCTAACTCAGATGTGAGATAGGCTATCTTGGTTTCGTATTGACATAGGACCTATGGGAATACAAGAAAATTACTTAACCCCTGTCATACACACCTTAGTAAATTTTTGAATATCTTTTTTTTTTTGGCCAAACCTGCATTCAGTCTTCTCTGATATTTCATATTTTTAGTGTCAGTAAACATTAGGAATCACTGTGTGCCTTTACTACGACTAGGTTCTGGAAATAAAGAAATGGATAATACGGTCCATGCTATCATGAGACTTACAGTCTGGGGGAAAGATGGCCTTAGGTATAAATAAACGTAAGAATATGTGTGCTTTGTTCACGGGACAGAGCACATGCATTAAATTGAACATCATGTTGTTTCCATTCAGGGTCTGTTTTGATTCGTTTGTGCCCATGTGTACCAGCTGTTAAGTTCAGTACTTTAAATATTACCAATTTCACCAGTATTAAAAAAGAGCTTTAAGAGAAGGAACTTGAGTTATTAGAGTTTTGAATACAAGTGTCATTAACCATAAGGGGGAAAGACTAGGAGGGTACTTTCTAAGCAGAGATGTTGACAGTGTTCTGTGCAGTTGAAAACAGGGTCAAGGTATAAAGCTCATGAAGTGAGGAGGCTGGAGAGGTAAATAAAGCACAAGGGTCCATCAGGAACCACCTTGTACTCCAAGTTAATACTCAATATTTTCCAAAAATGTGTAGAGGAGCCTCAGAAGAAGTCTTTGACTGCAAGTTATGGAAGGTCTGATGAAAGAGTAGGCCAACTGGACATGGCAGAGGGAGTTCACCTGAGAGATGGAAGGTTTCCTGCTACCTCCACAGCAACAGCAATAAGGGTGACAATCAGTCAACCCCTGAAAAGAGCTTGCTGGGTCTGGTAATTGCAGACTCATTTTTTTTTTAACATGTTTATTAGAGTATAATTGCTTTACAATGTTGTGTTAGTTTCTGCTGTATAACAAAGTGAATCAGTTATATGTATACATATATATCCATATCCCCTCCCTCTTGTATCTCCCTCCCACCCTCCCTATCCCACCCCTTCAGGTGGTCACAAAGCACCAAGGTGATCTCCCTGTGCTATGCAGCTGCTTCCCACTAGCTATCTATTGTACATTCGGTAGTGTATATATGTCAATGCTACTCTTTCACTTCGTCCCAGCTTACCCTTCCCCATCCCCGTGTCCTCAAGTCCATTCTCTACATCTACATCTTTATTCCGGTCCTGCCATGAAATTCCTCAGAACCATATTTATTTTTTAGATTCCATATATATGAGTTAGCACATAGTATTTGTTTTTCTCTTTCTGACTTACTTCACTCTGCATGACAGACTCTAGATCATTCCACCTCACTGCAAATAACTCAATTTCATTTCCTTTTATGGCCGAGTAATATTCCATTGTATATATGTGCCACATCTTCTTTATCCATTCATATGTTAATGGACATTTAGGTTGCTTCCATGTCATAGCTATTGTAAATAGTGCTGCAATGAGCATTGTGGCACATGACTCTTTTTGAATTATGTTTTTTTCAGGGTAAATGCCCAGTAGTGGGATTGCTGGGTCATATGGTAGTTCTATTTTTAGTTTTTTAAGAAACCTCCATACTGTTTTCCATAGTGGCTGTATCAATTTACATTCTCACCAACGATGCAAGAGGGTTCCCATTTCTCCATACCTCTTCCAGCATTTATTGTTTGTGGATTTTTTGATGATGGCCATTCTGACTGCTGTGAGGAGATACCTCATTGTGGTTTTGATTTGCATTTCTCTAACGATTAGTGATGTTCAGCATTCTTTCATGTGTTTGTTGGCAATCTGTATATCTTCCTTGGAGAAATGTCTATTTAGGTCTTCTGCCCATTTTTCAATTGGGTTGTTTGTTTTTTTTTATATTAAGCTGCATGAGATGCTTGTATATTTTGGAGACTAATCCTTTGTCAGTTGCTTCATTTGCAAATATTTTCTCCCATTCTGAAGGTGGTCTTTTCATCTTGTTTATGGTTTCCTTTGCTGTGCAAAAGTTTTTAAGTTTCATTAGGTCCCATTTGTTTATTTTTGTTTTTATTTCCATTTCTCTAGGAGGTGGGTCAAAAAGGATCTTGCTGTGATTTATGTCATAGCGTGTTCTGCCTATGTTTTCCTCTAAGAGTTTGATAGTGTCTGGCCTTACATTTAGGTCTTTAATCCATTAAGAGTTTATTTTTGTGTATGGTGTTAGGAAGTGTTCTAATTTCATTCTTTTACATGTAGCTGTCCAGTTTTCCCAGCAACATTTCTTGAAGAGGCTATCTTTAATCCACTGTATATTCCTGCCTCCTTTGCAAAGATAAGGTGACCATATGTGTATGGGTTTTTCTCTGGGTTTTCTATCCTGTTCCACTGATCTATATTTCTGTTTCTGTGCCAGTACCATACTGTCTTGATTACTGTAGCTTTGTAGTACAGTCTGAAGTCAGGGAGCCTGACTCCTCCAGCTCCGTTTTTCTTTCTCAAGATTGCTTTTGCTATTCGGGGTCTTTTGTGTTTGCATACAGATTGTGAATTTTTTTGTTCTAGTTCTGTGAAAAATGCTATTGGTAGTTTGATAGGGATTGCATTGAATCCATAGATTGCTTTGGGTAGTATCATCATTTTCACAATGTTAAGTCTTCCAATCCAAGAACATGGTATATCTCTCCATCTGTTTGTATCATCTTTAATTTCTTTCATCAGTGTCTTATAGTTTTCTGCATACAGGTCTTTTGTCTCCTTAGGTAGGTTTATTCCTAGGTATTTTATTCTTTTTGTTGCAATGGTCAATGGGAGTGTTCCCTTAATTTCTCTTTCAGGTTCTCATCATTAGTGTATAGGAATGCCAGAGATTTCTGTGCATTAATTTTGTATCCTGCTACTTTACCAAATTCACTGATTAGCTCTAGTAGCTTTCTGGTGGCATATTTAGGATTCCCTGTGTATAGTATCATGTCATCTGCAAACAGTGACAATTTTACTTCTTCTTCTCTGATTTGGATTCCTTTTTTTTTTTTCTTCTCCAATTGCTGTGGCTGAAACTTCCAAAACTGTGTGGAATAGTAGTCGTGAGAGTGGGCAACCTTGTCTTGCTCCTGATCTTAGAGAAATGGTTTCAGTTTTTCACCATTGAGAATGATGTTGGCTGTGGGTTTGTCATATAGCGTTTAGTATGTTGAGGTAGGTTCCCTCTATGCCTACTTTCTGGAGAGTTTTTATCATAAATGAGTGTTGAATTTTTTTGAAAGCTTTTTCAGCTGCATTTGAGATTATCATATGTTTTTTTTCATTCAGTTTGTTAATATGGTGTATTACATTGATTGATTTGCATATATTGAAGAACTCTTGCATTCCTGTGTTAAGCCCCACTTGATCATGGTGTATGATCCTTTTAATGTGCTGCTGGATTCTGTTTGCTAGTATTTTCTTGAGGACTTTTGAATCTATGTTTATCAGTGATATTGGTCTGTAGTTATCTTTTTTTGTGTGTGACATCTTTGGTTTTGGTATGAGGCTGATGGTGGCCTCATAGAATGTGTTTGGGAGCATTCTTCCCTCTGCTGTATTTTGGAAGAGTTTGAGAAGAATAGGTGTTAGCTCTTCTCTAAATGTTTGATAGAATTCATCTGTGAAGCTATCTGGTCCTGGGCTTTTGTTTGTTGGAAGATTTTTTTTTATATATATACAGCAGGTTCTTATTGGTCATCCATTTTATACACATCAGTGTATACATGTCAATCCCAATCTGTTGGAAGATTTTTAATCACAGTTTCAATTTCAGTGCTTTTAATTCATCTGTTCATATTTTCTATTTCTTCTTGGTTCAGTCTTGGAAGTCTATACTTTTCTAAGAATTTGTCCATTTCTTCCAGGCCGTCCATTTTATTGGCCTATCGTTGCTTGTAGTAATCTCTCATGATCCTTTGTATTTCTGCAGTGTCAGTTGTTACTTCTCCTTTTTCATTTCTAATTCTATTGATTTGAGTCTTCTCCCTTTTTTTCTTGATGAGTCTGGCTAATGGTTTATCAATTTTGTTTATCTTCTCAAAGAACCAGCTTTTCATTCTATTGATCATTGTTATTCTTTCCTTCATTTATTTCTAATTTGTATTTTATGAATTCTTTCCTTCTGTTAGCTTTGGGGTTTTGTTTGTTCTTCTTTCTCTAATTCCTTTAGGTGTAAGGTTAGATTGTTTATTTGAAGTTTTTCTTGTTTCTTGAGGTAGGATTGTATTGCTATAAACTTCCCTCTTAGAACTGCTTTTGCTGCATCCCATAGGTTTTGGGTCATCGTGTTTTCATTGTCATTTATTTCTAGGTATATTTTGATTTTCTCTTTGATTTTTTCAGTGATCTCTTTGTTATTTAGTAGTGTTATGTTTAGCCTCCATGTGTTTGTATTTTTTACAGTTTTTTCCTGTAATTGTTATCAAGTTTCATAGCACTGTAGTCAGAAAAGATACTTGATATGATTTCAATTTCCTTAAATTTACCAAAGCTTGATTTGTGACCCAAGATATGATCTATCATGGAGAATGAGAAGAAAGTGTATTCTGTTGTTTTTGGTTGGATTGTCCTATAAATATTAATTAATTCTATCTGTTCTAATGTGCCTTTTAAAGCTAGTGTTTCCTTATTTATTTTCATTTGGGATGATCTGTCCTTTGGTGAAAGTGGGGTGTTAAAATCCCCTACTATTATTGTGTTACTGTCAATTTCCCCTTTTATGGCTGTTAGCATTTGCCTTATGTATAGAGGTGCTCCTATGTTGGGTGCATAAATATTTACAACTGTTATATATGCTTCTTGGATTGATCCCTTGATCATTATTTAGTGTCCTTCTTTGCCTCTTGTAATAGTCTATATTTTAAAGTCTATTTTGTCTGATATGTGAATTGCTACTCCACCTTTCTTTTGTTTTCTATTTTTATGGAATATATTTTTCCATCCCTTTGCTTTCAGTCTGTATGTGTCCCTAGGTCTGAAGTGGGTCTGTTGTAGACAGCATATATATGGGGCTTGTTTTTGTATCTATTCAGCCATTCTGTGTCTTTTGTTGGAACATTTAATCCATTTACATTTAAGGTAATTATCGATATGTATGTTCCTATTACCATTTCCTTCATTGTTTTGGGTTTGTTATTGTAAGTCTTTTCCTTCTCTTGTGTTTCCTGCCTAGAGAAATTCCTTTAGCATTTGTTGTAAAGCTGGTTTGGTGGTGCTGAATTCTCTTTTGCTGTCTGTAAAGGTTTTAATTTCTCCTTAGAATCTGAATGAGATCCTTGCTGGTTAGAGTAGCCTTGGTTGTAGGTTTTTCCCTCTCATCACTTTAAATATGTCCTGCTACACACTTCTGGCTTGCAGAGTTTCTGCTGAAAGATCAGCTGTTAACCTTATGGGGATTCCCTTGTATGTTATTTGTTGCTTTTCTCTTGCTGCTTTTAATATTTTTTCTTTGTATTTATAGTTTGATTAATATGTGTCTTGGAATATTTCCCCTTGGATTTATCCTGTATGGGACTCTCTGTGTTTCCTGGACTTGATTGACTATTTTCTTTCCCATGTTAGGGATGTTTTCATCTATAATCTCTTCAAATATTTTCTCAGACCCTTTCTTTTTCTCTTCTTCTTCTGTGACCCCTATAATTTGAATGTTGGTGTGTTTAATGTTTTCCCAGAGGTCTCTGAGACTTTCCTCAATTCTCTTCATTCTTTTTTCTTTATTATGCTCTGTGGCAGTTTTTTCCACTATTTTATCTTCCAGGTCACTTATCTGTTCTTCTGCCTCAGTTATTCTGCTATTGGTTCCTTCTGTAGTATTTTTAATTTCATTTATTGTGTTGTTCATCATTGTTTGTTTGCTCTTTAGTTCTTGTAGGTCCTTGTTAAATGTTTCTTGTATTTTCTCCATTCTATTTCCGAGATTTTTGATCATCTTTACTATCATTATTCTGAACTCTTCTTCAGGTAGACTGCTTGTTTCCTCTTCATTTGTTTGGTCTGTTGTGTTTTTACCTTGTTCCTTCACCTGCTGCATATTTCTTGGTTTTCTCAGTTTATTTAACTTACTGTGTTTGGGCTTTTTCACAGGCTGCAGGTTCATAGTTCCCATTATTTATGGTGTCTCCCCCCAGTGGGTGAGGTTAGTTTAGTGGCTTGTGTAGGCTTCCTGGTGAATGGGTCTGGTGCCTGTGTTCTTGTGGGTGGGGCTGTATTTTGTCCTTCTATTGGGCAGAGCCATGTCTGGTGGTGTTTTAGGAATGTCTGTGAACTTTGTATAACTTTAGACAGCCTCTCTGCTAATGCATAGGGTTGTGTTCCTCTCGTGCTAGTTGTTTGGCATGGGGCATCCAGCACTGGAGCTTGCTGGCCGTTGGGTGGAGCTGGGTCTTAGTGTTGAGATGAAGCTCTCTGGGAGGTCTATCACCAAATGATATTACGTGGAGCCAGGAGATTTCTTGTGGTCCAATGTCCTGGACTCAGTCTTCCCACCTCAGAGGCTCAGGCCGAACACCTTGCCAGAGTACCAAGACCCTGCCAGACATATGGCTCAGAAGAAAAGGAAGAGAGAAAAACAAAACAAAACAAACAAAAAAAAAACGAACAGAGAGAACCCTAGGAGAAATGGTAAAAGCAAACCTATACAGACAAAATCACACAAAGAAGCATACACATACACACTGATAAAAAGAGGAAAAGGTAATATATATATATATATAAAGAAGAGAGCAACCAAAACAATAAACAAATCCACCAATGATAATAAGCTCTAAATACTATACTAAGATAAACATAAAACCAGAAACAAATTAGACAAAGAAAGCAAACCTGAAGTCTACAGTTGCTCCCATAGTCCACAGCCTCAATTTTGGGAGCATTCATTGTCTATTCAGGTATTCTTCAGATGCAGGGTTTATCAAGTTGACTGTGGGGATTTAATCCGCTGCTCCTGAGGCTGCACAGAGAAATTTCCCTTTCTCTTCTTTGTTCACACAGCTCCTGGGGTTCAGCTTTGGTTTTGGCCCCACCTCTGCATGTAGGCTGCCCTCAGGCATCTGTCCCCTGCCCAGACAAGAAGGGGTTAAAGCAGCAGCTGATTAGGGCTCTCTTGCTCACTCAGGCAAGGGGGAGGGAGGGGTACAGTAGTCATAATTGGAACACAGGGTGAGCCTGAGGCAGCAGAGGCCGGCATGATGTTGAAACAGCCTGTGGTGCGCCTGTGTTCTCCTGGGGATGTTATCCCTGGATCACAGGACCCTGGCAGTGGAGTGCTGCACAGGCTCCCAGGACAGTGTGAATAGTGACCTGTGCTTGCACATAGGATTCTTGGTGGCAGTGGCAGCAGCGTTCCTGGTTCATGCCTGTCTCTGGGGTCTGAGCTAATAGCCACGTCTCGTGCCCATTTCTGGAGCTTACTTAGGTGGTGCTCTGCCTTCTGTGGGCACACTGGGAAGGAATCCCCTCTCCTCATGAACCCTGAAACAAAGGTCTCTTTCCTCTCCAGCAAGTCCAGACTTCTTCACGGACTCCATCCCGGCTAGCTGTGGCACATTAGCCTCCTCAGGCTGTCTTCACGCAGCCAACCCCAGTCCTCTCCCTGCAATCTGACCTCCGAAACCGAGCTTCAGCTCCCAGCCCCCACCCACCCCAGCGTGTGAGCAGACAAGACTCTCAGGCTGGTGAGTGCTGGTTGGCACTGATCCTTTGTGTGGAAATCTCTCCACTTTGCCCTCTGCACTCCTGTTGCTGTGCTCTCCTTTGTGGCTCCAAAGCTTCCCCTCCATCCACCCCTGTGCCTGACAGTGAAGGGGCTCCCTAATGTGTGGAAACTTTTTCTCCTTCACAGCTCCCTCCAAGAGGTACGGGTCCTGTCACTATTCTTTTGTCTGTTTTTTCTTTTTTCTTTTGCCCTACCCAGCTACATGGGGATTTTCTTGCCTTTTGGGAAGTCTGAGGTCTTCTGCCAGCATTCAGTAGGTGTTCTGTAGGAATTGTTCCACATGTAGATGTATTTTTGATATATTTATGGGGAGGAAGGTGATCTCCACTTCTAACTCCTCTGCCATCTTGAAGGTCTTCAGAGTCATTGTTGACCTTGGCCAGTGGTGAAGTGGAAGACATACTGCTGAAGGCCAAAGATTAAGTGACCCAAAGCCTATTCCATATTTTCAACCCTGTGTCTCTTCTAGTCTTTTGAGAATTCTGGGAGTAGCTTCCTCTTTTCCTAGTAAACTTCAGCTCCAAGCACTTTCTTGAGTTGAATTCCATCTTTTCACTGTCCTGTGCACACTTTCACACTAAACCAAACTTCCAGTTCCCCATAAATTCTGACCTTGCTTTACCCACTCCAAGGCAGTGCCAAAGCTCTGTCAAGGTGGGGTGCTTCCTCACTGTGGTAAGCAATAAACTCAGCTTTGTCTTGTCAACAGATCATGTTAGTGATGTTTGGGGACCCAGAACCTGACCAGACTAACCCAGCCATAGAACTGAGACCCTTTCCTTCATTCACATGTACACACTACTAATTCACGGCATTTGTGTAAATAGCTGACATCACTAGGTTGTGTTTTATATTGTAATGCTGCTCAGACCCCATAGACCTCAAAAGCCTCTGATATCCCGCTTATCCTGAACTTTTACAGACAAGCTTCTCCCTTTGTACTCAATTTGACTACCAAAAACAAGGCAATGTAAGTCTCTGACTCCTCCCTACCAGCACAACCACTAACACCTGTCTCAGAATCTACCTTTGCAAACCCAGGGACCATTTTTAATTAAGAGCCCTGCCAAATAACAGTTCTCCATCCTTTGAGCAGCCCTGATAATCTCTCAGGGATCTTGAAATTTCTGCCCTGAGATTCCTTACAAGGGAAAAGAATAGCATGGATATTTATTTTCCCATTCAGATCTACCAAATTCAGTGGAGGCCCTTAAGCAAAAGTGGCTACAAATCATTTTAGGTTTAAATTATGTGTTTGATATATTGTTTTCTGTTATACCACTCAGTATAATTGCTCTAATGGATGTGTGCACTAGCTCAAAGGAGCATAAAAGAGAAGTTATCCAAGGCAGCCTGTGAAAGTCTGTTAAAGCTTCTAGAGGAACTGAGATGTGAAAGGTGAATTGGGCATTTGTAGCAGAGGCAAGAACACTCAAAGGAATAGAGATTGAAATAATAATAATCACTAAAATTGCTGAGCACTTCAAGTGTCAGCCCTGTTCTAAGCATTTCATTTTCACTCTTTTAAACAAGCCATTGAATTCTCTCAACCACCATGGGAGGTCAGTATAATTTTATCATCCTCATTTTACAGATGGGAAAACTGAGGCACAAAGACATTTCATAAATAGCTCAAGGTCACACACACATTTCTAGAGTCTAGGATTCAAACCCAGGAGATAAGAGCACACCGAATCACAATGCAAAATTTCCTCCTACTGAAAGAACAAGATGAGATTAAAAGAAATGAGAGATCTCGCTAAGGGGTTGGAGCATTAATCACAAGAGAAATAAAGGAGGGAGATGATGTTGTATAGCGTTATCTTCAATCTTTGGGATTTTGTCATTTACAGACTTCTTCAATTTTTCCTTGTGACTCTTTTCAATTATTTTAGAAAAAGAAAAGTGCACAGTTAAGGATTGTTAATTCATGCTTGCATGGGGAAAGGATTCCTGTCACAAGTTGAGACCAGGCAGAGACCCACATAGTATAGGAAAATGCTTGAGAGCTCAGTGTTGAGACAGAGCAGGCTCTGGGACTATTGACAAGCTGCAACTTTCTGGCCTGCAGTTTCTTCACAAAAAAGTAAGGGATGGAATTCAACGGTCTCTAAAATCCTATCAAGTCCCATATCCCTATTGCCTCCTACCAACTTGCACTTGGACCTCTGTGCTTGCTTGCTGTCAGCTGAGTTTCCCATGTTTGTATGTTCTTATTCCTCCTCTCCTTCCTCTTTCTCCCATCTTCTATATCTCACTGTTCTGATACCATCTGTTGTTTTCATACATCCTGAGAGCTCAAGAATAAGTTTTTACATGGGAAGTTTCTCCTATATGAGAGTAGGCTCTTCATAGGAAAGATACACTTTAACAAAAAAATTATGAATGCAGTCTTCCATCACGGTCATTTTTTGTCCTTCAATCTCAATTTTTCTTCTTTGTAGTGGTTATGGTATTAGGAATAAATATACATATTTATTATGGCAAAGTTAGAAATTGTACATAAGCAAAACATTTTTGCATATATCTTTCTAGACTCATATACATTATTTATCTTTTATTTTCAAATCCCAATTCCTGAGAAATTTGTTAAAACTCCTATGTTAATTGTAAGCAGAGTTTCTTCTGAGAAGTTATAAGAAGAGTTGAAAAAGCAAACAAACTGGTAGAAGAAATACATCAAATCTTGGATAAAATTGTTTCCAAAGAAAATGGATCAAATTCTGGTCTTAGAAACTCATGCCTCACTTTATTCCATATTCATTATAGTCTTGTAAAAAACTAAAACTGTGCAGTACTTATGCATGAATACCCTGTACCACTTCTAAGAAATGCAAAGCACAGATTCGATCTCATTGTCTTTCATCAAAACCTCACAGAGTCCCTGTATGAAAGTGCTGTTCTCCCCACGTCAGAGGTGTGTTACAAAGCTAAAAGTTACCAAACCTGTTCATGGCCTGCCATTTTATGCAATTTGGAATTAGAAAGAATCTAAAATTCTATTCTCTCTACTGTTATCTTGCTATTGTTAACATAACCCTAAGTCTATAGTATCTCTCTTTTGAAGGAAATAAATTCCAAGAAATTGCAGGACAAGAAACAGATCTCAAAATCATTCTAATTTTATTCGTGTCTTGGGGAATACAAATGAGCTATCAATGTAAATATCAGTAAAACATTCCTAGGTCCTTAGATGAGAGGTGTTAAATAAACACATTTTTAACTGAGTCTGAAAAATGTGTTTACTTACAAACTTCCTACACTATTCTGACTGCTTTCCCAGAAGCAGTCTCCCTTCATCACCACAGGGCTTCCTCGGGAGCCTGCGTGCTCTTGTTCTTCAGCATTCTCAACATGTGACCCACTCTTTGAGAAGGTTGTTCGTTTGTGCTGTGATGCATCATCAATTTTCCCACTGCAAAGGCTGCCTCTGCCCTCATGTGACTCAGAGCCTGTCAAACTACCCCTGAACTAGAAGTTCTCATGTGGCCCTCTCCCCAACATCTTAATAGAAGATTTGCTCTTATGTTTTCTTTGACTTTCTGTCTTGCCTTCTCCCCCTGTGCTCTTTCTTTAGGCCCAAACTTCTCTATCACTTGTCTCTGTTTTATCCTACTTTAATCATATCAAGAAACTACCCCTCTTCTCACTTGTTAAAAGGAGCAAATTAAAGTCTCTTGTACTTGTTTTATCTCCCCAGCTTCTCCCAACCTCCCAAACAAAAAGAAAAAAAAAACAATTGTATAAAGCTCGCTGAGGGCAGAAACAGTGAATAAGGTTTTATTCAGCTTTACATCCCCAGAAGCTCTTAGTACAGTGACTTGCAAGCAGTAACTTATGTTTAATTAGCTCTTGGATCACATTTTGAAGGCCTCGGTTTGACCAGATAACAAAGTTCACAATAAACATCACAGTATAGATTATAATCTGGTCTCTATAATTCTACTCTTTTCTTAGTTATAATCATCATTTGCATGTAATGCACCATTTTCTGGGCTCCATTGTTGAAAATGAACTTTTGACACTAAGAGATAAAATGATTTATTGTTCATTTAGGGAGCCAAAATCTCCTGCCAGTTGGATGCTCACAACCTCTTTAACAACAAAAAGCACAGAATCACCACATATCCACAATACTAAGTCATACCTTTCATAATTTAGCATTTCTAAAATTGTGATGAATTTTATAATTGATGCATACATTTACTGTGGTAGTGCTGATTTTTCCCTTCAACCATTAGTGATGTTTCTTACAAATACAAGGTAAAATTTGGATTTCAGTGCTTCAAAATAGCACTTTTGAAAGAATGTTACTTTTTTTTTTCATTTTTTACTCTACCCAATGAATATTTTTCTCAGCAGGAAGCTCATGAATTTTTAGTCCTTGATTAATTGACCCTGAAGTATGGAATTAAGTGTCACCTCATCATAAAGTAACAAATGACACATCTTCCATTTAGTGCCATCAATTGTTTTCTGCATTTTCTACTCTTCCAAAGTGTGTTATGAACTGATGTATGTTGTTAGGGCACTTGCCAGGTTGCGCTCCTTCTGCAGCGACATTTGACATTTAATTTAGGGGTTGAGCAAATGGCAGCTGCTGCAGGCTGTGACTACCTGTAGCACTGAAACTAACTTAGATAGAATCAGTAGCTTTTGCTTTTTACTTCTCAAAGAATTATCAAAGTTACAGGGATTCTAGAATTAAATTAAGTTATGAAAACCCTGTTTCAGCCTCTCGCTGATATGAAATAGGTATCATGGTGCCCAGAATATTAAATTTAAAAATAGTATATTAAAGATTTTTTCTTTTGTATTTAGATAGTTACATATTAAAAGACAGATATTATCCTCCTTCATAAGGAAATACACAAATCATTAAGAAAAGTTTGAATACTTTTTAAAAGAAAAGAATGAGAAACACAACAAATAACTCATCAAAGAAATATAAAAGACCAATACATATGGAAAAAGAAAAGTACAATATCACTATTAATTGAAAGCCATTTACCATAGCTACTATTTTTTCTTTCTTTGGTCAAGTTTTCTAATAACTTTAAAAAAATAGCTTTATTGAGATAAATGTCACCATTTTAAAGTTCACAATACAGTGGTTTCAATATATTCACAGAGTTGTGCAATTATCACCACTGTCTAATTTTAGTGCATGTCCATTGTTCCCAAAAGAAACCACACGTCCATTAGAAGTCACTCTCCGTTCCTTGTTCCCCCAAGCTCCTGGTAATCACTAGTCTACTTTCTGTCTCTATGGATTTGCCTATTTTGGATATTTCACATAAATGGAATTACACAACATGAGGTCTTTTGTGAATGCTTTCACTAAGCATAGTGTTTTCAAGGTTCATACATGTTCTAGCATGTAGCAATACTTCATTCTTTTATCATTCCAGTGATGTTTTGACAATGTTTTGGTGAAATTAAACTCTCTAACATTATTGTTGGGACAATATATTGATTTTTTGGAAAAGTCCTTCCTGGGGAACAATTTGGCAATCTATATTTAAAAACCTTTTTTAAAATATAAAATTTTTCACCCTGGAATTCCACTTTCAAGAAATCACTCCAAAGAAACAATCATAGATGTGCACGTAAATCGTCCACAGTGGTATTGTTTGCAGCTCTGTAGTTGATTAGGAAATACTGGGAGCAACATGATGCTCAGCAGTAGTGAATATGTTTGATAAATCATGATGTGGCAATATTGTGGGATACTCTGCAGCATTTGAAATGATGATGAGGACTGTGCTGTAGGAACTTGCCCTGGAGCTATGGGGTTGCCATCTTGTGGATTACGACCCCTTTTCTAATTAAATCAGATCAGTTATGCTTTTTTCAAAATGTAATGTAAAACCTGACTATATAATAGTAACAGGGTTATGCTGCTTTAAAAATTAATTTTAAAACAAGCCTTATAGATGAATATTTACAATTGCAGAAAGAGATTAGTGATATAAAGTTGAGTGGCAAAAGCAACTTAATACACACTATGTACAGTTGGGTTCCACTTTTTGTAAAAAAAAAAGTATATGTGTGTGTATTAAAGATATATGATATATATGTATGTTTTTACTTTTTGTCTCTGTGTTTTCTGTAACATTTATGACTACTTATATGATAAGAAAAAAAAAGTCAACTTTTTCTTTACTCTGTAATTCAGACATACAGCACACAATGCTTCTTCTTCATCATCCTTTTTTCTTTTTCTTTTAACATTTCTTTTGTGTACCATAAAGAAGCTTCTTAGTTTATTTGCTCCCAGCAATTGAGCTACAACATCACTTCTATTTTGAATCAACTGGCTGCACTTCAATTTCTCCTTCGTGTTCTGGCTAATCATAAAATATTATTCAGTCAGGTTCATAGATAAAAGAATTCCCCCCTAATTCCATTAAATAGTTTGTACACACACCCTAAAGTGAACCTTGGTCCCCACAACCCAGGCTTGTGCCCTGACATTGCCAAGGTTTTTTCAGTCTCTTTAAAAGGACAAGGAGGTTAAACCAGATTCCAAAACAAGGCAAATTCAGGCAGATCTTAGTTTATGTAGATAACCAGACTACTCTCTGTATCTATAAGAACATGGAACACCTAACTTTTTCCAGTAATGAAAAATTCACTCAATAAGCTGATCTTAGCAAATACTTTGATGTTTGACTATTTGAACTCTAGACATACATCTTTTTTTCTTTTATAAATTATAGGTATATGAGCAAACTTTCACTATTCATCCTTAGTACAACATGTGCTAAAAAAAATTAACTCTTTACGGCTTCAACCCAAGCAACACATACCATTAACTAACTTGCACGTTAATGACAACTACTGCAAACAAATTCTAAAGCAGCAAGACAACTACCTCCTCTTCCGGGGGCCCTGTAGATGCTCTTGTAGATCTCAAAATTGCATGCATACGATTTGTAATTAAAAGGCAGATAAAGTAAATCTAGTCTGTTCATCCTTTCCAAGGCTGTCCAAAGCAAATGTTCTCCAGTTGACCTTTAGTAGACAAAACCACAGGCACAACAGTTAAAACCAGAGAATGCCACTGGTGACAGAAGTCAAAGACTTCAAAGGAAGATTTGGCCAATAAATACTGGCAGGTGTTTATTTAAACCATAGTGTGATTATTTGGGGAATGACTTCTTTCTTTTTCCAATTTCATTCATTTAAAAATATGGAGCCTGGTTTACTTTCCACTGTGAATTCATAATATCCTCACTGTACACTCTGCTGCTAATGGCACCAGATCATTGTTTAAAAAGAATTCTTCATACAGTTTGAGTTTTATAAGTTTACAAATGCAGGAAAATAGTATGTGTTTCAACACAAAGATTATTTTAAAGAGGTACTGGCTACTATTTTTACAGTTTTCTCTGTGAAATTACAGTTTTTTGGTAGATCTCTTACTGCAGTTAATAATATGTTTTACCTATTTAATAAGTTACCAAAAGCAGATACACAATTATATAATTTATACAAGATTATGTAAATGGAAAATTCAATAACATTTAAAGAAGTTGTTTTCATGAACTATATTTTATTCACATTTGCTTTTCTGAGATAATACAGAGATGGTGAAAACTTAGTGGAGTTACTGGCAAATAATAAATACCCAACATTGATGCTATCATTATTATGACTATTACTAGACTATTATTTATGAATGCTATGAGCCAAACATTTTGTGTGGGCACAAAGGCAAGCAAGCAACAACTTCTGCTGACATTGAATTTGCCATTTATCAAGGAGATAGATGTTTATTCAGAATTATACAAACAAATCTAAATTTACTACGTTCCTGTGAAGTAGAGGCATACAGTGCTATGAGAGTGTAAAATAAAAGACCTCAGCCGTTCTGGAGGGTCAGGGGAGGCCTCCCAGAAGTAGTCGTGCTTAAGGTGAGATAAGAACAAAGACCAAACAAACAGAAAGAACAAAGGACCAAGATGGTGAGAAAAGGGGCTCCCAACAAAAAGAAAAGCATATTTGAGACAGTGAAGGTCAGTGAGATTGGATCAAAAACGCAGAAGAAAAATACATGGATTCAATACATATTTAGATAGTAAAATCCACATGAAGATGTCATGCACTGGACATAGAGAAAGAAAGAAAACAATTTGTCAAGTGATGACTCCTATAACCTGGCAGACATCACCTTGACCAAACGATTAAAGTTATCATCAGAAATTAATGAATTGAATTAGAAGAGCCCATTATCACTTCTGTGAAATTCCTATATAACAGTGTTGGGAAAAATGGATATTCACATACAAAAGAAAGAATTTGGATACTTAACCATGTATCATATACAAAAAAAGACTCAAAATGGATTAAAGACCTAAACATTAGACCTAAAACTATAAAACTCCTAGAAGAAAACAGAGAAAAACCTTCAAGACATTAGATTTGACGTTAGATTTTGGATATGACACCAAAAGCACAAAGAGCACAAGAAAAAAATCAACAAACGCGACTTCATCAAACTTAAAAACTTCTGCACACCAAAGGAAAGAATCAATAGAGTGAAATGCCAACCTATAGAATGGGAGAAAATACTTGCAAATCATATACCTGATAAGGGTTATTATCCAGAATATATAAGGAACCCTTACAACTCAACAACATAAAACCAAATAATCCAAATGACTTGAATAATATAACTTCTCCAAAGAAGTTATACAAATGGCCAACAAGTATATCAAAAGATGCTCAACGTCACTAATCATAAGAGAAATGCCAATCAATAACACATGAGATATCACCTCACATTTATTAGAATGATCACTATCAAAAGTATAGGAAATAAGTAGTATTGAAGAGGATGTGAGAAATTGGAACTTAGGGGCACTGTTTTGGGGAATGCAAAATAGTGCAGCCATTATAAAAATTAGTAAGAAGGTTCCCCTCAAAATTAAAAATAGAATAATGATATAATCCAGCAGTCCCACTTCTGGGAGTATACTGAAAATAATTCAAAGCGGGATCTTGAAGAGACATTTGCACACCCATGTTCATTGCAGCATTATTCACAATAGCCAAGAGGTAGAAGCGACCAAATGTCTATCAATGGATAACTGGAATATTATGTAGCCTCAAAAAAGAAGGAAATTCTGTCACATGCCACAATATGAATGAATCTTAAGGACATTATGCTAAGTGAAATAAACCAGTCACAAAAGGACAAACATACGGAATGATTCGACGAATATGAAGTATCTAAAGTAGTCAAAATAATAGAAACAGAAAGTAGAAAGGTGGTTGACAAGGGCTGTGGGGGGGGAGGGGAATTAGTGTTTAACAAGTATAGCATTTCAGTTTTACAAGATGAAAAAATTCTAGAGGTCTGTTGCACAGCCATATGAATATACTTAACACTACTGAACCACTTAAAAATGATTAAGATGGTAAAATTTGCTATATTATTTTACCACAATAAGAAAAATAACTAATGTTTTCAAAAAATCAATGTTATGAAATATGAAGAAAGACTCAGAAAAATAGTTCAGATTAAAGGAGACTAAAGAGAAATGACAACTGAATACAATATTGATATATGATCTTGGATTATTTTTTATAAAGGACATTCTTAAGGCCTTAGAGAAAATCTGAATAAAGTCTATGGATTAGGTAATATTGTATCAATGGTAATTTCCTGATTTTGATAATATTCTGCTTTAATGTGGAAGAATTCCTGTGATTTTAGCAAATAATGACTGAGGTATTTAGGGGTGAATTGTCATCTTGTATACAACTTACTCTTAAAGGGCACAGAAAAAAAGTGTCTCTGTGTGTATGTGTGTACAAAGAAAGAGAGCAAATGTAGTAAACTGCTAACATTTGAAGAATGTGAGTGATAGTTATCCAAGAATGTTTTTGTAGTATTCCTAATTTTTTAGCTTGTCCAACCAGATTTCATTCACCAAAGTGGGGAATATTGTATAAAGGGTTTCCACTCTGCCCCTGCCGAGTATTGGTGCTGGGAATTTCCATTCCTACTTTCACTGATGATTTGGTGTGTTTGAGGACCCTGGACTTTTGTAAAGGGGGAAGAAGAATCAAACAACCAATGCAATTCTTCTTGGCAATACACAGTGCTTGCTCAAGGGGAGACACTGTTCTGTAGGCTTTGTCTGGGTTCCATGCTTTGATTTGGCTTTCAGGCACCTCACTGGTACTGTTCATCAGTGAGTTAGGCAACATCCTGAGCTTGAGTTCTCCATCTGATGCTCCACCATGCACCCAGTTATAAGTGGATTAAATGAGATCTATCTGCCTGGACCCCATCTGAGGTCATTATCCTGTTCTCCTCCTCCATTCCACCCACAAATTAGGTATCCTTTTCTACCTCTGCAGGTGCTGGATATATAGTGATGTCCTTCTGCCTCTAATCTTGATCCAATTTTATTATATATACAATCTATATCCTGTTTCCTCCAATGAAAATCTTTATTCTTGATTTTTCTAAAAACATATATGGAGATCAGATAATTTCTAGGCTACAGATAAAATTTTGAACGGTGCCAGCTTTATAGTTGGTAACTGAAGCTTTTGTTTTGGATGAGTTTTCCAAGGAAAAGAGCAGAGTGAGAAGGCTTGAAAGCCTTGAGGATTCCCTAATGTTTATCATATTAAATATTTAACTGCTTATTAAATTATAGACATTATATATATTTTAATATTAAAATTGAAGTCTTCGTTAGGACATTTTACAGTCCTTTCCAACCTAGAGATGCTATGATTTCCTGAGTTACTTTCAGATTACCTGAAAATTACTTTCATCCTTGAGGAGAAAGAATTAATCAAACAAATTAACCATAGTGATTAGTTCAGCTGACTTAATGACTTATTTTGATTATAATACAGTTGACAGTTGCTGTAAACCTCACTAAATCACAGTAGAGTAAAACTCATGCTGTGATAGTGGCAAAATTAATGGCATTAATTGGGGAACAGGGGGTAACTTCATTTTTCTCATCATTAAACAATTCTTATTGGAAAGGAAACCAGACATGCAGAATATTATAAAGGAGAAAATAAAAATCGTCCATAATTCCCCAGCCAGAAATAACCTATCAACATTATTAGCCATTGCTCTTTAATGATTTATTCTAAAGAAATACTTATACTATCAAGTACACTAATGAAAAATGATAAATATATGACACATATTGATATAACATATATATGCTTATTATGGTATCATCATAATGAAAAATTGAAAACTACCCCGCGTATGGGGGTAAATAAATCATGTGCTATCTATGTAAATGACTATTATGTTAGAAAGTGTGGGACACTTGCTTGAGTTAGCACTTCATCACAATCAACTACAGGTAAAACTTAATTGTGATGGCACTTGGCAATGCATGCCATGGATTACTAGCACAGTATATCCTTTCTTATTGACAAGTAATTGAGCCCTGCATTCAAGACCAAGGACATGACTGAGCCAATCCCCAAATTCCATCTTTGTGAGATTTTGAGGAACCATTTTTGGTACCAAGTACAGAATCAGCCTGAGTCAAAGCAAGAAAAAAAACACAGTAGGTATTTAAACAGACATTATATACATATATAAAAGTATATATATATATATATATATATATATATATATATAAAGTATAGTTGCTTTACAATGTTGTGTTACCTGTTGTGTTTCAGGTGTACAGCACAGCGATTCTGTTATATATATATATATATATATATATATATATATATATATACACATATATATACACACATATATGTATATATATATTGTTTTTCAGATTCTTTTCCTTTATAGGTTATTACAAAATATTGAGTAGAGTTCCCTGTGCTATATAGTAGGTCCTTGTTGTTTATCTATTTTATATATAGTAGTGTGTATACATTAATGCCAAAGTCCTAATTTATCCCTCCTCCACCCCTTTCCCCTTTGGTAACCATAAGTTTGTTTTCTATGTCTGTGGGTCTATTTCTGTTTTATAAATAAGTCCATTTGTATCTTCTTTTTTTAAGATTCCACATATAAGTGATATCATATGATATTTGTCTTTGTCTGGCTTACTTCACTTCGTATGACCCTCTGTAGGTCCATCCATGTTGCTGCAAATGGCATTACTTCATTCTTTTTTATGGCTGAGTAATATTCCATTGTATATATGTACCACATCTTCTTTATCCATTCATTCTTTATCCATCCATTTAACAGAGACATTTTATTCAGAGGAATTGATTAAATTGTTATTGGATAATTGAAAATGTGAAAGGAGGACACTAAGGTAACATATAGCTAGCAATTTCAGGAAGCTCTGTCACCTCAGTGGAAAGGGATATAAACAGAAAAGGTTGATGTAATTGGCACCTGAGGCTTGGAGGAAATGCCCTGCAGAGCTGCCACTCAGGTCCCTTAGAAGAGAAGTCTACCCAGCTGTGATGGTAACTGCAGCTTGGAGGGGCCTGTAAAGCCAATAAAAACATTATTTTTATTGTTTTATAAAGTTCTTGTGTGAATTAAATGAGGTTACACATGTGAAGCTCTTAGCTATTATTATTGGTGGAGGTAATGTAGGCCAATAGTTAAGCACAGGAACCTTAAGTCAACCCATCTGGGTTCAAATAGCATGTCTAAGAAATACTAGCTCTTTGTATAGAAAGTCTCTTTGCTTTCTTGTTATCATAATGACTGTAAAATGTATTGGAATTTATTAAATCTTACTAGAATATCAAACTGGACAATTTTTGATAAGATGGGTATAAATTCTCAACGCTATAATGTAAGTAGTATTCTTTTCTCCATTTCACAGATTTGAAAACTGAGGTATAGTGCGGTCAACTAATTTTCCCAAGGCTACATAGCTCATCAGTGGTAGAACTTGTATTGAATCAGGATTCTCCATAATATTTACCACCATATAATACATTATATATTTTTACTTATCTCCCCCGCCCACTAGAATATATGCGCCATGAGAACAGCAATTATTTGTTTATTTTTTAGTTTGTTCACTACTTTGTTCAGCCCTTTGAACATGGCATGGTACATAATAGGCACTGAATAAATATTTGTTGAGTGAATATAAATCACGCAGGGAATCCAAAAAAGAACAACTATATATATACATATATATTATCTCACTTTGTAATGGCCACAATGTTGAGAAATAGTAGGATAGGTATTATTTTGCCTGCATTTCTCATGGACAAAAATTTTAAACAGGTGAAATTAATTCTTTAAGTTACATACTTAGAGGACCCTCAGCCTTTGGATAAGCAGCTTATAGTCGTATTCTATACCTTAAGTTTGAGACAGAGGTCAAAAGAGAGAAGCAGGGAAAGTGTTAAAAGGAGGAGACAGGCTCATGATAAAATATTTGTGAGATCAGGGTACTCTGTGGGCCAGAGTTTGAAACCTCAAAGGCTGACTGCTGTGGAGCAGGCTATAGTAGGAATAATGAGGTATGTCACTACTACAGTTGTAGCAGACTGAAGATGGCAACATAGCTTTCTCACTGATCTGAAAATTCTTAAAGATATAGTTTCAACTCTAAGTCAAAATTACTTAGTCAAATTTTCTCTGGCTCATTCCAGAAATCATGAATAAAAACTTAATTTGAAAACCATGGGAACAAGATAAAAATGAGTCTACTTCAAGTTTCCCAGAGAGCAACATGAATTATAATCACTAGTTAAACATTCAAAGACTTCAAAGCAGCATTTAGAGAAATAACTGGTTAAACCAAACCTGGCCATTGTACTTGGAACTTCACAGGGTTTTGTAAATCTCAATTAATTAGTGTTTATAAGCTACCATGAGATCATTGGATAAATAGTAGATAATAATTAAGCATTATTATATGAAATGCGTTATTACATTTAAGCTCTCATGAAAATTGTTAAAATGAAAAAGAATGCCAAATGGTAAAGCCCATAAAAATAATTTTTAAATGTGTATAGCTTCTTTAGTCTGAGCCCTAAAAGATGTTTGAAATTGGTTACCCTCCATGAAATGTTGGAATGTTTTTATGGATGGTGAAATAGAAGCACAGAGATACAGAGGACAGCTAGAAATAAAGCGTCATTTTCCTTGATACCAGTCTCTACGTGAATCTGGAGCAAAGACTACAGAATCATAATTGAGGCAAGACCTACTTACCAAACAAGACAATAAGGAAACAAGTTTGTAGCTGTTGTAGGATCTAGCAATAAGCATATATTTTCTTTGCAAAAATTAGTAGGCTCTTGTTCTTAAAATAGGTGCTTCCACTGCTAAAGTCCGAGTCACTGTGAGTTTTCACCTAAGTTGGAAACAAATGTCAGTGTCAGCATGTTTGTTTATATGAGCTGAGGCTTGAAAGGTTTTCCAGTTTTGCCAAATTGAATGCAATCTTCTCAGCGTAGCTCTAAGATGGTTTATAGAGTGAATAGGGAGGGTACAGCTGCCACACTATTGTCCAGTTCCTCAAAAAATCCTTGTTACACATAAGCTCTTCTCCCTGCATCACTTAGGAAATAGATAAACTCCTCTATTTTCAAAAAGGTGAAATACCAAGAAGCATATGAGAGTTTAGCTTTTGTTAGTCCATGGTGATTTATATAAATGACGGCCAACACTGTGTTCCAGGAGGGATCAGGAATCTTTTGCTCCTACCTGAAAGTCGGTGAGTTGAAAGTTTATCAATAAAGGAAGCACTGAGCAACAGGTGAGCATATTTATCAGGATTCTCTGTCAATGCTTTTCCCTTGGGCCCTTCCAGGTGAGTTGCTTGATGTGCTCATCGGTCAGCCACTACCCAGGTGCCAGAATGAGCAGCCTTGCTTTAGGAACCAAAGAACTCTCTGGCTGTACCAGAATGAAAATAAGAATCCAAGGATGAGAATGAGATGATCAACTTTTTAAAAAACTTCTGGCACTGTTTTTCCCTCCTGCTGGTCTGAAAACAAAAACTGATCTGATTTACACAAGAATTGGCATAGACTACCATTAGCTACTAAAAAGTAAGATATTTCAGAAATATTTTGGAAAGACTGATAAATAAAAGATGACATAACCAAGATTAGTACAAAATGTCCACTCCTTTTTTAAAGTTATATTCATAGATACTTTGAAAATATTTAAAAACATTGAAACCAACACATCTGTTATTTATCGTTGAATATAAATTTATGGATATTGTCCAATCTCTACAGACAACAAGGGGTCAGTGTATTTCTTCCCCAACTGATTTTGAAAATAGTGTTTATTTTAAACATGTGTAGCGTTTTTTAATTCTCCAGTGCCCGTTTTTCTTAACACCAAAAACATTGTCCCATCTTCACAGTAAAAAGCCACAAGTCTATTTTAAGTACTAGGTTATTTTTGAGAAGCCTCTTAATTATGTGGTTTAAAAACCTTTATGGTGTACAGAATATTTCTAAGTTATGGTCATTTTCTTTTCTTGGTCAGACCTCAAGATATATGATACAAGGATTTGCTTCCCTAAAACTATATACCTACAATTTATCTCGGTTATCTTATTTAATAAGGTTCTCCATAAAATCTAACGCATTTTTCTTACAATCTAACATTGTAAGCCCTCTGCAGGGACTGGAGTTTGTTTTCTCTTCAGTCCAATCTAATACTGGTGTTCTTCTTAATTATTTTCTTCACAAAACTTCATCAATGATTTTTGCAGTTTTTATTTTTAACTTCCAAATTTTTTGAGGGGTTATCTTGATGCTTCTTATACTTGCTAGAGAACTTTATAAAGCAAGAAAACTTAATGATGAAATTATACAATAATCAATCGCTAAATTTGAATAAATGTTTCTTCATAATTAGGCTTTGGAAATTCTAGGATTTGGGGAAGATCAATCCAATGGGTTCCTTCTTTGTCTCCAGGAGCAGACAAAATACAAGTCAGGTGTACACACTAAGCTTTTTGACCAGACTGTTTGAGCTCTATTATTGCCTTTGTTCTCCTGATCCTGGGCTTCCTCTGTCACCAGACTTGCATGAAGCTACCCTTTAAAAAAAAGCTGCTTTCTTTACCTGGTTCTGCCCTTTCCCCTGTGTCATTTTGACCCAACTCTCTGCCACCTCACCTAGATATCCCAGAAGAATATTTATGGGAAAGTGAGATCAATGCAATAGTATTTTTTTTAACAACCTTATTCGAGTAAAATTGCTTTACAGTGTTGTGTTAGTTTCTGCTGTATAACAAAGTGAATCAGTTATATGTATACATATATCCCCATATCCCCTCCCTCTTGCATCTCCCTCCCACCCTCCCTATCCCACCCCTCTAGGTGGTCACAAAGCACCAAGCTGATCTCTCTGTGCTATGCGGCTGCTTCCCACTAGCTATCAATTTTACATTTGACGGTGTATATATGTCAGTGCTACACTCTCACTTCGTGCCAGCTTACCCTTCCCCCTCCCCGTGTCCCCAAGTCAATTCTCTACGTCTGTGTCTTTATTCCTATCCTGCCCCAAGGTTCCTCAGACCGTTTTTTTTTTTAGATTCCATATATCTGTATTAGCATACGGTATTTGTTTTTCTCTTTCTGACTTACTTCACTCTGTAGGACAGACTCTAGGTCCATCCACCTCACTACAAATAATTCAATTTCGTTTCTTTTTATGGCTGAGTAACATTCCATTGTATATATGTGCCACATCTTCTTTATCCATTCATCTGTCAATGGACACTTAGGTTGCTTCCATGTCCTGGCTATTGTAAATAGTGCTGCAATGAGCATTGTGGTACATGACTCTTTTTGAATTATGGTTTTCTCAGAGTAAATGCCCAGTAGTGGGATTGCTGGGTCATATGGTAGTTCTATTTTTAGTTTTTTAAGGAACCTCCATACTGTTCTCCATAGTGGATGTATCAATTTACATTCCTACCAACAGTGCAAGAGGGTTCCCTTTTCTCTACACCCCAGCATTTATTGTTTGTAGATTTTTTGCAATAGTATTTTTAAAAGCACATTTTACTATTTTTTAAAAGGGGCTTTTTTTTTTTTCTGGTGGTGGTTTTTCCAAGTTTATTTTGAAATGATACCAAGAGTAAAACTTATAATTTTTTTTACAGACTGTTATTTCCAATAATTAAAATAAGTTACAGCTAAATTTTTGTACACTTTTGTATTTTGTTTTTACAATGCTGTACTATAGTTAAAATGCCCTTTTGTTGTTGTTTGAAACCACTTGCAAAATATACCAGATTTCTTCATAGCTCATAAAGTGCAGCAAATTTCTTTTACTTTGAAATGGTAATTTTATGTGCCTATCTACTTCCCTTCCATAGAGAAGAATTTTTTAAGTAGTTAATGTGTTCTCTTATCTGAAGATCAGCAAAAGGAACAAAATAGATTAGAAGATTTAGTTTAGCTACTTACCAGCTGCATGAATTTTAGCAAATCAATCTCTCTGAGCCTCTAAAATAGGAAAAACAATATCTCTCATAGTACTCATGATAAGGGAGTGGACATCTATCATCAAATTCCCAGCAACCCTTTTGCCCTCAGGGAACTGAACCTTTCTACCCCATGTAGTTCTGATAAATGATTAATTCCCAGAGCCCCACCAATCTCCAGACCACAAGTTTATTAAGTGACAACAACCTGGCCAATCAGAATACCTCAACCTTCTCTCCACTGTGACTGATCCCAGAGAGGGGCACATGACCTACAAAGGGCCGACTGGAGTCCTTCTTTGAGCTTTGCTCTATGAAGACACAAAGAGAATCTCTCCTCTAGGATAACACATGCAAAGAAACATGTGAAGCTAAAGTTAGGTGACTTTGAGTTAGCAGAGAGAAAAGCTGACCTGAGAGTTATATAGTTAGACACTTTAGTCCTGCCATGTTTAAAGTCAGATCTACCCCTGAGGTTTTCAAGTAAGCCCTTACCCTCCAAAAGAGATCCCCTTCAAAATGGTTTTTATCACTTGCAACTGAAAAAGTTGAGACTAATATAAAGGATTAAGTAAGACAAAGTATGCAAATATAAAGATGTGTACCAACGTTAAGGTATAACTACTGTTCAAGGATGACAGCCCCCCAAATTATCATGAAGAGAAATTCATGTCAGAGAAATATAGTCAGGACTGTACCATGTGGGGGTCACTTGGTAAATATGAACATCCTCATTACATGGTCTGCAATCATATCCCACAACCAAAAATAAGAGGGGAACTTCCCTCCTAGAGATCACTCTGAATTTCTGGCGATAGCATATGGATAAAGAAAATTCAAACTGAGCTCTGATGAACCATACCACTTGATGAAAGTTTCAAAATCTGCCCAAAAAAGCAATCATTTAGAAAAAACCAAAAAGACTGTCTACCATAGAATTTCTCCTATTCCCTTATATAATGTTGTATAAATATTGTTTTAGTCTTCAATGTGAATATTCGAAGAACACAGATTGCTATGGTATTTTGTAACTTTGTTTCTTCTATGACTATGATGGCTTTCTTCCTCCTCCCAAGTATTAAATTGGGTTGTTAACTTAAAAGGCAAAAATTAGTGACTATATTTGTCCCTGTTGTAATAGTGGATAAACAAACAGTTGTGGTTAGTGCGTAGGCATTTAAGATGTTCAGAATGCAGATTGTGGTTTAGAGATCTATCTCAAAAATGGGATTTCCAGAATAGGAGTCTATTTGGAAATGAACACAGTGCACAGGTAGAGCAAAGACATCAAGGAAAATAAAGTCTGGAAGACTCACTCAATTCTGGTACAAGTACAATGCTAGATAGTAAAATACACAGTGATGTTAAATAACCCTTCTCCTCTGACATGTGGGTTGAACAATTTTCTGACACACCAGAAAATAAATAGGACAAATCTGTTTTCGTTCTGTGTGTTTTCCTCTTTACCTAATGGAAAAGGGCCTGCAATTTTGCACCAAGGTCCGGTGTATGAAACACAGATGACAGTGTTGGTGAAATAACAAGAATGCCATGTATAATTTAGCTCAAGTTAATGAATATTTGAATACACACTCACTGTGTGACAAGAATGGGGTGAGAGAGTAGGCATACAAACTGATTAATATTCTACTCCCAAAGAGAAAATGAACTGTGGAAGCCCAATGTATAAGATGTGCGAAAGAGAAATTTTGCTACTTGGTTATATGGAGGAAAAGGGTTTGATACCACTTCTTCTGACTCCTAATCAAGTGGTCTTTCCACTGTAGCATGGGTTTAATATTCCACATGTCTACATTTATCTATTCCTTCCCTGTTTAGATCAGGTCAACAAACAGAATGTTGTATATTAAGTACCCCCATGAAGCCCATATAAGACGTAAAACTAACCCAGAGGAGAAATTGAGTAATTCTCCCTGGGGATAGCTGGGAAGTTTTCTGAGGAAGTAATATCTGGGCAGGGTTTTGAAAAAATTATTTTTCCTTGGTTGGTGTATCAGGTTTCTCCAGGGAAAGAGAACCAGAAGGACATACATGGAAACTTATTATAGGAATTGGCTCACTTGATTAGGAGACTGAGAAGTCCCACAATCTGCCATCTGCAAGCTGGAAAACCAGGAGAGCCTGTGGTGTAATTCAGTCTGAGGTTAAAGACCTGAGAAGGGGAAGGAGGAGGGAAAGAGAGGGAGCAATGGTATAAGTTTCAACAGAGCCCAAAGACTCAAGAACCAGGAGCACCAAAGTCCAAGGGATAGGAGAAGACGAATGCCCCAGCTCAATTGGAGAGAGCAAGTTTACCCTTCCCCCAATGTTTTGTTCTATTAGGGCCCTCAGTGGATTGAATGATGTCCACCCACATTGACAAGGGCCATCTGCTTTTCTTAGTTCACCAATTCAAATGCTCATCTCTTCTGGAAATACCCTCATAAACAAACCCATAAATAATGTCTTACCAGCTATCTGGGCATCCTTTAGCCAAGTCAAGTTGACATAAAATTAGCCACCACAGATGGAGAGGGACATTCCAGGAAGAGGAGTCCAGGAAGAGGTAAGAAAATCATGATGAGCTTAGTGTACACTTTGATAATACTAGAGAGTAAAATACTAATTCCAAAGGAGTTGGAAGAGAAATCCCCTTAGATTAATTATTCTAAGTAGAGAAATGTCCAATTGAAGCCGTAAATGAATTAATTATACTCCAAAACCACTGAGCTGTACAAGTTTCTATGGCTCTGGGATCAAAAGGATATTGTTCTGATAATGACACGGCAGCAGCTATTACACATAAAATAAAAATCTAGTTCTGTGCTGTGCCAGCCCAACTTTATTCCATCAGAGCCATCCTCTCCAACAGTATTTGGATAGTGCTATAGTCATATTTGTACAGTAGGGACAGAAATGGGTGGAACCCATTTTGTGTGTTTTTTAAAAAAATTAATTAGTTAACTGATTTATTTATTTATGGCTGTGTCGGGTCTTTGTTGCTTCGTGTGGGCTTTCTCTAGTTGTAGCGAGCAGGGGCTACTGTTTGTTGCAGTGCGCGGGCTTCTCATTGTGGTGGCTTCTCTTGTTGCAGAGCACGGGCTCTAGGCGCGCGGGCTTCAGTAGTTGTGGCACACAGGCTCAGTTGTTGTGGCACACAGGCTTAGTTGCTCTGCAGCATGTGGGATCTTCCCGGACCAGGGATTGAACTCATGTCCTGGGCATTGGCAGGCGGATTCTTAACCACTGCACCACCAGGGAAGTCTCCTATTTTGTGTTTTTTAGTTCCTCATCCCAACCTCAACCCCACACTATCATCCTGTTTAATTTAGAGAGGATCTTATTAGGAAGTAGGCCTCTTGCTATGTATAGGCCAGAAAATCAGTTTCCCTATCAAATAAAGGCGAACGTACGTCAGGCATTGTCCTGTCCTTAAAGGCAAACTGAGCTTCACTCCCACTTCCAGCTCCAGTGAAGGTGCTAACCAAAACTGAATGAGAAAATCAAGACACAAGGAAGTTGGGGCCAGGAGTCTCTATGGGCTGCAGAATTTATCCTGCATAACTGGAAGCTGAAAGCTAGCTGCAGTTCCAGCTCACCCATAATGTTTAGCCATACTTTGGCTAGAAGTTTAAGTAAAGATTTTTCAGTCTTTCCATTCTATTTTTAGATCTGGTGTTGTGTCACCAAAATGTAATCACAATGTTCTTTTTGCATTATTTTAAAACTCTCTAGGCTTTAACCTCCACAAGCAGATCTCTGAAAAATTAGTGAAAATACAGACTTTCAGAAGATACTCTAGGAAACAAGGCTTTTGAATTGCCATGTTGAAAGCAAATTACATGTAGAAGAATATTGCAATTATTTTATACCTTTAATTTTTCACCTACAAATGTGAACACATGGTATGTTGACATACTCTTGTATATTCTTTCTTTCTCTCTAGGAAGAAGCAAGACAAGTTTAGTATCCATTCATGCATTCAAAAAACATTTATTGAGCAAGTGTTATGTGCCAAGCATTGGACAAATACAAAGAAGACAAAGACAAGATTTTTTTCTTGGGATAGAAGAGACAGTCAACAAAATAAGCAAACACTTCCAGCCAAGTGTGCAGCAGTATGTTACAGACGTTGTGAAAGAAATTAGAATAAGGCACAGTTGTAATAAGACATTGACCACGGGTCTCTGAAAAGGAGCCATAAGGAAAAGTAGCTGTTTGCTAAGTGGACATGGAAGGGTGGCAAAGTTGGCAAGGGATTAGGGAAGGGACTCCAGGCAGAAGTGACAGCAGGAGCAAAGGCAAAGAGGCATGACTTGGCTCAGTTCACTGTTTCTCAAACTTGCATAGTATTTAGAACTCATAAAATTTCTATTGTACCCTAAAGTCAAATTAAGTTGTTTTCTTAAGTGGAGACATAACACTAAGTATAAACCTTAATGTTTATAGATACTATATAATTATAAAACCAAAACAGATGGACAAATTAATTATAAAGAAAAATACAAAAGTAATACCATTCCAAATAACAAGATCAATTGAATGGTATAAGTGATATTTTTTACTGGGACAATATTGTCTTGATTGCAGTGAATCTTTCGAGGCTGACATGACTGTATACTACTTTGTGCAAAATGATGATTCAGTTCTTTCAACACTTTTTTTTTTCTAGAACCATTGCCAGATCTTTATTCATACAGCAAGCTGTGACATCAATTGGTCTTTATTTGTAATGAATGTGTCATTAAAAATATTAAGTCTAGGGCTTCCTTGGTGGCGCAGTGGTTGAGAGTCCACCTGCTGATTCGCGGGTTCGTGCCCCGGTCCGGGAGGATCCCACGTGCCGCGGAGCGGCTGGGCCCGTGAGCCATGGCCGCTGGACCTGCGTGTCCAGAGCCTGTGCTCCGCAGTGGGAGAGGCCACAACAGTGAGAGGCCTGCGTACCGCAAAAAAAAAAAAAAAATTAAGTCTACCTCTCCTCTTTATTCATTAATTCATGACAATGAGACAATTTTGTGGTCGTATTCACTTAGAAAGTGATCACTCTAGACCCTTATTGCTCAAAATGTGGTCCAAAGTGTAGCAACACTGGCCTGGAGCTTGTTAGAACTGCCTTGGGCCACACAGGACTTACTGAATCAGAGACAGCCCTTTACAGGATCTCCAGGTGATTCCTGGACACACTAATGTTTGAAAAGCACTACGCTAGATGATTCAAAATATGCTTATATTGTTATTGAAGATAATTGTCAGAATCAAAACATGAAAGAGAAAACTTCTCATAGAGACCTCTTGAACTCCTGATGGTCTCTCTCGCTAGCTCATTAGTGGAATTTAAAGAAATTCAGCTTGACTGAAGCGTTATTCCAGGGGCAAAAGATATGGCAATCAATAAGGCTGGAGAGATAACAGAGACTGGTGTGGCAAACTAAGGAGTTTGGACTCTATCTGGTAATCAATGAGGAGCCACTGAAGGATTTTAAGCCCTGGAGAGAATGATGAGATTTGCACTTTTAGAAAGATTACTCTGGCTGAAATCATGGATTAGAGAACGGCTGACTGGAGCCGTGGAGACAAGCTAAGGGCTTATTTTAATTGCCCAGGCAACGAGGGCTGACCTAGGGTTGAAACTGGGGCTCGAGAGGAGGGGGTGTGTACCACAGATAGCAAGGAAGTAGCTTGGTGACTGATTGCATGTCAAGTTTCTTTCTCAGCCAACTAAGGCAGGAAAAGCAATTCCAAGGGCAGGTTTAGGAAAAAGGATTAAGCATAACAAAGCGTACATATTGGGCTTTGTGGTAACTTTGGAATATCCACTGTGGAGTTGTCCAGTGGGCAGCTGCGACAAAGGTCTGCCTGGGCATGTAGATTTGGGAGGAGTGAAGGCAATTGCAAACAGAATCATCAGGGAATAACTTATGGAGAAGATGTGGAATTTTAAATTATTGCCTTGCTTCACCATATAATCTATATATTAAAATAGATTCTTGGTGTTTATGAAATATCTACTTTAGTTTTATCCTCGACCAAAATTATGATTCTTTCCATATTGTCACAGTTAAGGGTCTTGCCTCATACATTAACAGGAATAGATGTCTTTTTAAAGAAATGATTCAGCTACTAATTGTTTTACTCATTTTTGAAGGTGCCCTGAAACAGCTTAGAAGAGAACTGTGATTTTTGTTTCTTACTTGAGAAAAAGAATGTAATGTTAGGTAACACTTTTTCCTGCTTTAGAGAAGGCTAATCAGTAGCTGTCTTCATTGTACAAATTAGCAGTCTCCTTTGTACAATACATAAATCAGCCACTACTTACTCTCTGGAAGGGCAGAAAGAAACTATTATCAGAAATAAAATCTCACCAACAGATGCACATGTTTCTAAGAATGGTGCACAACTGTCCTACACTTTTTCTGTTGTCACCCTCAGTCACCGAAGACTCCCCCTGAGCTGCAAGGATATCCTGGAAGTCCCTCCTCTCTGTTCTCCCATCCTTGTCAAATGCACTCTTTCAATATGTTTATTCCCTCTTCCACTGTCCTCATCCCCATCATGAAAGGAAAAGTCATATCATTCAGGTCCTGAGTCATCCGTCTACCTTCTGAGTGAAGCACCTACAAGAAAAGATACCAACATACCTGTTTCATGCTGATACTGACCTTAAACCTAATTCAGGGAGTCACTGTGGAAACAAAGGTCCTCCCTTCCCTGTCTTACCTAAGTTTTGCTCCCAAGAGAAGGGACTGGGTCAGGAAAAGAAACTCATCCTGTCATCCAGCTACATCTGTCTTTCCTGCCCAGTCCCATTTTTTCTGTGTGTTCTTGGCCTCTCCTCCAGAACAAATGGAACCCAGCTGGATGGTATGGCAGATGCCTCAGTGGTAAATGTTCATACAGAGTCTTCTGCTTCCCCACAGAGTAAGCTGTGAGCACCTGAAAGGTGGCCCTGTTTGTGTTTAAGGAATAAGTTAAGACACCTAAAGTGTTACCTTGGATCACTATGCTGAGTCTACTCCTGACCCAGAGCATTTTCTCATGTTGCCTCCATCTTTCTCCTCAGTGAGAGAACTGCTCTGTATTGAAGAAATTGGATGAACCACATGACTCCTGCCTGTTCCATTTCCCAGGATTTCACCCGATTCCTGTCAACCCCAGACTCATCTACACTGATGTTTTGGATGAGCTGATTTCCCTCCCAGGGTGGGAAATATACACATTCCCCAAAACTGACACCTCTCTATGGTTTTAAAAATAGGCACAATGCAGCCTAAGAGTTTAGACACAGATGAACACTTGTAAAATAGCCTCATGAATTATGATTGCAAGTCAGATTAGTTTAAATGAAGTACCCACAACTCAATCAGATATCTTTTTAAGAGTTGTAAGCCCCCAAAATATAAGAAAATGCATTCCATTAAGAATCCTATTAAGTTAATTTTTGCACTTACATGTTTTTAATAGAGTCTCTCCTAGACTGCTCAGGCTGCCATAAAAAAATACCATAGATTAGGTGACTTAAAAAAGAGAAGCTTATTTTCTCACAGCTCATGGAAGCTGGAAAGCCCAAGATCAAAGTTCCCGCAGGGTTTGGTTTCTTGTGAGACTTCTGTTTTTGGTTCAGATGGCTGCCTTCTTCCTGTGTCTTCACATGGTGAAAAGAAATGTGTCTCTTCCTCTTTTTTAAGGACACCAGTTCTATAGAGTTGACCTATTTAACCTTTTTAAAGACTATCTCTGATACACTTACATTGGAAGCTAGGGCTTTAATGTATGAATTTGGGGGTGACAAAATTCAGTCCATAACAGAGTCCTAAAATGCAAATTCAATTTAAGTGATCACTCTGGATAGGCAGTGAAGACGTCTTTGAATGGATACAAAAAATGAAGTAGCGTGGAACTTTTTGTAAATTGGAAATGCTTCTTACTAATGTATCATGGAATCTATTTTGTGGGTTGGAATGAGCAATTGTTTAAAAAATATATATATATATACTTATATATATATAATATACCTGTATCATATGAAATGTATTCATTTCTTTTTATATGAGTTGAGTCAAAAATATGGAAAGCCATGGTATAGTGTGAATAATTTCAATTCAGGTTCATGGCTCATGACCACCTACTTGAGTTATGGAAGAATGACACAGTAGCTATGAAAAAGATTATCCACAGTCCCATTCTAGTTCTGAACAAGAATCTAGTCAGCATCATAGCTGAACTATCTGATCTAAATAACCTCAGTCAACTGAGACAATAACAGTGTTCCTAAGTGGTAAATGCATCTTTTAACCCCAAGGAAATTTAAAATTTAGTACATTGAGAAAGATTTAAAAGAATCAAAACTATAGTATTATATTTTCAGGTAAAAAGTAGTTTGATATTTTATATACTTGTAATATTTATGAAATTTGGTTTTTAAAAATAACTTCAATTTAGAAACTTCAATTGACTTGCAGAATTGAATTGAAATTTTACAAAAATTTATGAAAATACTACAATACTTAAGAGAACTTATGATTGACCATTTTATAACTTTAGGGTACTAAATTTATTCAACTGTTCAGATTCAGAAAGATTTTGTCTAGGTAGAAGATTGAAGATCTAAACAGGGAAATTGTTTAAATGTTGGTCCATTAAATTGATGTTAATGATGACATTCTCCAACATAATTAAAACTTAAAGAAAATACATGATAAAAAATATCATCAAATATCCCGTTGTTCCAAAAAGGTAAGCATCTGCTTGTCATTTCACTTACCTTTTCTCCCAAGGCTAAGCTATGTCCTCCACTCCATTTTCTGAGACTCCTCTTCTATCTTGATACATACTAGGAATCGTTCTAGATCAGCTATTCTCAAACTTTAGCCAGCATCAATATTACCTGGAGAGCTTGTTAAAATACAGATGCCAGGTCCCACCTGGAGTTTTGGATTTCAGAGAAGGAGGGTGGAGTCCCCAAATTTGCACTTCTAACCAGTTCCCAGGTAATGTTGATGTTGTTTGCCTTAGGTCTCCAGTATTTCATTCATTAATTTAGTCAAAAAATATTTACTGATCACACACTCTGTCAGACAGTGCATTTTGTGTAGCATTCTCTTTCCCTGCGGCAGTCCTCTCCTAGAAGCCCCCAGTGGCAAATTTAGGGGCTTAGGGATACTGGAATGGTTCTCTTCAACAGTCGTATTCCACTAATTTGATTAGCAAACAGGTTCTTCTGTACAGTGTGAAGGGAAACCTCACATACTCTAGGCTCAGCTATTTCAAATTCTGAATTAGTGAAGTGATGATTGATGAGCTTGTGTTCTGCCCTCCAAAATGGTACTTTGCGGTTACATGGGCCACTTAAGACTGAGTTTGGAACGTTGGTTAGATCCTGTTTTGCTTTTTTCTTAAGCTACAGAGAGCATTTTTGGAACAATGGGATATTTGATGATATTTTTTATCATGTATTTTCTTTAAGTTTTATTTATGTGGGAGAATGTCATTTTTCTTTGGTGATATATGTGTCAAGATGTCTAATATTTACTTTAAACATTTCAGAAAAAATATATACATATATTACATATGTACATATTATATTGCTATATCTATATCTAGACGTCTATTATATACAGTAGATAAAACATGTTTTATATTTAGATATTATAGATAGATAAATAGATTATATATGTTATAACTCTGTGTATAATAGATACCTACATGCTCTCTATCTATATTCAAAAAATGTCCACATTTTGCCATATTTGTTTCTCTCTCCTAATTTTACATATATACAGATGGTTTGAGCAACTCAACCAACTATATATATACATAGTGTTACTTTTTTCAACTTTTTGTACGTTTGAAAATTTTTATAATACAAAGTTTGGGTGGAAAAGCAAGTTTAGAAAAGTTACAATAATTCATCAGATATTTGTCTCTCATACCAACGAGATTTTCACTATATGGTAAATGTTGTTCTACTTGACACCATAATGTAACACAGTTCAGAGAGCTTCACAAATCTTTGAAGCATTCTTCAAAAGATCACAGAGGAAAGGATTAGAAAGGCTAAATGTGCTGCAGCATTATGTGAAATTGAGACCAGTTAGACTACTTTTATTTATCGAGTAAACTAAAGCTAATCTCTGTAAGTCATGTCTGTCTCAATAAAAGTTTAATAAACTGGCAGCAGGAGGGGAAAAAAAGAATTCTCTAATAAATGTAAAAATAAGAACTCACCCCTTCTGAAAAAATAACTTTTTGTCATTATTATATATTATTTTGTAAAATTTTCTAATTCCATTATCAGATACAATTCAGACTGACAGAATGTAAGTGAATGTACATTTTCAGGGATAATAACTTGCATTTTATTTCTCATAAAGGAAGCTGCCACTGTGACTATGGGTTGCAGATTTGGTCTTTTTCCATCTGAAATGCTCAAACTATGGAGACTGTGGGTCTGTTCTTTTTCAATTATCCTTCTTATCACACTCATTAGTGTGCTTCACTCTGATTGAGTTATGACTTTTCCTTGCTGGGTGTGGACTCATTTATTTGAGTTAGTTTCCTTAAGTTTCTTCTGGGTTTGTTATTTTCTTCTTCACTTTTTTCACTGCCTTAGTTAGGGCCTGTGACTAACTAAGGGGGCAGCAGTGGGAGCACAGACACGCTGGTGGCCAGGAAGCACGGATAATGAGCTCCATGCTGCCTTTCATGATCAGAGAGCCCTCCAAGCCAAATGGGAGGACCCTTCCTCTGTGTCTCTATAGATCTGTTCAGGCACCTCTACCAGAAAACCCAAGAAACTAGTTTTAGAAGATGATCAGGGGTTCAAAACATTAGTTAGGTGTCCTCTGTGGGCTGCTAGCGTGTGAAGTGCAAGAGATACCAAGAATAAGACATGGTCTAAAAGTTTAGAGTCTAAAAACAGAGGATGTAAGTGTGGAGGAAGAGCTATACAAAAATGATCACAAATGCATATGTGGTGTCTTAACAGAGATGTTCATCGTCGTGTGGTCTTGGAGTCAGAGACGGCTCTGTTTATCCTGGAGGGTTGATTTGTTGTTCGTGGGTTTTCTGCCTCAATGTCCTCATCTTCATTATAAAATTCTTACCTCCCAAGTTAGGGTGAGGAGTGATAGGCCAAGTGGGCTCAGGGGCACTGTAGCTGCTCAGTCAAAGCTTCCTTCCTTCCCACATGCCCGGTGGTCGCTGTGGAATCCACAGTGTGAGAGCTAAGGAGGTTCAAAACATCCTCTTCCGAACAGCGGTAAGTTTCTGACTACACATGGGCAAAATGTCAAAAACACTCTACCCATCGTTAATTCTTATTGAAAGTGTGGAGGAGATTCCCCATCCTAACTCTGACGCACAGCAATATCTCAGGTATAGAGCTAAAAGGGACCTGAGTGAAACAGCAAATGTAAAGAGGTTAGGACAGTGACTGGCACATTGCAAGTGCTTAATAAATAATAGCCATTGTCATTATTAATAAATAATAATAATTATTTATTAATTATATTATATAGGACTTCCCTGGTGGCACAGTGGTTAAGAATCTGCCTGCCAATGCAGGGAACACAGGTTCAAGCCCTGGTATGGGAGGATCCCACGTGCCGCGGAGCAACTGGGCCCGTGTGCCACAGTTGCTGAGCCTGCGCTCTAGAGTCCATGAGCCACAACTACTGAGCCCATGTGCCACAGCTACTGAGGCTCGTGCACCTAGAGCCTGTGCTCCGCGACAAGAGAAGCCACCGCAATGAGAAGCCCGCGCACCACAACTAAGAGTAGCCCCCACTCACTGCAACTAGAGAAAGCCTGCGCGCAGCAACAAAGACCCAACGCAGCCAAAAACAAATAAATTTTTAAAAATTATATAAATTTATATAAAAATATAAAATAATTTTATATTTTGGGAAGACAGAAAGCCTGAAAGGTGAAACTCCCTTAATCACATAGCTAATAAATGACCTTTGTGCAACCACTTAATTAATGTCTCTACGCCTTTGTGTAACCATTTAATTAATGTCTCTACTATAATTCACTAGACTGAAAGTTTATAGCAGGAACAAGGTGAGTTTTTGCTTACCCCTGTATTCTCAGCATCTGCAGCAGCACAGGCGTATAACTGATGCCTAAAACTCTTTGTTGAGTGCATTTGGTTCTTTTAAGCATGGCCTTTGGAACTAGATACACTTAGGTTGAAATCCCAACTCCAGTACCTTCTATCTATTTAACCACTTTCAGTCATAATTTCCTCTCCTCTTAAAAATGAGGCTTGCAGTCCTTAAACAATACCTATTTCACAGGCTTGTGGAGAAGCTTAGATGAGGTGATACACATAAGCACTCTGCGATATATGAAAGCACTCTGTGCATCAAACCCAGCACATGGAGGTGCGCAGGACATTTTACTCCCCTTAGGTTTTGCTTTCTTTACCGCTTTGTCAATTTTTGTCAGCAAACATCATGGTTTGCCACAAGGGGGCAATACTAAATGGAAATTGAAATCTATACTTAAAACAAAACAAAACAAAATACCAAAAAACTTTCCTCAGTTAAATCAATTTCTCCCTCCCTCTCTCTCTCTCTCTCTCTGTTTCTTCTCCCTCGTAAATGTAGTTAGTCCATGATGCTTTCATACTTAGAATTCTGTTCTTTTCCTTCAGCCTGTTCTTCAGAAATCTGTCATCATAATAAAATCTTAGCTCTAGAAGGTACTTTAGAAGTCATAGTGTCACATGGGACAAATTCTACCCTCTGCAGTTATTCCTGCTCCCTTAGTCTGTGGTATTGACTTGCTGCTTCCATTAACTGATTCTTATGTCTTCTTTGCTTCTCTAATAATGAAATAATTTAAGTGAAATAAGCCAGACACAAAAGACAAATATTGTGTGATTTTGCTTGTATGAGGTACTTAGAGAAGTCAAATTCATAGAGACAGAAAATAAAATGGTGCTGACCAGGGGCTGGGGAAAGAGGGGTATGGGAAGTTGTTGTTGAAGGGGAATAGAGTTTCAGTTGGAGAAGATAAAAAAGTTCTGGAGTTGGATGGTGGTGCTAGCTGCACAACAATATACTTAATGACACTGAAATGTACACTTTAAAATGGTTAAAATGGTAAATTTCATGTTATATATTTTATCACAACAAAAAAATTGTTAAAAAATTGAATCATGTGTTTTGCTCATTTGGATTCAATGTTGTATTTCTAGATGTGACATAAAGTTGAAATACAAAGATGCAAAACCCACTTTCAAGGAGTATGCTTTGAGAAAAGAGAAAAGATAACACCCGGGGTGAAATGCAAACAGGGACAGTGACACTGCCTTCTCACCATGGAAGGGTACTGAAGGGTACATTTAGTCTCCTTAGGTACATTCGCCTTCTGTTTTGTCATCTCTTACCAGGCCTGAATTTAGCCTCAGAATATCTGAGTCTGGGAGGCCTACATCTACAAAACTAATTGAAAAATAATAATAATCCAACAGTGACACTTACTGAGTACAAATTAAGCACCAGGCTTAAGTGCCAGACATGATATAGGTCAAGAAAAATGTTTTAGTCAGATTTACAAACATATATTAGTTTACTAACCTCACCTCACTATTTTGCTCTTTAAAATAAACAAAGCCCCGTACACCCCATTTCAGAATTAAACAAGCAAACAGACATGCCAAAGAGTGTGTCAGCCAATAGTATTTGTGAAACTCACCATGCAGCTGACAGGGCCACATACTATGAAGCAGAAATTTTTGGAGAGGCTACATTTCAATCCATTAAAATTTCCTATGAAAAATAACTTGCAAGTATGGACACTCTTTTTTTTAGAAAGGCTATTCTTTTAGAAAGAATCTAGTTCCATTATTATGGTAGGGAAATAAAGCACGAAAACAACGGTTCAAAACTGACCATAAATCCACCTTAAAGCAAAACCATTTCTGGTGTCTCTCGAGTGACTGGATTAATGTGGCATAAGAGAAAGCCTGACTAGCAGGTATAATTAAAGTGTGATTCACAGGAATAAGTCATGAGTAACTCTGAAAGGACCTACAAGGGAGAAAGTCCATTATAACATACTAAACTTTAGAGGCTAAATGATGGAGGGTAGGAGGAAATATCCTAACCCCATGTAAATGCAGTGATGGGTCTGAGTGGAAACATATTGATAACAGCATCAGTGATTATTGGTCCAATGTCTGTGTGAGCCTCTGTAACATAGCACATTCTGCCCCATGTGATATACAGATACTCATTCTCTGTTTTTTATTCCGAGAACTGCTTGAGGTCAGGCACAATGCTTTGCTTTAACTTTCCATATAAATTGCTTCTCTGCCCAGATCCTAATAATGTATACAGTAGGCATAAAACATGCAATTACATACATGAATGGGTAAATGATAATTTATATCTTAGAATCTAGAATAAATCTGTCCTGACAATATAAAACTTTTAAAGAAAAAATGAAAATTGAAATCCAACTTACTAAATGAAACTTATCAAAGAATGTTGCATTTTTAAAGAATTAATCACAGGACTTCCATTTAATGAAAAACAGGAAGAGACTGTTATATTTTATCCTGTTTCATATCTCAGCAATTGGTATTGGATTTAGTTGCTTGTAACAGCAACATGGCAAAAGTTGAAAGGGAACTACTTGTTTGGCCTAACTTTTTGTCTTTTAGGCTGGTGATGAACAGATGTAAAATCACCTTAGGTGAAAAACTGCACCACTGCAGCTTCTATCACTACATCAACTAACAAATAGCATTATTGCCCTCCACCCCACCCCACCTTCCCAAATGAGGCACAATGACAGACACAAGACAGACACTAAAAGTGAGGAGGACTCTAGTGGTAATTGGCCATTCTGCCAATATTTTGAGGTCTAATGATGTGAATATGGATGGAAGGTTAAAGTCCAACTTCCTTGGCTCAGAAGAAAATAAAATCAAAGCTATCAAATACACTGTTTACATCATCTTATCAGTCTTGGTTTAAGGTTTCCATGCTATTTTTAATGTTCATGTGTACTTAAAAAAAGAACTAAAAGTCTTGACAGATTCTGAAACTTAATTGGGAAAAATGTAAAGCACTTTAATGGAATTTTTCCCATGATCTGTAGAAGAGTTTTTTTTAACAGATGGTTCAAAAGGACGAAGCAATGAAAACATAGAAATTAAAAGCAGATCCTTAAGAAAAATAACTGAGTTCTCAGAAATCCTATAGATGATGGCAGGACTAGATGTAAAGCAGCAGTTTCTTTTGCTGTCAAGGTTTTGAGAGAACAGAAATTTATTAGGTGATCCTCTACCAGAGGGATAACTGCCTCTTGGTATGAAGTAACTATTCATTTGGAACTTCAGCCAACTTCAACAGTTTGAAAAGCTCCATGCTTTGGGGGCAATTCCATCAAGGTGACGATAAAAAGTAGTATTGTGATACAAATAGTTATTCTTCTACAAGAGGAACACCTAAGTCCGAGGTGCTAGTTTGGGGAATAAAAACGACCTAAAATCTTCCCACCTTCACAGCAACTAAGAAAAACAACAACAAACCGCCTTAGGCCTATGTAGCTTTTCGTTTTGAATATAAAAAACCTGACTTTCTAGGATCAATGCAGTGAACAGTGGGAAAAAGTAAAACTTTTCAACCTGGAATATATATGCATTCACTGCAGACTCGCGAAGCAAAATCTAAACTAACGCTCGAAAGTAGCATCTTCCAACCAGGCTTCAAACTTTAGAGAAAGTTAACGTTGGCTTCTCTCCCAGAGAATTCCAGGGAGTGGGTGGTGAGGCAGGGGTAGGGAGGCATGTTGGGAGTTGGAGCTCATTTTGTGGGTGGCGGACCCCGAAGTGTCACCGCGGGCTAGGGGGAGCGGCCGCCCAGGAGGGACAGAGTTAACCCCCGGGCGCAGGCAGAAGCGCTGTCGCGCGGCAACTGAGCGGAGCCCGGGAGCTAAGTGCGGGCGGGCGGGGGCAGGAGGGTAAACGGGAGGAGGGGCGGGGCGGCGCGGGCTGGGAGCGCCGCGGCGGGAGGAGGGTCTCCGAGCCCGGCAGGGTCTGCGAGCGCTCTGAGCCTGCGTCCAGCGAGGGGGAGGGTTTCCCCGGCCCGGCCGGAGGGGCGGCTGGGCGCTTCTGACTCCCAGCGCTAACGACTGTCAAGGGAGCAGGAGAGCTGAGCTGCCGGAAGTGTCTGCGCGCCGCGAGAGAACTTTCCTGCTCCGGCCGCGGCCCTGAGCCTCCGCGGCATCCGCGCTCCCGGCGACGATGCGTCCGGGTGACAACGACCTGAGCGGACCCGCGCCTCGGCCCGCCTCCCGTGTGTGCGCTCGCCTCGCCTCCGGGGAAGAAGCCTGAGCCCGGAGGCGTCCGCGCGCCGCGGAGCCCCGCGCAGGCGGCGCGGCGCGCGGGACCCGTTTCCCTTGCGCGTCCCCTTGCGTCCCGGCTAGTTCCCCGCGATCGCGCGTCCCCTGAGCCGGCCGCGGTCGCCGGCTGTCCCCGCCCTGACCGCCGGCCCGGACGTGTCCTCGGCGGCCGCTGGCAGTGCCTGTGCCATGGGGCTGCCGACTCTGGAGTTCAGCGACTCCTACTTGGACAGCCCGGATTTCAGGGAGCGCCTGCAGTGTCACGAGATTGAGCTGGAGCGAACCAACAAGTTCATCAAAGAGCTCATTAAGGACGGCTCTCTGCTCATCGGGGCGCTGAGGAGTAAGTTCCCCCGGCGGGGAATGGGTGGAGAGGGCGCGGGGATCTGGAGAGTCCCCCCGGGGTGTGGGTCTGAGGGGTGGGTTGGAGGAAGAGAAGCTTCTTTTGTTTGAATGGGTTTGGGGACAAAAGCTGAAGAGCTCCCCTGCTGGTGACCAACAAAATTTGTTCGTAGGTGTTCTTGACTTATTTACTCCCAAGTCTACAGAGAAGGGAAAGGTCTCTCTCTACTAGACCCCGGAGTATATCCTGAGGAACGTTGTTCAAAGTCATCTTTTTGTATAACGCTCCTGGAAAAATGTTGGGGACTATTGGTCTTTTTTGTTATTTTACTGTACCTAGTTTGAACACTTAAAAAAAAGTCCTTAAGGAGGGATTCGAGATTATCTTAAGGATAAAAATGAAGTTAGTTTTAGTGATATTCAAAGAAAATGATTAATTTCTTATGTACCTCAGTGGCTCTTCATTGGGCACAACCAGTCATTGAATTGGCCTTTTAAAAACATGTATAGATTTGTAGTTTTGCGATTTAATAAGATGAAGACAGAGCGGCACCAGTGGATCTTATCTCTTTACAAGATTTTTGTGCGACTTAATTTTTGGTTTGCATCGTAACTGGTGTTGGTCCAGTCACTGGGGATGAGAGTTCAGTGGCTAAAGACCAATCAGAACTTCTGACGATCTATAGAAAGTAAAGACTGCCTTTAGGAGGTTCTCCCACCTCCTTTCCCACACACCTCCTGTTCAGATTTTCTGTACTTCCTGCATCCCCTGGATCTTCATTTTCAATTACTAGGACCTATGAGAGTCTTAGTAAAAGAAACTCTAGTTTCTCTTACAGAGAATTGACTGACTAAATGATAAGGCTTAATTTGTTTTGTTACCTTCCCCAGGACCTATTTGCACTTTAATAAAGGTTTCTGAAAGCCTCTGAAATGAACCCCTGGAAATTCTGGTCTCCCATAGGTGAGCGAGATATTTTTGTTAAGGTGGAGAGGCCTTTGGGTGATCCATCTAGCAATTCCCAGGACATAGGTAGGGGAAGCATCATTGATATGTCAAGTGCAAGGTCAGTAACAACATGATGGAGATGTGCATGTGTCTGAAAGTAAGACAACGTTAGCATCTGATCTCTATTTGGAAGTATGTATTCGTACTAAGGTTGAATCTTAGCAAAATGTCTTGAAATTAGTGTGCTCCCAAATGCTTTTTATTTTACCATCCCAAATGTGAAAACATCTACTTATCACTTGTGTTACTTAACCAGGGTAAAGGAAATAATATTCTATGTCTACATTCACTTAATTTCTGAATTTGAGGCTACTGGTAATGATAGTATTTACTGATTTGTGAAAACTACTAGTTTATCTGCAGTTCTGTCCCTCTTATGTATACACAAATGTGAACTCTCCTTCTTTCCGATTTGCAAATCCCACTTGAGGTCTCTGGACTAGCCTCTGCATCTTAGGGAGCATGATGCCTTTTCAAAAAGAGTTTCCCCGTCTCAGTGTTGAATGCCAGGCTGACTCTTGCTGGAGCTACCATATGGTCTACAAATGACATTTTCCTCTCGCTCTGCTGGAGATCCGTTCTGTTGCTTCAAAAGTTGAAAACACATAGCTGTGATAAAACCTCTGAAATGTGCATTGTTTTACTAGTAATATTATGAACTTTACTATGATTGAATCTAACCTTGCAAAAATCAGGTGATTCCCATCTTTATAGGTTTGTTCTTCCATTCATAAGTGAAGAAGTCTGGAGAGTGTAAGTTCCTTGAACATACAGACCCTGCCTCATGAACTTGAACTTGTACGCTTAACTATACAACCTGTCTTTCTAGGATTCTTAGGTTTGTGTTGAGAGTACATTACGTTAACTAACATTTGATTATTACTTCTCTTGTAGTAGAAAGAAAATGTTTTATTCCTTGTTAAATGAATTCCCAACATTAGCTTCCAAATGGGAAAGATCTGGAGCTGAGAAACCCTTGAAGTCACATGATGGTGCTGCTCCAAGTGACCTTCTGTCCCTTGGGGAGGATGCTCTGAGGTTAGGCTGCAGCTGCTAAATGCCTGCTCTCTGAAGCTGCTCCTGTAGGAGGATGGGAGTGTGTCTAAAGGACTTGAAGCCAGCTTAATTCCATCCCAAAGATCCACCAAGGAGCCCTCCTTCCCCCAGTCCTGCCCCTTCTGACTGTTTTTCCTTTCTGCCCTAGGAAGCCTTCACTTTCCCTAACCTTAAACTATGCCTTTCCTTTCTCCATACGTGCTGTTTCAATAAGGGTATCCATTATCCATTTCAGATTTATTTGTAGCACTTTGCTGTCATTTTCATTTATAGTTAATGGTTTCTTAATAAGACTTTCCTGAGCTGACAATCATCAGTGCATTTCTAAGCATCTTATATTATTTCCAACCTAGTTAATAGCTTTTCTGGTGAAAGTCTTGGCATGCTCTCTTGGGTAATACATGCTTTACTGTTCCAGTAGGAGTCACATATGCTCCTTAATCTTTTGTTCAGGATGTGCATTTCTTTAGTAGAGTATTTTGAAGGATACTTGTAAATGAGGACCTTGACTTTCAATTTTAAAATTTTAAATAATTTAAAATAACAATAACTTTGAATTTTAAATAATATATGTAAGATACTTACCGTATTTTTAAGATGAATTATTGCATTTCACATTCATATCCACTCCGAGAAAATGGGTGACAGTTAACTGAGTTAACATAGTGACTTAACGTAGACCTGAGTTTAAGTTCTGGTGCTGTCAAATGCTCTGTGATAATTAGCAAATAACTTAATCTCTGGGTCCTACCTTTCCTGTAAAATGAGGGAGCATTTATAAAAATCTTACCATTAGGATTATTTGTTCATTTTGTTACATGCCATATAGACATTTGGTGAGTGGTATTTGAGAATATATGATACAGGTGAATTGGGTTCTAGTTCATGCTGTGTGACTCACAATCTCCACCCTTTTTATCAAATGTTACTCTATGAACTTTGTTCCTTTAACAGGTGCCAGTCTTAAAATTTGGGTTGTGAAATTATAGGCTAGTTTTGCTAACTAATTTTCTCTTTTTATAGATTATATCCAAAGAAACATTTCAAAATGGCTTTCTCATATAATTCCCCCCTTTACTTTCTCTTTTTATACATTTGAATTCAAAGAACCATCGTTGAGTAGAGCTTTGTCTTTACAAGAATAGACGGACCCTCCCTCCCAAGAAAAGAAGAGAAAAAGAGGGGGGGAAAAAAGGCAGAAATGGAATTTTACTCATTGAATCGAATTGATTGAATTGATTGGGTGGAGAGAGCCTAAGCGTGTCGACATTCTTTCCTCCCACCTGCCCAGCAACATCTTGGCCATCCCTCCTTTCTTATCACTGTCCACTTCCTCTCATCACCTTAAGGTGGAATTGGCCAGGTATTTCCTCTACCTTTAGGAGATTGTTTCTCAACCTTGTACGGCTGGACTTCTTTCAAAGAAAAAAAAAGTAAGTGGACTCTAATTTTATTAATTATGATAGTTAAAAATATACCTGCATGAAACTATAATTTTTATGCTTATTCATGCAATCTTAAAAGCAAGTCAGTTTACACATTAAATATAAATAATACTGTGAAACCAATTCAAAACTTTTAGACTACATTTAACCAATGGATGATGTTATTTTGCTGAAATGACATTTTCTCTCATACAAAGACTGTTGATAATATCTTGTGTGTGTTGATGATTCATTTTCTCATTGTTTTCCTGACTGAAAGTACAGTTCTTCAGAATCAGCTTGTCCTGATGATGGCCTTGTCTCTCTCACAAACTTTATTCTTGGTTGTATTGCCTCTGTTCTTAAAGCAGTTGTTCCTGACACTAGCGATCCATGACACAAATAAGAAGGGCACCTGAGTGGTAGAAGTGTTACTTTCTGCTGTACAGCAAAGTGATTCTGTCATACATATACATTCTTTTTCATATTCTTTTCCATTATGTTTTATCACAGGATATTGAATATAGCTCCCTGTGCTATACAGTAGAACCTTGTTGTTTATTCATTCTCTATATAGTAGTTTGCATCTGCTAATCCCAAACTCCTAACACCCCCCACCCCCCCGCCCCCCGCCCCGGCAACCACAAGTCTGCAAGTCTGTTCTGTGTGTCTGTGAGTCTGTTTCATAGATAAGTTCATTTGGGAAGCACATAGTTTCTTAAAGGTGCCTACCCTCTGTGGCCACAGACCTCAGTTGGAAGTATACTGTCATGGTGCACTTGTGATCTGGGGATAAAGTAGTTGTTTAGTATGAAAGATAACCCTAAATGCCAAGGCCACATTGAACTATCTTGGAAAGGGTGAGGTACTCTTGCCTTCCATTTGCTGTGTTTCACTTTAAGCCAGTCTCTATTTTGTGTGTGTTCAGGGTCCACTTTGCTACCAGTTTTTGATGGCACAGGGAAGGAGTTAAATAAAAGGGAGGAACAATGACAAGTTTAAGGAATTTGAAAGACTTTCTGTAGTTATTGCACTATTTACTTGGTCATCCTTCAGCTTTTAGTGAGAACTACTATTGTTTTAGGCTATTTTTGGTATTTTAATTTGCACCTACGTTTTATTTGGTTTACTGGAACTCACTGTAGATGCTTGTTTACCCTGCAAGAGCTACTTCACTGTTCCTTATTCCACTAATGTTGTTTTGCTTGTTTAGCTGGGCAACCTAGTCAAAGGTGTGGATGTGTAATTACTTCCACTATTCATTTGGTTCTTATAGTTATTCATTAGAGTTTGAGTTAAATGAGCAGAAATAATTGTATCTTTCAAATGAACTGTAATTAATTTAGGAACTGGTAGATGAGGAATGTGGTGCTTTAAAGTTCTTCTTCAGAGACATGTATAAGAGCAGTTAGACTTGTGTTAATTTAAATATGGGAGCCTTGGCACTCATCAAAGTGGAATTAAATTGGGCTGGCTGAGTACTCCTGTCTGCCTCTCTCTGATAGTCTACATGAGCTTAATCGTGCCCTTTAACAGTATCTTTATTTCCATTGGATTTCCTTTTCCACAGATAGTAATTGAGGGGTTGTCCTGTTAGAAAGGAGTGGGTTGCTGAGAGAACAGAACATGTTTTCTGTCTCTTGGAGGAGAATGGCTTAGCAATAACCACCTTTTACGCTGCTTCCTATGACAGTTATGATCAAGATACTCTGAGCATGCAGAAAACTTAGGTAACCACGAAACTTTGAAGTCACTGAAAAGCTGCTTTAACAAACATGCTTTCAATTATTAACATTTCTTAGAGCACAGTGTTAATCGTGTTCATGGTGATGCTTAAGAAGCATTTCTCCAATTATGTAAGAAAAAAATAATAAAGCTTACATTCAGTATTGCTTTGGTGCCAAGTGTAATTTTATTCAAGTAATGTATATGTAGAGTGGTAAATCTTTTCTGTAGATTTATAAAGAGAAATATTAAAGTTTTCAGGCTATTAAGCCACATTCAGTAAATATTATGCACCAATGAAATGTTTATTATGGACAGATGAGAAAGCGTGAAGGAAAGGGGGTTATTTAAGTCTTGGATCTCTTTCCTGAATATTGTTTCTTGTCAGAGCTGTGGATGCCACCTGTTCTGGCCCCAGCCATCCCCGCTGTCTTGTCTGGATGGTCATTTCTGCTCATTTCAGCATCTTGGCAGGTGCCAGCTTCACCATGGCTGCACCTGCTGCCCACCTGGTTCAGTTTGCAGCTCTGCCAGTCTTCCTTTTTCCTGTAGCCTGCTGAATCTCTGCCCAGCATCTAATCCTCCTCAGAGTGTATCTCAAGTGGATCTGGCCTTACCAACCAAGGACTTGCTACCTGCTTCTTGCTGACTTTCATCCTGAAAATGAAAACCAGTTGCCGAGCACCTGGCTCTCTAGTTCAAGGAATCTGTGCTTCATCTTTTGCAGCTGCCATATTCTGAGTTTCATGGCTGGGTTTCGTATAAGTGTAGTGACTTCCATAATATTTGTTAATCTTAATGGCCCTTGGGGCAGGATGATAGCAGGACAGACAATGGAAATGTGGTTATTTTAATGGTTTTGTTTTTGGCCAGATGGATTTAAACTTGGCCTGGATATTTCTGGTACTGTGGAGCCTTCTCTGTAGGATTACAGGTAACTGGAATGTTTGGTTCATCAGAATATGCCATTGTTCATATCTGCAGTTTTCTGATTTTATAACCAAGAATCCAGTTATAATGCTGAAGAAAGTGTTACAGCAAAACACTCATGTACAATACTCTGTGTAAGGAAAGTGATTTGTTTTAGAAAAAGTGAATTGTGGAATAGTAAGGTACCATACAGTAGCTGATAATCTGTCAGTTTTTCCAACCTCTTTCCTTCGTTGCAGAGGAGTGTATGCATAAAAGAAGAAAAAATAAGCCCTACTTTTCTAAGATTTTGAATCTTTCATTTTAGAGTAATTTGTCTAATTGTAATTTTTACATGGAACATGATGGGAAAAGGCTAGGATAAGACTAATAGTTAACTCTTTGTAGATTATTTTATATTAAGTATTACAGATTTTTCACTTCCAATTTTTAGATTTTGTGGTGAAAGTCTCTATGCCTAATAGTATTTTTAAAATGCCAAAACATGACTTTTTTATGTTGTTGGTTTATTTGATTTGGGTGATTATCAGGTATAATGGCGAGCATCTTGTATTTTGTGAAGGATGAGGAACCATCCTGGGGTGATTCTCAATGTTGGGCGGTATGAAAATATTGGGAAGAAATGCACAATTGACATAACCTTGCTACATTGATAGTACTTTCCCTGAAACTTGACTTTACTCAGGGAAAAAGTGGGTAGACACAAAATGACCCCTTTCATTTGGAAGTCAGACACATTTCTCAGTAGTGGAATTTCTGTATTTCCTCACGCAAATCTAAAAAGCCATACTGCTTGCTAGTTTATGAAAGACATGCCAAAAGTATTCCCTCATGTGTACACATATACTGGAGTTTATCCAAATGAAAGACCCAGCTTCAGTTCTCTCTTTAGTACACAGGAAGAGTGATGATTTAATTTAGAAAACTGATACGTGTTTGTGATAGGTGAAATGAGTATTCTGTATAGTGTATTTATCCCCTTTCAAATGGAAACTGTGTAAATTGATTTTACTTTGCTTTGAGAATTTTCTCTTTTTTCATTTATTTAATTTTTTATTCCTTAAAATGTCTGAATGAAAGATACGGCCCAAAACAAAACAAATACAAAAGGAGTTGTGGGAGAGATTAGCAAGGAGAAGCAGATCAAAATGAATTGTGAAAGCAATTAAAATATTGTGGTTTTGGAACTTGTTTCAGACGTTTTTGTGCCGTCTATGAAAAAATTATTATGTAACACTGAGAATCAAAGGAATAAGAGATTCCAGTTGTTTTAAAAGTTGGTTGCAGAAAATATGAGGGACAATTAAAAATTGTCAACATAAGAGATAATAGGTGTGAATTTTTAAGGGGTACACCATTTGGGGAAGATTTGAGAAAGTTGTGTACTCCTGAAAAAATGATGTCAACATAGATGATAGGAAGGGACATTCGCAGGCTTGTACTGACTGCATAGCAATCCTGGTTTTCCTCACGTGACCCTTTTTTAACATTATTACTTCCTTTGGATCCCAGCTGCATCATGGCCCCTTTTTCTCAGTATGCACTGTTGTTGAATCCCTCTTCCTTATTTCCTCTATCCTTCTCTTAAATGTTGGTAGTGTGCAAGGATTCCTTCTGAGTCCTTTTACTGTCCCCTTTACGTTTTTGCTTTCCTTATGTGATAACATCTGCTGCCAGGGCTCCAGCTCTGACCTCCTTTTCCTGAGCTCTGCATCTGATTTTCACCAGCCTGCTACCTATCACCACCTGGATGTGCTGCGGGCCCCTCAGACTCAGCGTGTCAAGACAAAGTTCTTCCTCCTGCACCTTGTTCCCTTTGTGTTCTCATTTGTTCAGTTATATCCTCATCCACCTGGTCATCTTAGAGAGAAACAGCTGAGTCTTTCTAATGCTTCCAGTTTCCTTCTACTCCAGTTTTTAAACCCCATTTTTTTTTTTTTTTTTTTTTTTTTTTTGCGGTACGCGGGCCTCTCACTGTTGTGGCCTCTCCCATTGCGGAGCACAGGCTCCGGACGCACAGGCTCAGCGGCCATGGCTCACGGGCCTAGCCACTCCGCGGCATGTGGGATTTTCCCGGACCGGGGCACGAACCCGTGTCCCCCGCATCAGCAGGCGGACTCTCAACCACTGCACCACCACGGAAGCCCTAAACCCTATTTTTAAACTGGTGTTTTTTTCATTCCACCCAGATCCTAACGTTTGGTTAGTCCTGCAATTCTGTGCTCACAATATCTTAAATGTGATGTTCTCTGCCTGCCTTAATACTCCTTCAGTGTGTGTGTCTCTGTGTGTATGTATATATGTATGTATGCAGATATAAAATAATTTTTTTTTTGTAGCTTAAAATTATAGAAATTTATTCTCTCACAGTTCTGGAGGCCAAAATCCAAAGTCAAGGTGTCGGCAGGGCCATGCTCCCTCTGAAAGCCCTAAGGGAGGATCTTTTTTGCTTCTACTAGCTTGTGGTGTTGTCAGCAGTCGAAGACAGTCCTTTGCCTTGTAGCTGTTTTACTCCTGTCTATGCCTCTGCAGTCACAGAGAGTACTCACTGTGTGTCTCTGTTTATTAGATTTTACTTAATCTTTTGAATATAAACTTCTAGGTGCCAAGGTTATCTGTATTCTAATGACTGCATTGTGGATACTCAGTAATTGTGAACATGAACCAGCTTACATTTTACTAAGAACATTATATGGAGGAGGATTTTCATTATTATCTGTGGAGTAAATGAGCCAGGGAATGGAGACTGCAAGTTTGTTCTTTAATATTTCTCCCATCAGGCTTCAAACGTAACTGCTCTGGCCTGGTTGTACTGACTTTTAGGACTGGGTAATCCAGGGGACAGCAGACAGCGTCAGGAGGTAGAACTTCATTCTAGTCCTGCTGCTGCCACTAGCTAGTGGCATGGGTACAAGCCATTTATTCTAGACCCTATTTTCATAAACAGTGGGAGTAGCATTTGCTGTATATGCGTTGTAGGGTTTTCATGTGGGCCAATGGACAAAATGCATAATAACATAATTTAAAAATGGAACATTATTTTCATTTGCTTTAGGCAGGATCTTTGTAATCCAGATAACTTCAGCTTTTTTCAAGGCTTAACTTTAACAGGTTCTTGTCAGTGTTATTATCATACTCCACAGACAAGATGATTGAGGTGGAAATGCTTTAATAGAATGTTAAAGCATGGGTTTGTTTGTCCCCCAAATTAAGTCTGTTTGGTAGGTAGTGATTAGGAGATGTGGCATGGTTTTGATTTACCTTTTTACTTTTAAACAGATAAATAATTATTATGATCTGGGAACCAAGGAACAAGGAAGCATTAGGCTGCCATTTAGGGATAATCCTGAACCGGCAGTGTAGATTTTGAGACTTTATTGATGTATCTGCCGGTACTTTGATTCTACTGGCTTAGGTCAGCGGTCTATAAAACTTGTTGAAAGTGACGGTCGTAACTTGCACTTGGCAGAAGTGAAATAAATACTTGGGTAATTTCACGTAATATAACAGGCCAAAATGCAGATGAGAGATCTCTCTTCCACATTGATTTCTGCATTGAAGGCAGACGGTGGCTTAGAAAAGTGCTTTCTGAGGTGTTTCTTATGCTGCACAGATATTTTGTAAATGTCATGTTTGTGGTGAGATCATCCTAGTGATTACTGGTGAGAAAAGAAAATGATAAGACTGGTAGGGTGTTGCTGGAGGATCTGGGAGCAGGGAGTTATGGGAAAAAAAGAACATTGAATTAGGTATTGAAGAGGAAATTCAGTTGGCTCAATGAGAAAATTGAATTGAACCTATAAGCTGGTTGATCCAGGAAAGGTGGTGTGATTGAATTGTCAGAATCGCCAGGAGAGTATATCTAGATGGTACCCTAAAGATAAAATAGATTATTTAAAAAAGATTTTTTTCTTAAGCAATCTGTGAGCTTAAGGGAAGCTCTACCCTGGGTTTGGGGCAAGTAGGGAATGATGAACAGGAAGTCTGGACTTTAGGGACAGTTTGGAAAGTAAAGCAAGGACTGAAAAAGCCCAGTCTCAGGGGATAAAGAAAGAAAATAGAGATCCTGAATAAGCCTGAACAAGGGATAGTAGTAGCAAGTGAGTGAGAACTTTCGGATTTGTCAGGTTTAAACTGTTAGGTGCATGTTTTTTTTTTTCTCCCATAATTTCCTTGGCGCCTCAGACTGTTCTAATGGAAACTAGAATTCAGTGAGTATTTGTGACTGGCTGAGCATGATGTTTTGTGACACTCGCTGATGAGGGGAGGAGAGAGGAGAAGCAAGATGTCAGTTGCAAGATACTCTTCCCACTTTAAGTCCTTAAGTTACAGCTTAGGCTGACTTGTTTCTTGTTTGAGGTTGTGTTTTGCATTTCTGTCAGAACATATGTTAATTTAAAGTAATCCCAATTTATCCAAATAATCTGAACATTAAATCTGGTTTAAAGAAACAGAAGGGTTGGTCTTCAGCTAAGTTTAGTGTTATTCACACATGTGCAGTGCTGATAATGTATAATCTTTAATCATTAGAACATTTTAACGTTAAGTAGGTTCATTGAAGATTTAACGTTAACAGCAGTCAACCTGGTGTGGTAGAAAGAACCTGGGCTTCAGAATCAGAGCAACGCTTTTCAGTCCCAGTGCTGTCACTTATTAGCTACATGGCTGTGAGCAAGTCACTTGGCTTCTTTTGTGCTTTTCCTTGTCTATAATATGGAAGTAATATTTATTTCATATGCATATTTGCAGCATTAAATAAGATAACACATGTAAACTATTTAGCACAATGTATGATACTTGATATTAAATATTAATTTTCTCATCTATCTCATTTCTAGCTAATGTTGAGACCAAGTTATGGACAACAACTGCCACCATATTTTATTCAAAAAAGAATGTGAGGTGGCTTTTCTAAGCAAAATCTTTACCTTGCCAGGACAGATGTACAATATATGTTGAGAGCGCACTGGATTTAATGTTGATGTGAGAGAGCTGAGGACGTGGGCCATGTGTCATTACTTGGTATCATGCACGTAACTTGCAGCGGGAGTAAGCCATTTCTTCCATGGAATGGTGTAGCTAGCTTTTTAAGGACTTTTCCACATCAGAGATTTTGTGATTTTTGTAAAAAACATGGTGTTCATCATGCTGATTTGATTATTTGCCTGTTTTTCTCTCTAGAAAGTCAGCTCTGAAAGAGAGTCTTTGGGATCTGGAGCTGGACATATGATACATTTTTTGTCAATGCCCGTTACATTACTGAACTTATAGGTAGGAAGTTGTGTCAAACTAATGTTTGGAGATGCAGAAATCCACAGGTTGTCACTCCATTTAATATTGAAACCAATTCCAAAACTTTCTATATGAAGATAAATATCTTAGTGAAAAAGCCAGTAGCATAGGATATAGATTTACCAGAATGAGATTGATTAGAGCAGGCTTATTTAAGGAATTAATATGTGTATTAAAAAATGAATTTTCTCTTCAGCAGTGACAGTAACATGTTAGGCTCAAATACAAGAGATGTTGCTAGGAAAGTGTAATTGCACAGACAATTTATGTTGTTTCCTATTTGTAACAAAGCATTGCATGTGTTATTTTCCAGATGCCATTTCAAAGTGTTGATTTTAATTGTATGGAAATACCTTCTTTTAAAAATGTCATTCACTTTTTAAATAGCATTATTGAGGTATAGTTCACTGCCATAAAATTCATCCTTTTAAAAGTGTACAATCCATTGGTTTTTCTAATGTTTACAGAGTTGTGCAACTATCACTATTGTCTAATTTTATTAAAATTTTTTTCAGCTTTATTGAGGTATAATTGACAAGGTGTACATACTAGTGATTTGATGTACGTATACATTGTGAAAGAATTCCAAAGGATTCCTGCCAGCTAGTTAACTTATCCATCATCTTGCATATTTATTTATTTTTTATTTTTTGGTGAGACCATTTAAGTTCAACTCTCTTAGCAAATTTCAGTTGTATAATACAGTGTTACCAACTATAGTCACTATGTTTTATGTTATATTCTCCTACTTTATTCATCTAATAGGTAAAAGTTTGTATCCTTTCTCCAACCTCTCCGTATTTCTCCTACCCTCTAGCCCCTGGCAACCACCAATTTACTTTCTGCTTCTATGAGTTTGATTTTTTTTTTTTTTCTTAACGTATAAGTGATACCATGCAGTATTTGCCTTTCTCTGTTTGGCTTATTCCACTTAACATAATGCTATCTCTGTTCTTCCGTGTTGTCGCAAATGCCAGGATTTCCTTCTTTCCCATGGCTGATAATATTCCATTGTGTGTATGTATATTCTTTCTCCATTCAGCCATTGATGGACAACTAGGTTTTTTCATATCTTGGTGACTGTAAATAATGCTGCAGTGGAAATGGGAGTGCAGATATCTCTTTGATATCTTGTTTTCATTTCCTTTGGATATATACCCAGAAGTGGGATTGCTAGATCATATGGTAGTTCTATTTTTAATTTTTTGAGGAACCTCCATAGTGGCTTAACCAATTTACATTCCCACCAACAGTGCCCAAGGGTTTCCTTTTCTCTACATTCTCACCAATACTTGTTATCTCTCCTCTTTTTGATGATAGCCATTCTAACAGGTGTGAAGTGGTTTTGATTTGCATTTCCCCAATGATCAGTGATGTTGAGCACCTTTTCATATACCTCTTGGCCACTTGTACATCTTCTTTGGAAAAATGTCTATTCAGGTTCTCTGCTCACTTTTAAGTCAGATTTTTATTTTTATCTTTTTGTGCTATTGAGTTGCATGAGTTTTTTTTTAATATATATTTTGGAACTACTATGTAATTTTAGAATAGTTTCATTGCCCTAAAAGAAATCCCACACCCATTAGCTGTCACTCCTTATTCTCTGTCTTCCCTAGCCCCTGGCAACTGTTACTACTATACTATTTGTTTCTGTGATTTGTCTGCTCTGGACTTTTTGTGTAAATGGAATTATACAATCTGTGGCCCTTTGTGGCTGACTTCTTTCACTTAGTATGTTTTCAAGGTTCACCTGTATTTTAGCATGTATTGGTACTTTATTCCTTTTCATTGCCAAATATTCAGTTGTGTGGATATACCACCACATTTTGTTTATCCATTTATGAGCTGATGGACATTTTGGTTGTTTCCTTTTTTTTTTTTTTCTATTATGAGTAATGCTATAAACATTCATGTACCTGTTTTTGTGTGGACATATGTTTTTATTCTCTTGGATATATCCCTTGGTGTGGAATTTTTGGGTCATATGGGAACTCTGTGTTGGAACTTCCCATTATAAATAGAAATTTAATAGGTTTATAAGCATATATGTTACATTCTTATGATGGAAAGCACTTTGAGAGCTAAATGTATATTTAAAGCAAAGTTATAACTTCCCATAACAAATTCAGATATGGCCCTTATGTTTTATTAGAGAAAACAGAATCATTTGGTGGATATTTAAGGAGGAAACATTCCGTGTTCTTTTAATTTTCATTATAGATGGATAAGTATTTAAAAATCTCATAATGTAAATACAGGATAATAATTTTTACATATGTGCAAAGAGTGGCAAGAAGAGTAGAGAGGAGAAAACAAGGCGAAAATATAAAGAACATAATGTGATGGGCCAGAAGAGGTGTGGAGAAGAAAGAGGAAATGGAACGTTTACTCACATATTCATTCAGCATATTTATTTAGCACTTGCTGTATGTCTGATACTGCTCTAGGCCCTGGAAATACGGAACAGACAGAGGCCCAGCTTTTCTGGGCTCACATTTACTGAGGGCATGCTGCTAATATTGTGTGGTGTGTGGGTTATTACTGCTTGGTGTTAGGACTTAGTGGGTACCATGTGTACCCTTTGTTTCCTCTAGACACCCTTTCTCTGTTTCACAGAGTGACTTGCACACGCCTCCATTATAGCAGTCAACACAGCATAAGGATCTCATCTAAGAATCTGGATGTCCATTCTTCATCCAGTCAGACCTATTCAGGAAACACTTAGTGGTCACCTACCACACTTCATGCACTCAATACTGTATTGGATATTGAGTGAGTGTGTGTGTGTGTGTGTGTGTGCGTGCGTGCGTGCGTGCGTGCTTTTATGCTGAGTGGCCCTAGTAAGTCACTCTCCTTCTTAAGCCATGGTTTCCTCATTTTTGTAATGGGGATAATAATAATAATCCTTGCTTTTTTTCATGAGGATTAAGTCTCTTGTGAGATATACCTAGCATAGTGCCTGGCACACAGAAACCAGCAAATGGTTGATATTATCATCACATTATAACATTTAGCAGAAAAAATGAAGTAATCTCAATATAAAAAATGTTTAAAATGGGAAACATTTTCAGTGCCTTTCTATGATGATAAACTGTTTTTCATTTAGCCTTCCATGTCCACATGAACACACTTAAAAATATACAGTAATAACATATATACCATTTATATATAAATTAATACCATTATATCAGATATTTTCCTTGCTTCTGCATATTTTTATTCTTAGCATATTTATGGCTAAAAGTCCTCAGGTGAAGGTGATACTTATGCGTAAGTAATTTAAAGCAGTCTACATATGAAATGTAAGTGAAACCAGAGTGGGTTCCATTTTGAGTAAAGAAACATCTGCAGTTTGCCGCAGTTCACCCAAAGGAAATTGGATCATGTATCAGCTATGTGATCGAATAAGACTTTCATCTTTTAAAGAATTTTTCCTGCCTAAAATCTGCATTCATCTGTTGTTCTGAAATGAAGCCTGTGATATATACATTGTGACACGAGTTTGGGGAGCCCCAACATATTCTGTCATTGGAGCACAGCTGTGGCATCCGCTGAACTTAACCAGAAATCAGAAATAACTATTTTTAAAGCTTCTTCAGGCTCAGACATTTAGATTGCTTCTTTTTCTTAACGTGGACAACTTAGTTCCTGTATGTTTCTTTTCGGGCCCTAAATTATTAGTTTATTTGGATTATACATTACTTCATCTTTTATATGTTATAAACACTGTACTTTTTAAAGGAGTTACTTATTAAATTAGTTAGAGAGGAGAAACTCGTTCCTTAGGGCATCTTTTGGCTTTAGATGGTCTTTCTGACTGCTTGTTAAATTTACCCCTACTGCTCCAGCCCCCCTCAAATTGTACATGTGCACACATTCCAATCCAGGTTCCTCTAAACTGTGGTCTCTGTCTCTTTCTTTATGTCTAGCACTCTGCCTGGTACATATTTGTGGCCAGGTGACTGTTGAATGAATACATGGTTATGTTGAGCTTGTGGAAATTTAACACTGATATATTCTGAAGCTTAGAACTCTAGTGACCACTTGTCAAATCCAAAGGACACTGTGGTTGTCATTTTTACTGGACTGTGGTATATTTGACCCTGCCAGCCACTCCTTGCTTCCTGAAGCTGCTTCTCCCTTGGCTTCTGTGGAGCCATATTCTCTTACAAATCTTCATCAGTTTGCTAACTTTTTCTGCTTAGTCTTTCAGAGTTCCCTTAACTCTTCCTTCCTCTTTAATGTAGGTATTCATATTGTACAACAATAACTTTTTCTCAATAGATGTAAATTGGTGATGCATATATAACCGAAACCAAATGGTTTGTATCTATAAGATAAAAGGGGGAAGAAGGTGAGGAGGCCTGTAGATAAGTGAGCACTAGACACAGGACAGTTGATTAGCTGAAGGATAAATACAGCTGTTAACCTTTACCAGGGGTCAGAGAAATGCAAATGAATATGAGTAAGGTATCCATTTTCTATCTATTAAATTAGCCAAAATATTTTTAAAAAATGCCTTATGCTAATTAGGGTGTACTAAGACTCTTTCATTACGCTACTGATAGCAGTGTAAATTAGTAATGTGTTTCAAGAACCTTGAAGGATTTATACCCACAGCTACAGTGATCCCAATTATGGTACTTTTCCTGTAGTGGGTAATATTGATTTCCCACACAGTGTCTGTGCCCTTTCTTTCTATAAGAACCTTGAGTTTGTTCTGGAACACAATCCTCGCCCCAGATCAGGGATAAATCCTGATTTGTTGAGTCACTCATGGTAACCCATTTCCCCTTGCCCATGACCCACTTCTAACCAATTTGATGTAAGGTACATCAGCTGTGTTTTTCTCAAGATTCAGTGACTCACAGCGCCCCCATGAGTTTGTTGTGGTACTGCATGCAATTGGGGAGCCGTGGTCCCAACCTGACAATAATGAAAATTTACTTACAACAGAAAATAATTAGCAGTAACAACTAATTTCGTATACTTTGACAGTAACGACTTAACTAGCCAATTAAACAGAACCCTTAGGATATAAATCTAAGAGAAAAGCAAGGTACAGAAATGTGTACTGCTTTTGTCATTGTATGAGGGAAAAATAGGCTTGCTATAAAACTTAGTACAAAAAAGAAATGCCTGTATGTAAACATACTACGGTGGTGATATGAGAGATTCCCCAGCCCTTCCTTCCCTGCCTCCAGTAGTTGGGAAAAGGAAGTTAGTGAGAACCTAGTGGGAGGTGTTGGAGAGTCGCCCCTCCCTTCCTTAGGGCTTTGCAGCTGTGATTCCAGGTGTGCTCACTGTTTTCCAGTGGAGTGGGAGGGGACGTAGAGTGGGAGGCCACGAGCTCTCAAGCTCCAGCCAATTTCTAAGAGTTGATGAGGTAGAGGCTGAGATAAATACTGTCTTTCTATTCTTTACTCTTTAACTACATTTCTTTCCAATCCATTAACAATTCCCTGTAAATAATTTGCCAGCAACTTCTTTAATTTATAGGCCTAACATCCTTTCCCTACTTGCTTTCCCACCCTCCAACTGCTGGCTATTTAATTTGCTTTCTCTTTGTTTATCCAGTTGTCTTTGAGCAGTTTCTCTTTTTATTCCTTTAAAAATAGCATACTGAGGCTATCATAAAATACACATACCCAGGCCTGGACTGTTTTGTTTGGTAGAGGTAAGCACACTGTTTTCATGGACAAATAATTGTACCTGGAGTTCTGTTAAAATATAACTAGTATTAATAATAATAAGCGTTCTCCTGGAAAACAGATTTAGCTTTTAAAGATGTTGAGAATATATTTCTGGTAATGGTTCAAGCAACAGAACCCATGGTGAGTTTCATTTCTTTTGTAATGTTTTATAAACTATAAGAAGCAAATCTAGTCCTGTGAAAATCCCTTGGAGGAAAATGTGACCTTATCATTTCCGAGGTAACAAATATTGGGGCATATGGGTCAAGGTTAAAAGGAGAAATCTTGATAATTAAATCCGTTCATTTATCAGATAACTATTAATCACCTACTGTGAACAAGCATTGTTCTAGGAACATAGTATTTTAAAGTAAATCCAAATTATCATTTATAGGATAACAATGAAATGATAATTTGGTTCTCTTTAGTATCTGCTAAAAAATTCTTGGAAATTTTAAAGCATTTAGTTGAGAAGAATTTGGAATAATAAAACATCAACTATTTATTGGCTATACTTTTGGGATTTCTTTAGGGAATCTGCCAAAATTTATTCCTTTGGAAGTATTACCGTTAAGTGGTCTGCTGTATTCATTGCCTTTCTGCGCCAAGCTTAAATTTGAGCAAATTCGTTGCATTCTATTAACTTTAGTAATCCATGGGTTTGTATTTTTAATGTGATTTGAATTTCATTGTATTTATTAGTCATCCTTTCTAATAAAGTTATGCCACAGTTGTCTTATCTATTCTTTTTTTTTTAATGAAAAAAAAATAATCTAAGGCAAGAATTTTGGCTAATCGGCTCTGTCTGGCCACTCTGAACAGGTATGGTTTTGTAATATGGTATCAGTATCCTGTGCATTCTGTTATTTAAATCATGAGTAACCATAGTGTGCAGAATGATGCAAAGATTTCTGAAATCCTGTTTTTGTGGAAATAGACGCAATCTTTTTAGCAGAGGTTTTAAATGATCTGGAGAGACTATGAAATGATTTGCTTAAAGAGGATTAAAATGTATTTACCTGTGACGTCAGTTCTTAAATGCTGCAACGTGAAAAGGTTTTTGTTAATGGCATTTTATTTTCCCAAATCTGCTAAAGTTTATAAAAACACTTCAAAGGATGAACAGAGAATTGAATTTTATGTCCACTTCTATGAAAACTTACAAATTATTTGTGTGTGTTTTCATGTGTGTGATATTTGAGATAATTTACTGCCATCTGAAGTAGCCATTCCCTACTTCCAAAGTTGCTGAGGTCCTTTATCTTTCTCCTACCAGTGGGAATGGGAATTCAAAATTCCAACATGAAAGGAATTTTCTGGAGCAGATGTGACAGCCAGCCCTCTAACATCTAGAGATGGTTCTTGGGCCCGATAAAGAGATAGTCATCAGTCAGAGAAGAGAGGAGACACCTTCTAGCCTTCTCAGATTCTTTTTTCTTTGTTAGATTGAACTACATGAGACAGACCTACACAATTCTTATTTAATTTTGACTTTGGATCCCAAGTTAATTATGTCCTTGTGCAGTCTTGTTAAACTCTTGTCTCCAGTTGGAGAATAGGGAAAACTAACTTTCCTCTTTTTGTCCTTAAATGTGTAGGGCTGGGACAAGACTTCAAACATGGTGGAAGTAGTAATCTGCTTTTGAGGAGACTCCCCCTCCCCATGCCATTTCCTGCTCTACTTGTTGCTTGGGAACATGTTTATCTAAAGGTGGTAACAAGAATAAACAGTGCAGTTCCTTTTGGCTCTAGATATATGTTTGTTCTGATTTATTAGATAATCATCTCTTTTTCACTACTACAGGCTGTATTAAAAAGTTTTATTTTTAAAAAATTAAAACCATAATTGAAAGGGATAATAAAATACCAACACAAGGAAAGCTAAATGTCAATAGGATTCACCTGCTGTCTACCAGGGAAAATGCAACTATATCAGCCATTAGGGGTCTTATAAGAATTAGGAAGCAGTGACTTCTGTTCCTGAAAAGCTTACAACCTAAACAGAACACAGATAATGTGAAAAGAACCAAAGTGGATGGGTTTTGGTGGATGAGAGGTTACTAGAGGAACTTCAGTCAGCATGTCTTGGAGAGGGTGGTGTGCACAGGTTGGACTAGTATGGGGAGAGAGTCTAGCCATGTAGGACAGCACAGTGACGGCACTGAAGTCGAGAGGCAGGGCTGACAAATTGATTTCTTGTATTAACTAAAGCAGTTAATAAATAAGAAATGGGAAGAGAACTGGGAAACGCATACTGTGAATGTCTTTGAAAGGTAGCCAAGCTAAGAGAGTCCACTAGATGTAAGCTCCATGGGGACCTTGCCTACCCTGTATTTTTTTTTAATGTTTTTTATTTATTTATTTGTTTATTTATTTTTATGTCTTTATTGGAGTATAATTGCTTTACAATGTTGTGTTAGTGTCTGCTGTGCAACAAAGTGAATCAGCTGTAAGTATACATATATCCCCATATCCCCTCCCTCTTGAGCCTCCCTCCCACCCTTTCTATCCCACCCTGTATTTTGATTCACTGCAGTTTCTGTTTTGTGAACTGAGCTGGGTTCTTGGGTGGTGTGGAATCAGATGTTGAACACAGGCCCTGACCAGCAAAGCAGAATTTTAGTTAAAACTCGTTTGTGGTACATTGCAAAGGATGTTTTAAAGCTTAGATAATTAAGAAACCAGAATTTAATTATATATAAGTAAGTGAAAAAAGTTGATGGATCCTGGGTCAAAGAAATGCTATAGGTAGTTAATGAAGATAATGAAATTGAGTACTTAAGAAATAAACTAGTAGAAGTTTTCTAGTTAGTGAATTTACTAACTTGATTTTTTTTTTTTGGAGGAAGTGATCATAATTTATTTAATTTATTTTTTATACAGCAGGCTCTTATTAGTTATCTATTTTATACATATTAGTGTATATCTGTCAATCCCAATCTCCCAGTTCATCCCACCACCATCACCATCCCCCCCACCACTTTCCCCCCTTGGTGTCCATACGTTTGTTCTCTACATCTGTGTCTATTTCTGCCTTGCAAACCGGTTCATCTGTACCATTTTTCTAGATTCCACATATCTGTGTTAATATATGGTATTTGTTTTTCTCTTTCTGACTTCACTCTGTATGACAGTCCCTAGGTCCATCCACGTCTCTACAAATGACCCAATTTCATTCCTTTTTCTGGCTGAGTAATATTCCATTGTGTATATGTACCACATCTTCTTTATCCATTCATCTGTCAATAGACACTTAGGTTGCTTCCATGACCTGGCTATTGTAAATAGTGCTGCAATGAACATTGGGGTGCATGTGTCTTTTTGAATTATGGTTTTCTCTGGGTATTTGCCCAGAAGTGGGATGCTAGGTCGTATGGTAATTCTATTTTTAGTTTTTTAAGGAACCTCCATACTGTTCTCCATAGTGGCTGTATCAATTTACATTCCCACCAACAGTGCAAGAGGGTTCCCTTTTCTCCACACCCTCTCCAGCATTTATTGTTTGTAGATTTTCTGATGATGCCCATTCTAACTGGTGCTAACTGTTGATTTATGAAGCATCAATTCTTTCTCCTGACTTACTCCTATGACATGAAATAGAACCATATATTTATGGTTTTATGTCCTTCGGAGTTAAAGTGTGTTTCATTAGGGGGAAGATAACTGTCTCAAGGTTATTTTGAGAATGAATGTGTTGAGTGGAGAGCAACAAGAAATATTAAATAAGCAAAGAGAGAGGGACAGTGGGTATCAGTGCAGAGCCCCTGAACTGAAGGAGGGCTAGGGAGGAAAATTCCAGGATGAGCTCTTGAGGTACTTCAAGTTCAGAATTAAATATTCATGGGGGATTTCAGCAGCTTAGACATCTGTTGAATAACAAATATCACTAAACATTTATCATCTCAGTATGATTCTAGGTTATGTAGAGGACAAGTTCAAAAAAGGAAATCATGGAGAAGCAGTCCTGGTTTTGTTTCTCGCAAGCAGGGAAGGAAACATAATTCACGGTTGATGTGGATTTAGTATTTACTCTTCACAGAGTTGCCTTGAGTGCTACCCTGGCACTCAAGTTCACTCACGTAGGATATTATATATTCAAATGTTCCAATGGTTTTCAGACTGTGGATTGTGATCCTAGAGGGTTCTTGAAATGGATTTGGTGAGTTGAAATAGTATTGGGAAAAAAAATAGAATAAATAAGATATCACAGTGTATTGAATGTATTAAGGGAAAATATTGTTTAATGCAACTTGTTTCTGTTTTATAAGTATGCATGAATGAGTAGACAATATTGGATTGTAAAACAGTTCTTACTGTGAGTCAGGGTCAAATATGTAAAAAAAAAAAAAAATCACTGTTTTTTCAAGAACTGTAAAACAAAATGAGTATGTCATTTGATGAATTAAGTTGTGTCTGTCTAAGATGTATGTGGTGAAGCCTGATTAAGTTTTCTTCGGGCAGGTGAGTGGGCAGGTGCATGGGGAAGAGAAATTCTCTGGTGCCACAGAGATGTTTTGAGGTCACAGGGTTCTTTGGCAAGTGGCACATCGCATGGGTCCTGTGAGGCAACTGACATGAAGTTCAAGAAAGAGAATAGTTCTTGAAAGCAGATATTTTCTATGTGAACTCCTATACTTCCGAAAGAAACAATGTCTTTTTATTTTGTTCTAGTGAGAATATTTCAGAGTTTTGGAGCAGCATAGCTTGGTTGTTAGAAAAAGGAGGATTTAACTAAGTGAGCAAGTTTGAAGCAGAGCACAGGGCATCTTATAAGGTTAGCTGAGGATAATAAATAAACTAGACAAAGTTTCAATATATCAAGAGGAAAAAAATTTAAGTTACTTATAGGTAGGACATTTAAAAATGGATTTCAAAAAGGAAAATACAAATGAGTCTCTGAAGAATAAGACTTTGATGAAACTGGAATCATCTACTATGTGGTGCATAGTAATTTCTCACTTCGGGATATGTTTATATACTGAGTGCACAAATTATCAAAAAATGTGAATTAAATTGAATCCTATGTTGAGTAAACTATCATGTAAATTAATTTCTTGTGCAAGTAATGGTTCGGTATTTTATTTGAGATAACTTATTTAAATATGCATTGCGTTTGATAGATCCTGTGTTACTTGATTCAAGCTTTAAATTATTTAATGAATGGTGTTTGTGAATGAGGAAGTTAGGGGAAGTTGTGATGCTTCACTGCATATTTTTTATTTATGTGACTTACTGAATACAGTGATTCCTTAATAGATTGAAAGAACTGTATATCTTTCAAAGAAAACCAATATCACTGAAAAAGTATTGGAAAAATCCTCAAAATTAAATGAAAAACTAAGAATAAGTACATGGTGCTGGGTAAACTTAAAAAGTGTCAGGGCACAGCTATATGAACTCAGATTTCTTGCTTCCATTGGATATTGTCCTTTTCTTTTTTGCTGAAATACCAGCCATGTTAAATATTGTCAGAAAACAATTGAATAGGACTTCCCTGGTGGCACAGTGGTTAAGAATCAGCCTGCCAATGCAGGGGACACGGGTTTGATCCCTGGTCCAGGAAGATGCCACATGCTGTGGAGCAATTAAGCCCGTGCACCACAGCTACTGAGCCTGCGCTCTAGAGCCTGTCAGCCACAACTGCTGAGCCCGTGTGCCACAGCTGCTGAAGCCTGCACACCTAGAGTCCGTGCTCCGCAACAGGAGAAGCCACCACAATGAGAAGCCCCCGCACCGCAACAAAGAGTAGCCCCTGCTCGTCGCAACTAGAGAAAGCCCGCATGCAGCAATGAAGACCCAGCACAGCCAATAAATAAATAAATGTTCCTTTAAAAAAAAAAAGAAAACAATTGAATATTCAATGATAGTTTCAAGTTAGGTAGATTTTATTGCAGATTAAGGCCATGACTGCAGGATATGGCCACTTAGATGTCAGTTGAAAGTTTTGGCCATGATAATTAATTAACATCGGTCTGCCTGGCAACAGAGGAAAAGTCTAGGCAGACAAATAGATTGATTCAGAGGAACTTAAGTGGTCAAGTCCAGTAGAAGCCGTAGCTGGCCTTCTCTGGGCATCATATTAGCATTTTCCTTAGCTTCTGTGTCTGCCTGCACTCTGCAGCAGGCTGGATGTCAGGTCTGTGCTGCAAACATAGCCATTTGCTCCAGCTTCTGGTATTTGCTCACAGGGAGCCTCACCCATATCTCTGCCTTTCTCTCTCCTCTCTTCCTTTCTCTTCTTTCTGTGTGTGTGTGTGTGTGTGTGTGTGTGTGTGTGTGTGTCACACACGTGTGTGGGCAGGCTCAGACTAACTGATGGTGAAACTGGCAGCGAAGGGACACTCTTGGCTCTACCAGCTCTGCCTGTCATTCAGATATTGCACATCCTAAATCTGTTAGTTTTACAAAGAAGAAAAATGAAGCCATCTCTTACACTCAGTAGAGACAGGTGCTTGAGAAAAGAAAAAGAAGCAGAGAAAGCCCATCAGCGAAGTTTTTTATTACTTCTGCATCCCAGGCACTGTTCTAGGCCATAGTTTCACCCCCACCCTTGCCTCCTGTGATGCATTGGCTGGTTCAATGTCTGCTGTCAGATGAGTCATCACGCCCCAGTTGGCTTGGTGCTGTAGTCAACATTTATAGCCTTGGAATTGTTGCTTTGGAGCAAGATCATTGTTCCTCATCTGTCTCTCTGTGGGGAAGTGGTCTCCATGCTCCGGTTGTGATGGACCCTATAGCATGGTTTTCCTAAATTGGAATCTGCAGGTGCTGGGGACCCACCCCAGGGGTCACACCATGGTTGCTGGCCATAAAGTAAGATGATCTGGTATATGTGACTCTGGGAAATCTAAACAAATCACCCCTTAATTCAGTTTACCAGCCTGTTACTGAGTGCATAGCAAGTAGATGATCTGATAAAATTAAATGGATTATTTTGCTTAAAAGGTAAAGTGAGTGGAAAGTTTAGGTTGGCCTTAAGGGATTCCATATTTAAATTGTTAATGTGTAACAGTTGTTAATAATGTTGGGAAAAAATTTGGAAGGTAATTCATACAAATAATTGTTCTGATGTTGGGAATATAGTTATTTTTGTTTTTTTTCCCATTTTTCTTTAATGTTTCAGTATTGCTTATGTAATAATAGTAATAGTTTTTAATAATAATAGAACTGGTTTTGTTCTTGTGAGGAAAAAAAGCCCAAGTTGAAAATTACACATTTATAAAAGTAAAACCATGCCTAGATTCTTGATCTTGAAGAATCTTTGAAAGAACAAACCAAAAAATCCAAAAAACTTAAAATGTGGACTTTTTATGTTAATTTTTTCTGACTATTGTTTGGAGTAACATTGTTTATTTTTTGAATATCTAATATTCATTGAGCACATATTACTTTTAACAATTTAAAATATAAATATGGATGGTCTTCTAACTAGGATTTTGTTAGTTTTTTTTTAGTGATTTTTACTATAAACATTTCAAACACATTCAAAATTAGAGAGACTATTATAATCAACAACCATATACTTATCATTCAGTTTCTATACACATTTTTTAAAAAGCTATTTACAAAAAACTGAACACGTAATAATAGAGTTCCCATATTACTCACCCTTTCCCAACATCTACGCACATATGCAGTTGCCCTTATTATTAACATCTTGCATTAGTGTGGTACTTTTATTAGAATGAATGGACAAGTATTGATATTATTATTACCTAAGGACCATAGTTTACATTAGCATTCACTCTTTATGTTGTATGGGTCTAAGGATTTTTTTTTTTTTTTTTTTTTTTTTTTTTGTGGTACGTGGGCCTCTCACTGTTGTGGCCTCTCCCGTTGCGGAGCACAGGCTCCGGACGCACAAGCTCAGCGGCCATGGCTCACGGGCCCAGCCGCTCCGCGGCATGTGGGATCCTCCCGGACCGGGGCATGAACCCATGTCCCCTGCATCGGCAGGCGGACTCTCAACCACTGCGCCACCAGGGAAGCCCGGGTCTAAGGATTTTGACAAATGCATAATGTCATTTATTCACCATTATAGTATCAGGCAGAGTAGTTTCACAGGTCTAAAATATACCCTATGCATCACTTAATAAAACCTTCTCTTCTTTTCTCCCAAACCCCTGGCAACCACTGATCTTTTTACTGCCTCTGTAGTTTTGCCTTGTCTAGAATGCTATATATAGCCTTTTCAGATTGGCTTCCTTCACTTAGCAATATGCATTAAGGTCCTTCCATGTTTTCCTGTGGCTTGATAGCTCCTTTCTTTTTATTACTAAATAATTAGACCATTGTATGAATTTGCTACAGTTTGTTTATCCATTTACCTACCTAAGGACATCTTGGTTGCTCCTAAGTTTTGGCAGTTATAATAACACTGCTGTAAACACGTGTGTGCAGGTTTTTGTGTGGACATAAGTTTTCATCTCCTTTGGGTAAATATCAAGGAGTGTAATTGCTGGATTGTATGTTAAGAGTACATTTAGTTATGTAAGAAACTGCCAAACTATCAATATCTTCCAAAGTTGCTAAACCACTTTGCATTCTCACCAGTAATGAATAAGTGAGTGTTCCTATTGCTTCACATTCTTTCCAGCACCTAGTGTTGTCAGTGTTTTGGATTTTGGTCATTCTGATAGGTATGTAGTGGCATCTTGTCGTAATATACAGTTTCCTGTGACATATAATGTGGAGTTTTTTTTTTTTTTTTCATGTGTTTGTTTGCCACCTGTGTATCTTCTTTGGTGAGGTGTCAGGATCTTTGGCCCATTTTGTTAAGTGGGTTGTTTGTTTTCTTGTGTTGAGATTTAAGAGTTCTTCGTATCTTTTAGATGCAAGTTCTTTATCACATATGTGTTTTGCGAATATTTTCTGCTAGTCTGCAGCTTATCTTTTTATTCTCCTAACAGTGTCTTTCACAGAGCAGAGTTTTTAATTTTAATGAAGTTCAACTTATCAATTTTTTTCATGGATTGTGCTTTTGATGTTGGATCTAAAACATCATTGCCAAAGCCAAAGTCATCCACATTTTCTCCTGTGTTATCTTCTAGGAGTTTTGTAGTTTTACATTTAGATCTAGGATGCATTTTGAGTTAATTTTTGCAAAGCGTGTAAGATCTATGTCTAGATTCCTTTTTTTTTTTTTTTTTGGTGTATGGATGTCCAGTTGTTTGAGCTTCATTTGTTGAAAAGACTGTTCTTTTTCCATTGAATTTCCTTTGCTACTTTGTCAAATATCATTTGAGTTTACTTTTGTGGATCTATTCTGGGCTGTCTGTACTGTTCCATTGATCTCTCTTTTGCTAATGCCACAGTCTTGATTACTGTAGCTTTATACTAAGTTTTGAATTTGGCTAGTTTCAGTCCTCTGGCTTTGTTTTTCTCTTTCGATACTTTGTTGGTTATTCTGGGTCTGTTGCCTTTCCATATAAACTTTAGAATCAGTTAGACAAAATTACTTGCTGAGATTTTTGTTTAGGATTGTATTGATTCTATAGACCAAGTCGGGAAGAATTGACATCTTGACGATATTGAGTCTTCCTATCCATGAACATGGAATATCTCTCCATTTATTAAGATCTTCTTTGATGTCTTTCATCAGAATATTGTGGTTTTCTTCATTTAGATCTTGTACATATTTTGTTAGATTTAAAGCTCAATATTCACTTTTTGGGGCTAATGTAAATATTATTTTTAATTTTAAATTCTAATTGTTCTTTGCCGGTATATGGGAAAACAACTGATTTTTATATATTAACCTTGTATCCTGCAATTTTGCTATGATTTCTTATTAGTTGTAAGTCTTTTTGCTGATTATTTGGGACATTCTACATAGATAGTCATGTCATCTATGAACAAAAACAGTTTTATTACTTTTCTATCTGTATACTTTTCATTTCCTTTCCTTGTATTATTGCATTAGCTAGGATTTCTAACATGATATTCAAGAATGGTGAGAGGGAACATCCTTGCATTCTTTCCAGTCTTGGGGGAAAGCCTTTAAGTTTCTCACCTAAGTATGATTTTAGCAGTAGGTTTCTTTTAGTTTTTCTTTTTTTTTAATCAAGTTGAGGGAGTTCCCCTCTATTCCTAATTTACTGGGAGTTTTTATTATGAACGTGTGTTGGACTTTGTCACATGCTTTTTCCACATCTATTGATATGATCATATGATTTTTTTTTTCTTTCAGAGTGTTGATGTAATGGATTACATTAATTGACTTTCAAATATTGAACCAGTCTTATATATCTGGGATAAATCCCAAGTGGTTGTTTTATAATTGTTGGATTCAGTTTTCAAATATTTTGTTGAGGATTTTTGCATCTATATCCACGAGAGAAGTAGTTTTCCTTTCTTGTTATATCTTTGTCTAGTTTTGGTTTTATGGTAGTGTTGGACTCATGGAATGACTTGAGAAGTATTCTTTCAGCTTCTGTTTTCTGGAAGAACTTGTAGAGAATTGTTATTATTTCTTTCTTAAATGTTTAGTAGAATACACCAGTGAAACCACCTAGGCATGGTGCTATTTTTTTGGTAGATTTTAAATGTCCATGTTATTAATGTCCATGTTATTAATGTCCATGTTATTAATAGTGATGAACCTAATTTTATTTCTAATATGGTCATTTGTGTCATCTCTCTCTCTCTCTTTCTCTCTCTCTCAGTTAGCCTGGCTCAAGGTTTAGTAGTTTTATTGTTCCTTTAAAAAAAAAAAAAACAGCGGGCTTCCCTGGTGGCGCAGTGGTTGGGAGTCCGCCTGCCGTTGCAGGGGACGCGGGTTCGTACCCCGGTCTGGGAGGATCCCGCGTGCTGCGGAGCGGCTGGGCCCGTGGGCCATGATCGCTGGGCCTGCGCGTACGGAGCCTGTGCTCCACAATGGGAGAGGCCGCTGCGGTGAGAGGCCTGTGTACTGCAAAAAAAAAAACCAGCTTTTCGTTTTGTTGATTTTTGTTTTCCCTCTATTGCTATTCTGTTGCTAATTTTATTGGGTTCTGTTATAATATTTATTATTTTGTGTTTTCTGTTTGCTTTAAGCTTGTATTGCTCTTCATTTCCCTAGTTTCCTAAGGTGTAAGCTTAGATTATTGATTTCAGATCTTCTTCTTCTCTAATATTTGAGTTCAGTGCTATAAATTTCCCTCAAAGCATTGCTTTCCACAGTTTTTAATAAGTTATTTCATTTTCATTTAGTTGAAAATATTTAAAAATTCCTCTTGTGACTTCTGAGACTCGTGTTATTTAGAAATGTGTGGTTTAATCTCCAAATATCTGGGGATTTTATATGATTCCATTTGCTCTCCACTCTTACATACCATTATATTTCTTTTTATTATTTTTAAAGTGTTTGCTCTGGAATCTGCAATATATTTACATTTACAACTAATGGAGGTCCACTTTCAAATAATACTATACCACATCACTCACAGTGCAGTCACCTTTATTCTGGGTATTCCCAGTTCCTTCCTCCTCTCCTTTATAACATTGCTGTCATTCATTTTACTTCTCTGTATGCTGTAATTAACCAATACATTATCACCTAATGGATAAAAAATCGTAATCTATTAGGTGAATTAAGAAAAAAAAGGAAAAAAATATTTTACGTTTATTTCTTCTGTTTCTTTTATGTAGGACTGAAGAACTTCTAACATTTTTTGCAAGGCAGGTCAACTGATGACACAATTCCTCACTTTTTGTTTGAGAAAGTCTTTATTTCTGTTTCACTTTTTTTTTTTTTTTTTTTTTGCGGTATGCGGGCCTCTCACTGTTGTGGCCTCTCCCATTGCAGAGCACAGGCTCCGGACATGCAGGCTCAGCGGCCATGGCTCACGGGCCCAGCCGCTCCGCGGCATGTGGGATTTTCCCGGACTAGGGCACAAACCTGTGTCCCCTGCATTGGCAGGCGGCCTCTCAACCACTGCACCACCAGGGAAGCCCCTGTTTCACTTTTGAAAGATAATTTCACTGGATACAGAATTTTAGGTTAGTGATCTTTTTCTATTAATAGTAAATGTTAAAGGTAAAATTAATTATTAACATTAAATATTAAAAGTAACATTAAATTACCTTTTTCATACAGTTCATTTTGCAGAAAACAAACACTATGAGTATACAGACAATAGACAAACTGGGTTTTAAATAAATAATAGTTAACTGGGTAGAGAGTGCTGTATTTTTATCAGCATGACATACATAAGTGCTTAATTGTCTCTTTCCTTTTATTTTCATTTGTAAATGAAATCTTGTCTGTGTATTGTTTATACTGCCATTCTTCCACATAACAGTATAGTATCCAAAAATAGAAATTGTGGAAATACAGTAAAGGTGGGACCGCTTCTTGTCCATTCGTTCACTTACCCTGAGAGGGACCACATGATGAAATTGTAGCCTTCCAATATGCCCAAGTGTTTGCTACTTTAAAATTTTTTTGCCAGTGTTTCACTTCTGAGTGTGTCCTATATGTAAATGTGTATCTATTGCTTATTTAGTATATATCCTAGTGGATGTTACAGATTTAAATAATTCTCTTTAAACTATTATATGCATGTTTCATTTTCAGAAGAAGGTAAAAGTGTACCGTTGAGTCTTCTATTATAAAGTGTAAGCAGAAGCGTAATATATAAATGAGTAGGAGGCATCAAATATTTGAGAGCCAGCTGCTTGTTATGGTATGAGATTGACTGAAGTAAAAATGAAACGTTAAGGCACAACAGACAAGTTAGGTAAGCATAAATAGAAAATTAAGGGATGTCATTGTCCAGGGTTAATTGCTGGGTTATAGAAGTAGTGGGAGCTATGAATTGAGGAGGTGGATACATCACTTTGGCAGCAGAGCTGGTCCCTATAGACAAATTTAGAGGCCCTAAATCAGGGAAACTCACCACAGTATCAAAGTGCTAAAATTAGAATCCAAAGTGCTAAGAACTAAGTTCCCTTTCCCAAGTTTCTTTCTCCAAGTTTTCTAAACAGTTTGTCCAGATTGTTGACCAAATGATTGATTAATTATTTACAATTTAATAGAACAGAATTAACTGTAGGCTGAATTAAGGGGTAGAAAATAAAAGATTTCTTACATTACAGGTTAAAGTGATGTACTCTGTAGATCATAGAGTAGTGAGCAAGCTTTCTGGTTCTGCCCACTTGAGAAAGTATCTTCCAAGCCTGATGGTTAAGGCAAGGGAATTGAAATACAACCCCTTAAAGTTCCTGGCTCTGTTCTCTATTAAATGTGGAGATACTGATGATGCTGATGGGTTAAGTTGATTAAATGACATGATGGAGATAAAGTAATTAAGTCAGTGTTTGTCACACAGCAGGTACTCATTAAATGGTCACTACTATTCAACAGTAGTAATAAAACCCAAACTCAGGTGTGTGCCACATAATTGTTTTGGGTAAAAGATATCTTTTTTGTATGTGCATTTTTAGTGAACGTAAGCTAGTAAGTGCAATGGCAGCTACTGTTTTGTTTAGAACTACTGTGTCATGCAGATGAAAAAGGACCAAAACTTTTTTTACTGTTAAGGAAAATGGAATTTATTTGTGAAAGAAAGCATTATTATTTGGAGAGCTCTATTTCTATATCTGTAATTTACATGGACCTCTACCAAAAAGTCATTGTAGAACCTCACCAGGGAAGCCCTGCGAATTTCAGCTCCTTCATTGGATGATTGAGCTGCTGCCATCTCCGTTGTTGTGGAGTTGATTGGAATTACTTTCTCTTAACTGGCTGAGCTCAGCTGGGTGAACTTCTCCCTGGTGCTTTTGTTTAGGATTATATCTGTGCCAGCTGGGCTTCATTTGGCATTCATCTGACCTTGCTCAATTTGAAATCATCTTTCCATCGGGGAGGTGAGGTGGTCCTAGAGGGGCTGAAAGTTGAGGAATGCTGCAGAATTGTTTTGTCAGTTTAGGGCATGATTTAAGTGCATATTGGTTATAATTCCTCTGTTCTTCACAGGGATCAGTGAGAACGAGTTCCTGCCTGCTGTCATGTGTTTGAAGAGCCATAGATGAAAGAAAGGAAGGCTAAGAGAAATTTATTATTGTTTTATTCTGAAAAGTTTCTCTTTCTGTTTTTGAAATAAATAGCTTGATTTGAACAGTTTTGTGCAGCAAACCTTGAAAACCATTAACATTTATTGTACTGGTTGATATATGCTAGTAATTGCTAAAATATACCTGGGCTTAGTTGATAAATTTTGTTCCCTTCTGGGAAGACCACATGCATTGATACCTCTGTCAACAAGCCTGCTATAAAGGCTGTACCTGGGTTTCCATCTACAGTAGGGGTAGGGGTGGAGCAACCCATACTGGGTGGTGATTGGACAGAGACATGGAAGCCCATGGGTAAGAGTTCAGAGCTTTCCGATTTAGTCACGGATTCAGTGGCTAGAAGCACTTTTGTTGAGAAGGATAAGGATGACTTAGGAGAGAAACAGTGACATTAAAGAACACAGAGTTACCCTCTTCCCCCTCTCTCCTCTGTGGGAGTAGTTGTCAATTGTAGCACTTAAAACATGCCTTGCAATTGTTTGCTTTTGTTTTCCTCATCTAAGCTCCATAGAAGTAGAAAACTATGTTTAACAGTGTGTTTGGCACATAGTAGGTCTAAATACATTTTGAATAAGTGAAATTATATGAGCAACTTTCTTTATATTTTTCCTACCTCCAGTTATAGAGTCAGAAAATAGTGTTGGGGGTTTCTCTTAGTTAGCCAAACCATTTAATTGTATGCTAACTGTAACAAAAAATAGACCTGTATTTACATCATTAATATAGTGGCCAAAGGATGTTTGGTAACTTTTAGATGACATGACAAACTTACTCAGTAAGGGTAAACCCTGGATCTTGGCATTCAACAGATATTAGTAAATATATATCCACATTTCAAGAGGTAAAAGGAAACCTGTGCATCAAGAAGTTGAAAATTAAAGCACAAGAAAATCATGGCAACTACCAGTTTAGGAGATGGTCCCCCTGTTGTGAATTTGGTCTGGTTTGGGAGAATATGCCTGATGCTCATGTAGTCAAGGGAAGGGTTAGACTGAAGTTACATTTCTAGCTTATGAAGAGAGCCTGCTGTGCCTTGTCATCCTCTAGACATGCTTCGTGTCAGTTTACTCATCACTGAGAGAAAACGAAGTGTCTGTGCGCCTCAATTTTATAGCTAAATGAAGCTAACTTTCAAAAAGTAGTAATTTAAATGACATTTCCGAAATAGTTTACTTGCGTTCCTATTTAGCACAGGGTCTACTAGGTGAATCTCTTGATGCCGGGTGTGAGCGCACGAACATCATATGACACTGGTTTCTGTACAGCAGAGGTTGCCGGGGAGGTTACTGGGACCGTTGGCCCCCAGCATCCGAGTCCACGATAGTTCCTCTATTCAGTTGTTTACACCTTCCTTTTCTTTTTTGTCTGGAGTCATCCCTCTTGCCAGGTGTGCCTTGGCCTGGACCCACTCACACTGCAGAAAACAAGTTCAGTTTTCACTTTTTAATGACATACTTCACATGTAAAAAGGTACTTTAGAGAGTAAGGGCCTGGAGTTTTTTCAAGTGGCATTTCATTGAGGTTTACTTTCCCCTTCCTCTCATTATACAATGAATGGAGGTAGCTTTTACCTTTATGAGAATTGTATTTATTAATTATTATTAACAGTTAAATATCAAGACAGGGTTTATAAAGTCTGTAAAGTCCCTGATTAGTAGGTATGTCATCTAAATTTCAAATAAGATTAATGTGACCGAATACATGGGGTGGTAATTTTCTACTTTGGGAAGGTCTGATATACCGTGGAATGTGTAGCTGCATTTTTCACCTGGGTGTCATGATTTCCTTCATCGAGTGCACAGCAGGGAGAGAAGCTTGAAACTGAGTCATGGGTTTGCTCTCTGCAGTACATCTTTCTGCTCGCTGCTGAGCATTTGCAGCTGAATTCTCTTTAGGAGAAGATCAGCTGTCTTGCATTTGACCTCAGAGGTGCTTGTGGCTGTTAAACCTTGTGTATTAATGCTGCTGAGTGTGTGAGTGAGTGCAGAGATATCCTTTGACCAAGAATGGCCTCTTTAGGCTGGAATTTAATTACAGCTGGAAAGTCAGTGCTGCTTTCTCACAAGGAGATTTTTAAGAAACACTGAAGATGCACGTCAAAGCTTGAATTCCTTTCCTCTCAAGGACTATCGGAATGGCATATGTCTTTGATTAAACCTCATGCAAATGCTGACATAGGCCATGTCAAATAAATTGGAAATTTTGAATTGCATTTTTTTCCTTGAAGTGGGTTGCTTAAATAATAGTTTATTTTTACTCTTTTTTTCTGTATAATTTTGTGCAGTCTTTCAATATTTTTTCATCTTTCAGTATAATGGCTTTTTTAATACTCTTTAAAATAAGGAGTGATGCTTTGCCTTACAATATAACCTAGATTTACATCTTTGTGTACTTTTTTTTTTTTTTTTTTTTTTTTGCGGTACGCGGGCCTCTCACTGTTGCGGCCTCTCCCGTTGCGGAGCACAGACTCAGCGGCCGTGTCTCATGAGCCCAGTCGCTCCACGGCATGTGGGATTTTCCCGGACCGGGGCACGAACCCGTGTCTCCTGCATCGGCAGGCGGACTCTCAACCACTGCGCCACCAGGGAAGCCCTTTGTGTACTTTTAAAGGTTTGAAGTCAAGACTAAAGAATTTTATTCTAGTGATTCTAAATAACTGGGAAGATCTCTTCATTTTGCTGGATGTCCAGCTCTGGTCTATGGAATGTGCTGTTTCTGAGAAATGGGTTCTTGAACTTGGTGAGACTGGCTTTTGTGGGCCACTTTGAGGGCACTGGGAGCAGGTATGAGTGGGAGTTTTCTGTTTGGGCCACTGGGTGCGTAGAGCTGGCTTTTGCTGAGTCTCTAAATAAATCGCTGGCGAGAAGAGAATCTTCGTGTAGCCAGCTGCCCAGTTCAGTCAGTAGTTATGTGAATGCCCGGTTCTACTTGGTGAATATTGTATTTCATCAGGTCTTTGTTCAGAAGTTGCTTTCTCAGAGACCCTTCCCTTACCATCTTAGAGTTGAATAACTTCCTTGTCTCACCCCGCACCCCCCCCCCCCCGCTTTCTCTGACCTCCCATGTCGCAGTTATCACCAGCTAACACACTGTGCATTTTATTTCATGTTATCTTTCCGTTAGAAGGTAAGTTCCATGAGGGCAGGGGGTTTTATCTCTTGTCTACTGCTGAATCCCAGTAGCTGAGACAGTGCTAATAAATGTTGAATGGATGATGATTGAATAGCTTTCATTGGTTAGAAGCAGATAGAGTCTATAATCTCTACCCCTGCAAACTCTTACCAGGAGGTATATTGCCTCAGACCAAATTTAGCCAAAACTGTGGGCCTTTAATCACAAGTAAGAGCAAACAGCCACGTTTGGCTGGGGGAATTCCTCATATAGGTCCCTCAGTTACCATGATTGACTTCTTGGGTGAGACTTTTTCTCTAAGTCAGATGCTAGGACATTCTTGGGACAAGATCGGTAGGTCCTGTGATCAGTTTAAGTGGCCAGAATCTGACGTGGAGACAAGCCAAGGGGCTCTAGATGTGGAGAGCAGGGCCCGTGGCATAGTGAGTGTGTTATTCCTTATTCATGAGGAGCTTTTACTCTTCTGTAAATCAGACACTTACCTGAAGCAGCAATGTTACCAATGGAAAAATAATGCCTAATCTTTTTTATGGTGGCCCTAAAATCTTGAGAGATACTTTATATATGAATTATCTAACATCAAGGTGTTGATTCACCTAAGACACTTATTATGTTAATTAACTGACCCCCAAATGTTGTCAGATTAACTTATTCACAAACTTCATTTTACTATAATGAAATATAATGAAATATTTATAATGAAATATTTAATTTCACCACAAATCCAGTGTAACACATACACATGTAAGCTTGGGATTTAGCATGCACTCAGTTTATACAAACCAAGTGTAAAAATAGCAGTTAAGAGCTCTGATTCTGTAGTCTGACTGCTGGATTCAGATTTAGGTTTACACTCTTACTAGCCAGGTGACTTATGGCAAGTTACTTAATATATCCAAGCCTCAGTTTCCTTATCTATGATGTGGAGTGAAAGCACTTAACTCATAAGGTTGTCCTGAGGAGTATGTAAGATTTCTTATAAAGCCCTTGGCAAAGTGCTTAGCACATAGTAAGTGCTCAGTAAATGTTAGCTTAAATTTATTCACTTATTAAAGGTGTTTTGTGTCTACAGCACTCTAGAGTAAATCCAAATTCTAAGTACATACTTTGGCTATGAATGGATTGGTGAGTGGGATCCCATAGACTGAGATTAAGAAAAAAAATCCCTAAGGGATCAAGCTCTCCTTATATGTTTAAAATGAACTTTATTTACAAAAATTAGATGCACACACAATGGTTTCCAGAAAACCCCTTAAGTAGTAAAGAAACTATTGCAGCAAAAGCAAAGGTTTTAGTATTGTTCTTTTTTTTAAATGATCTTTGTCATTAAACCAAAGGATTTAATGCAATCTGGAATGCTTTATTTAGCTATCTGATTTTTAACCTCTGCTGAGACTAAGAGGAAGGTGAAAAGGGAAAATGGGGCTGAATTTCCGGCTTTAAAGGAGCAGGCCTGAATACATTTGAAGGTCATAAAATATGTGGATATAATTTCCATCTCCTCTGGCTCTGCCTTCCTCTCTCTCCATGGTCCCTTCCCCCACCCTCTCTCTTCCCTAGGTCTCACACACACACTTGATCACGAAAGCATTTACTTTTAGAACATATCAAATTCCATGAATTTTTTTGTACTATTATATAACTGTAACAGCTATTATGTAAATATTAGCCGGATTATGCAGTAAAGTTTTTGTTCAATAAGGTAATGCTTGAGAACAGAGAAACTGCAAGATGACACCTTAATTCTCAATATTTAAAATCATCACTGAGGCCAATTTCATGAACATGAAACTCGTGGAGTGTAGTGAGGCCTGTGGATTCATCTTGAGTCTGGCATTTGTCCTCAAGTAAGTTCTAATTTTAAAAACACAATAGTAAATATTATATCCTATTCAATTTTGACTATGATTGAAGTATCCTACAGAATTTTTTTATTGTGCTCTAAACAAAAAAGCTTAAATTTCAAAAAGGTATTTATTAAATAGTATATAGCTTGTTCATAGAAGATAAAAAATTTCCTAATAGTGTAGACATAGAATTGTCTGCTGAAATGAGTTTTATTGATTCAACAATTTTTTTTTTATGTGCTGCCAAAAGTGGATCTGTGGATAAAATGTACTTTTGCTTTATCTCTCCCTCTGTCTCTGTCTTTCCTGGTAATGTGTGTTGGAAGAAATGTTCAGAAAGTGCTTGGCCCTAAATTAAAAAAAAAAAAAAAAAAAAAAAGTAAATCATGCAGTATGATGTCAACTTAATGCCAGGGGACAGTAGTGTTTCCTAGAGTCTTGCTGCTCAAAGTGTGGTCCGTGGACCAGCAGCATCCTGACAGCTTCTATTTAATGTACTGAGCTCATCAGGACCTTCGGTAAGCCTATGAAATCAAGATCAGTGTTTGACAAGGTGATCCAAATGCACATGAAAGTTTGAGAAGCACTTAGACCAGGGGTCCCCAACATCTGGGCCGCGGACCGCTACCAGGCCGTGGCCTGTTAAGAACCAGGCCACACAGCAGGAGGTGAGCGGCCGGTGAGTGATTGAAGCTTCATCTGCCGCTCCCCATCGCTCGCATTACCGCCTGAACTATCCCTCTCCACCCCCGTCTGTGGAATAATTGTCTTCCATGAAACTGGTCCCTGGTGCCAAAAAGGTTGGGGACCACTGACTTAGACTATATAAGAGAGTATAGTCAGGACAGTAAATAGTTCTCAAGCAGATGTGCAGTACAAAAGGGTAGTTTGATTTTGCATACCTTTTTTTAAAAAAAATAATTAATTAATTTTTGACTGCATTGGGTCTTTGTTGCTGTGTGTGGGCTTCTCACTGCGGTGACCTCTCTTGCTGTGGAGCACGGGCTCTAGGCGTGCGGGCTCAGCAGTTGTGGCTTGCGGGCTCTAGAGCGCAGGCTCACCGGCCATGGTGCACAGGCCCAGTTGCTCCGCGCATGTGGGATCCTCCCGGACCAGGGCCCGAACCCGCGTCCCCTGCACTGACAGGCGGACCCTCAACCACTGCACCACCAGGGAAGTCCCTGATTTTGCACACTTTTGATGGATCTGTGAAACCTGAATATCTTATGAGTTTGCTTTTTCTCACACACAAGTGTTTCTGCCATAATAAGACATATGTATTTCTGAAAAAGCTTACCATCTTCGGATATTGCGTGCACACACACACACACACACACACACACACACACACACACACCTGCAAGTATCAGGACTTACTGGGAATAAATAGAGTTAAGGGCACATAATTAAAAACCTCTGCCACTTTAACTAGAGCATCAAGAAAAACAAAGTGTTCTGATAAAAATACCAGCAGAATTACACTGACATTTGTACCCAGCACCAGTAGATCCCATGCAGCCTTAAACTCTGGGGCTCCTGCTTCCTTCAGAAAAATCTGCTCCATAATGTTGACTTCCTTAATTTTTGTTTTTAATATAAGCACTCAGAATCTGCATGTGCAGCTTCACCAAACAGCTTAATTCTGTGGGAAGTATAGTGGATATTGAATCAACCAAATCCACCTGTTTTTGAGCCGAAGGAAAGCTCTGCAGGATTTTTAGCTTTTCTCTTATACAGGTAAAACACTTTTTAATTGTGAAAAGGCCTGTCCCTGATGTCTTCAAAGTGTCATTGTATTGGAAAAAAAGAATCACACTCAAACCAGTGTGACTTTTATGTCATGCCTTATCTATTAATCATGAATAACTTAATTTACATTACAGAAAGACATAGCAGAATCGACTGAAGTTTTCCATTTTCTAATTTTTGCAGGTTCCAGTGTGATATGAAACCACATAGAAACGTTTCATTTAATGTATTGAGTTCATCAGTATAAAGAGTAGTCGGCTCACAGAAGTGGGATAGAAATACACATTAATGACAGTGTGAAATAGTTAAACAAAACAAAACAAAACACTGGATGTGAAACTTTCCTTCTGACCATTCAGGCTCCATATCCTCACTGTGAGGTGGAGAGTTAGGCCTGACAAAACAATCTGTAGTTTCCCATCTTGCTTTGATTTTCTCTTGTAAATACTTTTTTTGCCCTGGTGGCACAGTGGTTGAGAGTCCGCCTGCCGATGCAGGGGACACAGGTTCGTGCCCCGGTCCGGGAAGATCCCACATGCCGCGGAGCGGCTGGGCCCGTGAGCCATGGCCGCTGAGCCTGCGCGGCCGGAGCCTGTGCTCCACAACGGGAGAGGCCACAACAGTGAGAGGCCCGCGTACCGCAAAAAAAAAAAAAAGATTCCTTTCAATTTATATGTTTGGGGTTTAATGCTAAGCCATTGCCAGATCAAAAGAGTTCCTGCCCCTTCTCCTACTTTGGTCTCTCTTAGTCAGTGGAATCCCCCTTTTTGTCTCTGGCCTTTTCAGAGGCTTGCTAAACTCTGGAAGAGGAAATGCCAAAAATGACTCTAATGCAAAGTTACTTTACCATCATTTTCTCTTTCATTCCTTATTCAGGGAGAAATCTGCATGGAATCCAGTCTTTCAGGGGCTTTTAAGAGTTAGAAATAAGAAAGAACTGGGTAAAGAGGAAATGGGAAAAGAAAAGTCAGTGATAGGACAGTATCTTACTTACACCATTTAAGTGTTGTTTCATATATTATTGAGTCTTTCTTTACATAGGTAATGTGGAAAGACCATACATACAGTGTTCAGAAATCAAAAACGTAAAGGAAAACGGTTGAAAGAGAAGGTTAGTTTTCAGAGTTGGGACATGTTTTTCTAAAAAGTCATGGCCAACCATTTCTCCTGGGAACCATCTAGAGTAGGACAATGGGAGAGGACATATTGCAGTTAACCCAAGGTTTGATTTTTTTTGAAACCCGTGGCCTCAGTGGATTTGAGCAAGGAATAGGGATAGAGAACTCTCATTTTGTGGAGCTTTGTGAGCTTTTTTCATTCTCCTACTTCTCCATTTTCCACAGTCACCTCATAATTTCCTTCTTGTGGATCCACGCCGCGGGCTTTCTGATTATCACTTGAAGGTGGCTCTGGTGAGAGGGAAAACTTGTTGGAAATCCCCTGAGCTGCCTTCCTGGAATAAACCTGGGTTGAGAAATCGTGGGGCCCTGGGCACACAGCTGATGGCTGGTAGATAAATTGTGGAGTTGCTACTACCATTTTATCAAATGTGATAGACTGAGATTGGGTTGTACAGAAAGAGTCACAGCCCGGGAAGGGATCTTTGAGTGTGTGTGTTTTTCTAGCAATCCTTTTCTTCTTGCTCTCAGTGAATATTATAACAAAAACAAGAACAAACAAACAGCAAAATTTTTTGTAGTACCTTTTGTAGGAAATAGGGTGATTTTAAATACTTAGATCTGGAGAGAACATAATTTCTCTAAAAGGATCTGGATTTTTATTGCTATATCTAAACAGTTTGTTTCTTTTCAATAAAAATGTTATGTCAGTTTGGCATACATAAACTTTTTTTTTTTTTTTTCTGTTAAAAAAGGAAAAAGGGACAGGAGAAGCACACTTGTTCTGGTTTTCCTTCTACCTTTGATTAAGCCTTTACACATAACTTCCTGACTCCACAAAACACCAGGGATAGAGTAGCAAACTCAACAACACTTAGAAGAAGGACTCAGCTGAATCCAGAAATTGGGACATCCTACAATTTAGTCAAGAGTCAGTGTCTTGGGAAAAGAAGGAAAAAATGAACAGGGAACTATTCTATATAGAAAGGGATTTAAGAAATTTAAGTGAATGCAATGAGTAGATTTTACTAGGATCCTTATTTGTAAGCAAGTAGGAAACAAATCTTAAATTAATTGGAGAAATTTGAATGTGGACTAGCTTTCTATGATATTAAAGAATCATTATTAATTTTGTTATAAATGAGAATAGCCTTATGGTTATGCAAGAGCCCCCTGCCTCCCCTGTCCCCAGATGCTCACAAACGAGGCAAGTCCTTTTACCTCTCCCAGGGTCAGTTTCTGCATCTGTGAAATGAAGATGATTATTGTGGAGACTTTTGTAGGGTTGATGTGAAGATAGAATGAGATGGTATTAGCACAATCTGGCCAGGGATTCTTATGCTTTGTTGCTGTTATTGCTGTCATTATTACTATTACTATATGTTTCATCTATCATTTTAATTCTAACCTGAGCTTGTTCTTTAAAACTTTTGTGTGCTTCCCTATTAGTGAACATATTGGTGTCCTATTATTCAATACCTTGACAGTTGTCCTAAGTGGCCTGTTCCACTAGGCTTAGACATCTTGGCCTATCTTGGCCTATCTTTGTTCACTATTTACTGTTAGCACCTAGTTCTATACCAGGCCCAGTGACTGGCCCTGAGTAAATGTTTAATTGTTTGTTGAATGAATAAGCTCTACTTTCTGTAAAACTTATAGCAGAAAAATTAATCTTTATTGAAACACTTATTATTAGTACTAAATGGTAACGGACTTATACTGACCAAACTGCTGGGTGAGGATTTAAAAGGGGCCCATACTCTAGCACTGTAGTGGACACTGGTGTCTGGATCCTCACGTTAGTGTTTCAGTCATTCACTTTTTACCCATTCAGGTCCCTTTTCCTTCTTCTTCCTCAGAAAGTACTCCTGTGGCCATTTCTTTCTAATTAGATTATAAACTCTTTAAGGGTGAGAGAGAAATCATATTAGACTCCCTTCTAGTGTCTTGCACATAGTAGGCAGATTCTAGATGTCAAAAGAGGACTCTGTTTCTGCACTGGAATTGTTCTTGGATATCTTGATGGGGAGTTAGGAGAATATTTGCTGTAAGAAATGATTTTACGTGCTTAGAGAACTTGTTTAGTTGTAGAGATATTGGGCTAGCCTGTAATTTATAGCTGTTAATATTGATCTGATTATAATTACAGTGCTTCAGAGGCAATTGTTTACCTATGTTTTCTCTCTTCATCTTGAATATTAATAATTGGGGGTGAGTGGGAAAGAGACATTTCTTTAATGTAGACTGGCATCAAGCGTAGAAAGAGCTGAAAGCCATTGAAATAACAAGAAGAGGCTAGACGCTGATACTTCAGAGATGCAGTCTGTTCAGGACCTCACAGTACTGTGATTAGTGAGGGAAATGTTTAAGTCTGAATCTAACAGCTAAGTGTCAACTTTGTTTTAGGTTTAAAAGAGTATCCACGTAAAGGATCTGACATTAGCTTAAAGATATAAAACGAGTGTAACTCAGTAATTCTAATGAATTTTTTTTTCTTTTCATTTGTGGTTCAATCAGAACATTGCTTATGGGCATTTTATCTTTTTTTTTGTATAAGGAGAGGTTTTGATTTTTATCCATGAGAGTAATATGTGTGAAGCTGGTAAGCAATATGTTCCCCTACATAAAGTGATAAAGTATGTTACAAAATTACTGCTGCTACTACTAACTACCAAAGATAAATACAGAGTGGAAATATTATGTTACAAGTAAAGTGAACATGCGGAAATCTGTATTATTACGTTTCAAGTTTGGATATTTTGTTTTCTTTTTAAGAAGAAGCAGAGGAGAAAAAAAAAAAAAAACTATGCCTGTTGCATTTCATGCCAAGGTCAGTTCCTCATATTTTGTCTGACTGTTTAGTTTAATAACACTCAAGCATAGAGGCAATCAGGAAGATACTTTCCTTGGTAAATCCATAGTTATAAAGAAAGCATGTACTTCAGAATTGAAGAAAAAAGTTGCTTGTAACACCCAGACCTAGTTTGAGATATTTTTGAAAAGTGCTTATGCTTTTCCAGAATTCCAGGATTAAGACAAGGAAACACAAAATAGAAATATATAGATTTGGCTTATTCCTCCCTTAGGTTGAATTGTCTTAGATTCCTCTCTTTAAAAAAGAGGTAGCTTGTATTAGTTGTATAATTTGAGATTTGTTAACTGGTTATCTTTTGTCTGGTTATCTTTAATCACCTTTAGTAAGGTGATTAAAAAGTGAGAGACTGTTGACCTACGGTAAATAAAATGCTCTTGAATTTTACATCTATTTCAGGATACATTCACCTTCATAAACAATCTTGGTTTAACATGAACTCTAGGTTTGAAAGTTTGAAATCCTGAGAAATATTTTTTCTATGATTCTGAAAAATAATTCAAATTGCATTTTTTGCTGAGAAGGATAAAATAGATATATCATGATTGTTTTCTTCCTAATTGAGTTTCATTTGTGTGATTGACGCTAATAAAAATATTCTAACTTAATTCAGTTTATTAAAGCACTAAGGATATTTTGCACAGTGAAGTATGGTATGTAAGTCTTTTAGCCTCTTTCTGGAATTTTAATATAAAAATTCAAAAAGCGTACATAATTTACAATCTGTGTGTATGTATGTGTTGACTCCCCTGGCCCCCTTCATCTAATAAGCCCCTCTTTTCTTGTTCCATCTTGTAAACATGAGTTGCTTGTGGCTTGTGTACGGAAAATGCTGCCAGGAAGTAGGGTGAGCAAAACTTCTTTTCCCATGACCTTTACTCTAATGTTGTTCCAAGGGTTCCCTACTTAGAAATGCCTTGATAACCACACTCATTCCTGACACACCCCACCCCCGACACACACAAAACTGCGGAGTGCCATCTGACCCATAGTCCAGCTGCAGCTTTTTACAACACGAGTAGGGAAGGCTTTTACCTAGAGCAGTGAATATCTGTGAAAACATTTTGTGTGTGATATATTGCATGTGTATAGAAAATTAAAAAAGAATAAGTTACTTGGTATAATCCTGGAAGCTACAGGTTGACTAGTGTCTGTCTGTTTTTTCCCTCTAATTTTGGACTCGCTAAAGCTAGTTTGTATGTGTGTGCCTGTACATACTTTTGTATTATTTCTGGAAGTTTTGCTGCTGACAATGAAATCTAATTGCTAACACATACTTTAGGTTACCTTGTTCCGTGACATTTATCATGAATATATAAGTTTTTAAAAGAGCAGGTTATGCTGGTCACAATCCATTCCACCCTCTACCTCGTGATGCAGTGGGATATATGATGCACTACATTTCTTCCTTTGGAATAGAGGGGAGAGAAACATATTTGTTTGGAAAACACCAGGGCTCTGAATTTTTCTAAACTTCCCGCTAACACAGTGAAATAGGCAATAGCATTCTTTTATTATATATAGAAAATTGAGACTGCATAGAAAAGGTTAAGTAATTTGCTCAAGGTAACAAGAAGCTAGTCAGTCATGGAACTAGGATTTAAAACTGTTTGATGCTAAAATACTATTCTTTGCCATTTGATGATAATACTGTTCAAGCCACAAACATTATCCAGAAGGTTTATGGTCTACAGGCAAGTGAATGGAGGGTGGGCAGGAAAAAAGCCTAGAAGACAGAATTTATATATGGAATCATCCTTAAAGTGAAAGTGTCTGAGACCAGAAAGTGCAAGAGAAAAGGTTGGGTAATACCTGCTCCTGGTAGCTGCCCATCTGCTTCTTCCAGTATCAGACTTTGCTGCTCCAGGGAAGATTCCTGCAACCCTAACACTGACCCTGAGCCTAACCCTAGCCCTGACCCTGAGCCTGACCCAGATTTGGGAACTTATTGTGTTATTTAAAAACAATATATATGTAGAGTAAATGGAATACTTGTGGTGATACGTTATTTCCACTGTCCTAAGGAGGCAGAAGCTGTCAGGGTTCTGTATAAAGTGTAGTTTTTCCTGGAGCGATGACATGAGGCCTCATTCCACCTCCCTGGGCTTAGGTGGAAAGCAGGCAGGTTTATTTGATGGATTACAGACCACTTTGTGGAGTACACGTTATAAGAGAGGGAAGAAGGAGCCTTGCTCTTATAGATAGTGAGATGTGATGCCTTCTCAAAAGCTGCAGGGCGTGAGGGTTAAGTGTGTGTGAGAGGAGTGTGGGATACGGGAAACTCCACAGTGGACCGTTTCCTGTTCCGGCATATCCGCTGTGTCACTGACCTTTACACATCCCTTGGCTGCTCTCTGCAGGCCCTAGCCTGAACTGAAGAACACTGAAGGTTTAGCTTCCTTGTCCTGTCTCAGTTACTAGGAATCTGAATTATGGCCACACCAGTTAACAGCTCTGAGCCTGAATGAAAGTGTTAGAGGACCCATGTCCCTGAAATGCTGCCTGGAAAGCAGGTTTCTCTTGTAGAAGACTTTTTTTCCCCTGTGGTGTTCCATTGTGAAAGTAGAGGTTAATTTTGATAAAACAACTTAGTATGGGAAGTACTTCTATTAAGCTGAAAATGTCATTTTTTCTTTAACCAAGTTTAGAACATGAATTACTTTGCATTTGTACTAGTGACTGCAGGGTGCAGTTCTGGGATGCCGGGGCTTAGAAGGAAATCCACCAGGTGGTCTGCTTTAATCTGAGACTTGCAATCTTTTTATTTTTTTGAGGATTTAAAAAAAAATAAACTTTAGAGGAAATCTTAGTGATCTTCTCAGGAAACAGAAAGTAAAGGGCAGTTGTCCTAAAATTATAGCTAGTCTTCCTCCCTTTTGTTTCCCTAAGCAGGCTCATACTCATGTTTCAAACCATCTCCTTCTTTCTCACTGTGAGTCAGATACTTTCATCACACCAATCCTATTAATGAAAATAATCTGCTTATTCTCTACCAGGCTATTAACTCCTGGATGAGAGAGAAGGTCTTATTTTTTGTATAACTTAATAGGTAGGCCTTTGTGTTTATAATGTTAACTGATTATCATCGTTGAACTAGAATCAGTGTCTTCCTTCATTTCTTATGAAAGTTTGACAGGAAGCTGGCTTTGGGACTGAAATGGCCATAACGTCTCATTCAGTAACTACAGTTTGCAGTTGGCTGTCCTGCAAGAACACAGTGCAGGAGTGTGAGATTCCGAGAGCTCTACTTCTCAGTGCTGTGTATAGCTGAGGTTTCAGGCATGTAAACTGTGGTTGGTGATGGTAATATATTTGAAGGGCTTTGAGGCTCCTTTGGAAGGAACATGTTCTATAATTTGAAACAACAGATCCTATTAATTAGAAAGTCTTCTTGGTTGAATTACTGAGCACTTGTTACATGCCACACTGAGGTTCCCCCTCCTTAGGCCCAGAGAAGTAATTGCCTAGTAGTCACTCAGGGTCATGTAGTAATTAATGCCAGTAGAACTGGGACTACAACCCTTGACTTCTGACACTCTGTCCAGTTATGTGTGAGTAATAATCCAAAGTCTACATATTTTTAAGTCTCATGAGGCATAAATGTTTGTTGTGTTGGATGAGCATTTTAATTCTAAATCTTTAACCTTGAGTTAATTCCGTTTAGAACTACTTATAACCACATGATAAAATAAGTATAAATGAAATTTAAGTTGGATGATTTGGGGGACTTTCAAAAAAATCATTCTTATCAAATTGGTAAGGTTCTTGGAGCACTTAGCCATAGTAGTTTATTTGGATAAATACAGTCATTGTAAACAAGGGCACTAGTAGATTGTGGAGGAGCATTAAAGAATTATTCCTCAATTTAGTATTAAAACTGAGCACTGACCTAGAAAACAAAGATGTGTAAATTTTTAGTGGGGGAAGAAAGACTAAATAACAGATCTTTCATGTAACAGGTGTTAACCTTATGATGTAAAAAAGGTGTAGTCAAATGAGGATGGCCTATTTCATCTCAGAAACCAACTGTTACCTTAAGGAAATTTGAGTTCAGCCCATGTCCCTCTTTTTGTCAATTCCTCACTATCCTTTTTCCCTGGCTAAGTTCTATTCCATACGTGTAGGAAATAAACTGAAAATTTTAGTCTTTGATTACTTGATTCAAATTAGCTTTAAAGAAGATTCCTTAATAGCAGGATACATAACTGTATTTCTTTTCAGGTGTATTAACAAAATGTTAATTGTTTCTGTTGGTCAAGTTTTAGTTTCAGAGTATTACTTTCCATACATTCTCACAATATTACCCCATTCTAAACACCTACTACTGTTTCCCTACATGACTAAATAGCTCCATTCTTCCTATTACAAGCTAAACTTGCTTTTGAGTGTATTTTTTTTAAACTCTATTCCACACTATGCATTTGTTTTCATTAAAAAACAAACAAACAAACAACCCCCCCTGAAGTGTTATGCTTATCCTGTGTTACTCCACTACAGTATATGCATACCCAGTTTTAAAAAGGGCACTATTAGAGGGTCTTACTATATGCTTCTATTGTTTCAACTGTTTATGCAAAACTAAATATCTTTTATGTACCAGGCCCAGATCTATTTGTTGAACAGTGAACAAAAAAAGGCAAAATTTTGTGCTTTCATAGAAATTAATTTTAACTGGGGGAGATAAATCAGTGAATAAAATGTTATTGGTCAGGTCAGCATCATGGCAGTATGAGATGCTTTCTTTGTCTCTTCCCTTCAATCTGCAACCAGTAAAACATCCATAACTCAACAAAGGTTCCTCTGCCCAATACACCAGGGCACCAGATAGTTCCACACATCTGTACATCTAAAGGTGGGTGGACTGGAACACATAGAGGAGGTGGAACTGGGGGAAGAGTGGAGGTGGTGCCTGTGATCCTGGCCATGCTGGCTGGGCCCAGAGCCCCAGAGAACTCCACGGGTAGCAGCTGGGGAGGCGGTGTGGACAATTCCAGCTTGCTGGTTGCAGTGGCACCCATGGCCACAGGGAATGAGGGGGCAGCAGGGCCTGCAACCCTGTCCCTCCAGCCACAGAGGTGCCTGAGACTCCAGCCCCCATGCCTGCAGCACCAGTGCCTGCAAACCCCAAAACCCTGTGTGCAGCAGAGGTGCCCATGACACTGGCTGCCCCTGCCCATGGTAGCAGAGCCTGTGATCCAGGCCACTCTGGACATGGTGGAGGTGCCTGCCATTTTGGTGCCCAGGCAACAATGCCAGCAAAAATGGCAACGCTGGCAGCAACAAAGGCACTAGCGACCTTGGAGGCGCAAGCAGTGACAACGAGGGCACCAGATGACAAGAGGCAGTGGAGGGTGGAAAGTGCACATTCTCAAATATAACCAGAGGCAGTCAGGTAAGAGAAACCAAAAACCTGTGCTATAGTGCCACCTACCGAAAAACAAAAGAGAGTCTTCTAATTACTAACCTGTTGAGTTGTTAGAAACAAGTAAAAAAAGCTTTACCTGAAGAAGAAAGGTGTTTGCTACTTCAAATGCACTGGCCAGAGGAAAAACTCATTCAAGCACCGCGAAAAACCACAGTGCCTTTGTATCACAGAAAAGAAAATGGTAATTTCCTAGAAACCACACTTAAAGTCATACTATTGTGATATACTTATAGAAAATTCAAGATAGCTGTCATGAAGAAACTTAGTGAGCTACAGAAAAACTCAGAAATGTAGTTCAGTGACTTCAAAAGTAAAACTAATAAACAGAAGGAGTACTTTACCAAAGACATTAAAACTTTTAAAAAAGAAACAGAATTCTGGAGCTGAAAAACTCAATAAATGAGATGAACATAGTATTGGAAACAGAGAAGACTATATGGAAGAGAGAATCAGTGAACTCAAAGACAGAAATCTAGAAATGATACAGGTAGAAGAGTAGAGAGAGCTAAGAGCTAAAAAAAATGGAGAAATTCTATGAGAACTATTCATCTTCATTAGGAAGGGCATCATAAGGGTAGTGGATATCCCAGAAGGAGAAAAGAGGAAGGAAGCAGAGAGTTTGTTTAATAGCTGAGAACTTCCCAAATTTGGGGAAGGAACTGGATATACAAGTCCATGATGCTAATAAGAGACCACCTAATTACCTCAATGCAAAAAGACCTTCTCCAAAACACATTATGTTAAAACTTTCAAAAGTCGATGGCAGGGCTTCCCTGGTGGTGCAGTGGTTGAGAGTCCGCCTGCCGATGGAGGGGACGCGGGTTTGTACCCCGGTCTGGGAGGATCCCACATGCCGCGGAGCGGCTGGGCCCATGAGCCATGACCGCTGAGCCTGCGCGTCTGGAGCCTGTGCTCCTCAATGGGAGAGGCTGCAACAGTGAGAGGCCCGCGTACCGGAAAAAAAAAAGTCAATGGCAGAGAAAAAATTTTAAAGGCAGCTAGGAAAAAAAAGAGACAGTAACCTACAAAGGAACCCCCATTAGGCTATCAGCAGATTTTTCAGCAGAAACTCTACAGGTCAGGAGTGAGTAGAATGATATTTTCAAAAGTATTGAAAGATAAAAACTGGCAGCTAATAATACTCCATCCAGCAAAGTTATCATTCAGATATAAAGGAAAAATAAAGGCTTTTCCAGACAAACAAAATCTGAGGGAGTTCATCACCACTAGACCTGCCTTGCAAGAAATGTTGAAAGGCACTCTTCTACCTAAAATGAAAAGGCAAAAGTACACAAAACTTTGAATAAGGTGGTAAATAGACAAAGTCAGAAAATTGCAACTCTATTGGATTAGGTTGTTAAACGCCTAATTATAACATATAGGTTAAAGGTAAAACAGTAAAAATAACCATAGATACTTCAATTTGGTAACAAACTCACAAAATAAAAAAGGATAATTTGAGACAACATAAAAGGGGAAGAGGAAAAAGATGGAACCCGTATAGACAAATGAAGATAAGATGCTATGTGCAGAAAAAGGATCATATCTATAAGACATTTTATACAAACCTCATGGTAAACAACAAAAAAAAAAATATAGAGAAGAGACATTAACCATCAAGAAGAGGGGAAACTGGAAAAATATCACAGAATACCATCAAACTAAAATGGCAGACAGAAACACAAGGAAAGAAACAATGGAGATGTAGAGCAACCAGAAAACAAAAAATATAAAATGGTAATACTAAGACCTTATCTATCAATAATCACCTGAAATGTAAATGGATTGAATTCACCAATCAAAAGACATAGAGTAGCTGGATGGATTGAAACAAGACTCAACTATATGCTGGGTCCAGGAGACTCAGAGAAGCTCTAAGTGAAGAGATGGAAGATGGTACTCCATACAAATGGCAGTCAGAAGAAAGCAGGTGTAGCCATAGACATAGACAAAATAGACTTCAAGGTAACTTCAAGGCAAAAAAGGTAACAGGAGACAAAGATGGGTATATAATGATAAAAGGAACAATTCATCAAGAAGATATAACTTATTAATATATATGCACTTAACATAGGAGCACTAAAATATATAAGTAATTATTAACAGACCAAAAGGGAGAAATTTACAGTAACACAGTAATAATAGGGGACTTCAACACCCTACTTACATCAATGGATAGATTATCCAGATAGAAAGTCAATAAGGAAATAGTGACCTTAGATGAAACCACATGGGCTTAATAGATTTATACAGACATTTCATCCAAATGCAGCAGAATACACATCCTTCTCAAGTGCACATGGGACATTCTCAACGATAGACCATATGTTGGATATAAAACAAGTCTCAATAAATTTAAGAAAGTTGAAATCATATCAAGCATCTTTTCTAAACGCACTAGTTTCTATGAAACTAGAAATCAACTATAACAAGAAAGGTGGAAAAATCACAAGTATTTGGAAACTAAACAACATGCTACCTAACAACTATTGGGTCAATAAAGACATCAGAAAATTTCTGAAGATAAACGAAAATGAAAATAGGACACACCAAAATCTGGGGGATGCAGCAAAAGTGGTACTAAGAGGGAAATTTATAGCAATACAGGCCTATCTCAAGAAACAAGAAAAATCTTAAATAAACAATCTAACCTTACACCTTAAGGAACTAGAAAAAGAAGGACAAGCAAAGCCCAAAGTCAGCAGAAGGAAGGAACTAATAAAGATAAGAGTGGAAATAAATGAAATAAGAGACTAATAAGACAATAGAAAAGATCAGTGAAACTAAGACCTAGTTCTTTGAAAAGGTAAACAAAATTGACAAACCTTTAGCTGGACTCACTAAGAAAAAAGAGAAGGATCAGAGAAGTAAAATCAGAAACAAAAGAGGAGAAATTTCAATGGATACCACAGAAATACAGAGGATTATAAGAGAATATTATGAAGAGCTATATACTAACATATTGGACAACCTCAATGAAATGGACAAATTCTTAGCATCATACAGTCTTCTAAGATTGAATCATGAATAGAAAATCTGAATAGACCATTCACTAGTATGGAGATTGAAAACAGTAACCAAAAATCTCCTCCCCAAAATTCCAGGACCAATGGCTTCACAGGCAAATTCTGCCAAACATTCAAAGAAGATTTAATACCTGTCCTTCTCAAACTCTTTCAAAAAAATTGGAGGGAACATTTCCTAACTCATTTAATGAAGACATTACCCTGATATCAAAACCAGTCAAGAACAACACAAAAAAGAAAATTCTAGGCCAAAATCTCTGGTGAACAGAGATGCAGAAATCCTCAATAAAATATAAGCAAACCAAATATTTGACAAGATTCAACACCTATTTATGATAACTCAATAAAATGGGTATAGAAGGAACGTACCTCAACATCATAAAGGCAATATATGATAAACCCACTACTAACATTATACTCAGGAGTGGAAAACTGAAAGCTATTCCTCTTGATATCAGGAGCAATACAAGGATGCCCATTCTTGCCATTCTAATTCAATATAGTATTAGAAGTCCTAGCAGGAGCAGTTAGGCAAGAAAAAGAAACAAAGGCATCTAAATTGGAAAGGAGGTAAAACTTTCATCGTTTTCAGATGATATTTTATTCATAGAAAACCCTAAAGACTCCACCAAAAACCTATTAGAAATAATAAATGAATACAGTAAAGTTGCAGGGTACAAAATCAGTGTACAAAAATCTGTTGCATTTCTATACATTAACATTGAACTATCAGAAAAATTAAGAATATAATCCTACTTATAGTTGGAACAAAAAGAATAAAATACCTAGGAATAAATTTAACCAAGGAGGTGAAAAACCTGTACACTGAAAACTGTAAGACATTATTGAACAGAATTTAAGACACAAGGAAATGGAAAGATATTTTGTGCTCATGGATTGGAAGAATTAGCATTGTTAAAATGTCCCTAGTATCCAAAGCAATCTGCAGGTTCAGTGCAGTCCCTATCAAAATCCCAATGTCGTTTTTCAGAGAACTAGAATTTTAAAAAGTCCTAAAATTTATACAGAACTATTAAAGATCTTAAATAGCCAAAGCAATCCTGAGAAAAAAGTTCAAAGCCAGAGGTACCATACTCCCTGATTTCAAATTATACTAATAAACTGTAGTAATAAAAACAGCATGGTATTGGGACTTACTTGGTAGTCCAGTGGTTAAGAATCTGCCTTCCAGTTCAGTGGATGCTGGTTTGATCCCTGGTCAGGGAACTAAGATCCCACATGCCGCAGGGCAACTAAGCCTGTGCACCACAGCTACTGAGCCCACGTGCTCTGTGCCATAACTAGAGAGAAGCCCACATGCAGCAACGAGGAGCCTGCACACCACAATGAAGGACCCCACATGCCGCAACGAATATCCCACATGCTGCAACTAAGACCCAACACAGCCAAATAAATAAAATAAATAAATAACAAGAATTTAAAAAAATACATACTAATCTTTAAAACAAACAAACAGAACCAAAAAACAGCATGGTATTGACATAAACACAGACACACAAATCAATTCAACAGAATTAAGAGCGCAGAAATAAAGCCACACAATTAATTTATGACAAAGGAGCAAAGAATATACAATGGAGAAAGGATAGTTTCTTCAATAAATGGTGTATATATAACTGGACAGACTCATGCAAAAGAATGGAGTTAGACCACTCTCTTACACCATACACAAAAATTAACTCAAAATGTATTTAAAGACTTTAATATCTGAAAGTATAAAACTCCTAGAAGAAAACATAGGCAGTATGTTCTTCGGTGTAGGTATAAGCAGTATCTTTTTAGATATGTCTCCTCAAGCAAGGTAAACAAAAGGAACAATAAACAAATGGGACTCCATCAAACTAAAAACTTCTACACAACAAAGAAAACCATAAATAAAGTGAAACAGAGGAATGGATAAAGAAGATGTGGTACATATATACAATGGAATATTACTCAGCCATTAAAAAGAATGAAAAATGCCATTTGCAGCAACATGAATGGACCTAGAGATTGTCCACTGAGTGAAGTAAGTCAGAGAAAGAGAAAACTCATATGATAGTGCTGATATGCAGAATCTAAAATAAATGATACAAATGAACTTATTTACAAAGCAGAAACAGACTCACAGACTTAGAGAAGGAACTTATGGTTACTGGGGGGAAGGCTGGGGGGAAGGGATAGTTAGGGGGTTTGGGACTGACATGTACACACTGCTATATTTAAAATGGATAACCAACAAGGACCTACTGTATAGCACAGGGAACTATACTCAGTATCTTGTAAAAACCTATAGTGAAAAAGAATCTAATAAAGAATAGATATATGTATATGTATAACTGAATCACTTTGCTGTACACCTGAAACTAACACAACATTGTTAATCAACTATGCTCCAATATAAAATAAAAAGTTAAAACCACATTGAGCACAAGAACCCAGACACCCACCCCCCCGCCCCCACAAATAAATAAAAATTGTATTTTCAACTTATAAAAGTAAATGAAAAGAAAACCTACTGAATGGGAGAAGATATTTGCAAATTGTTTATCTGATTAGGGGTTAATATCCAAAAATATATAAATAATTCATACAACTCAACAACAAAAAAACAAACAACCTGATTCAAAAATGGGGAGAGGATCTGACGAGACATTTTTTTCCAAAGAAGATGCAAAGCACATGAAAAGATGTTCAAGGTCACAAATTATTAGGAAAATGCAAATCAAAACCACAACATTATCTCATGCTTATAGGCTATTATCAAAAAGGCAAGAAATAGCAAGTGTTGGGGAGGATGTGGACATGTATTGTTGGTGGGAATGTAAATTGGTGCAGCCAGTATGGAAAACAGTATAGAGATTCTTCAAAAAATTATGAAGAATAGAACTGCCATGTGATCCAGCTATTCCACTTCTGAGTATTTATCCAAAGAATACAAAAACACTAATTTGAAAAGATACATATATCTCAATGTTCATCACAGTATTAATCACAGTAGGTAAGGTATGGAAACAAGCCAAGTGCCCATGACGGATGAATGGATAAAGAAGATATGGTACGTGTGTGTGTGTGTATGTGTGTGTGTATATATATATATATATACACACACACATACACACACACACATGCACACACACAATGGAATACTACTCAGTCAGTCATAAAAAGAAAAATATGAAATCTTGCCACCTGTAAAAACATAGATGGACCTTGAAGGTAATATACTAAATGAAATAAGTCAGAGAAAGACAATGATTTCACTCATGTGGAATATAAAAAAAATAAACAAAATAAATGAATAAGCAAAATGAAAACAAACACATAGATACAGAGAATAGAGTAGTGGTTACCAGAAGGGATAGGAGGTCGGGGGGAGGGTGAAATGCATAAAAGAGGTCAATTGTATGGTGATGGATAGAAACTAAATTTTGGGTGGTGAGCACACTGTAGTATATACAGAAGTCGAAATATAATGTATACAAGAAACCAGTGTTACCTCAGTTAAAAAAATTATAAATCCAAAGACATATGTCATAGGTTAGATGGTGAAAATGCTACTGAGAAAAGTAAGTTGGGGAGGTTATTATAAGTTTGTGTGTGTGCTCGAGTTCATGTTCTGTAGGGGTGGCTACAGGTTTGGATAGTTACAGGGGAATGCCTTACTGAGAAGGTGACATTTGAAGACCCAAAGGGAGTGAGTGAGGGAGGGAGGCTAAATTTAGATAATTCAAGAACCAATTTCTTTTTTTTTAAATTTTTATTGGAGTATGGTCGCTTTACAGTGTTGTGTTAGCCTCCACTGCACAGCAAAATGAATCAGCCATACACATACAGATATCCCCTCTCTTTTGGACTTCCCTCCCATTTAGGTTACCACAGTGCATTAGGTAGAGTTCCCTGTGCTATACAGTATGTTCCCATCAGTTGTCTACTTTATACATAGTATCAGTAATGTATATGGGTCAATCCCAGTCTCCCAATTCCTCCCACCCCACCCCTTTCCCCCTTGGTACCTATACATTTGTTCTCTACATCTGTGTCTCTATTTCTGCTTTGCAAATGAGATCATCCATACCATTTTTCTAGATTCCACATATATGTGTTATTATACAATATTTGTTTTTCTGTTTCTGACTTACTTCACTCTGTATGGCACTTTCTAGGTCCATCCACATCTCTACAAATGACCCAATTTCATTCCTTTTTATGGCTGAATAATATTCCATTGTATATATGTACCACATCTTCTTTATGCATTCCTCTGTTGATGGACATTTAGGTTGCTTCCATGTCCTGGCTATTGTAAATAATGCTGCTGTGAACATTAAGAACCAATTTCTTCTTAACCTGAGGGAAAAACATTTAAGTAAATTCTCATTTATTTTAGTGATTTTTAACTAGCTGGTATACTATTATCACTCATCTTGTACTGCCTTTAGAATCTGGAGGTGATTCTCAATTAAGTGATTTGCAAGTTGACAAACTCTTCTCAGAGCTACTTGATTGGGGTTAGATAAAGTAGTTTCTTCAGTGTCTATAATTCTGCAGTTTGTTCACTAATCTTTAGTAGTCATGGAGCAGTTTGACATGCCAAATCACTCCAGTTTTTACTTACCAAAGTGTTTGGGTGAAAGGAAGTGGGATCTTGTAGAACAAGTAATGTAGAAGTTTCATAGATAAGGAAGTTAATACATACCTTTTGATTGACTAAATGAGCCTCTGTGGGAAAGTTTTGATAAAATGAACCACTTTGTTATTTTTTTCATCTATTGCATCATAACATTTTCAATAAGAAACTCATTCACTTGTACTTAACTGAGGATTCATTGCAGTTGCAACTCATGCAGGGTTAAAATTTACCTTTACTTAGGCAGACAGTTTCTCTAAGGTGCAAGTTCAAAGCACAAATGTTTGCATTTATATGTAATTGATATGCTGATTATTTATCAGGTTTACAATTCAGTAAAGCTAAAACCTTAAGGACTTCTACTTGGCCAATACTGCTTTACTCTTTTGGTTTGAGGGGTTGTGATTGAAGAAATACACCATTTAATTTAATTGAAATGATCTAATAAGTTAGATGTTGTTAGTTTGATATTCAGTGTAACTTTGCAGTGTTGCTATAGTAGCAGATTTTAGTCACTCATAGGCATGATTTCTAGGGATTCTCAGAGAGAAGTCTAGGTTATATCCTTCACTATTCTGATGTAGCTGAAGTTACTAAATTAGTCCGCTGAAGACAGTACTTACCTGTGCCCAGCCTTCTGTAACTAATGCACAAACGTTACTTCATTTACCATCAAGGTCGCTGACCTTGAATCACAATGGGCTGCCTCCCTAAACTGCATGGCATTGGAACTGAATGTGAGTCTTAGATTATAGAGAATTTTTTATACTTAAAAAGTTAAGGTCAGGGGGCATGTGGAGCAAACAGAAACTGTATACACAATTTCATTTCTCGGTTGTGTATCTCTTCCATGAGTTTTCTTTCTGAAAATACAGAGAGTCTATAGTGCCTGAATGTCTTGTTCACTATCTGGAGAGCCCTTGTTGAAATACTGCCCACAATCCCACGGTTACAGCATTTCTGGTGGTCTCAGATGGCTTTCACGAGCACACAGCTGATAGAAGCCCCCTTTAGCCCTTATTTTAGGCTTGGAGCCCAGAAACAAGCCCAAGGGACTGGGTGGCTTCAAGGCTTCAGCCCCTTTATATCTCAAAAGAATGAGAAGCTAAGCTAGAGAGAGCTGATTTCTTATTTCCCACTCTCATAATGGTTAGGGACAACAGAGATCAAATATTTCTGAAACAGTCTTTTCCTGGTGTTAGGTTTTTGTGGCATTCAAAGATAGGAAAAGACAATCGAGGCAATGCACTGTGTGCTGTTTGTTTTGTCAGGTTATTAGCTCCTTGAGGTTAGGGATAATGCTTTACTTGACAATGTCAGATGCTGCAAAAGATGCCATTGTTCAGTATGACTGGACGAAATATAAAATATAAAGATACACTGGGACTCAGGGAGCCAACGTTGTAGTTTTTATATTAATATCTCTAAAATTGGGTAGGGGGCTTACAATTTAGCAGCTTAGAATATATGAACTATGGTAAATCACCTTAAAATTTTAGTAGCTGAGGAACTAATAAGTTCTGAAGTAAATAAAAAATACCAGGTAAGAAGAGTTGCAAGCCACATATATATTTAAGTTTTAAATTGAAGGATGGCCTAATCATGGGTTGACTACATGCTGTCTGATAAAAGCCTGACATAAATTTTGTGTATAATTTCTATGAAAAGTCCCTTTTTTTGCAGCAATAAAATAATTAGAGACAATCTGTCTCCCAGAGTGTGGGAAGCTCTAAAGCCAGACATAGTTGCACAAGTTGACACAGTTGGAATTCCTCAGTTCTGATTGCTAAATAAAAGTCTCAGCTATTCAGAATCACAGCAGGCAGTTGCTGACTCTGTACATATGGTTTTGCATGCATGTTGGCAACTCAAACAGCATAGTATTTAGGTGAATGAGTTTTAGTTTTTGGAATAAAAGGTTGAGATTTATCTTCCTGTTTTTCGATGAGTATAATCAGTCACCCCTAAATAAAAATAAAATGTATCATATGTTTAAAGTATCTTCTTCAAAGCCACTTAAAACATTTTTACCAACAGTTAAACTAGTTACATAATGGAGATACAGTAAGATCCATAAGAATGAGGATTTTTTTTTTAAATGAGGAAATGATAAGAAAACTGTAAATGGTCTGGTAAAAAAAATATTTTTAAAAAATTTTTACTACTGAGCTAACCCCAGTATGGTAGAATTATAGGTGTAAGAGGATTATTTGTTTAAGACGGTATGGAAAGAGGAGGGTTGGCCTAGACATGGGAGATTAAGATTCCAGCTCCGATTCTATTGCTTGGAAAAGTCACTTAACTATGCACCTTAGTTTTCTCATCTGTAGAATGTAGGTAATTATCTACTCAGTCTGTTTGCCCAGTAGGTTTCTAGTGAGATAAGGAGTACAAATATGACTTGAAAAATCTCATCATTTGTATTTAAAATAGTGAGATGGCTATAGTAAGTCATTTTATTAAAAGCATAACACTTAGAACTTTAAAAAGTAATAAAATAATGTATCCCAACAAAATTATCTCTATTGTGGTACCTTAAATATGGGATGAGGTGTTGGCTCAAAGGTACAAAATGGAAACTACACTTATGTTAAAATGCAAGTTTTCCTGAAATATTCTGAAACATTGCTTTAATGTTTCAACATGGGGTAGGACAGCAGAAAAATGATGTCTGTAGACATGTGGGATAGCAAGTTTATTGAAAACAACTTACAAAAAACATTGTGTAAATGGAGAATAATGATCTTTGTGCCCTTACTTCCCTGGCAGCCCAGGCTCAGCCTTGTTTTGCAGTGTTGTTTTTTTCTGTTCCTTTTGGAAGAACAAGGCATGATGCCAGCATACTTCCACATCTTGTCCAAGACAGAGGCTTATGTATTCGGCTTTCAATTACTATTCATTATAAAATATTTCCAGTCTTTAAGAGGATGTTAGTCATGCTGCTATGTGAAAAAATTATTTTGCCACCATTACTGTTCATGGATAGCCATGATATTACATGATATAATATACTTTAGTTTGGCCAAAGAAAATAAATAAATAAAAATGCAATAGTGAAAACCCGAATACGTGGTCACAATAAACATAGCCAGGGCTTCCCTGGTGGTGCAGTGGTTAATAATCCATCTGCCAATGCAGGGGACACGGGTTCGAGCCCTGGTCCGGGAAGATCCCACATGCCTAGGAGCAACTAAGCCCGTGCGCCACAACTACTGAGACTGCGCTCTAGAGCCAGCGAGCCACAACTACTGAGCCCGCATGCCACAACTATTGAAGCCCACGCGCCTAGAGCCTGTGCTCTGCACGCAACAAGAGAAGCTACTGAAATGAGAAGCCCGTGCAAGGCAACAAAGAGTAACCCCTGCTCACCGCAACTAGAGAAAGCCCCACGCGCAGCAACGAAGACCCAATGCAGCCAAAATAAAAACAACAACAACAACAACAACAACAAAAACATAGCCAGCCACTTATGCTATACCCACATTCTAAGCTCATCACTTCATTTAAATTGAACTTAGAATATTTTTGGAGGTTCATGTATGTTAGATTGTTTCTTTGCTTGGTTAAGCAGATTTCATTATTGGGTCTAGCAGTGTTTTCTTAGGGAATGCTGGAATGCAGATATCTGTTAACCACTGGAAAGATACTTTGAAGTTTCATCAGAGGCAATATGAGTGTGGTATAAATTTTTTTAATGGTGCATGATGCTAAACTGCTGATGGGAAAATGCACTTAAGTAAATGATAAATTACCTTTTGGAATAGAGACAATTGACTGTAATAATGTTTGGTATCACTTGAGTGTTTCCTTGATCGGCAGGCACTTTGGCTGCATTAAATTTGGTGACATCATATAATGGTAGGTATCTTTTTAGGTCCTGAGAGGTAAGCTTAACATAGAAGTAGTAACCAAGAGACAAGAATAGTGTGTCTTTCTAGCCAATGATTTCCTCCTTCAAAATAATAGCAGTTATAATTATGACAATTTGCCAGGCTCTTACTATGTACTTTACATGCATGATTTCATTTGGTCACTACAACAATCTTATGAAGTAGGTATATTACTATTATCCTCTTTTACAAACAGGTAAATTGAAACTTGAAGAGCTTAAGTAACTTGCCCACATAGCAAAACTGGTAGTCTGTTTGGTGCCAAAATCCTTGCTTTTATCATTTTTTTAAATGAGACTTCTTTATATTAGAAGATGATGCAAGGAAATAAGAACCTGGACTAGCTTTCTCTGTAGTGACTTAAGTTTGTGGAACATTTAGGTTATTTTTAGTTTTTATTTTTTTAAACTGGATGCTCTCCCCATTGAGCTTGATTAGATTACCAGAATAATTTTTAGAGGTGGGTTTATTCTAAAGCAATACTGAGATTTTAGGTTAGCACCTAGAATACCTAGGCTGCTTCTGTCAGCTTCCACTGCTTTGCTTTTTGCAAAGCTAACCAACAGATCCTAAATGAAAGAACCTTTTAGCCATTCCCTCTGGCCCTCCGATCTCATCTACTTGACTTGATGTCCAGATCCTCAGGTGTGTTTGTTTGCTGGGACTCCTCTGTTCCCATAGCCCCTTTTATAGCTAGATCGGGGTCTGAGTCTAACCACCTGGCTTTTTATCTCTGATTGCTCTTTGCCAGTCCTAGAAAGGACTTACTTTACCTTTTCTAAATACTCTAAATTTTTGCATTCTATTCTATTTGACAGCCCCTTATTTTCAAGGCCCTATGCTGAAGGCAATAAAGACTGAAGAGGTTCTCTGCCCATCATGGGCTTAATGTTTGATGAGGGTAATGGGACTTACACACAAATAAATATATAATATAATAAAATTATAATGTAGGGTATGTCAGTAGACATTCAAAAAGGAGCTAGATTACAGTAGTATAGTGCTTCTCAGAATTTTCTGTCAGATGAGGGGGAAAATGTACTCTCAGTAGTCTGGAAACATGACCCAAACTGGCTGCCTCAATGGAAGTAACAAGATACAAGTTAATTCATATAAATTCTGCTATACTGGCATTTAAAAAAAATGTAAAACAGGATAAAACTACTTCACTTCCTTCTCTTTAGTTTTCTAATAAATGCTGTGGCACCAGAAGATACACTGGAAGTATTCATGGCTTTCTGAACTCCTGGCACACTGCTGTGTGCCATAAGGCGTGTCAGTATTTGGTATCTGTCAAACAGCAAGTGTGTTGCCCTGGTTGGATTATTTAGGGTGGGGCTTTCAGATTACTCTAGAAAGAGGCATGTCTTAAAGCTGCTTTAAAAGAACTAAAGGAAGCTCCAGGTACCATCCTCAAGTATAGCCAGCTGCTCTTGTAAGGTATAATCCAGCTTCACAGTGGAACTGTGAGTACTGATTCATTTGAAGGCAATTGAAGGTCACAGCAGAGACAAAGGGCTGTTTCCAACATGAAGAATGACCCTGTGGATGCTGGGAGAACAGAAGTTTAGATTGTTTTGTTTGGCTGGAACATTGAAGGTACAAAGACCAGTTTGAGAAAAATGATGGCCTAAAAAACATAGAGGAAAGATGATATGCTTGACTTGCCTAGTAGGTAATGATTCAGTGTGACGCTTTAAAAAGGAGATTAAACTAGTCAAATCATGATTTTATCACAAATGTGTTTGTCATATGATACCAAGAAGGAGCTGATGGAAAAGGGAAGTAAGTTTTGAGAGTTGGAAATAGGCTGATAGGTGACATGAAAGATAAGGTAACACAAAATGCTCTTCCAGAGTCATTATCTTGAGCAGGGAGATACTTCAGGTAGTCAAGAGAAAAGAGGGCTAGAAGTGAAGCTAGAACACTAAACACTTTCCATTACCAAATCTGTTAATAAGGGCATAAGTTGTAAATGCCCAGAAAACAATGATTGGACTAAGGAAGAGGTCATGTGTGGGAAGGTAGACCAGGAAGTCCAGGAAAGCATGCCAGGCATAACCAGTGTTGCTGAGAAGCCTAGGAAACCTGCAAGGTCCTCCATGCTGGATAACTCAATGTTTTTTAGTTAAATCAAAAAAGTCAAGTGGGATATTTTATAAAATTTTGTTTGGAATTCCAGTATCCAAACTTAAATCTCCACTTAGGAGTTGCCTGCATATAGATACATAAGTAGTACTTCTTACTTTTTTTTTTTTTGCGGTACGTGGGCCTCTCACTGTTGTGGCCCCTCCCGTTGCGGAGCACAGGCTCTGGACACACAGGCTCAGCGGCCATGGCTCATGGGCCCAGCCGCTCCGCGGCATGTGGGATCTTCCCGGACCCGGGCACGAACCCGCGTCCCCTGCATCGTCAGGCGGACTCTCAACCACTGCGCCATCAGGGAAGCCCCATAAGTTGTACTTTTTAAAAGAAAACATGTATTGAGCTAAAACAAGGTGTCTAAAGATAGGTTTATCTTTTCTGAAGGAAAGAGTATGAGGAAGAGAAATCTCAAAGGAATGCTTATTGAGACAGGAAGAAAAATCCAGAGAAACTGCAGTGTGCCATTGTTTCCTTCGCCTCCCCTTCCCCCTGCACCCCCCCGCACCTCCCCCCCAAGTTTTTCCCCCAGGGTAGGAAGATGGGTGATTTATTTCATCCTTTCAGCTTTCTATTTTTAACTTGTGTTGTAGCAATAGTGAAGTCTTTGTGGTTTTTCGTTTTTAATTTTTATGGAATTTGTAGCTTTATAGAAACTATGGATAAAATCTGGCCAAGTGTTGGTTCCTGTTTGTTGTTTTTAGGCTGGAATCTTCTGGAACTGCTTGCCAAACACATACCATTTATGGGACTACAAACTGCTTGGTCTTCATTAGAGGCCAGTACCACTATTTATTTTTGCTGAACCTCTCCTGAAGATAGTAATTTAATACACAGATTAAATATGTTATGCTTACAATGAAAATATTTCATATTCTGCATTTGCCATCATAATAAATAGTGGTTTAATAGTTAACATTTGTTGAGAACCAGAATTTCAAGTTTCTGTTCTTTACCAGGCACTGTGCTAAGTCCATTTCACGTAAAATCCATGACAGTTTTGTAAGGGATTAGTATCTTCCTTTTGTACATGAGGAACCTGAGACTTAGAGAAGCTAAGTGCTTGCTCTAAGCCATATTTCAGTAAGTGGTGGATTGCTGTCCATGTCTGTCTGAGTCTTGTGCACACTTAGTCCATGACATGAAAGAATGATTGATTCTAAGGAAGGATTTTTTTCCCCTATCTGAGCACATCCCTCACATAACCCTGAATGTGTATCTGGTGTGGAAATGAATGAGGCTGTCTAGAGCTAGGCTAATTTGTTTTACCATGCCAAAACAATCATGTTGTTCCATCCTAGAATACAACAAGTTAATTTAGCGGCCTAGTGTAGTCTGTGCCTTTTGCATTTCCAGGGGGATGAAGAATAGCATCCGTGCCCCGTTGCCCTCTGGTGATTCTGTCTCCATTCACCTCCCATGGACACGGCAGTGTTTCTCTATGGCTTCAAGGAAAGAGAATTCCTTGATTCCATTATTACAAGTCACTCAGTTAATTTCACTTCACCTCAACATATAAGTACCAAGCTTTGTCTTGGACCTTCTTTAGGAAGACTTTCTTTAATAATATTGGATAACCATGATTTTCCAGCCATTTATGTAAAGTAGAAAATAGCAAAGTAGGCATTTTCAAACTTTGTTCAAATAAGAGCCATAGGAATGATTCTTACTGACAAGAAGTTCTCATTGTGTTTCTTTCTTATACTTTGCCACAAACCCGGTGTTCTTTTCCTCTGACTTTTCTCTGTCTAACAATCTGACATTTGCAGGTCTCTGAGAGAACATTAAAAGCATAACTGCAGGTATTAAAAGCCAAGGCTTATTTGGTAATTCCGTGACGTATTCTCCTATATAATGTATGGTTTGTTTATTATTAAGGCTTGCAGTGATATTCATGTTCCCAGTACCATAAGCTTTTCAGTAATTTATCTATGGTGGATTCTTATGTTATGAATGCATTGGTAGTTGGTGTACACTTTTCTCTTCCTGGTCGCTTTGTTCTCTTTTCTGTCTGGTTTCTTTTGGGCACTAATGGTGAAGAGAGATGAAGAATATATACCTACCTTTAAGAAGCTTAACAGAACATTATTCAGTTATCTTGTGGCACTAGAAAGTACAAGAAAGAATGTGCATTTCCTTTGACTTTTAGACCATCTAATATATGTTTGCTGGTAGCTTATTCCAGGCTAATAAGCATATGTAGCTCACTCTCATATAGCTCAGTACAGAGAGTCTTACTATCTTAGATTTTATACAGCAGGTAAGGGATTAATTAGATGTTGTCTAAAGGTCACATGCTCCCTGTTTTTAATGTTTGTTACTCTTCGGGAAGTAGCTATGGTAGGTAGTAGAAAGAACATCCTATTTGGGAAGCAGTCCAGGTTGGAGTCAAGCTCTTAGACTCTGGGCAAATTAAGTTATTACCTAACTTTTCAGAGCTTCAGCCCTCATAGCTTTGTGTGAGAATTAAGAAAAATACATAAGAACTTTGAAAGAGTAAAACATCTTACCGACACCATTGCTATCGTTATTGTGAATGTATATGAAAGCTTCTTGTATTGGAAAGTGGATAACTCATGTTTTAGATCTGGAAGGCTTAGGTATTTATCCACCTTGCAGAAATTAATGGTTTCGACAGTTGAGCTCTAATTGTATACAAGATATGGTAGTGGATACTTGGGTAGTGTTCATTGATGGTAAAGTTTTCTACCTTTAAAACACTATTTAAAATAAGGTGGATAACCTAGGTTTATGAATAACTTGATAAAAGGTAAAATAGAGAAAGCACAGCAAGAGCATCACAACATGTAGTAGGAGGTATAAAGGAGGTGATAATGCCACATTGAAAGGGATCGGGAAGACCTTTTTGGAGGAAATGGGGACTTGAGAGAGAGACCTTGAAAGAGAACTTGGAAGAAGAGTCTATCCTAAGGAGATGGAATAACAATACAAAAATAGGTACAAGAGACTGGATGGTCTGTTGCTGCTGGTACTCAGCTTGATGTGAGTCATGATAGAGGTGTTTGGATGTGTAGGTAGAAGCTGCCTTTTGAAAGCTTTTGGACATTTTGTTAATGTGGCCTTGCCTGGTGTGTTGTCACGTCTTTCAAGTTCTTGTCTTCATTGAATCCTCTGAGGAGCCTTCCCCCATGCACTCCAGCTGGACCGATTGTGCCTTCTTATTTGTTACCTCTGTGCACAGAGCCGTCTGGCAGTGTGGTTAAGTGGGGACTCTGGAGCCAGGCTCCCTGGGTCAAAATTCTTGCTGTTATTTACTAGCTTGAGCAACCTTGGGGATGTCACTTAACCTCTCTGTGCCTCAGTTCCTTCATCTGTAAAATGGGAGTGATGATGTCTACTTCATGAGGCTGTTGTGAGGATTAATGGTTTTAGTTTACCTTAAGTTCTTGGATAAGTATCAGGCACATAGTAAGTACTATCTGCGGTGATGTTGTTATTATTAGCCTCTGTCGGAGACTTTATCCATTGTCCTCTGATATGATTTATTTACATACCTCATGTCCGTATAGGACTGTGCCCTTTTGAGGGAAGGATATATTCTGTTCTTACCTTTGTATTCCCATGGCTTCATCCTGTATTCCTTCTGCACTGTAAAATCTCATCCCAGAGCAACCAGATTTCAAGAAAAACTGCCTTAAACCAATGGACTGGCTGGTTGTACTTGTTCTGAGATAAATAGAGCTAACATTGTAAAAGTAATTCCATTGACACTTCTAAAGTAACAGGTAACTCTAGCTCTTAAGTCTGTGTGTAAGAAGAGTTGTAATTAAATATTTACTGTTTTTTGTTTCTCTAATGAGGTTGAAGTGTTTCTAATGAAATGAAGTTTTAGTGCTTCATTAGCATCATCTAATCGTGGGTGCTACGGGTTAACTCTTTGATATAAAAACATTGCTGACTAATTAAAGCCTACTGTAATTCTTCCAAGTTATAATGTCAATACATGTGAAGACACCCTATGCTTAACTCATTAGGTAAATAGAAAGGATATGATGTGAGTGATACTTGCAGCATCTTTACTATGTACAACTTTGACCCCTAGTAAATGTTACTCCTCCACCTTCACCTTGAATATAGATAGCCAGGGTGTCTCCGACTGGGATTTTTTCCTTGTTTGTCTTCATGTTCTAATAGTTGAGTAGAAACAGGGAGAAAGAGACAGTCTTGCCTATGCTAGATTCCCTGCTTGTCATGCTTTATACATTTGATCTTTCTTTTTGTATTTAAGAGAAATGTAGATTCTATCATTACACAATTTGATACTTTGAAATTCAACAGTAAACTTTAAGAACTGAATTAGGTCTTAAATTCAAGGTCTATATAACTGGATGTGAATCAATTTTATTTACAAGGATTTAGTACCAGTACTTCTCTTTTGTGCATCTGACCATTGTTTAGAAATCTTAGACAATTAGGGAAGAGTGTGTTCCATGGAGTTATAAGTCAGTGAAAGGTGTTGTTCTTTCTAGTTCAGAACTGCACTCAGTGGGAGATGGAGCCAAAATTAGAAGTGTGAACTGGATTCCTCATTTTTCAGATGGATTCATATGACTGCCAGAAAATATCATAAGTTCTTTACTTTGGTCACATTTTTGACCTCATTATTACTTTGGTTGTTGGAAAATGAGAACAAACAAAAGGAAAATCAAGAACTCATGACACTTGAAGTTGAAAATAAGTTGTTTTTCGAACTTCCCCTTTATTTTTGGGATTATCTGAACTAGTTGAGAAGCATATTTTCGTGTATAGTCCTGTCTCATTATGTCACATTATGCTTCATGAAGATCATTCATGAATTCTTGATTCTATCCAGCATTGAAATAGACACCCATCTCTTACACAGAAATACTGAATAATCAGGTAGTCTCTCTCACGGCATGATTGCAGTGCACCAAGAGACAATTTGAAATTGCAATCAACAGACTGTTTTACTGAGCACTTTCTAAGGTTGTCTAAGGCCTTACAGCTGCCACCTTCATTCCTGAAATTTTCCCTTTTCCTTTGTTTTCTGAGACTTGCAACAGGGAAACAGCCAACACGTTTTAAGTGCTTAGCTGTATGTCTAAATGCTTCATCTATATTAACTCATTTACTCCTCACAATAACCCTGAGAGATGGGTTCTGTTCCACTTAACAGATGAGGTACAGAGAGGTTAGGAAGGCTGCCCATGATCATGCCACTGGTTGGTAGAAGCGGGAAGCTAACCCATTTCATCTGCCACTAGAGCTCATACTCTCAATCCCTTGGCTAATATAGACAGTGGGCTCCTGTGTTCTTGTTCAGGCATGGGAATTTTTACAGTGTACTCACTGAGATCTCTGTGAAAGGACGAAGCAGCTTACCTTTCTCAGTCAAGGAGCAAGGCCATGGGAAGCAAAGAATGGTCTAGAAAGAAATGTTTGGTTGTGGGGTTTTATGTCAGGAGTTCCCTAGGACAGCGGTCCCCAACCTTTTTGGCACCAGGGACCGGTTTCATGGAAGACAATTTTTCCACAGACTGGGGTAGGGGGGATGGTTTCAGGATGATTCAAGCACATTACATTTATTGTGTACTTTTTATTTCTATTATTATTACATCGTAATATATAATGAAATAATTATATATCTCACCATAATGCAGAATCAGTGGGAGCCCTGAGCTTGTTTTCACTTGCCACTCACTGATAGGGCTTTGATATGAGTCTGCAAGCAAATGATTTATTATGGTCTCTGTGCAGTCAAACCTCTCTGCTAATGATAATCTGTATTTGCAGCCTCTCCCCAGCCAGATCATCAGGCATTAGATTCTCATAAGGAGTGCGCAGCCTAGATCCCTCGCGTGCACAGTTCACAATAGGGTTCCAGCTCCTATGAGAATCGAATGCCACCGCTGACCTGACAGGAGGCGGAGCTCAGGAGGTAATGGGAGTGATGAGGAGTGGCTGTAAATACAGATGAAGCTTCTCTTGCTCGCCCATGTCTCACCTCCTGCTGTGCAGCCCGATTCCTAACACGCCACAGACAACTACCAGTCCTGGCCTGGGGGTTGGGGACCCCTGCCCTAGGAGAAAGCTTCCAGGTATCTCCTTGAGTTTGAGGGGAAACTCAGAGGAACTTGTGGTGATGAGGGGAGAGAAGGAAGGCTATCTGTTACAGAATTCCTAAGCATCCTGATCTACGCATATTACCTACCCCCACTCTGCTTTAGGAATTCCATTTGTGACTTCAAATCCAGTTTAGCATAAGGCCTGTATATTGTACATGGAAAAATAAACGTTAAATGGAATGTTTTGCCCCTTCCTCACGGAGAGTACCTGCACACAGTTTGGCTTAAAAATTATCCTAGGAGTCTGATTTTTTTGTTTTTTTTTGTCTTCTCATAACATTTGATATAGGTGTTATGATTTCTTTACCCTTAGCCAGAGCTATGCAATGTCAGATAAATGCATACTTTTGCATGCATGGGTCCCTTCTGTCTGGAAGGCCAGTCAACTTTCCCACCTTTTGAGCTGGGCTTGAATGATAACAACTGATGCCATTTATTAAGTTGCCTAGTCTGTACCAGGCACAGACCTCATTTAGTTTTTATAACAACCTGTGAGATGAGTATTCCTTCTCTGTTCCATAGGTAAGAAAACCAGGTCTTGTGAAGGGTGAATGATTTGTCTAGGGCCTCACAGCCAATTGGTGAAGTCTAGTTCTGATGAAGGCTTTGTTTTTCTCATTGACTAACAATCCACTAAGGAGGCTCTTTTCATCTTTCTTCCTGAGAGCCCAAAGCAGAACCATTCTTAAGCTGATAGACCTTTCTATTCTCCTAAATCCAAAGTACCTCTTAAGTAGAATGTACAGCTGGCACCAAAGTCCTACCCCTCTTTTGGGAAGAGGTGTTAGTCTGTGAGTAGTAATACCCTCTTTCCAGAGCACAATTTATTTTTTCAAACAAGATTTAAAAAAATCTCAGTCTTTGTGTGTGTGTGTGTGTGTGTGTATGTTAAAAGCCTCTCTGAGGCTCAAGACCTGTGGTCTTCAGAATTCCTGTTGGTGAGGGTGTTGGTGAGTTCTTGATTCACATGGTGCAGTAAGTGACCTTGTTTGGAGACCTGTTCACTCATGGGTGCTTACTGTGATTGGTACCTGGGCTTGCAGTTTCATGAGTGGTGGGTTACCACATTAAGTCCTGGTGTCACGTCTAGGCATCGGGCCATAATTGTTCTCTTAAAGAAAAATGATTCTGATGCTAGTTAAAATCATAAGGAGGACTTTATTCAGGTCGGATGATGTAGATGTCGAGAGTGTCACAATAGGGGAGAGAGTTCAGGCTCTACCCTGAATGCAACAAGAACAAATGTGGATTTATAGCCGAGGAGCATGTTGGGTGGCGGGGCTGGGGGGGCTGTCAGTGGATGGAAAGTTACTAAGAGGAGAAGATGTAAAGGTTCAGAGGATTCTTGGTGAAGGCAGGTCAAGGGCTTAAGCATCAAAGGTGGGGCATGGGGAATTTGATCAGATATCAGTTTAGATATTCTCTAAACTGACTTGGCAGGATTTTTGCTAAAACTGGTCTATGTAGGCCCAGTGAGGACAGAGAGCCAAAGCAGAGGCATAGTCAAGAAGAGGGCTCAGAGGAGCCTGACTGAAGATTGGCCAAGGAGAGAGTCTTTGTCAAGTCCTATTGCTTGAATTAAATGTTAAGCATTCAAGGTATCAGAATTGAATGATGGGAGATAACATTAAATAAAGTGTAGACAGACTTCCATAAAAATGTGTTTCCTACGGACATAGACTTCTGTGAAGGGTTAGCATGGAAGATCACAGTAGCTCTGAGAGGTGGGACCTCTAAAGCCTCCCTGATGCTGCACTGTCAGATTGATTTAATTTTATTTAACAAACATAAATAATGCTTATTAAGTGCCAGGTTCTGTTCTAAACACTTTGCAAAGGTTGCCTTACTTAGTCCTCAAAACAGCTCTATAAAGTGGTTATACTACTGTTATTCACTCTTTACAGATGAGGAAATAGAGGCCCAGAGAAGTTAAAAAAATTTGCCCAGGGTCACATAATGAGTAAATGGTAGGACTTGGATTTCAACCCAGGCCGTCTTGGCTCCAGAGTCTGCATTCTTAGTCACTGTTAGGTTGCATCCTAGGCTTTTGCCTCCCAGGAATTTACTTCTCATTATTCTGGGCTTTTCTTTATTCTCTCCATGATTAAGGAAGAATTCTTCTTCTGGATTTAGTCACTCTCTGGAATTTGTTCAGACTGAAGTCAGGACTGAGGAGTATGTTTAGCTTGAGATTTCCTATAAATCACAAGGTTATTCGTAAACAACTTTTCTCGTGGCCTTTCACCTTAGAATGAGAATGCGTTTATTGGTAAAAACACATTCCCTATCTGCTCCACATTCCCTGTCTGTATAGAATAACATCGGTGACCCTTTCTAATCAAAGGTTCGCTACTTTTCTTTTTTTTTTCCCACCAGTAACCTGGTAGCATTCCTTCTTCTTCTTCTTCTTTTTTTTTTTTTTTAAATAAATGCTCCATTTGTAGGGAATGAATGGTAATTCTTTGATAAAGGCTTTGGGAAATTGGCTTCCAGATAATACACAACTGGCACCAAAACTTTCTTAAAGGGACAAATCTGCTTTGGAAGCAGAGCAGATCTAATCCCTAAAATATTTCTTTAGTAGTCTCTTTAAATTCTGCTTAAATTTGTCAAGCTGGTATTTAAAAAGGTTCTGGTCAATATAGCATTAGCAGCAAAGTTATGTAAATACATGTGGAAACTCTTGAGTATTCCATGGTATTGTACCTTCAACTTATGGGGGTTTTTTTAAACTTTTAATTACAGATCTGTCTATGGCAGTACAGAAATTTTCCCAGTCACTGCAAGATTTCCAGTTTGAATGTATTGGTGATGCTGAAACAGATGATGAAATTAGTATTGGTGAGTTGTGATATTTTTCAATATTCTAAGTAATAATTTTAAAAGTCTTACTTCAGATAATGACTTGATTGAAATCAAACAGATTCACACACCCAAATACCAAATATGTCAAATATTCTGACTTTGATAAAAGCATAAGGGCGAATTTTTGGTTTCTGTGGAGGAGAGTATTATGAATTGTTTTAAAATTGAGCTCTGTGGTTTTTTCCATAAGGAAGTTACTTAACCATTCTATAATTCAGCTCAGCCCTTTGAGAAGATGTGGATAACACTGTTTTTCTTTGCCTCAAAGTGAATCATTCATTCAGACAAATACATATTGGTCATCTGCCATCAAATGTACAAGGTACTGGTTTAAGAATTAGCTTACTTTTTTTTTTAAACTTAATACTGATTTCTCTTGTAACTTTAGTATTTGTTTATAAAGAAAAAAAAAATCAGTCAGGACGTATTAACCAGTATTAGTGTAGGACACAGAACATTACTGGGGATCAGGAGACTTGAGCCCTCATATGATTTTGCCACAGATATTTAGCAATCTGACCCTGGTGAAGGTATACCCCTTCCTGAATCGGATGGTTTCATTTCCCATAAGTGAAGAGGTTGGGTTATGTGGTCTCAAGTTTTATCTGTATCTGAGTTTTTACTGTTTGAAGATCAGATTCATGTAGCATTCTTTTCCCCACATTTTAACAATCCCTCCATGATAGTTTGTAGACATGGGGTCCGTTTGTAGGCTGGATTAGAGTCACACAATCAGAAGACTATAAAATATGTGCATACATTTTAGAGAGTAATATACTAAGTGTACTTACCTTCCAGGTAAAAATAGAATATTACAAGCATTTAGAATAGTGACTCCCAAACTTAAATGTGTATGTGATACACCTGGAGATCTCATTAAGTGCAGACTATGATTCAGAAGGTCTCAGATGGAGTGTGTGATTCTGTGTTTCTAACACACTTGAAGGTGATGTCAGTGTCAGTAGTCCACGGACCTCTCTTTGAGTAGCAGGGCTTTGGAATCCCTGACATGCTTCTCCACAGTCATATTCCTCTCCTTCCTCTGCCTTTTCTTTTTCTTATATAGTTTTGTCAGTTATATATGTATTTCTAAAAAATACATTTTTATTGTTTTCGAAAACCTAAAGTGTCAGGTCCAAACCTAGCTGTGAAAGGAAAGAGCTCTCAGGAGAAGATAAGCCGAATGAGTTTCCGATTCATTGTGTGGCTTTAGCTTGTTACATTCACAAAAGTTCCATCTGGAGAAATCACGTGCACAGCCCTCACACAAGCTGTTTCTGGTGTGGGGTGCGTGTTGTGCAGTCGTCACATGGCCCAGCTGGCCTCTTTCAGAGGAGCTGTGCCAGGTGGTTGCTTGATTTGTCTGCTCCTTTAGGAGTGTTAGGTATGCTGAGGGGGTGTGGAGGGGGCTGGTCTTGGGATCGTGAGGGGCTCTATACGCCCTCAGGTCTGTGGGGAGAGGCGGCTGAGCCTGACTTGGCTGAGGTGTAGGTAGGGAGCCCCTAGGAAGGAGGAAGAGGGCTGCCATCTGGGCCTCAGGCAGCGTGACTTCCTCCTCTTTACAGGACACACGCGGAAGGCCAGCATCAGTGATCACGTGACACTGACAGCTGGAACAATTGTCATCCTGTGTGCCATTTCATGATGTTTGTGTCATAAATGTCTAGCCCCCAACATTGGCTTTGGAATACACCTCACCAGACAAAAGCCTAGGTTATATTACTAAAATACTAATATAGTAGCATTATTATTTAGAAGAAAGAAAGAACACCCACATGCTCTCATAACAGCAATTATTTTCACTTAGTAATGAGACTGTAAAATCCAAGAAGGCAGAGGCCAGATCTTTTTCTTTTTTTTGCTTTCAATCATTTCACTTTAGCACCTGACCCAGGGTCTGACTCATGGTAAACCTTCGGTTAAATTGTTGTATAAATGATATAATTTTCCTTATAAACTTAACTTTTTCACTTATGTGTATCTTTTTCTAATATAATTAATATAGTTTTACTACATATAACTACATATTGTATATAATTTGTTACTTCTCCTTTATAAAGAGGATTCTAGCAAATACTTCTGGGTTTTTATAGATATTGTAATTTGTAATGATTTTAAAATATTCCATAGGTTCATGTACATGAATTTATGAAATAATCTCTTTAGTACACTCAGACTGCTTCTAGTTGGTCTTTTACTTTTTAACAGTGCAATAAATATATTTCTGCATATTTCACAATTTCCTTTAAGCTTCTTACTTAAAATTCCTTCTTGAAGCCACATGGAGTAATGGCAGAGGTGGGCGTTTTTAATCGTTATGCTCTTTGACCTTGCAGGCAGATGGATGGTAGGCGATTTCCCCCCGTTGTGGTGAACTTGATATCTCAACTTTGCTCTGTTTCTCTCTTTCCACTTTGTCTAGATGGATGTTATTGTTGTGGCTCTTGCAGATTAGATTGGAGGTGTGAATTGATCAGTATGTGAAAGCTTATGATAGGCACTGAATATTAAGTTCTAATGCTTCTGGGGCTTTGAGGAATTAAATCCAGCATTGGGGAGTGGAAGGTGAATACTATATACTATATAGGGGTAGATGTTATGGCTCGCTACTTTTAAATCGGGAGACTTATTTAACTCCTATTGGGAATTTGATTTAAACATCAATGCTTTGTTAGGAAAACCTAACTTAGAGGACAGAGATTTATAAACAAAAATTATTTCTGAAACAACTAATGTAAAATTATAGATATATTCCCATATCCTCACCATCCAGCACTTTTTATCCTTTTACTGAGCCCGCAAATGCACTGTAAATAGTTAAAAATAACTATGTATATAATAAAGAAGTAGTAGAAGACTTTGAATAATCATTCCAAACATGGAGGAATTGTGAGGCTAACGCAAGCTGTTGTACCAAGGACAGTGATCTAAGAATGTATCCCTGAGAATAATGGGTAAGGCTGGTGTGGATGGAGGGCAAGAACTATCCTTACCTACCTTCATTAGCTTCAGTTCCACAGGGGAAGATACAAAGTTTCAGCTGTCTTTAAACCAATAAGGACCTACTGTATAGCACACGGAACTCTGCTCAATGTTATGTGGCAGCCTAGATTGGAGTTTGAAGGAGAATGGATACATGTATATGTTCCGCTGAGTTGCTTTGCTGAGCCCCTGAAACTATCACAGCATTGTTAATTGGCTATACTCCAATATAAAATGAAAAGTTAAAAAAAAATAGCTTGTTGAAGCCCCAGTTTCAGCTTCTTCTTTATTCCTCTGATTTAATAAAAGAGGAATGAAGTAGGGACAGCTGTGACTCTTAGCACTGAATAATAGCCATAATACTCTCAGCCAGAGTAGCCTTGAGACTTACCATTGATGTAACCACTGAAGATGATGACTTACGAAAGAAGCTCATCTTTTATAAGGGAGCAGTGTCAGTGCAAAATAACTTGTAAAGTCAAGGCATATGCAAACTTTCTGCATATAAGTTATGGTGGTGGGAGGGGGTGGAAGATGAGTAAGATGTCTGTTTTCAGTGTGCTTACGGTGGAATAGGGCAAAAAACAGATTTAGAGCAAGGTAAGGAAAAGAGGGTTCTGTTACTATATCAGTATGATGAGTCAACTTGTGGAAGCTGTTCCGGGAGTTTGTTAGGCACGTAGGCCTGTGTCTGTCCTGTAAATCGGCCCCACTCTTCAGCTGTCCCCATCTGCTCCCACCCTCTGGCCTTGTGCTTGCCGGTTTGTTTGTTTTTTGGTGCCAGTGAGACAGTGCTGGCTTGGAAGGAAGCAAAGTGGGATTAGTTGTCTGGGACCCAGTGGGGAATGCCTGTGGCTCAGGGAGCAGGTCAGTTGCCCAAGCAGGGCAGCATGCTGTACTCTCCTTTGAGCACCTCGTTTCCATCTTACAGCAGCAAGAGGCCATTGCTCCTCCCTCCTCTAAGTATGATTGAGCTGCCTGTGAACTTTTGATTGCTTCCTTTTATCTGCCTGCCACAGCGCTGGCCCAGTGGGAGACCATCCAACTTAACTTCCCACAGCTGTTCTAACTGCCCACTTTTTATGCTACTTCATTTTTCTGGACTGAGTAAAGACATTGAGTTAGGAGTAAGTTAGGAATTGAGTGGCTGGACGCTTGGGGGTTAGAAATTGGTAATGGAGGGGAAAAGAATGATTACAAACTGGTATAAGATTCAGGCCTCCTCAAATAATAAATTTATATGGGTAGACTGGAAACAAAATGTACCATTGTTTAACCATAATTATACAAAAGACAATACCTACTGCATTAATCCTGGTATGTGTGTGGGAATTGCTAATGTCATGTGACCAGCCCTAAAACCTTACTAGTAGGAAATAAAAAAACTATCTCTACAGAAAATAAAACACTATTCTTTTGAAAACTCTTTGGTTCATTTGCACAAGTAGAAGCTCAAAGATATTACTGTGAATCTGTCTGAGGCTGTGGTTTTTGATATGCATATTTAGTGCCTATAATTTGAAATCACTTTTAACCAAGTCTTAAAAAAAGTCTGCATTAAAAACAAAATCAGATATTGTTAGTCACGCTGAACCGGTGCCAATAAAAATATTAGTCATTAATATGAGGCAAAGCTCATTCATTCTATGTAATCTTGGAAACCATTGGAAAGTCCAGTTGTGGTTTTCCATAAATAGCTTGGCTAACGATGTTGTGTGATGGCCTATTGTAGTGCTCAGGAAAGTCTTGGACAATGTGAACTTTGCACTCAAGAGATTAAACATTTACCAAGAAGGAGAGTCAGTTTGCTAGTAAATATTCTAGGTGGGGACTTATTCCTTTAGACATACCTAAACAGAAAATTCCTGTGGTAGAGGCAGGCTACGTACAAGCACTTGTCAACTAAGGTTATGGCTCCCAACTCTGAGTGGAGAAATGAGTCCATGAAGTAGGTAATTCAGATCAAAATTTATTTCATAATATTGATAATTGTACAGATAGTTCTGACTTAACTCATGTATTTGTGTTCAGGTATTTACTCTGCTTTGGACACAGATATACACACATAGCAATAATGGTTAGTGCTTAATAGTTCTTAGAATGAAGAGCCTGTTATATGGTTTTTTTTAAACCCTTACAAATCTTATGTGTACAGATTGACAGATGGTAACTCAAACCGAACCAAGTTTTGTATACTGCATTGGCTGGAATGTGCCTTATGTTTTGAATTCTTTTCTATTCTTTTGGAAAATACGTTGAAAGGTGAGACTGTAGGAAATTAATTTAAAATAGTCACATTTTAATTCACAGGGACTTTATTGAATCTTCCTGAGCAAGCAGTGCTTTGCCCAGGTGCAAATATTTGTTGTTAGATTACCTCTCTGAAGGTGGGTGTGCCATACAGTGTAATACAGTGTAATACAGTGTAATACAGTGGTTAAGTGAAATCGCCTAGACAGAAGCCTGAGAGTGATCACTGATGCTTGCTCAGAGGGTGTGAAGTAGAAGACATTTTTCAAGGGAGTGGTTGAAAAATTTTTTTCATTTTCTTTGTTAGAGGAATTACTGGAGGAAAATGCATAAATCTTTTACCAAATAAATTCATTCACTTCAAAGATGCATCCTGTTAGGTCTAATGGAAAGGTAGTATTTCCGGTTAAAAAGAACTAGTATATTTATATACCCCAGGAAATGCACTTAAACGATCATAAATGATTTTAGCTAAGAAAAAAGCACACCTATTTTCTTCAAGTTAAACTAATAAAATTCAGCTATTAAGCTACCAAATTGAAAATGCTTCTGTAAAGATTTTCTTCAGAATTCAGTTATGAGCTACAGATACTCATCCATACAGATCACTACTACCATTTGTCTGGTGATATTGGGATGCATAAGGTAGAGTGTGGCCATGAGACTCTCCTTGGGCATCTCTTAGGAAAAAGTTAGCAAACCAGACACAATGCCATTACCAACCACAACTGAACTCTTCAAAAAAAAGACCTGTGATTTTATTAAATTCTAGGAAACAAATTACCTTCTCATTTGCTGAATCAAAAGAAAATCCATCAGTTATTACGAACCCTCATTACAACCCACTTAATGTGGTTATATAAATCAGGAAGTCCTCTATTAAAGTGGAACATTTCCAAATGCCTAAATTGTTTATATAAATAACATTTTCTTTTGAACTCTGTAGAGGAAGCATATTTGACTTTTTTATGGCTCTCAGTTGGACAATTGAATTATTGTTTTCCATTTTCTTTTACCACCCTTATTTTTGCACCCACACAGAAACCACCCACAATTAAGGATTGAAACAGCTGGGAAAGTTGCACATTTCAGGTGGAGTTCCTCTCTTTAAAAAGCACACCACTTGAGAGAGTTGTTTTCATCATATTATCTCTGTATTTTAAAGAACTTTATTTGATTTAATTTGAAGTTCAAAGGCTTAGATTGTTTTTCCAGAATCTGAAGTTTAAAAAAAAAATTCAGAAACTTATCATGTTAAAAGTCACATCTCAAAGAAAAAAAATTGCCTTTTAATTTATTGATATACGTTAATCACCTGAACCCCCTTTCTGTCTTTTGTGATTTGTTTTTTTTTTGTTTGTTTGTTTTGTTTTGTTTTTTGTGGTATGCGGGCCTCTCACTGTTGTGGCCTCTCCCGTTGCGGAGCACAGGCTCCGGACACGCAGGCTCAGCAGCCATGGCTTACGGGCCCAGCCGCTCCGCGGCATGTGGGATCTTCCCGGACCGGGGCACGAACCCGCGTCCCCTGCATCGGCAGGCGGACTGTCAACCACTGCACCACCAGGGAAGCCCTGTGACTTGTTTTGTTGAACAAAAAGTGGCTGTCTTTTTCACAGAGAAATCAGTCTCTTATCTCCTCCAGTAAATTATATGCTGTCTGAGGTCAGAAAGTTTTCTCACATTTCTATTCCTGCAAAATTCTTTAGCACCTTATTTGTAGCAGAAGCTTAGTAAATATTTGTTGCATAAATAGTCCCCCTGGAAAACCTAGTAAACTTTAGTTTCTAGAAACAAATCACTTTAAGGTGCATAAATAAAATTTTAGAGTCATATATTAAAAAATAAAATGTACATATTTGGGTATATCTAGAATGATTCTTTTCAGTATGGTAATAAACTAAATTTTGAGAGGGAAAATAGTTCATATATAGTCATCCCTCGATATCCACAGCAGGTTGGTTTCAGGAGCTTTCATGGATACCGAAATCCTTAGATGCTCAAGTCCCTTATGTAAAGTGGTGTGGTATTTGCATATAGCCTACACAATCCTCTTGTATATACTTTAAATCATCTCTAGCTTACTTATAATACCTAATACAATATAAGTGCTATGTAAATAGTTGCCAGCATGTGGAAAATTCAAGTTTTGCTTTTTGAAACTTTCTGGAATTTTTTTTCCCAAGTATTTTTAATTCACAGTTGGTTGAATCTGAGGATGCAGAACTGGATACAGAGAGCCAACTGTATTTACATATAAATACACAGACACACACATATATGTAACTTTTGCATATAATTGAGAATGATTTAGAACAAATATCTTAATATTTGTAAATGTTTCAAACCAGAGCTAAATATTGTAATATTCTTTAGTTTATTATTCAATGTTTATTGACTACTGTTAGGTGACAAGCTCTGTGCCAGTCCCCAGGGACCTGGTGGTGAAAAGAGTAGTCAAAGCTTTTGCCCTCATGGAGGGTACAGACTAAAGAATAAGGTGGTAGCAATATCCTTCCTTTAGAGATAACATGCCTTAAAAAAGGCTTATTTCAGGGTGAGTGGATAGAGAGTGAAAAGAGAACTTTTATCTATGGTTAGTGACTTATAAGAGCTCAAAAAAAATTCAACAAAATGATTAGACAATGAAATAAATGCTCTGGCCCAATATAACTTGGGATGCAGGAATATACAGTTGATTCTCATTATCCACAAATTCTGTATTTGCAAATTTGCTTCCTCTACAATTTATTGGTATCCCCCAAATCAATACTCCTAGCACTTTTGTGGTCATTCGTGGTCATCTGTAGAGAGGTGAGAAAGTTGAGCCGCCTGACGCATGGAGAATCTACTGTATAAAATATGGTGCATTTCATAGGTGCATGAGGCAGCCTTGACTCACTGAAGACGAATAAGATAGATTTTTGCTCTTCTATAAGAGCAATAAGCTAAAGTGTATTAAAGAAGAAAATTCAGTTGGGGCTTTTTGTTATTATGCAAAAAATTATGACAAAAATGTCATCAAGCATATGCCATGCTTCAGGCTTAAAATTATAAACTAACCATATGATTCCATTTTTACCAACACCATACTATTCATACCTAAAATAAAAGAGATGTACTCCAACTGTGGTTCTGTGGGTCAATGCAAGTGCATTAAAACAAACAAATAAACAAACCAGGTATCCATAGGTTATATTATAAAGTCAAGCTACCCATGCCCCGTTTTCTCCTGGGCACAAACCCAGAGAAATGGCCAAGTTCCATCTTGTAAGAAAATCTCATCTGGGGCAGCCTTCTTCCAAAGGCAGTCAGAGTAATCTTTTTAAAATGCAAAGATGATGTCATTTCTCTGATTAATGCCCTGAAATGGCTTCTCATTGTCTTCAGGTTGAAATTCCACATCCCTAACATGGCCTATTAGGTCTTGTCTACCTGCCCATAACCTTTACACATGGCATTTTTTGTTGTTGTTGTTAGATGGAGGTGAAAGTGTGGAAAATTTTATTATCATTCAGTTTTAAAAGCTTTATACCTGTGGTACACCAAGGGGAAGGGGTTCTTAAAGAAGTGACTCTTTGGGTCTGGTCCCTGGTTTAGGAGTTGTGGAGCTTTGGTATGTGTTTGTTAAGTGCTTTAAGAATTCACCATCTCGGTCCTGGGCTGGTAAGGTTGTGCCAGTTTCTTCTTCCTGGAGGATAAAAAGAGGACGTTGAGGATGATGATAACAATTTTGGTGTCTGGGATGGTGAGAAGATTTATTAGAGGCTCCAAGACTCCAGCCTGGACAAGCTGGATCAACTGGTCCACGGTGCCCCCAGTTGTGAAGTTAGCCACTGTCCAGACAGCCTCTCACTGGGCTTTAAATTCTCCGTTTTCTGGAACAGCCACCAAGGGAGGCAGCGCACTGCAAGCGATCAGCTGCTGGATGTGCTGGCGGGGCCCCGCGGCCACATCACTTAGGGCCCAGGCTGTCTCCTTCTGGATGGAGGAGTGGGGGTGTGTGAGGAGCTGGAGCCACACAGCCAGGATGGCCGTGTCCAGGGCCAGCTGGGTCTGGTGGTCCGTCCCCGTGACACAATGTTCCCCACAGTGCGCAGAGAGGGGGTCAAGACATTGAGTTCTGAGCTGCTCATGAGTCGACCAGCCTGGGCAGGACCCCTGTGTCCACCACTTGGCTGATTGTGCATCGCAGCCATCAGTGAGGTAGGACAGGGCCCAGCAGCTGTCCGAGAGAACCTCTGGGTGCCATAGCGGGTGGAAGAGGGCGGGCAACATCTGCTTCACTGTGTGATCAGAAGGGTACAGGTTCTTGTTCCGGCACAGGTTGGACAAGGTCCACGCGATGTTGCACAGGAATGTGACTGGTATACTTGATGAAACCAGGGTCAGCAGATGTGGAATGGCATCACTCGAGATAACGTTGTCCCTGAATTCTGGTCCATCATCTGCTATATTACCAAGGACCCACACTGCCTGTTCACACACAGTCATATGAGTGGAAGACAGGAGCTCAGCCAAGGGCTGGATGGCCCCTCCATCCACAACGGCGCGAGTCACCTCTGAAGTCCCCGAGGTAATGTTGGTCAGAGCCCAGGCTGCCTCGAGCTGCAAATGGGGGTGAAGGGATGACTTCAGGAACAGAAACATGTTTTATTGCATATTGGTAAATATTAGGTATCAGAAAGGTAAGCCATGGCCCATGTGTGTGGTAGGTGCATAGTTTCTACCTTTGTTGGTTAATTTCCTGCTTTGCTTAATAGAGTTGATCCACCCATGTTGAATATCATGTAAATTCTGCATCCACTTGAAAAACAGCTTTTGAAGATAGTATCGTGTCACAGTTGTCTTCTTGGTGTGGAGTAGTTTCTATCTTTCTATTGGGGAGCTGCATTTCTTTAGTTCTAGGATAATTCATGTACCTTCTTTATGTACATATGGGGGTGGGAAGATGGGAAGTTGCACAAGCTGTTGTTCTTTTTGTCTGCTTTTTTTTTTTTTGAATTATCAGAAAGAGCTACTTCTGACAGAAATGTTGGCCTGGTTTCTTAGAATTGCAAGTTTAGTATCCTAGAGTAGAAAGAGACCTTGGAGAACATGGGAGCTAAATCTGTCATTTTGATTTAGATGCAGGTGAAATTATTTTCTAAAGTCACACAAGTATTAGAACCTTGATCACCTGGCTCCTGGGTCATAACTTTGAGTTTACTTGTTCATTCATTCAATAAAGCACTTGAGATTTGTTAGACACCGTTTGGGTGCTGAAGACACATCATGTGCAAAACAGAAAAAAAAAATCCCCACCCTAATGGGTTTGCCATTAGTCAGAGGAGTTAGAGGATAAAATACATAACTTCATTATATATTATTAGACCATAAGTGCTATAGAGATACAAGAAGAAGGGAGATGAGTTAAAATTTTTCTTTAGTATTTTTAATATACAGATATCTAATTTCAAGATAGTGATATTACTGTAAACTACTTATAAAATGAACCTCATTTTACCCTCCATTCCCTGTGTGATCAATCAAACTTATATGACTATGTAAACATTGACCTATTTCTGGATTTGAAACCATTTGGTGCAAAAGGTGTAAAGGTATCTTATTATTATTTTTTTTTGGTGGTACACGGGCCTCTCACTGTTGTGGCCTCTCCTGTTGCGGAGTACAGGCTCCGGACGGGCAGGCTCAGTGTCCATGGCTCACGGGCCCAGCCGCTCCGCGGCATGTGGGATCTTCCCAGACCGGGGCACGAACCCGCGTCCCCTGCATCGGCAGGCAGACTCTCAACCACTGCGCCACCAGGGGAACCCATAAAGGTATCTTCTTAGCTGTAGTACAAGGATTGGGAGTCACAGAATATCGCAGAGGGCTTGCCACATAGTCTCAAGTTTAATTTACATGTCCTCAGGAGACACTTGAGGCTTGTGATTGAAGTTGCCCTTTAGGAGGTTTATTCTGGATTCAATATATGTGATGAATTATAGCATGGAAGTCTTTGCCAGTTCAGAGTTGAGTCAAGGATTGCCTTCATCAGCATTTTTTTTTTTTTTTTACATCTTTATTGGAGTATAATTGCTTTACAATGGTGTGTTAGTTTCTGCTTTATAACAAAGTGAATTAGTTATACACATACATATGTCCCCATATTTCTTCCCTCTTGCATCTCCCTCCCTCCCACCCTCCCTATCCCACCCCTCTAGGTGGTCACAAAGCACTGAGCTGATCTCCCTGTGCTATGCGGCTGCTTCCCACTAGCTATCTGTTTTACGTTTGGTAGTGTATATACGCCCATGCCACTCCCTCACTTTGTCACAGCTTACCCTTCCCCCTCCCTATATCCTCAAGTCCATTCTCTAGTAGGTCTGTGTCTTTATTCCTGTCTTACCCCTAGGTTCTTCATGACATTTTTTTTTTTCTTAGATTCCATATATATGTGTTAGCATACGGTATTTGTCTTTCTCTTTCTGACTTACTTCACTCTGTATGACAGACTCTAGGTCCATCAGCATTTTTTTTAATGGACCTAGAGAGAACATTTCTAAATATGAATGAAATAATAAAAGTACAGTTTCAATTTTGACATTAAAAGGTTTGGACCATAAAGGCAATAGTCCTGGAGACTGTATCTGAAATAAGTGAGTTAGGAGGCAGGACGTGGGCACCCAGAGACTAATGAAAACTCACTGGCAAAAGGCAAGGACAGCATATGAGCAATGGAGACAGCCTTGGGGTGGGGGAGGAGGAAAGCAAGAAAATAGTTGAATAACAGGCCTACAAAAGAAAGAAAAGCTTGCCTTGGATAGTTATCAAGGAATATGTGGCTGGGAAAAAACAGCTTAATTCAGAGTAATTTCTCGGTCATTGAGAGAATTCAGGATAGTTGCTGAGTCATGATTCGGAGGGCTATAGAGAGAGCTTTCAGGTCCTGCTTGATTCTTAGGACTCAGACATAGTGTTCTGTTTCTTCCATTACCAAGAGGGCCACGAGTAACTACTTCTGCCATTGAAAGTACAGATGTGTTTCAGGCAAGGAGCATTCTTACAAATCTTATCTTAAACAATTACACACACACACACACACAGTCACACGTATCTACTGTTTTCTATTTAAATATATTTTTAACTCTTGACTCCTCATACAAAGAGCATGCATTCCTCCCCCCCACCCCCGCCACAAAGTCAGCAGTTGCCAAGCTGCCTAGCATCAGAATCAAGTATGGGGAACCTTAACATTTTGATTCTTGGGCTTCACCCCCAGACCTGAACTAAGGTAGAATCCCCTGCGTTGAGACATTAGGAGCCTTTCATTTTATGGAGATTCGTGTTGTCTGATGCAGCCTGGGAAACATTGTTACTCTAAACAATATACTTGTGCTTTATACCGAGGGAGGGAGGCACAACTGGGGAAGGTACTAAAACTGGGAAAAGGTCTGTTCCAGAGGAGTGCTTTGTGGGTCACCAGATCCCTGATGCCTAGCATTTTGCCAGTGGAGCCACTGAGGCTATAGAAGCCATGTGTTTGTGGGGAAACCTGGTCATTTGTTGCACCATTTTTCCCTGACAGCCTGAAAAAAGGTTTTGGTTTATGCAGAACAAATTGGTCTGTCTATCTATCTATCTATCTATCTATCTGTCTACCTGTCTATCTTAGAATGAGAGATAGTGTTTATGGGCCAGTGTAGATGCTGTGCAGATTACTCAGGGATGAAGGAAAAAATCAACTTTTCAAATTAAAATCCCATATAAGATGTCATTTAGTTCATGTTGACTTTGGATTCTCTGGAATTCTCTACTAATAATATCTTCTGAGTGCAAAGAACCTTATGGGTAATTTGGTACATTCAACATGAATAAGATCTTCTTATACCCTTATTAATAGAAGGGGGTCCAAAAATAGCTTTATGATATCATCACTATATTACTCAGGAGAATGTGCTGAGTGCTTTAGGTAGAGTAGTAAGAACAGAAATGTGAGAGAACCAAAGCTGGAGAAGGGACATCAGAAGATGCTTAAAAAGAGGATGTTATTTGAGCTGAGTCCCAATGTCTAGGTAAGATACAGCTTAGGAAATGTATTAGGTTGGCCAAAAAGTGCCTTTGGTTTTTAAGTAAAAATAAAAGACACATATTTCATTTTCACCAAGAACTTTATTGAACAATGTATTCACACTTTTGTTCCACTACCTTCTGCCATTTTTCAGGCAACTTCATAATTCCATCTTCCCAAAACTTTTTACGTTTTTGAGCAAAGAACTGTTTCAGGTGCATTTTACAGTCTTCCAGGGGATTGAAATTTTTCCACTAAGAGAATTTCCACTAAGAGAATTTCCACTAAGAGAATTTTGTAAGACCTAAATAAATGGAAATCCAAAGGCTCAATGTCTGGTGAATACAGTGGATGAATCAGAACTTCCCAGCCAAGCTGTAACAGTTTTTGCCTGGTCAGCAAAGAAACATACACTCTTGCATTATCCTGATGGAAGATTATGCGTTTTCTGTTGACTAATTCTGGCTGCTTATCGTCGAGTGCTGCTTTCAGTTGTTCTAATTGGGAGCAGTACTTGTTGGAATTAATCGTTTGGTTTTCCGGAAGAAGCTCATAATAGAGGACTCCCTTCCAACCCCACCATATACACAACATCACCTTCTTTGGATGAATACTGGCCTTTGGTGTGGTTTGTGGTGGTTCATTTTGCTTGCCCCACAATCTCTTCTGTTCCACATTATTGTACAGTATCCACTTTTCATCGCCCATCACAATTTGTTTTAAAAATGGAACGTTTTCATTATGTTTCAGTAGAGAATCACATGCGTAAATACAGTTAAGAAGGTTTTTCTCGCTTAATTTACGTGGAACCCAAACATCAAAGCGATGAACATAACCAGGCTGGTGCAAATGATTTTCAGTGCTTGATTTGGGTATTTTGAATATGTTGGCTATCTCCTGCATGGTATAATGTTGATTGTTCTCAATTAATGTCTTGATTTGATTGCTATCAACTTCAACTGGTCTGCCTGACCATGGAGCATCATCCAGTGAGAAATCTCCAGCATGAAACTTCGCAAACCACTTTTGATACGTTTGATCAGTCACAGCACCTTCTCCATACACTGCAGAAATCTTTTTTGCATTTCAGTTGTGTTTTCACCTTTCTTGAAATAATAAAGCATAGTATGCTGAAAATGTTGCTTTTTTTCTTCCATCTTCAGTATTAAAATGGCTACACAAAAATTCGCCAGTTTTGATAAGTCTTTTTTAGAATGCACTCTGATATGACAGCTGTCACGTACAATCTAACAAAATTGTTTCAAATGAAGTTAAAGACAGCTAAGTGCTACTAGAGCCATCTTACGGAAAACCAAATGAAAGAATCTTTTGGCCAACCCAGTAGTTAAAGGAAAGACATGGAAATGGGATACTATAGGAATGTTAGTAGTTTCAAAGTACTAAGAGATCAGAAGTAGTAGCATCTCAAGCCAACACAGTTGTAAAGGTACTTTGGAGCCACATCATGGAGGCCCCAAATCATTTGCAATATGGACTTCTGACTTTATTTACTCATTCAGTTTTCGAGTTGGATAATGACACAATCAAAGGTGCCCTTTAGGAATTTTATTCTGACCATTACTACATAGGGTGAGCTGGAGCCATAGGAACTGGGAAACCAATAACTAGGCTGTTGTAATAGTACAGCGAAGATGAAGTGATACCCTTACATGGGTATGGAAGAAGGGTAGAGGAGAGAGATCAACAGCATTTGGCAATTGAATCTGTGGAAGGAAGGACTGAGGATAATCCATCACTCGAGTTACTAGGAGAATGGTGTTAGGGGCCCATTTATATGTTTATATGTGGCCAGGGTACCTGGGGGTGGAGCAGAATTATGAGTTAAGTTTTGGTACATGTTAAGTTTTGAGATTCAGACAAAATTCCTAGTAGAAATTCCCAGAATATATAATCAGATTTGTTAAATTTAGACTAGTGAGGTGGGGTTGTGGGACTGTGCCTAGAATAGAGGGAAAGTGTATATAAATTTCAGGTGAGCTAATTTGAGTTCAGAGGTTAGCTCTGCCAGTCATTAGCTCTATGGCCTTGCATATTATTTAACCTCTACATGTCAGTTTCATTATTTGAAAAGTAGGAGAATGGTGATAGAAGATTTGAGTGTTTTACTTGTGAGTGCCTCGTAGGGTGTTGTGAGGATTAAAGAGCTGTGCACCATGCTGGTGCGGGTACCAAAGCTCCTTCTTCCCCACTCCCAGGTCTTCCTGTCTTCCTCCTTCATGAGGATGGGAGTCCACTGGAGTGAGTTTGTAGACAAGGAGGAGAAATGGCTTGTGAGGAGAGAAGAGTGCTGGTGGAAATAAGAGCGGGAGAGAAAAAAATGGAGATGGATATGGAAAAGGGTGAGATTAGAAGCTTCTTGGGGAGTTGTTAGCTTTTGAGAGGAAGAGGGCCCCTCCTCTGAGACAGGCAAGTTGAAAAGAATGGAGACCATGTTGATCAGAAAAGCAGAAGGCCAGGCCATCTGGTGTGAGTGAGGGAAGTTTGGGGCTGGGTTCTTGAGAAAGGAGAAAATTCTTTTTAGATGGCCACTGTGGGAAATAAGATTAGGAGTAAACTAGAGTTGAATAAAAGCATTGCCAAGAAGCAGAAGCAGAAGGGTTAGATCACTTGAACTCTTCGTGTCCTTGTGGGTGTGTGATTTACAGAAGAGGGAAGGTCATTAGAGGTTAAGAGGTTGTGGAAGAGAGAGGCTGCATATTGGACAAGGAAGCGGATGTTGAAGCTTCAGTAGGGTGGTGGCAGGAGCATTGGGTGCAGAGGAGGAGTATAAATGGGGTGCTTCAGCCTTTGTGGAATGTGAAGAAGTGTTGGGAGGTCAGTTCCTAATGGCAGTAAGGATGGGGGTGGGGGTGTACTTGGTGTAAATGCTTGTTTGTTAGCAGCAAATTACTGATTGTTCCCTTTAAAGCAGGATACTTGGCGCCTGATTATCCTCTGAGCACAGATAGTTCTGGCTCTGTTTGCCTTTAAAGATGATAAGCCTCTTCTTTTCTGTAATGGAGCTGGGTAGTAGGCTGGCACTACCTTTTATCCACCCCACTCCTTTCGCAATAATGGTTTGCTGGGAGAGAATAGACTTTGGAATCAAACATTCAAAACTGAATACCTGCTTCTCCACTTACTAGCTGTGAGATCATGGGGCAAGCTACCCCAGCTGATTGACCTTTTTCTCATCTGCAGAATGAAGGTAACACTTACTTCAGTACCTCATATCATTGGGTGGGCATTAAATGAAACAGTTTATGTAACATCTCTACCTCTTGGCAGAGGTGCTCTGAAGTGGGAGTGGTTTACGTCTTGGGAAAATGTTTTCTGAATTGGGAGTTGTTTTGGCTTTGGGAAACAGGTCAAACACCACAAAACAAAACAAAAACTAAAAACAGGCAACATCAGAAAAGCACAGTTCATTTTCTAATTAATATGTGTGCTTGGAAAAAAAAATAAATATATGTGGCTTGTAGACGATGTTATGCACAACAGTACTTATTGCATCAACATAAAATTTCATAGTAAAAAACAAAAAAAATTTAACTAGAATTCAGATGAAATTCATTTGAAGTAATGAGTAGTGGGATGAAGTCTTGGGAGAAACCAGCTGGAATTAAATTTTGGACTTGTGTAAAATTGAGAGGCCACCTTTCTGTATTTGCATGTATTCATTTGTCAAAACTTGGCCTTATGTGAATTGTTATATACTTTACATCTACATCTATATAAAATAACAAGCCCAGTCTATACATCTATATCTATATCTACCTATCTGTCTATATATAGAGATAATACTAGAATTCTCAAACTACCTGGTAGTTTGGCAGTTTCAAAGCAGATATTACTGAAAGGTCCTATCCCTGTTCAGAGAGAGTATATGAAGGAAAATCATTAGACATATAGTCTAGAATTATTTCTGTGCATCCACTGTGACTTTTGTCTTGGAATCATAATTCTCCTCACTTTTAGTAGTTATCAATCTGTAACAGTAGTAAGGAGACATATTACTGGTTAGAACCCCTGCAAAGAATCTGGCTAATATGGTTAGAGGATGAACAGGAACAAGAGAAAACAGAAAGAGATCACTTGATATTAAGCCAGTGGATTCCAAAGTGAGGATTCTGTTCCTGTGTCCTGTTCAGAGTCTACACTGGCATCCAAGTACTGGACAGACAGATTATAGCATAGCTGATGGCAGTATGGAACAAGTGATGAAGCAGAAACAAGGTAGTTCCTAAGTCTGCAGAGTACCTGGTCAACTGGATAAAAGTTTAATTTTACGACTGTTTTCATTTGCAGGTTGTGCATTTCTTATTGTTCTTTAATGCTTAATTAGAAAACTATGCTATAATATTAACCTTTTATTACCAAAATAATATCTAATATGCTCTTCCAACTTGATACATCTCATATTTACTGAAACCCAATTCACCTGAATACAATGCTACACAATGATGCATTGGTAGGATATAAAAAAATGTAAATGCCAGTTTTCAGGGGCTTGTTTTCAAGATTAATCTTGCTTTTTGATTTGTTTGGCAATGAAAAAAAAAAAGACTGACCACCTGGAGGACATTGTGGAGAACCCAGTTTAGTTACCTCAAAGAGAGCTAAATTTGCCTGTGTTTTTGTGAGACCTTGGATTCCACCAGGCTGGGCTGTGAAGCTCTAGAAGAAAGATCAGTTCCTCTGAGTACCAGGGTGTATTACAGTGACCTGTCGGCATTCCACAGTGGGCCTGTGACTTTTTTTTTTTTTTTTCTGTTGGTTTAGGAAGCAATTTATTGGCTTTGCAACTAGGCATCCATGGAGCTTGAAGCCACAAATAGAGTGGAAAAATCTTATCTGATGTTGTGGCTTTTGGAAACTACTAACTAGAGTTTGTGGTTGCAAATAATGCCAATATTGCAGACAGAGTGGACAGCCCGTCAGCAGGGATATTAATTGTTACCAAAGACTTGCAATATCTGGTGGGAGAGTTGGTGTCAATTTTTATATCACTCTGTTTTGTAGACATAGTATTTATTATTCAGGCATGCCACAAGCTGACCTTGCTGCCTGCTCTGTTTATGGGTTAAATTGTTCCTGAACCAAAACTTTCCACTGGATACTTCAGCCAGTATGCTACCTTTGATCTTTTTAGTGTTCAGAGAATTAAAACTCCCTCAGTGGAAGTTCCAGGCCTGAACTGCTGATGTGATACCCTGTTAGGTCACTGCATGCTTTTGTAGTGTAATGCTGGGTGTCCCTTGGCTATGTAGGTTGATTCTATTCTAATAATTCTCCATGTGGCCTAGAAGGATATGATGGATTCACCTGCTCTGGCTCAGATCCTCAGTTCAGTACTGATGTTTTATAGCCTTGCTCCTATTCTTCATGAAAAGTCAGTGCCAGAGAAAAAGCTTGACAGAGCCTACTCACACCCAAATAGAAAAGTCAAGTGACTGTTGGGGCATCATCTGGACTTATAAAATATGATTGCATTGGTGCAATCTGGCTTTTATAGACTTTTATAGGTTTTCATGTTTTCCTTGAGATTTAATCAAGTCTAAATCCTACTGCTAACCCAGTTCCCCTCTATTCATCAGCATTATCTGAACTTCGTAAGTGATTTGCTCACTCTAATAAAGTGAAAAAAATGTGTTGTGGACATAATTGTATATGTCACTGATTTGTGATCTGTACTTTTTTGTTTTTTTTTGAGTATGTGTTTATGCTGTTTAGGTTTGAGGAAAGACTCCTAGGAGAAATATGTAGCACATCATTGTCTGACTATGATATAAATGTTGGTTAGATGCGAGAGAGACATGCTTTTTCAGTTCTTATAGTTGTGAAATCTGTAAACCCAAACTGTTCAATTGCTGAAACATTTAATAGTATATAATGCTTAGTACTTAAGATTGTGGAATTATATCAACAATGAACAGGGAATAATTTTCTCTATTCTCGCTCATTCTTACTTCCAGACACTAAACAGATTTTCCACAGTTAGAAATAGTAGGATGAATTTAAGCCTGCTGAAAAAATTTGTTAGGAAATAGATATTTTATACAGTTCAGGAATGTTTCAGAATTTACGATATTGGTAAGTACAGAAGCCATTATTGTACTTCTTCACCATCTAGGTATAATTCAACTGTTGTCTTTGTGAATGTTTATGCTCTTGGGACCCGTCATAAATGCATCTGAATAATAGATTTCTTTTGTTCCAAAAGTATTTTTCCAATATCACATTGTGGAGGTAAAAAGGACACCTATAGCAGTGTTCTTGACCTCAATAATTTTTTTGGAAAGTTAAAATTTATATATAAAGCTACATTTTGATTGCTCTCCAGTAATCTCATGGTCCAGATGGTCAGGAAGGGGAAAGATTATTACTGGCAAATACAGCCAGGAAAGTTTCATGCAGGTGGCAAGAATGTGGATAGCTAACATAATTTTCCAAAGTATCTGGCCTATCCTTTTCATAATATTTTATGAAGTCTAGAATAAGAGTTGGTATGTTTCTCCTTATAGAGCAAATAGATGGTGGGAATGTATTGTTAAATTCATCTACTGAAAGCCCACTGTGTATTAAGTATTGTTTTTGGAATATTATTCTCACTAAATCGAACTCCTTTCATACCACCTAGGTATCGTCAAGATCTATCATTGCAGGACCAGCTGTTATATTCAGTGTTAGTCTGGACCCCCCAAATCAGATAATGCAGTGGTTTTTATTTATGTGAATATTAATAAATAAAATATGGAGCATCACAAATAATTGATTATAAGAGAAAATATTTGGGTATCAGAAATTTGCATGTAATAAAAAATGTTTTCAGATTTTGCTTAAGCAAAGTCTTAGAAAAAGTGGCTCAAGCAGTCACAAAATCCATAGCCATTTTGTATAAGGCCCTGTGATGAGTGCCGAGAGAGTCATTTTATAAATGTTTTGTGCCCAAGGTCTGGTGGAGAATAGACTCCCTCTAGTTTTCATGGCCTCTTAAGGCATTTGTGGGTCTCATGCACCAGAGATTCTAATACTGGCTTCTAATCTCTAGAGTACTGCTGGGGAACACTAACTAGGCAGCTTGGATCTGCCTGATTTGTGTCGGAGGTACCTGTTAGACTTTGAGGGTGGGGCAGGCAGGGAAGTGACTGGCTATCCATCTGCCCTTTCTCCTAAAACCCAATTTATGTGATAATACCTTGAATTATTTTATACTTGCGTTATAGGATTGTTAATTTCTGTTTTCTTTCCTTGTTATGTTGTGCTTAGTAAACTATTAATGTGATACTTTGACATCATTATAAAGAAAAATATTTAGGGAAAAACATTAGATATGGGTTTAAAAAGTTAGTAGGCCACTGTCCCTAATTCATGAAATAAATTATTTAGTGTTCCTGACTGTTTCTTATAGAACAAATGATGAATCTGAAAGCTTCATTTGGACCAAGAAACATAGTATGCTTTTATAGAACTAGGACTATAATATTTAGAGAGAACAGTCCTAGTTTTTTTGAAGTCATTTCCCTGAAAAATGAACCAAAGAAAAAGAGGGAACAAAAGTTACTGTCAAATTGGGGCAGACCCAGAAAACTGCTGGAAGGAGAGTCGTTTTCGTTGTGAGGAACCAGACAAGCAGTTGCTTTTGCAAATGTTAAAATTTCTCCCCAGACTTCCTCATTATAATCTTCTATTGTCATACTGAGTCTATAAATAGTATTTATAAGGGAAACAGACCAGAAAACCATTCAAGTAAAGCAGAAAATGGCCATTAAGTTTTGGACAAAGAGGTACAGCAGCAAAATGAGAACTTTGAGTTTCCTTCCTTGTAACCAAAATCTGATTTAAGGCAACACCACAATTTTGGAGTAGCAGTTACCTTGGGGAAACCTTTGGATTTCTGAAGTCATCATCGTAAAATACTCCCTGGGACCACTAGGGTGCTGCTACGTAGGCCAGTGAACATTTTCTGGGTTGATCAACTGGAAGGTTCTAGTATACCCATGTCAGTCTAAAATCAAGTTATAATCTCATTTATTTCAAAAAATACCCGCTGACAGGCTTCTCTGTGCTAGATATTTATTTACCCTTTGAGAAAATTAATAATATGTGGTCTGTGCCCTCCTAGGGTGTAGGCTAATAGGAAAATAAAGTGTTTTCATTATTTGTTTAAAAAGTTATAGATTATTTTTTAGGCTTTACAAAAACTAGCAATCTCCTTTTCTACCAGTCCCTGCCACTTAATTCCTCAGAAAGACTGTTACAGGAGAATGGGGTATCAGAGGGTGGTCATGTCCCAGGTCTTGGGCGAGTCCCTGGGATGCACCGCCAAGTGAGGGTCCTTGGCTTTGCGCAGGAAAGCATTCAAGAGTGAGCCATAGTAAAGTGAAAGCAAGTTTATTTAGAGAGATAGACATTCCATAGGCAGAATGTGGTCTGTCTAAGAAAGCGAGAGCAGCCCCGAAATACGGGGTGGCTAGTTTTTATGGGCTGGGTAATTTCATAGGCTAAGGAGGGGGAGGATTATTCTAACTATTTTGGGGAGGGGGCGGAGATTTCCAGGAATTGTGCCACCGCCCATTTTTTGGTCTTTTACGGTTATGGCACCTGTGGGTGTGTCATTTAGCATATGCTAAGTATTACAGTGAGTGTATAATGAGGCTCAAGGTCTACTGGAAGTCCAGTCTTCTGCCATCTTGGGCCTAATGGGTTCTAACCAGTTTTTGTCCTATCCTGTTCTTCCTAATGGCTGTGTCATCCTTTTAAAGGTGGTGCCCTGCTCCCTTCTTTCCTGTCTCAAGACCACTTTGAACTTTTAGCCATTCCTCAGTTTCTTTCAAGACCATGATTACCTTGCTACTTCTTGAGTTTTTCTTGTTGTTTTGTTTTTTGGTTTTTTAGTTTTATATACCATTCTTTCACTTCATAGTGTTGTCACACTATGTCTTGAGTTCATACCAGCTAACATGCTCCTTTCCCTTTCTCTCAATAGAGTTAAAACTTCATTTTGGCAAAATGAATTTAATTTTTAATGTTTATATCAGTGATTTTGTACATATTACTCACAACTCACTTATTTCAATTATTTTGATTGTGTTATTTGTATAACTTTGTTTTCCCAGGAGTTAATTCACTTGTCCCTTGGTATTTGCAGCTTTCAGAATCCACAAATGCTCAAGTCCTTAATATAAAATCCTGTAGTATTTGCATATAACCTATATAACTTATGCATATCCTCCCGTATTACTTTCAGTCATCTCTAGATTACTTACAATACCTAATACAATGTAAATACCACGTAAATATTTGTGGCACGCAGAAAATTCAAGTTTTGCTTTTTGGAACTTCTGGAATTTTTTTTTCCCCCTGAATATTTTTGCTCACTAGCTATAATTGCCTTTGAGTTTTCTTTAAAAAAAAAAGGAGTGTAAATTTCCTCTCATTACATTTAGACACATCAGGATATTGATCAGTTCTATTTTTCTTTCTCTGTAGACATTTCCTGGAGCTTCTAACCTATTGCTCCAGTGTAGACAAGAGCCTCTCTGGACCTTTGGCAAAACTGTTGTCCTAGAATAGCTCTGTGTTGTCCTAAGAATTCCATTTGCTTCTTTGCTTTGCTAGAATTCATGTTTTCTTTTCATGTTTTGTTCCCAAGTTTTGTGAGAGTGTGTTAACCAATAGCTTCTGATAAAAGGAAGCATATGAGAGTAAGGTTTTTTGTTTTTGTTTTGATATTTATTAAAAAGGTTAGGCGGTGTTAAGTTAAAAATCTGGGGTTAAAGTGCTTCTTACACAGACTTTCAACTAGTGTACTCTTTCTATTTACATCTCTTCTTATTTTCTCACCTCAGGAGTACCTGTTGCCTCTCCTTCTGTAGCCCAGAATGACATACTTTTTGTCTTCTTTCTCTGCAGGCACATTAACATTATCTTCCATCATTCAAAGTTTTGTTGACTTTTTCCAGTCTCATCAACAGATCTTTAATGGCAGTAGATAGCTGCCAGAATGATGACTGGATATTTCTTTACTGAAAGTACAAACATATAATATGCTATTGCACACTCCAGTTAAAATCTTCTATCTGTTTGTAAAATGCTTTTCTCTTCAACTTATTGTTGTCAAAACTGGGTTGTAATGTAGCAATGCTAGTTATTTCTGCAGAAATTAAAATCACATTTTAAACACTTTAGAAAAGTTCCACTTACTTTAAGGCCATTACTGTGTTTATGAGATTAATGTGAGTCTCCCAGGTAATCCTTTGATTTCTGTTTTGGTAACTGAATAAAATACAGTGTGGAGTAATCATAGGAATAGAATTTCAAACCAGCTTAGTTAGTGTAAGCCTAGTGGTTTTGAAAAGAGAGAAGAAAAATCCAAGATTGTAATTCTAAATTCTTAAATGGAAAATATTCTTTCTCTTTCTTAATGAGTTTTGTTGGTAAGACTCTTGATGTGTTGTTCTCACTCACCTCCCTTTATTGTAGACTTTATGCCAGACTTACTAGACTTCTGGTCTCACAGGATGTTTTCAATATTAGTATGGATGAAGGAAGAGGTGGGAGCCTAAAGAATAAGGACATAGAAGGGAAGGTTCAAGGCTTAAATCAAAATAAAATTTGCATTTACCTTATTTCTTTTGTTAGTTTTGTAATCTAAACATTCCAACTTTAGTTAATAATTCACATTAAGTATAAGTTACAGAAATTGATGTCGACAAATTAATGTTTCACAGTTTACTGTGTGGCACTGTGCATTTTTGAAGAATATGCTATTATAACTCCCTGTTTACTTTTTTTTTCGTTTGTCCTCCCAAAGTTCCTGAACACTTCCCAAGCCTCAACAATATAGCTTCAGATAGTTTTCTAAGGCAGTGCTTCTCAACTTTAATGTGCAAAGGGATCAACTGGGGATCCTGTTAAAATGCAGATTCTGGGCCGGGGCCTGAGCATCTGTATTTCTAACAAGCTCCCAAAATCCTGATGCTGGTGGTCCTCTGACCATTCTGACTAGCAAAGGTCTAAAGTACCTTGGATATGAGAGTGATACAGTAATACAGAATACAGAATCTGTTTTTAAGTGTATATGTGTTGAGCTTCAAGAAAGAAGTCAGTGGGAGACTTTGCATTACTGGCTGCTACTGAGTACATCTTAGTACTGGATTTATTGCTCCTTATAGATTTAATGAATTTATTATTTGTAGGATTCTGTTTAGAAGTGATTCCAGTACTATACTTTTGTTTATTACTGTGTAAATTTTATTTATTAAATATATAAACTATATTCCCTTAGTGCCTTTGAAGAAAAAATATTATACTTGATATGTGCTAAACTTCAATTTGTAGCTCACAAACATCTCTTATATATAACTGTTAGTCATTGAAATCCTATTGTATATACTGTTTCCTGCTTATAAAAACATAACACCACAGAATATATACAAATTCATAAGTATCTTTATTGTAATGTTTATTCTTATGCAATTGGATATCAGCAATGTAAAGAGGTTAATGCTTTTTTTTTTTTAAACTTATCTTCTAAATAGCTCAGTCACTAAAAGAATTTGCAAGACTACTCATCGCAGTAGAAGAAGAAAGGAGAAGACTGGTAAGTCTCTTCTCCATTTCTTAAGAATAATGCTTTGTTTGGACATGTTAAAAGAAAAAATAGACCTTCTGAATTAGATTTAGTCATACCAGATTTTATAACTTGATACATGTACTGAATGTTACAGAAAAAGATTTGTGAGTATGATGATCAAATATTGCTAATAAGATATGCCATTTCTTTTTGTTTCATTTGGTCAGCAGATATAAATTACATTCATTTTACTTTCCATTTAGTTGTTCTGAGCATTAAAAGTATTGAACAAACTGCCATGAAGAAACCCATTCTAACTGAGCAGTCTTATAAATAACCTTAGTGTTATAATGAAGACACATTACAAGTATTAAAGACAGTTTTTGGAAGGAGCAACTAACTTTGCCAGGGTATTAGCAGGGGACTTTCTTGAAAAGGTGACATTTGAATTGGGTCTTGAAGGCTCGGAGGATTTTGCTGGGCTGGGAAGAATGGGAAAGCATTCTACGTTGACACATTAACTTATGTGGCAGTATCAGAGCATGGTTATTAGTAATACATTTATCCACTCACAGATATAATTTTGTACCCATTGTGTTCAAAGTTCTGTGTAGGCCCCTGTCTGTGACCCAGGCTGCCCATTCGCATATGGAAAAAATAGTAGTATATATCCCACAAGATCGTTGTAAAGCATTTGTAGCAGCACCTGGCACATTGTAATAAATGCTGATGGTGGTAAAGATGTTGGTTGTCAGTTACAGTGAGGGTTACAGACATTTAAAACGTCATCTTTGATATCACTGGCTTCACCATCCTGTTGGGGAGTTATATATACACATAAATAAAGTGCTCGGCTTGTGGACTGAATGGGCTAGGAACTCAGCAGTTTGGTGTCATTTTGCTCAATAGGTGAGGAAGAGGAATTTGAGGAGGGTGCCCTTAAGGAGGCCCTGACTCCTGGGGAACATTGCCTGAGCTGAGGGAGAATCACACAACTAAGACATGGCAGTTACATAAGTGAGCTTGAGCGGAGGCCACAGGTGGGAGAAAGTACTGTGTATATTTGTAGAATAAGGCAGAGGGTTCTTAGAAGTTATCAGTAGAAGATTGGTTGGTAGTTTTGGGCGTATATGGCGTTTAAGAGCCAGGCTAAGAAGTTTTGGTCTTTGTTATAAGCTGTGGGAAAATTGCTAGAAGTTTTTGATAGAAGAATGAGAGGATCAATATGGGATTTAGGAGAGATTAATTTGGTGGCCATGTGGGAGACATATTAGGTAAGGAAGAAATGTTGTGGAGAGGGGTGACCATGTTTTCTTAGGAAACATCAGCCTACCATAGGTCTGGTCCCAGTATCAGAGAGATAGCCATGCAATGTGATCTGTTCTAGTTAGAGATGAGCCACTGTGGGAGACTGACCCTCTCTGGGGTGGTCAGAAAAAGCTTTTCTGTGGGGGTGACTTGACACTTTTAAGTGCTTTATACCTAAGCCTTCATAATCTTCTATACAATAGAAGTTCAGGTTCCATGGGGAGATGTGGGTGGTATGTGCACTTACGGCCCAGAAGACGAGCTGATGATGGAAGTGGGAAAGAGTGGTTAGAGAGAAGTGAAAATAAAGAGTTGGAAATGGCATGGGAACCAGGAAATACAGTTGACCCTTGGACAACATGGGATGGAACTGCATGGGTCTAGGTATACGCAGATTTTTTTCGGTAGTAAATACTACAGTGTTACACAATTTACTGTTGGCTGAATCCGTGGATATGGAGGGCTGACTATCAGTTCCATGTGGATTTTCCACTGTGCCCCTAACTCCTGTGTTAGTTAGGGTTCTGGGTTGAGTGATTCAAGTCCTATGCAAATAGTTCAGGAGAGCAATGAGTCAACTAGCATGGGCTATAATTATAGAAAATGTATAAGATTATGGGAAAGTGTGTTGTAGCTTGCAGGAGGAAAAGAGCCAAGAGAATGTTCTAGCACTGAAGAGAGGCCTGGAGGCACCAAGGGAAAAGCTCTTCTTCTGTGCTGGGACAAAAGAGAGGATTGGTTAAAACACAGAGCTTTGGACAGTAAATTGGTTGGTTGGACAGATGGACAACAGTGTTAGGAAGGAGTGGTCATCTGCTGTGAGAGGAGATTGTAGAAACAGTTTAGAACAGCCAGGAGCAGGTTCTACAAGAGAAAAGGGACTCCTGGTCAGGAATAAAGAGCCATTGAAGTTAAACATCATGAATATGTCCAGGAAAGATTGATAACCATGTTTTCATGGATTTTTCTAACAATACCCAGAGCCCTGGATTGTGAGTGGTAAGAACAGTTGGGAGGTCAGATTCAGGTAGGTGGTTGGCACAGAAGACATGGTGTTGGATTACAGGGGCATGGATTTGTTTGATATGAAAATGGGTCCTGATTGAGTACAGTGATGACTGAGGCAGGAGGATACTGATAGCCTTAGGAAGCAGAGAGGGCAAGCATGACTGCTTACCTATAATGAAGGTTAACTAGGAACACAGAAGATTCTAAGAGAGGACAAGGACATTGTGATCAGGAGTGGCAGTTGAAACATAGTGAACTTGACAATGGAGCTCGTTTAGATAGTGATAAAGTTAAGGTGTGGCTGAGCAGGGAGAAAGACCCTAGAAATTGGGAAAGCTGAGCTCTGAAGTTTGGATGTTTTATGAGCAGGATGTTGAGATCATCCAATATGATAACAGGATAAAGCCCCAAAACCAAGAAGTGGCTGAGGAATGTGGTAGAGTGTTTCATAAGCAATGGAAATGGAGATTGGCCCACCAGCTCATAGTGTCTCAAGGATCTTCATTTCTGCCCTTAGCCATATGTCTCATGTTGGAGCAAGGAGGGAATTCTACATTCATGAGTGAAGTCATACTGTGGGTTTTGATTGCCTTACCTGTTGTTTCAGAGAAGGTCTGAGATAAAAAATGCAAAATAATGAAGAAAAATCTCTATAGATGAAAGACTAATGGATTGCATTTCCACAAAGATTATATAAAAGTAATCATTTAAACACACAAATCTAAATATTGGAGTGTTTAATCAACACTTCCAGTCATTTGGTGTTACTATAACTGAAGGTACAGCTGGTAATGGATTTTGTGCAAAGAATTTGTATTTTAAAAAGTAGTGCTTCATTTAGGAAGTAGAATATTTTAAGTGTACTAGGAAAGTGTAAAAGAGTTCTATAACTGATTATAAAGTCAATTAATCATGCTGTTTTTAGTGATAAATCATGACATTGTATATTAATTGAATTTAACCAAAACCTAAGCATGTCAGAACAGTGACTAAGCAAAAATAAAATCTCAGGAAGATGAAAAAGGACACAACAGTTTAAACAAATTCTCTTGCTTCCAATGATTTACCGTACTGAGTACATCATCTGGGTAACCTAAAGTCTATTTGCAGAGAAAGAGCCTAAAGAAACATTGATTTTCAGAAATGGAACTCCCTCTTTGCTCTTTACTAACTTTAAGTATTGAGTTTTTGAAAACAAACTCTGCTAAAGCCAACTGAAAATGCATAGTTTTAATGCAACAAAAAAGTGACCCAGAGTAAGTTTGAAAATATCTATTGCAGACACTTATGAGGGTATAGTTTATCCTGTCATACTTCTCACTCAAAAACCCATCTTCCATGATTTGACATTTTCCAAGATGTCAATTGACACTTGCCATTAAGGGGCTAATAGAGAACAGCCTTTTAACAAGACAAATAGAAGAAATAATTTAATAGCCCTTTGTAATGGCCTTAGTAAAATGCTTATTACTTGCAGTCGGGATATGGTATTGATTAGTGATAGAGGCCTTTTTTAAAAAGTGCATCTTTATTGGAAATGTAAGAGTTTTTCCCCATGGAATGCAGCATGTCCATGCTTTTGATTAGAAATGTCATAAATTGGGTGTCTAGGTGGAAAGGTTCTGAGACGGTGCCCAATGTAGACAGGGGCTTCTAAGCCATATAAACTTGGTGGTAAGGTCTCTTCAGTTTCTGTTTCTCCACAGGAACTGCTCTATTTTACTTCAGATCATAGCTGACTGGGCTGTGCAAATGCTACCATTTAGCCCATGCTGTTCAAAATTAATTTGAACAAATATTAACATATCAAGAGAACCCTCTGGAGAAGCATGAAATGGTCAGTTGAGGCCTTCTGGAAGAGATCTTGGTAGCTTCTCCTTTGTTATTTCTATTGAAATACTGAATTTGCCTCCCTTTTGCCTCCAGGCCTTTGGACCTGACATCCCCCTCTCCCTGAAGCCCTGGAACTGTACTTCACCCCTCATTCCTCCCTTCTCATTATTCTGCCTCTAGTTCCCTATTCTCCATCTCCCTGGGCTTTCTTTCTCTCAGTGTGTCTCTACAAGCTTCTTTTGGATTTAGACCTTTGCATTTGTCATTTCTTCTGCCTTGAACATCCTGATCTATATCCTCTCATGATTGGTTCCGTTTTGTCCTTCAGACTTCACCTTCTATATCTCCTGGGGGCTTGCACTTTCCATACAGTTTAAATGAGTCCCCTTTGGTATTTCTTTGACAGAAATACCTGCTTTCATGCAGCTTGCATTCTACTGGGGAGAAACAGACATTTAAACAAATTATGTCTGAGGGGGGTAAGTGCAAAAAAGAAAAATAATGTACCTGGTAGAATATGTTGCTCTTTATTGGGATGAAGAAGGAGATGAAGGAGAAATAGTTAAAATTTGAATCTATTTAGGTGTTTACTGGATATCCAAGGAGCCTTGTTGAGGGAGCATCTGGGTATATGTGTGAGTCTGGAGTTCAGGGGAGCAGATGGAACTAGAGATATAACTTTAGACATTGTCAACATGTTGAGAGTATTTAAAGCTGTGGGAATGTATGAGATCACCCACCCAGTCTGTGAGTGTGCAGACAGAAAAGGTGGGAGGGTCAAGCCCTGAGGTGCGGAGTCCAGAGTTTGGTCAGATGAGGTAGAATCAACAAAGGAGATTTGGATCAGTAAGAGAACCAGGGGAGAACTGTTTGGACAGCTTGCTGGAAGTCCCATTTATTCACTTGGCTATCGCAGAGATGTAGGGCAATAATAAATAGAAACTTACAGGATGTGGACCAGAGGCTGTAGCCTTCTTCAGGATAGAGGCTCCAAATTATCTGTTTACCCTATGCTGCTCGTCCACCCCAGCCCCTGGGCCCTCACTTTCTGGGTACTCAGAGTTCCTGACCTTGACAAAAAAAAGTTTTGGTGTGCATGTGTGTTGTTTGTTTTGGGTGTGGGTATGTGTGCATAAAAATGTAGATTTTTAAAAATCTTTGTCTCTAATTAAGGAAGCCAGAACTTCAGAATATTTTAGCTTGTGTTTATCATGAAGAATTTATGTAGATGAACTTGTTTCTTATAGTTTTCATTTTGATTAATACTAGAAACCTCTTATTTTTACTGTTATTACCCATAATATTTAACATTCACATTTGACCTGTGTAAAGTAACAAATTTCACTTCAGGTTTCCCAGGATTTATATTCTTTCTATTCAGAGCCCATGTTTGTCTTTTTTATCCTTGGGCAACGAAAGTACTTTCCTGAAATACGCTAGGTGTCTGGGCATTACTTTGGAATAACAACAACAACAGAAAGATGAGGTACTAGGAGGCGAAATGTGTAACCTTAATAATTACTTCCTTTGTAAGAGTTTTGAAACCTTTGCTTTCCTTTGTTATACTTTTTTGTTGTTGTTATTATACTTTTTTTAAAAGCATAATCAGTACTATATAAGTGTTAATGAGGGATAAAATCAAAATAGTTTTAGATCTGTATTAAAAAAAGAAAAAATGTGTCAAACGTAAATTACTTGATTATTGATATAAGATTTCAGTCTCTTATGAGTCTTAAGAGATTTAAAAAACATATCTGTGATGTCTGTTACATTAGACACTAGTCATCTGTGACTATTTAGCACCTGAGATGTGTTAGTTATTATGTGGTTTGCATTATATTTCTATTGTGAAGCACTGCTATACAAAATAATAAGTGACCCTGAGCATTTTCAAGGTACCAGGCACTGCTATAATTGCTTATATTTTTACCTAATTTAATCTGCACAGCAACTCTCTCAGGTGTATGCTATTAATAGATCCATTTTATTTTATTTTATTTTCTACTGCTTTACAATGGTGTGTTAGTTTCTGCTTTATAACAAAGTGAATCAGTTATACATATACATATGTTCCCATATCTCTTCCCTCTTGCGTCTCCCTCCCTCCCACCCTCCCTATCCCACCCCTCCAGGCGGTCACAAAGCACTGAGCTGATCTCCCTGTGCCATGCGTCTGCTTCCCATTAGCTATCTACCTTACGTTTGGTAATGTATATATGTCCATGCCTCTCTCTCGCTTTGTCACAGCTCACCCTTCCCCCTCCCCATATCCTCAAGTCCGTTCTCCAGTAGGTCTATGTCTTTATTCGTATCTTACCCCTAGGTTCTTCATGACATTTTTTTCCCTTAAATTCCATATATATGTGTTAGCATACGGTATTTGTCTTTCTCCTTCTGACTTACTTCACTCTGTATGACAGACTCTAGGTCTATCCACCTCATTACAAATAGCTCAATTTCGTTTCTTTTTATGGCTGAGTAATATTCCATTGTATATATGTGCCACATCTTCTTTATCCATTCATCCGATGATGGACACTTAGGTTGTTTCCATCTCTGGGCTATTGTAAATGAGCTGCAATGAACATTTTGGTACATGACTCTTTTTGAATTATGGTTTTCTCAGGGTATATGCCCAGTAGTGGGATTGCTGGGTCATATTGTAGTTCTATTTGTAGTTTTTTAAAGAACCTCCATACTGTTCTCCACAGTGGCTGTATCAATTTACATTCCCACCAACAGTACAAGAGGGTTCCCTTTTCTCCACACCCTCTCCAGCATTTATTGTTTCTAGATTTTTTGATGATGGCCATTCTGGCTGGTGTGAGATGATATCTTATTGTAGTTTTGATTTGCATTTCTCTAATGATTAATGATGTTGAGCATTCTTTCATGTATTTGTTGGCAGTCTGTATATCTTCTTCGGAGAAATGTCTATTTAGGTCTTCTGCCCATTTTTGGATTGGGTTATTTTTTTTTTGTTATTAAGCTGCATGAGCTGCTTATAAATTTTGGAGATTAATCCTTTGTCAGTTGCTTCATTTGCAAATATTTTCTCCCATTCTGAGGGTTGTCTTTTGGTCTTGTTTATGGTTTCCTTTGCTGTGCAAAAGCTTTGAAGTTTCATTAGGTCCCATTTGTTTATTTTTGTTTTTATTTCCATTTCTCTAGGAGGTGGGTCAAAAAGGATCTTGCTGTGATTTATGTCATAGAGTGTTCTGCCTATGTTTTCCTCTAAGAGTTTGATAGTTTCTGGCCTTACATTTAGGTCTTTAATCCATTTTGAGTTTATTTTTGTGTATGGTGTTAGGGAGTGATATAATCTCATACTTTTACATGTACCTGTCCAGTTTTCCCAGCACCACTTATTGAAGAGGCTGTCCTTTCTCCACTGTACATTCCTGCCTCCTTTATCAAAGATAAGGTGACCATATGTGCGTGGGTTTATCTCTGGGCTTTCCAGAGGAGCAAACTCAAAGGCACATAGTAATAAGTGGTATCCGAGGGTTTAATCCCAGGCTGTTGGGCTCCAGAGCCTCCACATAATTCATACTGTTACAAACTAAGACTTTTAAAACAAAATATTACATAACAATAGGAAACATATTATTAATATAGTATGTGAAATGCTCTATGAAGTGCTGTAGGTGTATTATTTCAGTATCTTAGAAAAATTAGGGAAGATCACAGGCATTACAAGTTTTGAAATTAGATTTTAAAATTTCTTCATATTTAAACAGGCATACATTTCAGCAAAAACTTAATTCATTAATCCATTGACAGTTCTCTCATCAAATTTTGGCATGTGAGAGCCTAAGGTCTCTCCCCACTCCTTTGAACCAAGAATTCATGAAATTGGAGAATATTTTAAATGTTGAGAAAATTACATGTCCTTATTTCTCTCAATGAAAGATTTTCCCTTGTTTAATGGAAAATTTGCCATAGATTTTTGCATTGCACATATGCTGTCAGATGATATTGATTAATCTCTGAGTTTCTGGCATTGATACTGTTATATGCTTAAGTCCAATTATCTGTGAAGTAATCCAGTTTCTTTTATTATCTCAGATAAATAATGCACAGTATGCCAACATTCCACATGTATGAGTATGGATTATGTTTCTGGTATGTCTTAGGTTAACATTTATTAGAAGCAAACTTTAGGTATGCTGGCCTACATACCAACATTTTTCTTTTTTTAATTAATTTTTTTTTTTTTTTGGCCACGCTGTGCAGCATGTGGGATCTTAGTTCCCTGACCAGGGATCAAAGCCATGCCCCCTGCAGTGGTAGTGCGGGGGTCTTAACCACTGGACCACCAGGGAAGTCCCCATACCAACATTTTTATACAATGATTTCACCTAAAATTTAAAAAAAAACAAAAAAAAATCTCAACGTTCTACATGTACAAAGTTCTGATTTTTCACATTTATTGAATTGCAGAGGCTTCCCATGATTTCCCTGATTTTCAGTTATTTGGTGAAATAAGAAAAGGTAGGATTCAGAGGTGGCAGATTACACACAATTCATCATGACTGCAATGATAGTGTCTTTTATTTTTTTATTGGTAATAGTCCTAGTATTGATTTGTAGTTTTTAGAGTGTGCAAAGTGCTTTTAATATATATTTTTATTTTATCCTCCAACAATCTGAAACTGAGTTCAGAATCTAGATGAGTTACTCAAGGTGATACATACCACTAAGTGACAGAGTCAAATTGAGTAGGACTCAGTTTTAGGTCTTTGGACTTCAGTCCATTGTTCTGTTACATCCTGTGTCTTCTCTTTTTTTATTTAAATTTTAAACTCCTTGAGGACAGAGGCCTGATCTGTTTTGTATTTTTTTTTTTCCCTTGTGTATATTACTGTTCTGAAAACCGTCTTGGTTGTCCAAAATTTAGAATATTGCATACTCCTTTACAGAAAAAGAAAAGGTGGTTTGAAAGTTATCACAGCTTCCTATTTGCCATTTCTCAGATTGTTTACTTAATTCATTATGGTTAAGTCTAAAAGAGAAATAAACTTTCTTTGAGTAAAATTTCCTAATTTGGTGTGAAGACCTTTAATAGGGTAATTGCTAGGGTTTCAGAAAATACCTCAAAGTGTCCATATTTGTGAATTATGTCTTTTGATTCTATAACTGAAAAAGTCTTAGGACACAATGATGACTAGAAATGTCTGTCAAAATTCTGAAAAGATCTTTGAATAGATCTAGTGTAGTGGTCAGACAGTGAAGCTGTCCTGACAGGCTGCCTTGCCTTTGAGCCATTTCCCTGCTCATTCACGCTTCTCCCTAGAGTATAGGAAAGGGGATAAAAGAGAAAACTTGAGACTTGATTGTTCTGTTCTGTACCAGCTCTCGCAGAAGAAGGAAAGCAGCTTGTACCTTCTGTAGTTAAATTAAGGTTTGTATGCTATTCTAAGTTATGTTCTGGTGAATTTGAGGTTTTTGCTTCATTGTGAAGGAATTCAGAGATGAAGTGATAGTTAAGAAGTGGATTTATTTAGAGAAACACACTCCACAGACAGAGAGTGTGGGCCATCTCAGAAGGTGAGAGAGCTCCTAAATATGGCATGGTTAGTTTTCATGGGCCGGGTAATTTCATAGGCTGATAATTGGGAGGATTATGCCAGTTATTTTGGGGAATAGGTGGAGATTTCCAGGGATTGGGCCACCATCTATTTTTGGCCTTTCATGGTTAGCCTCAGGACTGTCATGGTGCTGGTGGGTGTGTCATTTAGCATATGCTAATGTATTACATTGAGTGTATAATGAGGCTCAAGGTCCACTGGAAGTTGAATATTCCGCCATCTTGGACCTAGTTGGTTCTAAACAGTTTTTGTCCTGTCCTACGGCTGTGTCATTCTTTTAAAGATTGTGCCCTGCCCCCTTCCCTCCTGTTTTAGTTCTGCTGTCTTGGCTAGCAGTCAGCAGAGGGAACTGAGATGACACTAATTTTGAAATATATTTGTATTTAGGTTTACCAGTTTCATTAACATTTGGGCATAATTTTTTTTCTTTTGGTTGATGCCATTCTCACAGCTGGTATTTCATGGGTGTATATCAAGTTGCTAGATTTAAAGATTTGTAAATGGAAATGTGGCAGTAATCATCCAGTCTTTATATTTTCCTATTTCCAAAGATCCCTTTTTATTTTTAAGATTAACCTTGACTGTATGGAAGGATTTAGGGGAACTTTTCCACCAGATAGTGCTATTTTAAAAGCAGTCAATTTAAAATAGGATACATGAATAAAGAGCTTTCACTTTTTTTTTCCTGTCAAGACATAAACTGTATTGAAAATTTCCTTTTCAGTTTTGCTACTTTGGCATGAATCTTTGGGTGTTAAGTTTTTGTTGCTTGTGGCTGCAAGAGTCTGCTACTGGACACAGCACCTGTGCTTCCCATCTCTACTTCTTCCATCTTCCTGCCTTTGCCATTGATCCCAGTTGTATAGGCTTTACTTTGGAGTCTTATAATTGCATATCATATTTTCAAAAATACATTTATTCTGTGGTGTTGGTCATCATATTTCATTGATACCGTTGGGTATGTGTTAGTCTTTACTACATTTATAAACCATGTTTTGATTTGTTTTTATTTTTAAGATGTATTTATTATTTTTTGACTTATTTTATTTACTTTTGGCTGCGTTGGGTCTTAGTTGCAGCACGCAGGATCTTTGTTGAGGCACACGGGATCTTTCACTGTGGTGTGCGGGCTCTTCCTTGTGGTGCGAAGGCTTCTCTCTAGTTGTGGCAGGCGGGTTTTCTCTTCTCTAGTTGTGGCAAGCAGGTTTTCTGTTCTCTAGTTGTGGCCTACAGGCTCCAGGGCGTGTGGGCTCTGTAGTTTGCAGCACGCGGGCTCTAGTTGAGGCGCGCGAGCTCAGTAGTTCTGGTGCACAGACTTAGTTGCCCCGCTGTATGTGGGATCTTAGTTCCCTGACCAGGGATCGAACCCGCATCCCCTGCGTTGTAAGGCAGATTCTTTACCACTGGACCACCTGGGAAGTCCCTTGATTTGTTGTTTGATAGTTAGGAAACACAAAGATACTTTGATACCATAAATAGTAAATATATAAAGTTTTAATATCTGGATGGGGCATTTAATTTTAAAGGGCAAAGAAAATAAACCTAAGTAGACGTAAGTTAGACTTGAAAAACAGCGGTAAAAGATAAGCATGAGGGGAAATTTTAAATGATGGGACAAAGCTCTCTGTGGTTCAGAGATATCAGCTGACAGACCAACCAGGTATTCAGAAATGAGAAGTTGGGGTGTTCTTCAGTGAGCAAAATGTTTTTGTCTTTACGATTAAACCACAGTCATATTGTTCATGCTCTACAGGAGAAATTGCACATTTAATTACATCAAGATAAAAGAGACTGAAAGCTTTTTAAATTAAACTTTTATTTTGAGATAATTATAAATTCACATACATACAGAGGAATCCTGTGTATTCTTTAGCCAGTTTCTCCCAATGGTAACGCTTTGTAAAATCATAGTAAACTAGCTTATTACATTTTACTTTAAGTTATAATACTAATTAAAAATAACTGCAAATTCATAAACTTGCCATTTGTCCTAGAATCAGGACTCATCATTTGAAGACAAAAGTCGGACTCTTAGTGGATTCTTATCAAGATGCTTTGTGTCACTTCAGGATGGGGTCTGTTATTTGTGTGTCACCAGGACACTTGTTTGCAAGGCAAACAGCACATTGACTGGGAAGACACTGGGGTGTCTCATTCATCTGTGGGAAGGGCTGTGTTGCATGCAGGATTCGGGAACAGCTAGAATCATCAACTCTTTCAAAAGAGAGGGCTTTTTTGTTTCTGACTTTCATTTGCTTGTCAACTTCATTCTCTCAGTTGGCTTCTTCCACATGGAGAGTCGTAAACACTGCCTCCATACCTCACAGACATTGTTTCTAGAGGAGGCCTGTCTAGTTTCCATTGGTAAACTTAAAAAAAAAAAATTTAAAAAGGCTCTGATTGGCCCAATCAATATCATTTAAAGACCCTTGACCAATCACCAAGGCCAAGGGGACTGAGCATGTTGTATGTGTTCTTCTAAATATGATTACTATTTTCAGAAATGAGGAAATTACTGTGATTTAGATAATTACCCACCTCATCTTTTATAGCATGGTAACGGCCTTAAGACATTTCCAGTTAACATTGTCATTTGAGCGGAATACTATGATAGTGAATTGTGTCTGAAATTTTTTTCTGTGTGTGTATATGTCTGAAATTTTACAGGACTTACAAGACATAATATTCACCATCCAAACGTTAGAAACACTCACTTTAAAAAGCAGGAGTCAGGCAGGGATATACACTACTACTACTTAAATTCAATATTGTTTTGGAGGACACCTAGTCTATGGAGTAAAATAAAACCAGAGTCATAGAAGGTATAAACTTAATTTTCTTTCCTTCATTCTATAATCTATTGATGTGCTTTTCCCACGTAGAACATCTTAAATAATCTACAGAGAATTTATTTAGAAATAAGAGTCTAGCCAGGTTGATAGATACATGTGAATTATATTTTTGTATACCATCTCAAAATTGCAGCGAAAGAATAAGATACTTAAGAATAACTCTACGAAGTATGTACAGGACTTTTATGTGTGAAATTACAATGCTTTATAGAAAAAACAATACAGTGAGTCAGTTAAGAAGAATGATTTTAACCAACATTACTTTTTCTCCCAACTATACTAGACAAGAGAGCTTTACTGTAACCATCTAACTTAAGCAATTTGGTTAACTTTTTACTTAGTGTAGTAGTGAACCACAGGCTAGTCCTGAAGATAGTGTATTTCCTTTTTTCATTTGGAAAATGTGGTCACCCTATGAAGACCTTACTTTAATCATATTTCCAAACTTCTGTGAAACCTTTGGATCTAATATCTTTTCAATAACAGAAACACTGCTTTTTGAAACTGCTGTACTCTTCATTTGTATAACCATTCCTAACCAAGTTGGTGGCAGAACAATGCTCTACATAGTAATTATTGTATTTCTGTTTAAGTGTCTCATGGCAAAATAAAATATCCCCACAGATCTGAGACTTTTAATTCTGGTCATTTTATATTTCATCCACAGTATAATTTCGACTCACTACACAGAATACTATATAAGCGATGCAAATAAAATGTACTTTCCCTACTGAGTGAAAACAGAACACGAAGTTGGGAAAGTCTCGATTCCAATTTATTGTTGACATCAAGTGAAAGCTTCTCAGGATTATGTTTTCTTTTTTATAAATGAAGAGTATTCTGTTTCCCAGAGTGCAAAATGGAAACTACCAGCAATGTGTTAGATATTAAGCATTACATGAATGAACAACTTACATTTTAGTAGTTTTATTTTAATGTGTATTGAATAAAGGACAACTCTGAATTTAACGGAAATTATTGCTTTTCAGGAAGCTTAGTAAAAGAAGTGGGGTCAGTTTATAAGGAAAACTGGAGGACATTGATCTGGCCAAAATTGTGGAAGTAGTATATGAGTGACTGAAATTCGGGAATCCATGGCATAGGTGATATATATGCTTTAAATGTTTTTGATTTTAATTGTCTTCTCTGACTGTATGCTCTGCTAGACATAGCCAATGACTAGTCTCCAAGTTCACTACCTTGTTTATGGAGCTTATATTGAAAAAAAAAAAAAAAAAGAATTACACTTGAAGCGATCTGATATCTCATCAATTTCATATGAAAGAAGAAGCCATCATATAGTGAACACATTTGTGGTAGGTTAAGGCAGATTTTGCTTAATATCTTATGCTTAAAAATTGAAGCTGTCAATGGTAGAATTTGGGTACCTCTATAAGCAAAGCAGGTGGTAGACCAGTATGCATAACATGTTTTCTGTTTTTTATTTACAAAGCAAAACTTCTGTAATTTTTTACATTGAAATAGTTGGGAAAGATAGCAGTCAATTATTCAACAAATATTGATTTTCTTCTCCTGGAGCTGAGAATATAGGTATGGGCAAAAAGAGTTTCTGTCTTGCAGTTGACATTATCAGGTGGTAATAGGTGCTCTGGACAAAGGACTGTAAAGGAGGATGTAGCGGGGATGTAGGTATATTTTAATGTAGGGTATCAGAGAAAGCCTCAGTGATTAGGTGTCATTTAATCAGAGACCAGACAAAAGAAAGAGCAGTTAGTCCTGCAGATCTCTGGTGGAAGTGCTCTTAAGGTAGCTCCAACAACTCAACAGCAAGTGCGAAGACCCTGAGGCTGGAGAGTGTTTGGGGTGTTTGAGGAGCGAGACCAATGTGGTTAAAGCATAGGAACAAATGGGAAAGTGGGAAGAGGGGCAGTGGGATGGGGTGGGGTGGGGGAATGTGAAGCGTATGTAGGGCCTTGGGAGAGATTGGACTGTTGCTCTGTGGAAGGGTCTTTCAGTAGAGGAGTGACTTGAACTGATTTAGAATTTTAAGGGATTACCTGACTGTTTTTATAGAGTGTAGGGGACATGGCTGGATGGTTGTCTCCTAACTGGAGAGATACCAGTCAGGAGGTTATTTTAGTTATTTCAGTAGGTTGGAGACCATGGTGATGTGCACCAGGATGAAAGCAGTGGAAGTAATCAGATTCTGGGCTTGTTTTGTAGGTAATATAACAGGATTCGCTGCTTGATCACATACTAATTGACAGAGAGGAGGCAACTATGCTTCAGAGGCAGGGTTTCTCCACCTCAGCGCTATTGATATTTTGGGCCAGATAAATTTTTGCTATGGAAGTCTGTCCTGTGCATTGTAGGGTGTTTGGCCTCTATAACTCTTGATGTACCCCCTCCCTTTCCTTCCAAGTTATGATAGTGAAAAATGCCTTCAGACATTTTACACCCTGAGGGACAGAGTTGACCTATTGAAAACCACTTACCTAAGGTTTTTGGCTTGATGGGATTGAGAAAGGGAATATTGCCTGCCGTATCAGTAAACAAAGGATGTCACAGTCTCACAGTTGGTGATTGCAGCCACCAGCTGGAGGTGAGCCGGTGAGCCCTGAGGGAACTTGGGACAGACAAGAATACCTGCCATCTAGCAGCTATCAGACTGCAGCCACTCCCTACGTTGAGCCCTGAGGAAACTCAGGATATGAAAACACAGGATACTGGTCCCAGGTAGCTGAGGTACATAGCTAAGGAATGATTTCAGTGAGCCTAGACTTTCACATCTTCTCATACATAGAAAAGCGCTGAATTCCTTGACTTGAGATATCTGGTTTTCTTTAGTTAACAATAATCTTTTGACATTCAGACTACCTGCCCTTTGTTGCAAAACTCCTATATGTCCTGGCTCCCCCTCACTTCCTTAGAGCAGTGCTTTCAGGGTTACTTGAGAGGCTGCCTCCCGGGCTTGAAGTCCTAAAAATTCCCACTGAATAAAACATAACTCACCTTTTAGGTTGTGAATAATTTTTTAGTTGACAGTCTCCTGGGATGTAGTGATCATGGGGGGAACAGGTGTGGTGGGTGTTCTCAAGAATTTTATTTCAGACATGTTAACTATTAGTCAGCTAGAGCTGTTGAGTTAGGAGTCAGGGGAGAGGTCAGGGCCAGATTTGGCAATCGTCAGTGCATAGATGGTATTTAAATCCACTGTTTTGCGGTTGAGATTATGCAGGGAGTTAATCAAGAGATGAGGTATAATTGACAAAACTGTAAATATGGAGAGGATTTTGAGTTAATGATTCCTAGAAGTGATATTCGTGATGTTTTAATTGTGGTAAAAGACACATAGTTGCTTTTTTCACTTAGCATAACGTCCTCAACATTTGTCCATGTTGTAGCATGTGTCAGAATTTTTCTTTTTTAAGGCTGAATAATATTCCATTGTATGTATATGCCACATTTTGTTTTTCCATCTATCTGTTGATGGATACTTGGGTTGCTTCCACCTTTTGACTATTGTAAATAATGCTGCAATGAATATAGTGTGTATATTTCTCTTTAAGACCCTGCCTTCAATCCTTTTTAATTTTTTGAGGAACCACCATATTGTTTCCCATAGTGGCTACACCATTTTACATTCCCACCAACAGTGCACAAGGGTTCCAGTTTCTCTACATCCTGCCTAACATCTACCCTAACACTTTCTGCTTTCTGTTTTTTTGATAGTAGCCATTTTAATGGGTGGGACAACTTTAGGGTTTAAGTTTGCTTTTAGATGTGGTTGGGGTGGGTGAGGATATATGCTTTATATCTGTAAATTTACAAGGTTAACAGGTAGTGAATGTTTTAAAGCAGCAGGAAATGTTGACTCTTTCAGAAGACACTGATGCAGAGCATGCTTTGTGATAGGGCAGACAGTGTCAAAACATCAAAAAAAATTTTTTTAGTCTGTGTTGTAAGTTGTTAAATCATCAGGAACAATGATCATTGTGGAAACAAGAGTCTAATCTAAAGTGTGTTTATTCAATGGATAATTCAGTTATTTGAAGCTTCATTATTTTAATTGGCAACAGTTAGGTAACAGTAATTTACTTTACCTTTTATTCTTTTCACGCAAACGTTTAAAAGGTTTTACTGCCAGCTCCAAAAAGCAGGCTGTAAAAATGAAAATAGTCTGATATTTTCATGCAGACCTCCTTGTTACAACTGGAGCTTGAATGGGGCTGAGATGCCACAGTGGGGGATGATAAAACTGGGAGTTTAGGCAGCTTCATAGATCTGATCATGGCCTGGTTGGGCATGGGGTGATATGTGGAAGGGTAGACATAGAACAAAGGGACGATAAGGCTGCAACAGAAACAACCATTACACAATACTGGCAGAGTGCCACACTCCCAAAGCCTCAGGAAGCCCATCTCATCAGAAGTGAATCAGGCAGTGGGTAGAGATACGGGACCTGGAACTCCAGAGCAGAGTCATTTACAGTTGGAGGAGAGTAGGGATTCTTGACCTGACAGTGTTGACATATTGGGCAGAATGATTCCTTGTGTTGAGGATGGGCTTGAGCATTGTAGGATGTACAGCAGCATCTTTGTCCTCTACTAAATGCCAGTGGCAGATGTCTGCCCCAACGCCTCCAGTTGAACAAGCCAAGATGTCTCCAGACATTGCCAGATGTCCCCAGTTGAGAACCAGTGGACTAGGTATTTACTGGGGAGCCATTTCTAGTGTATCTAGTAGGTATTCCTTAACATGATCTGACTTATTATAGTTAGTTGGGAGCGCTTATTGGTCTTGTCTCCTAGACTTATACATTCTCAGCTTCTTATCTTTACTCTCTTTAGTACCTAGTGTTGTATCTTGTATAACAAGTTGCAGTTCAGGAAATGGTTGCCGAATTGAATTCAGGTGAAGTGTTTTGGCAAATATTATCTTCTCCAACTTGATCGTAAATTTCTTAAAGTCAAATAAAGGTTTTTACATATTTATATAGTAACTAATGTTGCTTAACCCCTTCTTATATGCCAGACACTGTTAAGCACTTTGCTTACATACACTTATTTAATCCTCACATTCACTGTATGAGCTAAGTTCTAGTATTATCCTGACTTTATTTTTTTTTTTTAATTTATTATTTTTTTTTGCGGTACGTGGGCCTCTCACTGTTGTGGCCTCTCCCGTTGCGGAGTACAGGCTCCCGACGCGCAGGCTCAGCGGCCATGGCTCACGGGCTTAGCTGCTCCGCGGCATGTGGGATCTTCCCGGACCTGGGCACGAACCTGTGTCCCCTGCATCGGCAGGCGGACTCTCAACCACTGCGCCACCAGGGAAGCTCTATCCTGACTTTATACATGGAAAAATTGAGGCCTACCTGCTGTTGATGTTTATAAGTAGCAGATCTGAAAATTTAACCTGTATCCAGAAGTGCAGCTCTAAACCGCATGGAAGACTGCTTCTCCAGCCATACAATTCTCAGGGCCTTGCATGAGGTCTTCAGTGAATAGCTACATACAGCCAAACCAAGACTGTAGCCGTCTGTCTGTAGGGCTGTCATCAGAGTTCCAGCTTGACATGTCAGGAACTTTGATTTCTTCCTAGTTACTGCTTTTCTGAAACAATAATTTCATAAGTTACAAACATTCCTGTTGGCTCCAATAGAGTCTGGCCTGGTCCTACCATCCTGCCTTCTCTGGAGTTATCTGGTTCACTTTCTTTAATTATGTTAGCTTCTTGACCAGGACCAACACGTGTAATGCCATCACCCATTACCTGTTATCCACCCATTATCATTATCACAGCACAGAGGTCATCAGTTGATAAGCAGGTAGGAAATGAGCAAGGCGAGTGTCTGCTCTTGAGAGGTGCTAAATTACTGGTGAAGATGTACATATATAGTGTCAATGATGTACCAGATGGTGAATGCTAGAGAGATGCACAGGTAAAATGTTATGGGAACTCAGAGGAGGGAGAGGTTACTTCTACCTGGAGGGATTTGGAAAGACTTTGTGGAGGAGACAGCATTTGCACCAGGTCTTAAGTGAAATACACCAGCAAAAGCAGATGGAGGAGAAAGGTAGAGGAGGGAAGGGAATGCCAAGAAGCGTGAAGTATAGGGAGAAAGGACTGTTCAGCTGAGCTAGCTCTTCTTGCGGTATCAGAGAAGGTATTCATCCCAAAGGATAAACTTAAACGTGCTTTGTAAATCAGAGTTTGTTTGCCAACAGGAGAATGCAAGGCACAGGGATATGTCCTATGTGTTTCAAGGTGCTAAGGTTCTTTGGTCTGTGGGAAGCCATTGTCTGGTTGGGAATATCTGAGAAAACTGAGCTGTGGTATTTGGGTAGGATTTCAGCTAGATTAGATGGAAGTGGCAGAGATGGCATTGTGATAGGAAAGAGAACACGAGCAAATGCAGGGAGATGTCAAAATATGGGTGGCTTTTCTTTTTTCTTTTTGCAGTACCATGCAGCATGCAGAACTTCCCTGACGAGGAGTTGAACCTGCACCCCCTGCAGTGGAAGTGCAGTCTTAACTACTGGACTGCTAGGGAAGTCCAAAATATAGGTGGCTTTAACAGGAAAAACTTGGTTTGTGTGAAAGGGTAGAAAAAAAAATCATATTATGGAAAACCTGGAAGACAGATAAGGAGTTTGGACATAGTTCAGCAGACAGTAGAGCTTCAGTGAGTATTTTCAGGTTGCACGATCAGAGCTGGAAGACCTGTATTGTCACTCCCTCTGTAACAGGGCTTTGATTCATTTTTGCATTCACAACACTTAGCAAGGGACCTGGATTGATAAGTGCATACTGAATAAGTCAATTTTATTGGTGGTATTGAGAACAGATCATAGAAGACCAGAGGCAGGCCAAATTAGTTATAAGGCTGTTGTATTAATGCTAAGAAGAAGTGAGGTCCTAAATGATAATTCTGTGAGTAGAGATGGAGAGTAAGGGTTGGAAGCAAGTGGTGAGTGGAAATAGAACTTAAGGGACAACTCCTGATTGTGGAGCGGGGGGCGGTGCGGTGGGTAAAGGGCAGTGGAGATGGAAGAGATGGACATGGTAGTAGGTTACTTAGAGGATGAGGATGTCATTGCATGTGTAGGGAATGCTGGATTGGGGAGGGTGGGGAATGTGTTGAGTTTAGCTTGGGATGTTTTAGGAAAAGCAACATAATGTAATGGTTAAGAGCACAGAGTTTGAAATGAGTGGACCCTGCATCTGCTCTGTATCATTAGCTGTGTGTGACCTCAGGCACATATATTTCTATGATTCAGTTTCCCCATTAGGAATAGGATAAGAATCCTACCAGTGTAGGAATAACCGAATTAATATTTGCAAAGTTTCTTAGAACAGTGCCTGCTACATTAAGGCTATATCATTATTTGTTAAATAAAATCCAATTACTAGGGAGTTTTTCAAATCTGTATCCAAATATAGAATAATGAAGGGGATTAAGGACAGAATATGAATGACTTGATTTTTAAGCTGGTGAGCTGCTTTTTTTTTCTGATATTCAGGAGTTTTTGACTAAAGAATATTCTTTTTGAGTTTAGCAGCACAGTAGTGCTTTGCTGTCCTTGGCATTGCCCATTTCTTTTTGAATGTTAATATTTGGGTATTTTTACATGATTTCTCAGTTTTTCATTGATAATTTTTGGTGCAGGATCCTAATCTGCTAGTAGTGCTGCTGTAATTCTTGTTGGCAGTAGATGTGATAAAGTACTAAAGCCACAATGAAGTCTTGAGTTTCATATCCACAATGATGGTCCCTAGACAGCACCTGTTAATTACCAAAGGAGTGTGTATATAACTTCTTTTGCCTAATTTTGCAGATATCTCTTAATTTGTAAAGACATCACTTTCACTCTGACTTCTGGGCTGCCTGTGAGGTTATTGGATAATTTGAAGTGGGGAGAGTTATGATAGGGCAAGCCAGAAACATATGAAGACCAAAGTCATAGTATGATGTCCTTAGGGTGTTTCAAGGCTGCCATGAAGGTTTAGTTTATGATTTCCTGTACTAGGCTGTAACCAGTGCATGGGCTGTCTATGTTTTGGAAGAGAACTCTTTTTGATTAATTGCCAGTTATCAGGTTTTTAAAACTTTTATTATAATTAAAAAAAAAGTAAGCGCTTCCCTTTCCAGCCCTCAGGGGAGATATAAGAAAAGGATTTGACTTAACCTTGGAGTATGGCTTACTGTCCAGTTACCAAGAAAAGCATAACCATGCAACATTTAGAAAACACTTGTTGAACTGTGTAAGTACAAATGGGATCTTGGAGGTGGAGAGAGATGGAATAGAATGAAGTAACCAGATCTTGTGGTGACCAGGACTGCTTAGGATTTTGGTTTGAAAAGAGCAGGTAGATTCTAGGCTCTTTTAGGTGGGAGGAACCAAGGGCCTTGCATGAGGTCTTACTCCATGAGTAAGCAGGAATTTAAGAGTGTATGGTGACATTTTTCTCTTTTATTGCCTTTTTAAAACTCAACTTAGTTATCCTTTTCACTATCTTATTTTTCTATTAATACTTCCTTCCTATATTTTTACATTTCTTTTCCTCCAACACAGTTTGAAGCAATACTTTTATTATGACAACTGAAGTAGTTTGAGCAATGTGTTTGTGTATTCATTCTTATTTTACCTTAATGTAATCCATATGCTCCGGTGGCAACTGATGGGATTATTCCTGATGACTCTAGATTTAAATAATTTCCAGAGCAGGAATTGTATTTTTCTCCTGTTTTCTTCATCTAGATAGATACTGCTCCTGGTGGTGAATATCCAGTGAGTGTCCTTGGAAGTGCAGAGAAATGCATGAGTAAAACATTCAATTAGGCGAGATTTTTTCAACCATTTGCCTAGAAGATAATCCTTCCACCGGATTTAGGCAGGGTCACGACCTCTGTCTAGAAAGTGGTATTTGATACTCTCTGAGTTGAGGCTACACAATTTACTACTTGTCCAGAACAAAAATATTTTCAGTAATTTGGCCCTGGAATAAAAACTGAAGTTTCCTCAAAGCATAACCTTAAGTCATTTACAAATTTTAGGGTGTATCTTTAGAAAAACTTAAGAATTTCTGACTGTTGAGTATTTTTCAATGTTTTTTGTCATCTATTTTTCTATCATTATTGCCCAGATAAATTTCTGTTGAATCACTGGTGGATTATTGGGGTCAGTGGTACATCAAGTTTTATAATAGTAATAAAACTGATTACTATTTATTTCAGTATCATTTTCCATAATTCCATTGCTTTTCTTGTTTTTTTTTTTTTTTAATACTTACTTAGATCTTACCTCCAAATTTCTTTCTAAAAACTCTTTATCCTTCAATTTCCTCAGTCGTGGTGGAAGTGATTGGATTATTTCTACCCTATTTGTAGACTGTAGTGATTTAATCTGAAGGACTTGCAGATGCTTTGAGGAGAGTAATCATCCATCATTATAAAATGTTTATTAGCTCTGTACCCATGTGGACCATGTGGTCTCACTCTACAGTGTGCACAGTTCTTCCCCCCAATAGATCTGTAAGTTTTGCAGTTGACAGAGGTAATTACTTGTGACCAAAGGGTGAGAAAATCTTTAGATAATTTAGTAGGAACAGAAACTACCCTCCAAGAATGAATTAACACATTCATCTGTGCATAACAGTCTGTGATACAAAAACTATGATTTGCTTTGTTAGCCAAAAGTGAATGAGGGTTAAAGATGCTTTTTGAAGTGGAGTGCCCACTGGTAGGCCATTTGATAGTGAAGGAGCCTGGCACCCAAACAGGTAGACAGTCACACAGCAGGTGGGGGTTATAGAATACTCAAGACCAAATAGATGTAAATTTGGACAATTTGTGGGCTTCACTGATGTCTGTACATAAGAATTTATTAATGGGATGGGGGTTAGTGCAATGACTAGAGTCGTCAGTTTTCCAAGTCTTTCAGTCTGGTTACCTTCCCTCTGTATCATACTGTCTCAAAGCTTATTTTTCTGCCTGGAAACTATAATATGGCAAAAAGCTTGGAAGCCCAGACAGTGGGTAGGTTCACACTATTGGCTGAAGAAAGAATTAGAAACCAACTTATCCCTTTTAGGTCGAGGAACACAGTTTGCTTCATTTAATTTGGTTTGTTTTATTAGAAAACATACGAGAGATCTTGCCCTGAAGGACAGCTTTCAGGATTGTCTCTTTTTTTTTTTTTTTTTTTTTTTTTTGCGGTACACGCGCCTCTCACTGTTGTGGCCTCTCCCGTTGCGGAGCACAGGCTCCGGACGCGCTCCGCGGCATGTGGGATCTTCCCGGACCGGGGCACAAACCCACGTCCCCTGCATCAGCAGGCGGACTGTCAACCACTGCACCACCAGGGAAGCCCCGGGGTCGTCTCTTTTGTTCTACCTTTTCCCCAGGCTTCTCTGAATTGATAGTGGACCACTTCTTCCTCCAGAGGCTCCCGGGGAAAAGGAAATTTTAGAGCCATCTTCATAACTAGAGTTAGTGTATACAGTGTGTTAGTAGATTTTCTTCTTTAGTTGGCATCCCTCCACCAAATTTATGTGATTGAGAAACTAACACTACCTATGGTTCAGCTTTATATTACAAAGGCTGTGTCTGATTGAGGCCTGCAATTCCCTAGTGTCTTCATTGGCCAAAACACCCAAATCACCATTTTAATCCAAGTATTACTAGAGGGAATATTTTCTTTGGAGTGTTCTGCAAGCCCTTGAACTAAGCAACAGCCAGTGAAGTCTGAGATATTTTTCTAACTGGAAAAAGCCTCTTTTATTAACTCTTCACTCATGAATCTTGCAGATGGTCAAGATAAAGTGTTGTGATTATTAGGTTATAGGATATATGCTATTATTTATTTGTCTTCCTAAGAACTGTCCTCCTTTGAGAAGCTCTACATTTGGTCCTATGATGAGGTCATTGGTCAAAACAAGGAATTGCCTCTAATAACAATTATTTTTTTCCCCAAAACCGCACCCACATTTAAAGTTTATAAATGTCATTTTTGAGGGTATTTGAAAAGAATGTGCTATCCTGATGGCAATTTCAGAAGCAAAATTCTAAAACAAAGATTTTTCAATAAGTAAAGCATTGCTGAAAAAGTAAGGGCATAATTTAGCCAAGGATTTAACCACTAGTTTATTAGTTTGTTGTAATTAAGACAATTTGTTTGTGCTTTTACGCAGTAAGCATATCTGAAGACAGGCAGGGTGAGGGGAGCATTGTAGCCTTTGGAAGTAAACCTTGCGGAATGTCTGTCTGTGAGAAATCTCCCAGGATAACATACAGTTGTTATTCATCTGGTAGGTGGCCATATCTCTAAATGTACATACTTACATAGATTGTGTGGTCTGCCCTTGGCCCTTTTTTTTTCCAAGTTAAAGTTTAATGGTGCTTACTTTAGGGTTGCCCTCATTGTTTTTCATTTGGAGGCTACTAACAACTCAAGTTCTTTCCATTGAAAGGGGATGACAAGAAAGTTTAAGAGACACAGTTTAGAAATGAGAATGAAAGGACAGAGAGTCATTAAAATTTCAGAGGATCAGAACAGAGACTATTGCACTAGCTGCTATACTTTCCAGTATGAATGCAGATCTAGGAAGCACATGAATTCAATAACTAGTTGTGGGTCCGATGGTGACTTTTTGTCAGATCTTCAGGAACTGTGAGATGCAGCTTGGTATAGAGAAAAGAACATATAATGTAAGTCTTGGCTTCCATTAATTTAGCTGAGACTCTGCCACTAATCAGCTATATAATTGGGGATGAAAGATTTAATTTTGGAGTACGTGATCTTTAATATTGGGATTTTAAATACTTTCCCTCCCTACTTCATGAGTTATATAGAAACTTAACGTCTATGAAAGCAGTTTGAAATATGAGAAGTTTTCAATAACGTGTATCTCTGTTGTGCGTTTCGCTTTGTTTTGCAGTCATTGCTTATTTACTTGTTTCCCATTCTAAGCTATAGGCTCCTTGAAGCTATATTATGTGTTTCAGGATCCTTAGCACATAGCACAGCTGGGCTCAGTCATTTAGATGAGTGAATATTTGTGTGAATGAACTAATCAAGAAACAAAGGAAAACAGTTAATAGGATTGGGGGTATTGCACATCAATCACAAGAAATGATGTAACTCTGAAAATAATAGTAATGGAAGTGCCTTGTTTTCATACAGTTAAGAATTTTGGAGAATTCTCCTGGAAAATTGAAATACTCTGTAATTCATCAACTAATGTGGACTAACTACTCTCATTTAATAATTGTTAAATAGTGTAAGCTCATATTTTAAATGATATTTTGTGTTCATATTATGTTCTGTTTGTTTCTCATATGATACCTTGTTTCTTATCCAGTTGGAAGTTAATTCTGGTAAGTTTATGAAAAGAGGGCATACTCATTTAATCATATAAAGGGTTAACACAACTGTAATTTAACTTCATAGGGCAATTGAAAATTTCCCATTTAGTATTTGGAAAATGTTAACTCTAAAACCATTAAATGTAATGGCATTAAAATGTTTCTTTTATATCAGCTATACAAATAAAAACACTTTTACTATTCCTTTAATTCCTAATTTGTAAAAAATGGTTGGATCCTGGCATCTGGCTATGTGATTTTGGGGTAGAGAGATGGTGCTTCCTCTTCTCTCATGCGGTGTTGGCTGCATGTGCTGTCCTTTTCTGCATGGATGAAGTGAGGGTGCCATGTATCTTGTTACACAGCATGCTCCTTGAATCTCTTTGCAAGTGCCACTCCCAGATTTCTTCTGTTTTTCATTCTTTCATTGCACTCTTTACAAGTCCAGCTTGTGTGGGCATGTACCCGCATTCAGTGTGCATGTGTTTTGTGCCTTCAATTTAGGCAGCTAGTTTTGAAAAGAGTCTTTTGTGTTTATTTATTTGTTTTGAATTGCTCAAGATTGCTAGAGAGCTCAGCATCTAATAGGATGAGGAAAACCATGCAGTGACTGAGATCCTGTTATTGTCAGATGTTTCACTTCCATAGAGTCTTTGATCTCTACATTAGAAGCTTACATTCAGGATTAATGAGTCTAAGTGATGGATGAGTTATGTTTATTCTAGCTGCTGAAAGGTTGTTTCTTTCAAACTCCTCTCTTCTCTCTCTTTTCTCTCTCTCTCTCTCTCTCTCTCTCATTTAATGTATTTTTGAGAGCACGGCATTGAAGGAATCCACCTAACATTTATGCCAGGGTTTTAATGATTCTGTGCAAAGAATTTTAAGAAAATATTTTTGTGGCTTGGTGTAGAATACATCCTATAATTTCCTGTTGGGGAAACACATGAATCAGATGGTTATTGAATATGTATGTTACTCATTTTGTGACCTTTCTGTAGTTTGATTTTGAAATTCTAAACTGACCAACCCTGTTAACTCAGAGTGCTTCTGAATACATTTACTCCCTTTCTGCTCATTGCCCCTAAGCTTTGAGGCATATACTCTGGACACCCAGATTAACCTTAGTGTTATCCTAGGCACAATATCATTAGAAAGTAATTGATAATTACACTGAATCATGTAATACTCAAGACCAAATAGATGTAAATTTGGACAATTTGTGGCCTTCACTGATGTCTATAATTAAGAATTTATTATCTTGTATTCCAATAAACTGAATTTGTATAGTTCTTCCCAGCTTTTGAGTATTAATAAAAGTATATTGACAGTAATAGCTCATGTTTTACTGGCTTACTGCCCCAATCCTCAGGTTACATGATTTCCAGACTCTCAAATTCCTTTTCTCACCTAGTAATTTTCAGGAATCCTTAAGACTGTCTCATACATTTGCAGAGAAATGGCTCCTGCTGATGTCACCACTGCCTCTCTGGGGCGTGCAATTCTTTCTGTTGCTCAGCTGGGAAAAATATTTTGCTATTGATGCCCTATCCAGAGGTGAGATAAAAGACCAAGCTACAGATTTTCAAAGGAAGCTTGCAAAAACTAATTACACAATTATATTCCACATGGCTAAGCGAGTTTGGCTATGGAGAGAGGATTTTGTGAGAAGGATTCTTTGGGCGAGCTTTGCTGTGAGTCTTCCATCTTTACATAGAGTGACAGGGGACCTGAATGGGAAGAAGTGAATCCTGGTACGATTTTCCTGTAGTTATGGGGGCGCATAGTGGTCTGGTGCCTAACTCATCCTTTAGGAAGTTGATGTAGCCTGTAACACATGGAACAGACAGCTGATCCTCTAAGGGAGTGACTGTATTTCTAATTGGTGGCATGTTGAAAATGTGTGAATGCCAAGGACCTGTTGCGGAACCCAGGGTAGAAATGTTTACTTGTGGTCATTTAAAAACGGGATCATGCCAACAGGGTAGGAGACCCATTAGTAAGAGACTGTGGGGTATATTCCTGGGTTTGGCAGCTGACAAGGGTCAGGAGTGGCTAGCCAAAGGAGAGACACTGCCGCATTAGGGAAGCCATAGTTAGAGGGGCTTAGGGGAGTGAGTTTCTAAAGAACCTATATAAATACCCACAAGAGTGAGTCGGTGTTAGCCGCTTCCCTGGCCAGAAAACAAGAATCTTTTGTTATTGAGTATCAAGTGAGAATTTTCCTTCCCAGTAACCCACAGTAATCCTGGAAAGTGGTTATTAACAGGAAGGAGTAAATGGGAAATGAGGTATGTGGAAAAGAAAAGAAGCCAGCTCCGATTTACCCTTTACAGAACATAGTTCTCCCCTGCACCAGTGTGGAGTGGGTGGGTAGGAGATTTAGAGACTTTCATTCCCTGAATGTCCAGAAAAGACCTGGGGACTGCCCAAAGTCTCATCATGAGAGCGAGTGAAGGACTGTTCCCACTGAGCAGATCTAGAGGGACAGCGGGAGGTAAAAGTCAACTGGCTCCTAACATGACATTCCATGCTTAGGGTACCAGTTGTTGTATTTGACATTATCAATCCAGACTTCTCACTTGACCAAAGCTGATTTGTAATCATTGACAAAGCATGCAGGTGAGACTTTTCTCCCTTTGTGTTACGCCCTCTAAAAGGATCCCAAAGAAGTTTTGTTTTGTTTCCTCAGTGCTTAGCAAAGTTCAGTGGAAGAGCTTTCATTGGTTTTACTTAGAGCTATTTTTATTTCAGGCCCTCCAGGCTGAGTCAGGGACACATTTGAGAAATTACTATCGTGCAGTCTGTACTCAGAAATCTAGTACAAGCTTTTATTTTTGTACTAGAGTACCTTTCAATTTTAAATATGCATGTGCACTGTGTCTCATCAAGAAGAGTGTGTAGTATCTTACATTGCCCAAGCTTGACCAGCATTATACTGAGTGCTCTTTGGAAAGTGCTGACCGTGAGGCAGCAACAAATTCAGGAAGATGCTAAATAAAAATTCAAGTTTGATAATAGCAGTTTAGAAAATGATACCATGCCATTTAAGATTAATATTGGCAAGCTATGACTGCAGTTTGAAGAGCCCATCCTTTTCTTTTTCTGCAGTGAACTAAATGATTGCTACTGAAAGCGTGGACTATGGTGCAGTAGCATCAGAGTCAACTGATGACGTGTTAGAAATGCAGAATCTCAGGCATGGCCTGGACCTACTGAATAAGAACCAGCATTTTAACAAGATTCCCAGGTGTTACTTGTGCATCTTAAAGTCTGAGAACACCTGATCTAGAGAATGACATCTCAAATCATCTTTGATACCAACATTCTTGTCAAATTGTTGCTTGGGTAGAATTTCAGCTTTTAGTGAACAGAGAACGAACCAGTTACCTATGTGGCTTAGTGCCAACTATAACAATAATGTCATACAGTGAACTGTCATCTTGGCATTGTTGGGAAATGGTGTCCAGGTGGACAATTTATCAGCTCTGGCAAGGTCAACATCCTGCTTAAAGCAACGTCAGTGGGCCCCACAGGTTACTATTTCAGAACCAAAGGGAAAAAGTGGAGGGAAACATTCTTGGAACATAATTTTTTTTTTTTCCTTTCTCAAAATATCATGAGTAATATATGGGGCAAGGGAAATATGGGAAACGGGTCATACTTTAAACATTTTTTTAAAAGATAATTTGACCTGATTTAATAAAGTGCTTGCAAATTTATTAGTTGGAATTATCTGTGTTTGCATTTTGGAATCATATCTGCTACAGTGGAATCCTTTTTCCTCTATGTTCTAGTCATGTGAGTTTGGGCACATTACCAAAGTGCCCCAAGCCTGAGTTTCCATGTTTGTGAGCAGAGATCAGTACCACCTACCTTGCAAGGCTGTTTTGAGGATGAAATGGGGAAGTGTACCCTCTAAGGGATAGCTCTGCTTACTGTTGTCAGTGTTCTCATGAAAATCATCATTAGATCATTAAACAAGGTTTTAATCACCTGATGGATTTCTGAGTTCTTGAAAGGAACACACATAAAAAATATTAAAAACACAGAACTGACCTAATTTAAAAGGAATCATCCACATTATTAGGGCATTATAGCATTGTACTAGAAAAACTAATTAATGGGTTTCTTTTTTTGTTTTTAAATTCAAGGTAAAACTTTTTTTTTTTTGCGGTACGAGGGCCTCTCACTGTTGTGGCCTCTCCCGTTGCAGAGCACAGGCTCTGGACGCTCAGGCCCAGCGGCCATGGCTCACAGGCCCAGCAGCTCCGCGATATGCGGGATCCTCCTGGACCGGGGCACGAACCTGCATCCCCTGCACTGGCAGGCGGACTCCCAACCACGGCACCACCAGGGAAGCCCAAGATAAAACATTTTTATGTCAGTGACTGACAAGTATTCTGCAAGCACAGATGGCCTTCGGGAAGCTCACCCTCCTGCCATCTGAGCTGCTGCTACTGTGGAATATGGGTTCCTTCTGGAGATCTTTGTGCTCTTACTGATGGTTGTTTGTGGAGAGCTCCTTGTTTCTACCTCCCTGGTGCCAGGGCATGATAACCTATATGTGGTGAGTCTCTGTTTTTTTCTGATCCACTGGGAAAAGAGGGAAAGAGGCATTCCCAGCTTAAATACTTCAACTATAAATGGTTTAAATGTACCAAGAACTAATTTGAGCACATGGGAAATATATGACTTCAGTGGGAAAATGCATTCTATGTCCCATATGCCCTAATCATACTTTAAGATCAAAACTGACATGAGGTGAACTTTTAGAACAAAATCCGCTTGGAAACTGAAGAATCTCTTTTTCTAATTGATCAAATAGACCATTTAACAGATGATATGAATTTTAGTGGACTTGGAAGTTGCTCTCTTGCTTCCATTAGGTCCATTTCACGGTGTGCAGCTCCAGCTCTAAGCCCATCATGGTAATCTGGCCCTCTTGCCCCAAATGGCTTTGTGAGCTCATGGCCAGGCCATTCAGCATATCACATTCCCCCATTAGCCACACAGCCTCAGCTGGCATAGTTGGGCAAATGACAGGATTTGGGTTTGATTTTGTGGGCAGAGGCATTCTCTTTACTCTGCTAGACCCAAACAAGGAAGGTCTTAGTCTCCTGATGGCTCTCCTACAGGGAGCTGTGGATGAAGCTGACATTCTGGGCAATGAAATGGAGAGACTGGAAAAACCTGAATCTTTGATGATGTCTTAGACTTTCTGGATTAGCTAAACCTGAAGCTTCTCCTACCCCTGTGTCTCCTGTTTTATGGACGGATGTCTTTCTGTGTCACTTAAACCACTTTGAATTGGGTTTTCCATCTCTTGCCTTTAAAACCTTGTAACTGATACAATTATTAGAATAAAGTCCTTCTAACACAGTAGGTGGACAAAATCTTTTAGGATCTTGTAGTACATAAGAGTCATGAATTCTCTTATGATTGGAAAGTTTAGGTAAGAGTTTTGTTTACTAGAATGTCTGACAAACTTTTATGCACTGTTGCAGCAAACTCTTCAGTTTGATTTCTCACAGATTATTGATTATCTTCTCTGATTGGTATGGTTTCCTCTCTCTCCTCTTCCCTGCTCTTTTGAAAAAGTTAGCTCGACCAGATGTGGTGCCCTCCTGGGCACTGCAGGGGCACAGGATGTGGATGGGAAGGAAGTAAACCTGTTGGTAATAAATTCCTTTCGCTAAAAAAAGGCTAGACCTGAATCGCGCAATTGATTGTGACATATGATGTGGAAGGCTTCTGAATGGTATGCTGAGCAGCGAGCTGGGTTCCTTTTCAGTTTACCAGGAGGGAAGTGTGGTGCTTGGTTGGCATCACAGCTGACTGGAATGTGGGTTTTATATCCTTCACAGGATACAGGCTGCTGACAAAAATCTAACTCTCTTTTTGCATACTTCTACATCCTAAGTTGTCTGAATATCTATACTCTTTTTTGCCAAAGGTCATTTTGACTCTTAATGCTTTATCTCTGCTCTAAAATTCAACCTTGAAAATAAAGTTATTATCCAGAATAGAAATTGAGATTTGTACATTTTTATTGGAACAGACAGGACCAACCTGTTGCTGAAAGTTCTCAGCTTTAGGGAGTTTGAATACTTTCTTAGAGAATGTTACTTTTTTACGCTAAGTGTCTTATAGGTGCTGGCCAATATTTTAAGATATGGATAAGATAATGTTCTGATTTTTCAACGCTGTGTAACAAACCAACTCAAATATTAGTGGCCAGAAACTGGGCCATTTATTTTACTCATGAATCTGCAATTTGGGTAGGGTTCAGTGGGGACAGCTCATCAACTGTTCTACTCCGTGTCTGCCGGGGTGACTTGAAGGCTGGGAGCTGCAGTCATCTGAAGCCTCATTCACATGTCTCCTGGTTGATGCTGGAATGACCCAATAGGAGGCTGGCATTGGGTTCCTTGGGCATTGCTTTCTCTATGTTGTCTCTTCAGCATGGTCCTTTAGGGTAGTCAGACTTCTTACATGTAGAATGAGGACTTCCAAAGTTCATGTCCCAAGTGAAAAAAGAGCCAGGAAGAAGCTGTATTGCCTTGTTTGACCTAGGCCCGGAAGTCAGAGTGCACTATTACTGCTTTATTTGTAGTAGAAGTGAGTCACTTAGACCAGCCATATTCAAGAGGTAGGGGATTGGGTTTCATCTTTCTTTCTTTCTTTTTAAAGCTTATTTTCTTTTTATTTTAAATGTTAACATTCTATTATATTTAAAGTTTGTTGAGTATAGGGACTATGTCACTGCACTTAACCAGGCTTTGAATGCAGTAGGAATGGAGTAAACCTTGTTTTTAGACAGTATATACATGGCACAGTTTTTTCCTTACAACTTTATTGGGGTGTAATTTACATACCATAAAATTCACTCATTTTAACTAAATAATTCAATGTGTTTTTTTCAGTGAATCTATGCAGTTGTGCAGGTATTATCACAATCCAGTTTTGGAACATTGCATGACCATAGTAGAATTCCTCATGCCCATTTACAGTTAACTCACAGTCCCAGGCAATCACTTAATCTACTTTCTGTCTTCTAGATTTGCTTTTTTGGGATATTTCATATAAATGGAATCATATATTACATGTCATTTGTTTCTGGCTTTTTTTCACTTAGCACAATGTTTTTGAGGTTCATCCATGTTGTAACATGAATCAGTATTTCATTCCTTTTTATTGCTGAATAGTATTCCATTGTATGGACATAGCATATATATTATTTAACCATTCACCAGTTGATGGACATTTGAGTTGTTTTCTGCTCTTTGGCTATTCTGAATAATGCTGCTATGAACATTTGTGCACAGGTTTTTATGTGGACATATGTTTTCATTTCTCTTGAGTATACATCTAGGTGTGAGGTTGCTGGGGTATATGATAAATGTATGTTTAACTTCTAACAAAATGCTTGTTTTTCAAAGTGGCTGCACCATCTGCATTTCTGCCAGCAACTTATGAAGGTTCTTGTTGGAATAAATCTTTTTAAAGTGCTTTGAAGGTAATTCTCTGGGTTGAATGAGAGCAGGTTTCTGAATGGATTTAGTTTGTGGGCAAATAAATCTCCTGTCATTTTCGGCAACAGATGGGGGAGTGTGGCTGGTTTCATAAGAAAGATGAAACAGGAAAAGTAGAGAAAATAAAGTGGAGGGAAAGAGGGGCAACCCTATCCTTAATCCTTTGAACAACCATGGTATAATTTTTGTTGTTATTGTTGATGTTGTTTGTTTTTTGTTATTCTTTAATTGAGATAATTGACAGATAGCATTATATTAGCTTGAGTGTACCACATAATGGTTCAATATTTGTGTATATTGTGAAATGATCACTACAATAAGTCTAGTTAACAAGCATCACCTTACATAGTTACAAATATTTTTTTCTTATGATGAGAACTTTTAAGATCTACTCCTTTAGCAACTTTCAAATATATAATACAGTATTATTAACTATAGTCTCCATGCTGTACATTACGTCCTTAGGACTTACTTATTTTATAACTGGAAGTTTGTACCTTTTGACTCCCTTGACCTATTTTGCCCTCCTCTCACCCACTGACTCTGGCAATCACCAATCTGTTCTCTGTATCCACCATTTTTTTTTTTTTTTTTTTTAAGATTCCACATGTAAGTGAGATCACATGGTATTTGTCTTTCTCTGTCTGATTTATTTCACTAATGCCCTCAGAATTTCCTTCGTTTTCATGGCTGAATGATATTCCTCTGTGTGTGTGTGTGTGTATGTATCACATTTTAAAAAAATCCATTCATCCATCAGTGGACACTTAGGTTTTTTCCATATATTGGCTATTGTAAACAATGCTGCAGTGAACATGGGGGTTAGATATATTTCAGGTTCCTATTTTCATTTCCTTTGGATAAATACCCAGAAGTGGGATTGCTGGATCTAATGATAGTTCTATTTTAAAATTTTGGGGAACCTCCATACTGTTTTCCATAATGGCTGTACCAATTTACATTCCCAGCAACAGTGCACAAGGGTTCCCCTTTCTCCATATCCTTGCCAACACTTGTTATTTCATGTTTTTTGATAGTAGCCATTCTAACAGATGGAAAGTAATAAACTCATTGTGGTTTAGATTTGCATTTCCATGATAATTAGTGATGTTGAACACCTTTTCATGTACCTATTGGCCATCCATAAGTTTTCTTTGGAACAACATCTATTCAGATCTTGTGCCCTTTGTTAAGTCCTTTATATATTTTGGATATTAACTCCTTATCAGATATATATGATTTGCGTATATTTGCTCCCATTTGGTAGGTTTCCTTTACATTTTGTTAATGGTCTCCTTTGCTGTGCAGAAGCTTTTTAGTTTGATGCAGTTCCACGTGTCTATTTTTGCTTTTGTTGCCTTTGCTTTTAGTGTCAAATACAAAAAATCATTGCCAAGACTGATGTTAAGGAGCTTAACCCCATCTTTTCTTCTGGGAGTTTTATGGTTTCAATTTTTACATTTAAGTCTGTTACTTATTTTGTTTGATTTTTGTGTTTGGTGTAATAGTTTCATTCTTTTGCATGTAGCTGTGGGTTTCACCTTTTGATGGGAGGAGTGTTAATTTGAAGACATGTTTTAAAATGAGAGAGATAGATATTTAAAGAACCGATGTTAAATATCATTAGGAAGTTGTGATAGTTTCTTACATATGATGTTGTTTCAGGGGCTCATAATAAAAGCTTAGGTTTGGAAAAATAAAGTGATATATCCAATTTCTAATGGTGGACCAGGTTGGTGCTTTCTGTATGGTAAGCATTGTCTTTGCCCTTTACATTTAATCTCATTTAAAACTCTCAAGTCATCATTTACAGCTATGTGACATAATGTTTTTTTAAGGTGATTATTTTTCCCATTCTACAGCGGAAAAAATTTAGGCTTAGGGAGGTTAAGGTAGCTGTAGACAGCAGAGGAATTGGGTCTGAAGCCAGGTCTGTCTGTTTCAGAATCAGCTCTCATAGTTCTTTGCTGTATACTCTCTAGACCCAGAGCATTCCTTTTTTGGGTGGGTCCTCTATGAACAGTATAAAATTTCCTTTATATGGAGCAAAACTTAGTCTGCCTGTGTTCTTTTGATCCCTACAGTATATACTGGGCTATTTGAGGCCAAGTCCAGGGCAAGTGTCTGGGTTGAGATATGGCTTCAGTCTGTAGATTGAGACAACTACAAAAATCAAACCTGGGAGTTGTCATTAGGTACTCAAGCAAAGCCAAGGGATATGAACAGCAGGTTGAAAAGACACAGGAGGATTCAAATAGTGAAAGCTAAGGCAATACTGAGGATCAAAAGTTCAAGCTCACACCATGAAGAGACATCCATTAGTACTGGAGGCATCATTAGTAGCAAAAAGGAAACGGGCAGAGATCTAGACAAACTGGAGAAAATGAACTAAAATAGAGGATGAGAAATGCTATGACGAAGATGTAAACAAAGTGATGGGGAGGAAGGCTAGGAGCAGGAGGCAGTGAATATGCTCTTGGCCACCCCTCCACTTCGGACAGGGAGCTTCTGAGGACTTTATTTGGGTCCTGGATCCAGTATACCGAAGTGATTATTCTCAAGTTTTGAGTGGGTCTTCCTGTCTAGAAACCTTGGTTTTAAACTTTCTAAAGACTTATAAACTAATTTTTGGATGACTTCATTCACTCAGTTTCATAAAGAAAATACCTTATCTGAGTGAAATAATATTTAACATTAGATTGTACACTTTCATGAAAAATCCGAAATGTATATTTCAAAATATATGTTGAACCTCTAGTATAGAGGTTCATCTTTACATCTATGTATTTTATACTGTTTAAGTGGGAAGCCCCTGTCCCCAAGGTGTTTGGATAAAAAAGTGAGGAAATCAACCTTGAAATCCCTCTTCTTCCGTGGTTTGCTGTTCCCTCTTAATATCCTCCAAGAGACCTCCAGCTTTGCATTTATTATTGAGTTTCAAAGGAATTTAAATGAATTTCTACCATTTTATAGTCTGTGTGTACATTCCCTTTATTCACAGGTATACATGGACACTGTAATCTTCTAATCTAATCCTAAAGATTCTTGATTATATCACCTTACTAAGACCCAAGGTGATCTTGAATTGGTGCCTCATCATATTCTTACATGAGTTTTGTGATGGTGGTGCCTTTTATTCTTAAATACTGCTTTGCATTGTAACTTTCCTTAAAATCAGTTTTTTCTTTTGACCAGACTCATTTCATGGAAGATTTGAGCTGATTAACATAGATTCTCAAGTACAACAAAGACGTTGAATGAGAAACTCATGGTAATAGTACCTATCATAACCATAGTATGTGTTATATTATGTATATCTGAGAATATCCCAGAAGGAGTGTGATTTAGATCATCTTAATTATATGCTTATATCTATGCTTTGTTTTTATCTCAATTAAATACTTAGTTTTCATTTGGTTATAACTATTATGGTACATATTTGTATATATATTCTGTATTTATATATATTCTGTAAGATTTCTAATTGATAGAAGAGATAATTGCTCTTTCCTTCCTCCTTGGTTTAAGCCAGTATTTGGTAGGAATAGATCTGACTTTGAATTTCACCAGTGTGTTTGAATGTTTCTCATTGTATGGTTAATCATGGAGTTCCAAGCTCACCCTACAACTGTAATTATCTAGTTAGTGTTTTAAAGGCTGCCAAATGAGGAATTCTTTCTGTGAGATTTTGGGTCATTCATCAAAACCAAGACAAAAATAGCAGATAAGAGCATATTTAAGAAAGAGTGACAAATCCCTAGAGCTTTGAAAATGACTGATGAGAAATTAGTTAGTTTTAAATCTCATTCTTTAATAGATGAAGAAACTGAGCCTCAGAAAGTTCTAGTGATTTGCCCAGATCATTCAGCCAGTTATTAGAGTTTAATCTTCTAATTTCATAGTCCATATCTTTTTCCTAAATTGTTCACAGGTCAACTTTTAGTTTCCTATACTAATGGAATTTTATAGGCAGTATAAAACAGTGGATTGGTTAGTGGTTTCTGAGGGAAGGTTAGAATTTTACATTATGCAGACCTTTTAAAGGCAGAACGCAAACTTTCCATCATGGACAATCAGCCCTTTTGCTAAGTTAAATGTCAATGTTTAGGTCTGAAATTTACTGTACAATATTTATGTTGTTAGGAGAACTCTGAGTTAAAGAAATGTGAAGTATAGTTGGAAAATGTCGAGTTTAAATGAGTAGGAATTTATGTTTCAATGTTCTCTCTGCCTTTCCTAATAAGTTAAAATTATAGATAAATTTTGCCATGAATGGTGACTTTGTAAAATTTTTTGTGTATTTAGGCTCTTTTTGTTTGTTGTAGAGTGATTAGTATTCTCTTTTAAATATAAACCTGATTTGAGATATATAAGGTTTTTTTTAGTTAAACTAAATGAAAGACCTCAAAATAGCCATACATTAAAAAAATCCCACTAAATATATATCTTCTGTAACTTAAAACACCTCACTATTATTTTCAATCTGTCCCTTTTGTATGATTTGAATGTTACCGATTACTTTCTATTTTCTATTCTGTGGAGGTAGATATATCATGACTAAATGATTGGTTGTAGGAAAATATTTTTGGTTTTTGGAAATATAGAAATATATTATGAGGAAGGGAAAAGTGTTCAAAATTTTATGTTTCTCATATTTGCATTCTCAACTATTAAAAATCTTTAACTTTTTATTTTGAAATAATTTAAATTTTATAGATGATCTTCAAGAATAGCACAAAAATCTCCATGTACCTGTCACCAAGATTCACCAGTTACTAGCATTTTGCCAAATTTGCTTTAGTACTCTTTCTCTTGAGAGTGAGTTGCCACCACCATGCTTTTTTTTTTTAAACCCGTAAATACTTAAGTGTTTATTTCCTAAGACAGAGACATTCACTTATGTCACTACAGTATAATTATTCAAATCAGGAAATTTAACACTGATAGAACACTGTTACCGTAGACTTTTTTGAAATGTTGCTGTCACAATAATGCTTTTTATAGAAACTTTTTCTTGACCTTGAACATGACCATCTGGAATGGTTCCTCTGTCTTTTTTGTTTTTCATGACATTGACATTTTTGAAAAGTTTAGGCTAGCTACTTTGTAGAATGTCCCTCAATTTGGGTTTGTCTGGTGTTTCCTTATGAATAAATTCAAGTTGTGAATTTTTGGCAGGAATTAAGGTACTTTGTCTCTTTACTGTTGTTGTAAACTTTGATCTCTTGATCAAAATGGCATCTGCTCTGTTTCTCACTGTATTCCCTCCTTGGAATTAGTAAGTTCTTTGTGAGGGAAGACTGTGTGTGTAGACGTCCTGTTTCTCATCAAATTTTCATCCACCGAGTTGAATGTCTCTTAATGATTCTAACAAGGAATATTTTTCATGCCTCTCAATCAGTTTACAAAAAGAAACACTAAAGAAGTAGTGCTCAACAGAAAGAACATTTAATAATTTTCATGTTATCATTTGGGTAATACAAAGGTGGTAAGCAGTAAACATTAGCTCATGGCACATAAAAATCAAAGGATAGGGCTTCCCTGGTGGCGCAGTGGTTGAGAGTCCGCCTACCGATGCAGGGGACACGGGTTCGTGCTCCGGTCCGGGAAGATCCTACATGCCGCGGAGCGGCTAAGGCCCGTGAGCCATGGCCGTTGAGCCTGCGCGTCTGGAGCCTATGTTCCGCAACGGGAGAGGCCACAACAGTGAGAGGCCCACATACCGCAAAAAAAAAAAAAAAAAAAAAAAAAAAAAAATCAAAGGATGGAGCTTTGATACTCTTCTACTTATGTACTGCTGTAACGTTTAAGCCTTCTTGAGTTCTCTTACAGGACCCCGGGCACACATTCTGTTCACTCGTTTCATATCACCATTTCCTCTTCCCATCCTTGTTCTCCTTTTGCTTTATTTTTTTTTATTTTTTATTTTTTTTTGCGGTACGCGGGCCTCTCGCTGCTGTGGCCTCTCCCGTTGCGGAGCACAGGCTCCGGACGCGCAGGCTCAGCGGCCATGGCTCACGGGCCCAGGCGCTCTGCAGCATGTGGGATCTTCCCGGACCGGGGCACGAACCCGCGTGCCCTTCATCAGCAGGCGGACTCTCAACCACTGCGCCACCAGGGAAGCCCCTTTTGCTTTTTTTAATTTTATTTTTATTTATTTATTTATTTATTTTTGCGGTACATGGGCCTCTCACTGTTGTGGCCTCTCCTGTTGCAGAGCACAGACTCCGGACGCGCAGGCTCAGCGGCCATGGCTCACGGGCACAGCCGCTCCGCGGCATGTAGGATCTTCCCGGACCAGGGCACGAACCCGTGTCCCCTGCATCAGCAGGCAGACTCAACCACTGTGCCACCAGGGAAGCCCGCTTTTGCTTTATTTTGAACTCTGTTTTAAAATTGTTTTCTCTTGCTGTGTTTTAGCATCTTTGTAAGATGTTTGATGATTCTGTTTTAGAACATGATAGTATAAGGGGAAAAAAAAAAGAGATGCATTTAGACTGTTTATAGGATACACAACTCTTCAGTCTTCACTGAGGATCAACTGTTGAGTGATCAGTCATTGACAGGAACAGAAATATAGGGTTTTCATTAATGGCCCAGCTCAATTCCTTGGAAGCCATCCTGATCTCCATCTCTTTTTTATTATTTAGTCTTGCACCAACATTCACTGTTTTGAAGCACTCTCTCATGGTTTTCCTAGTGTCTCAGTGAAATTATAACCTTGTCTAGGACATGTATTATATACTACTTACATGTATTATATGTTCTAGCATGTATCCTGCATATCATCTATAGAACACAACTGTAGCATAGTAACCTCACATCTCTTAGTATCTAGTAAGGTGTGGTAAACTCTAGGTAGTATGTGCTAACTCAGTTCTTATGGAGTGAAATCGAGAGTGACTGACAACTCTAGGCTAGCCATTATTATTACTTACAACACTTGTGTTCCTGAGATGTAGCAGTATCTGCAAATCCTAAATCTACTTCATTGATATTTTATGGTCATTCAGATAAATTGTTAAGGGAAGACAAGGATCCTTTATCTTAAATCAAAGTAACCTGAACTTTCTCTGTAGTCAATAAAGATGAATATGAGTAACTCTGAACACAGCAGTTTTGGAGTTGTCATTCCCTGGTTAATTGGCGTAAACATACTATTCCACTCCTTGGCTAGCCAGAAATACTCTTGACAGGATCTACTATAAAGAAAATAGAAAGGAGTAACTCGAGGGTATTTGGAATACGGTCCTGAGATGGCACAGAGCAGAAGTACCATTGCCCAAGGATGGAGTTGACACCATGTGAACCACTACCATAAAGACTAACTGATAATTAGGCGATGTGTTCGGTTTTATGTCAAATAATTGGTGATTCTTAAGGAGCAAACTAAGGGGTTAGAATGATTTTCCAGACCTCACCTATAAAGACAATACAATGCCAGAGCATCCTTTTAGATGTGCTGTGTGGCCCAGAGGCCTTAGTTTCTACTTTGTAGACTATAAGTTAAATCAGAAGTAAAAAATATGAACTAATTTTAAATTTGTAAATTTAAATTTTACATTGTTAAGTTATGAAGTAACAGTGTTAGAAAGGAGGAAAGAACTTCTGAAAGCACATATTGAATGCATGCGTTAAACATGCCCTCCACAATCTCTTAAAATAGTTAAATGTTTCTTACATTTCCTGGAAAACGGACATGCAGCCCTTGCAAAGAACTGTCACAAAGCTGTTGTCCCTTTGTTCTTTGTCTCAGCTCATTGGAGGCCGCTGTCACACTTCTGTCAGTAACAGTGTCTTTCTAGTGCAGGGATTTTCAAAGAGGAGACCGGGTTTAAAAATGTTCATCTACCTCTTGAGCATTTCTTCCCATGGGTGGCTCAAGAGACCGCTCAAGACTTCCCACTTTTTTCACAACTAATAGAGGGGCTTTGATATTCAATAAATAAAGTATATACATTGGAATTATCTATCTTTATAATGCTAATAATAATACTAAACATTTAATATTTAATGCAAATTTCTGAAAACTTCTTTGACTAAGTAAGTTGAGTTTAGAACTTGTCAAGAAGAGAAAATATGACCTGGATCACCTTTCTCTCTCTCTCTCTCCCTCTTTCTTTTTCTCTCTCTCTCGATCATATGCTGCCAATTGGAATGGTTTAATAAAAAAATTTTAAAAAAAGAAGGGGAATTATTTTAAAGCAGGGTAGCTGAAGCATTTGTCTTTTAGGATTCTAATATTTTTGTGTAAAGCTGTCTATCTCCGATAAGGTACCTAATTGCTTCTTGATAATGTAGAATAGAGTTTAAAATTATCCCCAGATTTGTATTTAAGATGTTAATAAGTGATCACTGGGTGAGGACAGACATGAGTTCATTTGAGTTCAATGGGAAAAAGGCACTGTGTTATTCTTGGATCTATTCAATACTATTAAATATTTGTTCAGTTTTAACCTCTTAGGGCTTAAATCTCCTTCTAAAAGGGACAACAGTAGGTATGATTATCTCAGTGCTGCCCCTTAGCTCTAGATTATTTTCAATCTACTTTAACCTTGACATGTGAAAAACAGATTCAATTTGTAGATGTGCCATGAAATATAGTCTCTTGACAAATCAAGACGTATACACTTTTGTGTATACAGACATGTACTTTATAATTAAATAACATTGAATGTGATAAATGGAGGTCACCACTCAGTTTAATTCAGATACAAAAATCCCCTTTCGTTCACGCTAGGAAGCAATTGCTTTAACCTTGTCTGTGTAGTCATAGATAAAAGCTATGAGTATTTGGGTTTATTTGATGGGAAGTTCTTGGCAGTTAATACCAAAGGGTTTTTCCATAGTTTTTTTTTGTTGTTGTTGCATTTTGGTTTGTGCAGGAGTTGAGTTCAATTTAGGGGCAGAACTTCCCGTCAACTCTCAGTGGATTTCAGTCTTCTTTGCAGTGACAGTAGTTTTAAAAACCCCAAGAGGTACAATACTTTCATCGATAGTAATGGCATGTAATAGTACAAACGGGAATTCTCTTTAGAATATAATTTGCATCCCTTGTCATTTTATCACATTCTGTATTTCTGTGATAGCTAATATAGAATAAAATTAAAATTTCATACTGTGTTTTTCATGGCCTTGCATGTTCTGGACTCTGCTTTAATCTCAGACCATTCTCTGTTGCCTTCTCCTATGCTTTAGTCATGCTGGTCTTCTCCTTCTATCAGCATATCAAGCACACTTCTGCTTTAGGATGTTTGTGCTTGCTGTTCTCCCTGCCTGGAACTCTTTTTCTAGATCTTTGAGTAGAAGTTAGGGGGTGAGTAGTTACTGTAATTCATGCCTTAGTCCCAAGGTGCCTCTTCATTGAGTCTTTTGCTTACTTACCACTCAGTTTAAATTCATATCTCCAGTGCCATAATTTTCTGTCACATCAACTTTTTAAGTTTTCTTCCTGGCTTCTATCATTATCTGATTTTATCTTAATTATTATTTTGTTTATTTGCCTGTCATTCTGAATTATAATATAATAATATCATAAGAGCAGGGCCTTTGTATTTCATAGTAAATATTTACTTGAAAACCATTTGAGTTCAGATATTAAGTCATGAATTACAGCCTAATGATTGAAGTATTTTAAACTAAATCATCAGAAACTTCTAGGTTTGGTTTACAAGCAATTCATTTGTGATTAATTGTAAATTCTCACCTGAAAAGTTATGAAGAATAGTTTATACGTTGCTTCTGGTTGGACAATAAGCTTCATTGGGTATGTACCTGTTAATCCTATATTCACTATCATCTATATATGTAAACCAAGAAGGGAAGCATTATTACCAGGTTATCTGGAAATTAGCCTAGTCTGCAATAAAGTTGTCATTATTTTGGACACAACCTATTCATGTTTTGCCACACTTGTAGATATAGAAGGCAACTATTTTTTCATCGGCCCAATTCTCAATGGACCATCCATGGCATTGAAATCCCCACCATTGGATTGTCATGCTGTCTTACATTTCCCAAGGGCATATAGCTTTCAGAGTACAAGAAGAAGATTAGCACTTCTCAGTGAGTAAGATTTACTTGTTGTTAGGAAGCATGGAGAAAGGTCTTAATGAAAGAAGCCATAGAAGTAATGAGACTTTGTTGATGGGCCAATGAGTGTGGTAATGGTTGGAAATATTTATCAGGTTCCCTGGGAGTATAGTCTTCGGTGAGGGGCTCAAGTGGGAGAGAAAGGGGGTGGTGGTGTGTGACCTGAATAAACACACTGGAATAAAGGCCAAATAAAGCCTCTGTAGTGGCAACTGAAGAGGTAGAAGTTTCTGAAAACAAATTTTATCCACTTCACAATTTGACTTAGCTTGCCCTTATTTTTGCCTTTTGGCCTAAGTGCTCTAACTGTAACACAGTAATGTAATTTAGTACCTTACTGATATAGTGTGCTCCCTGGCTGGTAAGCTCAAAGGCTGCAAGAAGCTCTGTTTTTCATTCCTCATTCTTTCAAGGGTGTTGATAAGCCTAATTGAAGTTTTGGCACAGGGTAGCAAGGCATCTTCCAGTGATAAGACAGCAGGCATTGCTTATTCATCCCTAAGAAACATCTAGGGATAGCTTGGTTTGCCAAATAGCATTCAGCTTGCCTGTTCTCCCTCCCCTATCCCCAGCAGTTATTCAAGATTTATTTCCAAAATGGTAACTAGAGTAAGTAAAGAATCAGAATAAGTTACAGAAGTTAATCTTATCCATTCACCTTTTAAAGGTAGAAATGAAAATTTACTGATGTGATTAGCCTTTGATTGCATATATAGTGAAAATATCTATAATCTGGCATGCCCAAGTAGAAGGTAGGCTACCTTCATTATCTGTTAAAATCCTCGTTTGTCCCCAAAGAGACAAAGGTGGGGGGTCCTTAATATTGATATCCATATACTTCCATTTTCCCCTTCTTCAGTGGTTTCAGAACACTTCACACTCAACTAGTCTATGAATGAATGGACTATTATTTGAGACCGAACCTAGTATATGAATAGGAAAATGACATTTAGTTTGCATGAATGCAAAGTCCAGCATTGTTCATCTTACTTCAGTTTGATCTTGGCGTTTTCTGTTCTCTAATTTCTAGCTCCTTTCCCCACCTGCTTCCCCACCCCAGTGGGCTTGTACCAAGAAATGTTTTTTGGCCAGTAACAGTATGCGTCAGATACTACTCTAGGATCTCGAGGATACACAAGTGAAAGTGGGAGGCATAGGCATTTCCTCAGAAATACTCATAATTTGGTTGGGAAGACAGACTGGCACAGGGTGGCCTGAAGTGTTAGGTGGTCCGCTGAGATAGTGGTATGATCCCAGTCCTGTGGGAGTTTGAAGAAGGCCCTTAAAATATACAATGGAATAATACTCAGCCGTAAAAAAGAATGAAAGAATGCCATTTGCAGCAACATGGTTGGACCTAGAGATGATCATACTAAGTTAAGTAAGCCAGGCAGAGAAAGACAAATGTCATATGATATCGCTTGTATGTGGAATCTAAAAAAATGATACAAATGAACTTATTTACAAAACAGAAATAGACCCACAGACATAGAAAACAAACTTATGGTTACCAAAGGGGAAGGTAGGGAATAAATTAGGAGCTTGGGATTAACATATACACGCTCCTATATATAAAATAGATAACCAACAAGGACCTACTATATAGCACTGGGAACTATGCTCAGTATTTTGTAATTACTTAGAGGGAAAAGAATCTGAAAAAGAATATATATGTGTGTGTGTGTGTGTGTGTGTATAATTGAATCACTGTGCTATATACCTGAAACTTATACAACATTGTAAATCAACTGTACTTCAATAAAAAACAAAACAAAACACCTTACACTTGGAATATTAGTGAAAGCTTACCAAGGATGTGACACTTGGGCTGAGGTTTAAAGTATACCTAAGAGACATTTAGATAGTGAATGGAACAAGTGAACTAGGGAAAGATAACTTTCGAAAAGGTCACAGTGTGATCGAGGGCTTATAAGTCATGCTGTGTGGGAAAGAGAAGACTTCCCATGGGGGAGTGGCCACAGAAAAGGTTATCAGGAGCTTGGGAGAGGCCCCTTCATTAAGGATCTTGGGATAGTGGGCTAAAGAAAGGTCTTTTATATTGAAGGTTGTGGAGAGATGATAAAAGTTGGGGATTGACATACTCTTTTTTAATTTATAGAGACTATTCTGGCAGCTGTGTGGAAAATTAAAAATGAGTGGATTTCGATACTGGGTGCTGAGAGATGTGTAAGGTGGATATTGCTGTAATCTTGGGAAGAGGTGGTGGGATGTGTACTGAGGCCATGGGGAGACCATGGATTGGATGTGGAAGGTGAAGAGGCTGCAGGCTAGGATGATGGGGCAGCTGGCTGAATTTGGTGCCATTCACTGAGAGGAGACAAATCGAGAGAGTAGAGAAGGTTGGGCCCTGTGTTGGGGGTGTGTTTTTGAGGTGCCTGTGGGAATGGGACAGACACTTGGTTTACAGATAGGGAGCTTAGCAGAAATGTCTGGGCTGGAGACAAGATGTATAAGCCATCTCTTCTTGTAATATTTGAGGCATGAAACTACGTTAGGTCACCCATGGATAGGATGTAGAGTTTTCTCTTATCTTGAAATGTAAGATAAAGGTAAGTTAGTTGAGTCTGTCTTTGCTTCTTTTACTCTGCAAGGGAATTCTTGAAAGCTGATGAGGTCAAAAGGCCATTGAAGATGACCTAAAGATACACCTAGATGATCTCATGACGATATGCTTAGTAGGGATGGGGTGGAAGCTTTCGGGTACTGATTTCATTAGCTTGGTGTCTTTACGTTGGTATATGCAAAGCTATTTTTCTTTTGATAGTTGTAATATACAGTCCAGCTTTATTAGAATTCCTGAATTATTTGACAGTGCATTTTCTCATCCAACATTTTCAGATTCATTAATTTTTAGATTAATTAAAATATGCCTTAACTCTGGTCGTATACTAGAATATGTTAGTAATTACTAGAAGCAGAAATTTACAAACAGTATGTTATTGTCAGCAGTCAAAGTGACGGGGATTGTCCTATCGGGCTTCTGTTTGGGAATCTGGGTAATGTTGAGATAAGAAGTAGGGTTTTACCAGCAGCATCAGTCTTCTTGTTTGTGTAAACTGGGCATCTGAGGTGCAAACTTTTGTTCTCCACTAAGTATAGTATCTCTTAATTTTTTAAAAGGAAGCAGAAAAAGAGAAAAGCAAGAGATTTTTTCCCATACCTTTTCAGGTGTCTCATAACATAGCATTACTGCTTTGCATTGTATCAGGTTCTGCGTGTCATCTTAAATGCTCTAGAGTCTGAAGGTCTCAGGCTGTCTGCTGCTGTCAGGAAGGAAAGTAGTTTCAAGCTTTATTTTCTGGAAAAGAATCTTAAACATCCTTTTACCCAGTTCTATGAACCGAATGTAATTCAAGCCATAGCCTGAGGGTAAGCCCCGGAGAGGTCAGATGTTAATGATTTATTAAATGACGGTGTATTCTATTGGGACATACTTTTCACAGATAAGGAAAAGTGTATTTTTTTTTTTATATTTGCCGTGTGTTGTAAAGGGAATTTCTCTACTATTGACATAGCCCTCGTATTTCACATGATATAAGACCTCACAGAAAGGGCTGAATGAGGTTCTTTACTTCATTGGGTAAGAAAAGTTTTTGACAGCTGTACAGTGTGGTAAACTAGCTCATAGTTTATGACCAGATCTGGCTTTGGAAAAGACCAGGAAGGAGAGTTATAACATATGGAACTTATTTGGGAAGTAATTCTTAGCTATGACTAAGAGCCTGTGCTCAAATGCCTGGGAAAGTTTAAAAGAAAATGTTTGCAAAATAAATCATATCTCTTGTTTGCTAAATTGTAGGACTTAGATAACTTTTGGGTACTCATGGACTTCTGTAATTCTGTATTAAAGCTCTGAAGTTTTCTCTTTTAATCAATTTTTTCTGGTTTTATTTTTAACAGCACTGTGATTCAATTTGTTGTTTTTTTCAATTAAGGAATTATTTATTTCAGAAGATTATTTTCTCTTCCCCCAGCCCCCAGAGATCCTTAAAATAGTCACATTCAAGCAGTTGCTACAGGGGTAGTTTATAGGAAAGATATACTGTGTGTGTATTAGTTTCTGGTGCTGTTTTTTCTTAACTCTTCAAGTCCCAATTACAGTATTTCCTGTGTTTATTTATATCAAGATAGTATGTGACATAAACCTCCCAAGTAAGTGTTGTACCAGGGAAAGTGAGCTAGGAAAAGGCAGTCCTATTATGGTTATGTTTCTGAAAGAATACCCCTTTTTTCTCATTTCCCAAACTTTAGTTGGATAGAATTCTGTGGGGGAAATGCTCCTATTTTAAGTTAATAATTGCAGAAATCTCTTCCTAATCTTCCCTCCGTCTATGCTGATTCTTACCTCAGTGTTACATTATTACAACTTAGCATTTCATGAGCCAGGAAAATCATTATTATTGAACTTAGCTTGACCTTTTATCACACACATAAATATGACATCAGCACAATACTGAAACTGTTTGGGGATGCAATAAAATGTGTTTATCGTTTTCCAAAAAATATTTGTAATAGTGAAAATAATATATCTACATTTCAGAGTTTAGAAATTAGAAAATAGGAAAATAATTATCTCATTGCTCTAACGCTATAGCTCTTTTTTGTTTGTTTTTTCCTTTCTTTAATGACAGCCTTACTCATATTTCATGTAACTTTATTTGGGGGCAAGACTTAATTTTGGTCCTGCAGTGTATTCTTATTGTCTGAGAATGTATAATGTGGTATATATAGTAGAGTCGTTAGAAATACCAACTCTAGAGTCAGACTGCTTGGGTTCATGGTGTGGCCTTGCCACCTACCAGCCATTTGTGACCTTGGGCGAGTTACTTATCCTCTTTGGGTCTCAGTTTCCTTCACTATGAAATGGGAATAATAATAATAGTATTTACTTTTTTATGGAGCTGTTGGGAGGACTGAAGGAGAACTCCCTTGGCCCATGGTAAGTGTTCACGAATTACTGTTATGTGTGTGCTCTAGAATCCATTTCCGCATTTACCTGATGGGAGTGACCAGTTTGCTTTTCTCCTCTATGCTTTCAACCTGTGTTCTGTAACATACTCCCCCGCTCAAACCCCTGTCCTGGTTTCCAGCTAAAACCTAACAGAGCCATATGGTTTTCTTTCTCAAGTTTTCAGTTCATCACAACAGTGTAACCAGCCTTAAGGAAGGAGGAGTAGGAAGAATTTGGAAGGTGATTTGCATCTCTTATTTTTGAGGAGTTACTGCGCTTTCCGTTTTAGCCCACTATGGCAGTTTGTATGATACTAATCTGCCCTCTGTGGTGTTTCGATTTGAAGTACAGTGTTGCATTTTTTTTTCTTTGCAAAACTAATTTATAAGTAAAGAACCTTGTGTGAATATAAGAAGTCATTCTAAGTTAATAGTTATTTGTTTTTCCGTGACTGAATTTTTTTGTTTTGTTTTGTTTTTTTGTTTTTGCATTACGTGGGCCTCTCACTGTTGTGGCCTCTCCCGTTGCGGAGCACAGGCTCCGGACGCGCAGTCCTAGTGGCCATGGCTCACAGGCCTATACGCTTTGCGGCATGTGGGATCTTCCCGGACCGGGGCACGAACCCGTGTCCCCTGCATCGGCAGGCGGACTCTCAACCACTGCGCCACCAGGGAAGCCCCGTGACTGAATTTTTTTCTAAAGATAATAGTGATGAGCTTAGCTTCAGATTGCTACCCATATAGTTATAGATTACTACCTATATTACACAGCATATATCAGAATACATTTTATAGAAATACTTTTCTTATTTTCAAAAACATTTATTTTCCTATAGGTAGGTTATCATCCTTAGTAATATTATGAGGAACAGTATTTGTTACAGCAGCTCATTGCAGGTACCAGTTACGTTACCAGAAATAAGTTTATTCATCAATTTAGGAGTAGTATGTTGAGTTTCCACTATGTCAAAGCACTTTGCTGGGCAATGACTATTAAAAAATCAATAAGACATTATCTCTACCTTTACAGGGCTGGAAAGATAGATATATAAATAACCTGCAGCATGAGTACTGCCACTCTTGTTAGCAGGAGATGTTTATAGCCAGCATTTTTTGATCATCCTTCAGTGCCCAGGTTCAGCTTCAGAATCTTCTCAAGCCAGCACTACAGAAACCTGCTGTCACTCAGAGAAACTTGGGAAGTGTAAGCTATTTGTCATCATTGCTATAGTAGAAGTTTGTTCAAGGTGTCGCTGTGGAAGCCAGGAAATGCAAAAGCCTTGCTTTGTGTAAAAGTAAGTTTAAGTGTAAAGAAGTACAAATGAGTTCAGTCTTTTAGGTATTGAGAAAGACATACTAAATTGGAAATCTTATAAGTCCACATATACATGTTTTAAAGAGATGCTTTAATAACTAGATAAAAGGAATCTTGTATAGTTAGCACTCTTTGCCATTGTTTATGGTTCAGTATTGGTGCCTTCAAACTACATGTTTAGCTCTAAGCTGTGATGTGCTGGGAAAAAGTTAACTGCCAGCACTCAGGTAGGGGTGTGTGTACATGTGTATAAAAAACCCTGATTTGTAATGCTTGCTGATTTCCATGGTGTAGAAATCTTCACCTCAGATGATTTCGGCCCAAGTTGCTGAATGCAGGTTGGGAAGAGATGCCACGTAATGGATCCTGGGAGCCACTGTGAGCCTGCCCCGTGCGCTCGCTCCAGCACAGCACTGGCCCGCAGCCCAAAGTTCTAATCTTTCTCAATCACTCCTTGTTTTGTTTAGGTCAGTCTCGGCTTTGTTTGTATGCATCTTTATCCTGTGTAAAACTCCTTCCTCCCTTCTCTCCTCACCCCCCTCCTCCTTTGTCTTCCAGCCCTCCTGTTATTGCAAAGCTGCAATAAGAAATTTAAGAAATTGCATATACACTGGGATATCTTAAATCTTCCTTAAGGTTTTAGCAATCTGCTATTACGTAAATATTGAGCAATTATGATTAAAATACATTAACATCTAGCTACTAAAACGTAATTGCTGTAAATTAACTGTGACTGTGAATTCATTTAATGAATTTTCATTTCTTTTATAAACTTGCAAAGACTCTTAGAAGTTTGCTTAAATTCACAAATGAAGAATTTTCAAAAGATGCATGATTCTAATTTCTCTCTCCAAGGATATTTTTAGTAGTGAATCCTGAGAAGGGTAGAGGAAGATTAGCAAGAAGAAGCAGTATTAAAAGAGGAGGAGGTGATAAACACTGATTACATAAATTATCAATTTGTTGAAGCTCCCTCCTCCTACCCTCACACATAAAGCCACTTTGACCCCTCTAAGCTCGGGGATAAACCTGGAAGAAAAAAATCTTCACTGTGGCTATAGTTGTCTCAGCTCAGGTTATACAGGGTTTCTGATTTTTAAAGTGGGGGAGAGGGGAGGAGCTATATTCCCATCAGCACAAGGACACTGATATACATGGGACAGCTATGTTACAGGAAAATCTTTGGCCATCTCCTATAGGGTTAACAACCATAGGGCATCACTGGAATCTAATAGCAATGCCACCAGAGGTGTGCAAGTTCAGGAGATCCTGAGGTTTCCTGAGAATGTCCAAAGGTAGAGGACTGGCAGAAGTAACTTCACCAGTTTCTTTGCATGATGTTTTTACCTAGTCAGAAGGAGGAGCAGTTATATAACACGTTGAAACAGCTGAGGTTGCAGCATTTCTTATATTATTTGGAGCCTGTGTTCTCAAAGGTAGATTTAACCTCAACATTTTCCTTGTATGACCTTTGAGGTAATGCAGCCATATAGTCTATAAAAGTGTTTTCCTAAATGCATACTTTTTGGTCAAAATCAAAAGAAAAGTATTTGTTACAATGAAGGTATGTGCAGGATGTTTGGAGTAACTGTTTTAACTGTTTTTTTTTTTTTTTTTTGCGGTATGCGGGCCTCTCGCTGTTGTGGCTTCTGCCCTTGCGGAGCACAGGCTCCGGACACGCAGGCTCAATGGCCATGGCTCACGGGCCCAGCCGCTCCGCGGCATGTGGGATCTTCCCGGACCGGGGCACGAACCCGTGTCCCCTGCATCGGCAGGCGGACCCTCAACCACTGCCACCAGGGACGCCCTTAACTGGTTTTTAAGATGTCTGTTTTAATTTGACTCTTCACATCTCTTGTTATTTACAGCTGAAATATAGTTTGATCTTCTCTTTTGCTGTTTTTTTTTAAAGCCTCCGTTATTATAGTTATAAATGTAGTAATCAGGATGGCAATAAGTAGACACAAGTTTGTGAGGAGGCAGTATGTTATGGTTAGATCTGCTGTTTACAAATGTTTTCCACAACGCTTGAATGCTGTAAAAGTATTCTTAGTTTAACCTCCCATTAGTGATTTCTGGGTAAGAAGAGATAAAGCAAAAGTAGTTTAAGAGTGACAAAAAAAATCTAAGAAAAATAACTTACCTTTCTAGCCCAAATAACTCAGTATTCAGAGAATTTCATTTGGTACAACCTAGAGTTAATGACATTATCAGATCACAGTGGGTTGTATGAAATTTTGCAATTTACCCCTCCTCTCTCCCCTCCTTTCTCAGCTAGATTCTATGAAAATGGTCAGTTTCTTCTTGGATGAATGCTCTTCTGCTCCCTCATCTTATAAGTATAGATGGTTTTATTAAAAAAGAGTTAACTTTACTTTGAGTTATATTCGGGACAGTCGTAAGTTCTGGAAGCAGAGAGGACTGCTTGCTATTTGGCCTAGGAACCAGTGTGTTCCATTTAAGAAGTCTTGACATCCAGTATGTGCTGGTGCGATTTCACTCTTTTATATAAAACTCCAGTAGCAACATCCTAAGTCATTTTAAAAAGTGATATTTCATTGCAATCGACCTACTCAAAAAGAATGAATTTAGCAGGAAGCAAGTACAACTTTGTATTAATAAGCTCTTACGATCATTATACATAAAATGTAAAAATCTTTGTAAACAGCCTATGAGATAAAGGCATGTTATCATCTTTATTCTGTAGAAAGGGAAACAGACACGGAGAGTTTGAGTAAATTGACTGAGATTGCACAGTTTTCATGGGAATATTCAAGAATTAAATACAAATCCATGCACTCTCCTGGAGAGTGTACTTCTACTTATTTTCTGAAATAAAAGATGGGATTCATATAGCACCATTCTCCAAAAACTTAAATTTCTTTTCCTAAGTATATTCCTATAAGGAAAGTATTATTACTGGTAAAAGTAAAGATGAAACTAATATTAAATATAAGTGAGTTGGATCTAAATAGATGAGGTCCATTGAAGGAGGATTCATAATGGAACACCGACTTAATAGAATCAAAACATCCAATATTGAAGTAATAAGTGACGTTCAAGGAGGAATTAAATGGATTACTGTGGTACCCAGATAACCTTACATTTTGTTTTAAAGATGAAGACATGGTTTTTCAGAGTACTTTGCTGCTCACATTAAAGAATATAAAGTAAAATGCATTTAGTTTTAACGTCATAGTACTTATTATGTGAAAGTCTTGTTCATATGTCTATCCTTCACACTTCCTGTGAGATTTGGGTTTTGAGTTATAGTTTAGAAGAGCTGTGAGTTTGCTGACTTAGAGGACTGACTCTTGTGAGGTAGTGGAGAGTTAACTTGACCGGTCTCAGCATGAGCCTCGGGCTGTCCCTAGACCACTTGCCGGAACTTCATCTAAAAGGAGGGGGCAATAGGATGGGGGTTGGAACAGGCAGAGGAGAGATACTTGCCTGTAATCACAAATTAGGATTCTGATCTGATTTTCCAGTTGCAAATACCAATGGGAAAATGATCCAGTCTTACCTCAGAGACTATTTATAGGTGTCTTCCACATTGATTGTGTTCACTCTACTCATTATTACATACCTTTGTGATCTTTCCCCTCTACGTGGATTGGCTATAATAGGCATCTCAACAGGAAATTGTTTTTGCAGTGAGCTACATCATCCATGTTTTATTTCTGTAAATAACTTGTTCTGTTGTAGCCTTCTCAAACAGTTGCTTTTGATAGCACTGCAGAAAATCATTAAATCTTCTCTTCAAAACCTGGAGTCTTTCAGAGCTTTGATAGTTTGAGGTACGGAATTGTAATCTTACATCCTGGTGAGATACTATAATCATTGATTTGTGATGATCTGTGACTGGTACCAACAACACTCAAGCTTAACCAAAACGTGGAGGGGGGAGAGAAAGTAAAAGTGTAAGAAGAATTACTTTTCAGATTTGTTTTATTCTATCACTACTCACTTCCTTGGACAAACAAGTTATGGTAAGGTTCTCAGCAGTGAAAAGCAAGCATTGAAAATTCCTATAGGACAACACTTGAAAATTCACGGTCTATAGAAAATAATAATTCATGTGTACTTGGAGAAAAAAAAAAACCCAAACATGTTTGGATAATCATTCTTCTAACCACATAAAAACATTTCTAGCCATTACTTTTGAGCGATTTATGAGCACTCCCTTGTGGCTGTTTATTAGAACCGCTTGAAATAGCAAAAGAAAAGCGACAGCAAGCTTAACTGCCAGGTTTAATGTAACACACCCACAGTTAAAGTGTGTCTACCCAGTAAATGCAGTATTGTAAAGTTTTACCCAATATCAGATTTGCTTCTCTGCTGCGAAAAATAAGTGAAATAGCTGGTGATTATTTTTGAATTTAAAAATGGACCAATATCTATAAAAATAAGTTGTCTAAACCCAAGGTTTAGGTAATGATTAAGAATTATAAAATAGGGGCTTCCCTGGTGGCGCAGTGGTTGAGAATCTGCCTGCCAATGGAGGGGACATGGGTTCGAGCCCTGGTCTGGGAGGATCCCACATGCCGCGGAGCAACTAGGCCCGTGAGCCACAGCTACTGAGCGTGTGCGTCTGGAGCCTGTGCTCCACAACTAGGGGGCCACGACAGTGAGAGGCCCGCGCACCACAATGAAGAGTGGCCCCCACTCGCCGCAACTGGAGAAAGCCCTCGCACAGAAACGAAGACCCAACACAGCCAAAAATAAATAAATGAATTTAAATTAAAAAAGAAAAGTGCTCCAATAACCTAAAGGAGTTATTAAAAAAAAGAATTATAAAATAGATAATAGTTAATTGTGCCTTAATTACTGAAATTTTTCAAGAATTTATATTATCAATATCTAGTGAGAGCATTAAAATTGCTTTTGTATTTTTCCTGAAGCCTCTTAGTGAGGTCATGCAAAGTAACACGTTCCACAGATATTATGGGAGCCTGAATCTCCTGAACTCTGTGACTTGATTCCCACCCCTCTCACCCCCCACAATTACCTTCTGGAAGGAGTTTTATCAAGCCTCTTGCGTAAATCTGTGGAGAAAGAGTTCCATGTGAGCCAGAACTGCATTTCTCTGGATTCTTTTTTAAACCTTGTGAAAGTTAACTCACCAGAGTTGTACCCCAGAGTCACATTTTTAGTTATGGTTTTCTAGCATTTTGTATGTTATTTTCCTTTATTATGCAGTAGTAACAGTAACTAACAAAAATTTAGATACCTTCTTTACTTCACACTTGGATTACTTCAGATTTGAAGAATTTCATCCTGGTGATTGACCAGTGTGTAAGGATGAAAGGCATGTGTTCCCTGGGGGGTGTACAAAGATGAGGGTCAGAAGCAGCCAGATCGGGTTGTAAATCCACTTTGTACCCTTTGAGTGTTGGCATTTCCATTTTGATCTCTTGGATTTAGATTCACATGATGTGAACAGCAGCCCATCGACTGCATACAAAAGAAGCATCATATTTCAGATGTAAAACCACACGTATGTTATTATGGTTTATGGAAAAATTTAGGTTCCTGTGTTATCTACCACTGTAGATGGATACTCTGAATGGGTCTCTGTTCTGTTAAATTAATTTGGATTTCAATTTCTACCTTTTGAATAACTACATTTTAAATCATCTTGGGACATTCTCAGACTGCTTAGGAAGGTTCTGAACACGTAGTTGACATTGTGAATTCTGTGAAGAAACAAACATTTATCGAAAGCCTGCCATATGCCAAATCTGTGCTTGTTATTTTAAAAATACATATATATTTCCCTTTGATTTTTATAAAAACCTTAAAAGGTATAGGGATGAAGACATCAAGTCTTAGCAGTTTAGGTGCCGAGATTCAAAATGGATCTGGGTCTAACTTTAACACTCATATTCTTAATATATTCCAGATGATTTTTAGGTTTTGAACTTCATTACTCACATAAAATCAACTTTAATCTCAATATTGTGAAGGGCTTAGCATAGTACTTGGCACACATTAAACACTCAACAAATCATCTCTCTTGTTATCTCTATCACTTCATTGGATGTTTTTCTCCCCCTTCATTTTTTTCTGTTTAGTACCTCTGGAATTTATGTTTTATTCCTTCAATTTCACATTAATAGAATAAGAGTAGGGAGAAGAAAGAGAAAAAAATTGAGCAAGTCCAAAAACAAGAGAAAAAAATGAAGAAATATGGAAGAAATAGAGGTGGGAAGTAATACTTGCCCCATTGCGTGGTTGTTAATGATCACATTTGGTTCAAGTTTATATCCTCAAGTTTTGTTTTATTCCCAGGTCATACTTACATAACAGCCACATAAGAGTTGTGGCAGAGATTTAAACTATTGGATATGAATGTGAATGCCAGTGTCTTAGTATACAGATCTGCATGCATTCTCTCTCTCTCTCTTTTTTTGGGGGGGGGTTGTGTTGGGTCTTCATTGCTGTGCATGGGTTTTCTCTAGTTGCGGTGAGTGGGGGCTACTCTTCATTTTGGTGCATGGGCTTATTGCGATGGCTTCTCTTGTTGTGGAGCACAGGCTCTAGGCGTGTGGGCTTCAGTAGTTGCAGCACGCGGGCTCAGGAGTTGTGACTCACAGGCTCTAGAGCACAGGCTCAGTAGTTGTGGCGCATGGGCTTAGTTGCTCTGCAGCATGTGGGATCTTCCCGGACCAGGGCTTGAACCCACGTCCCCTGCATTAGCAGGTGGATCTTAACAACTGCACCACCAGGGAAGTCCCTGCATCCACTCTCTTTTCTAATTTTTCCCTACCCAATAAAAAACCATTTTATTCATATTGATTAGTTCTGCTATTTTGAGGTGGAATACTCTGCTGCAATATTTCTTTTGAGTCTTCCCATGGCATCAGATGTAATAGGTCCAAAGTGAAATCCATTGTCTTTATTCTTTCTCTACCAAACATACTCCCTTCCTCATTTATCCTAGTTCTTAATGTGGTGCCAAAGTTCCAGTGCCTGAGGCAGAAAACTTAGCGTCACCTTTGATTCCTCTCCTTCTGGGTTCTTTTAATTTTTTTTTTTTTTAAACACCTGCTTCTGCAGTTCCCTGCTACCCATCTGTCAACGCCGCAGCCACCTGATCTAGTTATCACTTCAAACTTGTGTTCTTCTCCCAGCCATTCAGCTTGCATATCTTGTCTTTATATCTTTATTCTCAAAGTATCCCACATATTACTTCCTAGAACAAGTTTTTACATTAATCTTCTTTTTAGAAACCAGCAGTGATTCCATGTTCAGGTTACTTTGCCTAGATTATGGGTATCCTTTCCATACTTACTCCAGTTAACTTTCCTACTAATAATGTACATGCTTTTCCCCAGTTAGATAATGTTATTAGTTAATAACATATGGAACCTGCTATGTGCCAAAACTGTTCAACGTACTTTATATTCATTGTGCCATTCCCATTTTTAAAAAGTTAACTGAAGGCCTGTAACTTGGTCAGTGCACTCACAATTGGGATGGACTCTTAATGAGCGTGTAATAAATAGTTTCTTTTCCTGCACTGCATTCCCCCTTCTCACATTCCATGCTTAGTTTTACCCCCCCTTGCCTTTTTCATGGTGTTTCCTGTTCCTAGTATATTTTTTCTCTTTGGTGTATCCAATTCATATCCGCTTCTAATTCACATCCACTATGCAAATACTACCTTGACTTATTTAGTTCTCATGGATCTTTCCTGTTGTCAAAATTCTGACATATTTATGAGGAGTTCTCCATAGTTTATCATGTAACTATTCTCAATGTAATCAGTTTTGTCTCAGTTTTTCTGAAAATTTTAGCAGGGCTTTATGAGCATTAAATACTTGTTGGATGAATAATTTTTTCCCTCTTCACAAGTAGACATCAACTTTCTGGAAGGTTTAGCCCATTTCTTAATTTTTTTCCCTTCCCCACACAGCTCAGCAATGTGCTTGGCACGTATATAAATACTTAGTGATTGAATGTAGGAGAGTCTAGGCCATCTGCCTTTTGTGACTTTCATGGGAAAATACCTTCTCATTTTGTGCACATAGATGCACTTCAACCAAAAGGGTAGCACAGAAGATTAAGATAAAGAAGTGTATCAGGTATATAATTACAGAATGAGATACATTATTTGTGTTTATTTGGACATATTAAAAGCCTTAAACTTTTAATACTTAACTAGATGTAAGGCACTGAGCTAAGTGTTTTACATTTATTATCTTCATTCTTAGAACCAAGCTGTTGGATAGGTGATGCAGTTGATGCTCAGAATGGTTAAATAGCAGCTCATAAGCAATAGAACTGGGTTTAAACTCAGGCATTCTTGATTTTAAATACTTAAGTGCTGTGCTGCATATCTTGTTATTCACCCTCATTGTTGGAGTTTTCTCCACTTGAGACATACCTCCCTGTTTAAGTTCATTAACTTTAAATGCATTAGATCATGCTGGTTTCCATCATAAAGTAAACATTCAGTGACTGTTAGCCTTTATTGTTGCTATTTTTCCAAAGTACACTAAAGTGTCCATGACATTGTCTTTCCCCTTATGCAAACTTTAAAGACAGAATCAGCTATTTATTACCTCTGTAAAATCTGGAGAAATATATATATGTGTGTGTTTAAATGTATTTGGAGTTTCATGAGGGCAAAGAGGATTTAGAGAGTGAGAATTTAAAGTGAACTACTTTGCTACTGTTTCCAATCATCTCTCTGTAGTAGGATGCAATGCATGCACAGTGTATCTGGAGGGATGCCTGTCTTGAGCTCACAAATGGGAAGTAGGTAATGGATGTCAGAGGTATCTACAGTTGCCCTCAGTGTCTTGGGAAGGATTTTGACTATTGATCTACTTTGTATGTTTTCACAATGGAGGATTTTAGGTCCTCTTTTCAAGAGGTCATCTCATTTTTCTGCAAATTGGAGAATGACAGAATCATGGAAGACATTACTACTTTAGTTTTTATTTTTGTGTATACTATCTTTGTGTGTTTAGATTATGGAATTTAAGAAATAAATTCCATAATTTGACTAGAGAATAACCAGTTTAGTGAAAATAAGTGAAAGTAAAACCCTTTTATTGAAATTTTAACATTTTGATAAAATTTTAAACTTACAGAAAAATTATAAGAAGAATATAAGGAACTCCTATATACTCTTTAACCTATTTTTAAATAGAGACCTATTTGAAAAATAGGTTTTTCTTTCATCTTAACATTTGCTAATTATGTAATAAGTCATGTTATTATCACAGTGGTAGAATGAATGATAATCTTGTTAACTGGGCCTACCTTTTCCCCCTCAGCTTTATTAAGATATAATTGACACATAACATTGTATAAGTTTAAAGTGTACAACATGTTGATTTGATACATTTATGTATTGTAAAATGATTACCACCGATGGCATTAGCTAATATCTCAATCTTGTCACATTGTTATCATTTCTTTTTGGGGTGAGAACATTTAAGATCCTATGTTTAATTTTAATGCTTTCTAAAGGGATATTTTAAAAGTTAAGACTTCCTTCCAGCATATTGCTATCCTTAGAAATGTCTGTCTCGTCGTATCCAGTCACTACCCCCGCCCCACCTTGAACCCCCTCACCATATTTTTGCAAATCAATTTAAAGATTTATCTGTTTTACAATTTAAATAAAATCCAATTTGGAGTTTTGGGCTAAAATACTGTTCATTGAAATGACATGCGAACCGTGTGAAATGAGAACATTCAGGCAAATCCCAAGTGTAAGGAATATAATTAAACAGGGAAAAAATAAGCCTTATTTTATTTTGCAGCTGTAGAATTATAACATTCTAGTGGCAAGATGGAAGAGCTTTTATATGGCTCAGTTTTTTTTGTTTGTTTTGCTGTACGCGGGCCTCTCACTGTTGTGGCCTCTCCCGTTGCGGAGCACAGGCTCCGGACGCGCAGGCTCAGTGGTCATGGCTCACAGGCCCAGCCGCTCCGTGGCATGTAGGATCTTCCCGGACCGGGGCATGAACCCGTGTCCCCTGCATCGGCAGGTGGACTCTCAGCCACTGCGCCACCAAGGAAGCCCTATGGCTCAGTTTTAAAATGATGCTTGAACTGACTACATTAAACCAGTATAATTAAAGGTATTTTAAAATTTAGTATCTGGTGTGCTATTTTAGTTAAATTTTAGAATATGAAATTTAAATATTTAAGATCTCATCATGAGTACGTGCTTTCACATTATTGTTAGGATGAAGTGAAATAATTTGTGAAAACAATTATAAACTAGAAAAAGACTATAACGTGAGGTATTTTTATTTCATTATAGAAGCAAAGGAGAAGAAAAGCTGTTTATTTAAATAAGTGGAATAAAGGAGCCATCTTTATTTCAATATTGTTTGCATGAATTGTACAGGATTTAATGTATTTGCATTTTTGATTTCAGATTCAAAACGCTAATGATGTATTAATTGCGCCACTTGAGAAATTTCGCAAAGAACAAATAGGTGCAGCAAAAGTAAGTGTTGCATTTTATTATTCTTTGGATATTCTCCTGATAATTAAAGATGACAGACGTAATTTCAGACGTTAACATTTTTGAAAGTAGAATGACCTTTTAAAACTTCCATACGTCATTTAAAATTTTGCACAGAGCCTATTACAAAGACTGGAATTCTTTTAAACACAGAAAAGATATTATTCTTCTACTGAATAGAGAAAAAGTCAGCATAAGTGGGTTCCTCCCATCCCAACAATGGTAGGAAATTAACTGTTTTAAAGACGGTGAAATTATGGTAAAAATATGAGGAATTTTCCTAACATCTATATAAAATAAAATTAGGCATGAGGTATGTACATTGAAAATTAAGGTAGTAATTATAAAAGACCTTTTATTATTTTTTGTATTTTTTATTCTTAATAAAAATATTAGGAATATAAATATTAAGAATATAATATAAAGTATTTGTGGAAAACTTTAGACATCTTTTTCAGGCCTTTGCATTAATGTTTAATTGGTTATGGATCAATTAAAATTTCCCTGAGCCTAATAATTTCTGAAATTTACTTGCATCCTCTTTCTTAGATCCATGTTTAACTACCTTCTCAACATCATGTAAGGACATAAAACTTGGGTTTCCAAGATAGAACCCGTCATCTGTCATACTTCCCCTATCCTTTCTCTGATTTGGTTTTCTAATTAGTCAATGACATACCTCTTCCCTCTTTGAGCAGTGCTTTCATTCTCCTGCAGGAATATTTCTCCTCTATTCTCCTCCCTTCTGTCTGAAATATTGAAATAGCCTACTGGTTGGTCTCTATGTCCCCACCCTAATCTGTTAACAAATTTTTGCCATGTTTAACAGTTGTTCTTCAATGATGAAACCTTCAGTGGTTGTCTCGGAGAGAGTTTAATCTCGATAATGAAATTTTTTCACAGTGTGGCCACTTTCTACGTTTCAGTGTACCTCCCTCATCTGGTACAACTGTCTGTTCACTAGTTCCTGTATATATCCTGGCTCTACTAATATCTTTGCCCAAACTTTTCCCCTCCTTGGAATATTTCTTACCCTTAACTTGTTGAAGTCTTGCTAGCTCTCCATGGTCCCTTATATTCCAGCACCAGAAAGAAGCCTTCCTTTATGTGGGTCTTTCCTCATATATCTGTTCCCCTTCCAGGATTGATTTTTTTTTTCTTACAGAATCAAGTAGTCCTTATGCTTATTTCCTGTAAAAAGCTATCACAGTCTGCCTTGAATCAGAGTTTTATGTGCATTTCTCCACTAATTTTGAGCCATTATCAAGTCAAGAACTAAACCAGAACCATTTCTGTGTTAATTCAGCAAACATTTATCAATATCTTGGTTGGCCCACTTGTGGCAAGTATGGTGTTTGATAAGATTAAGGGATACAATTGTAAACAAGACAGACAAGATCCCCACACTTGTGTCATTTATTATCTTTTGTGTATTTACAAATGCACTGAGGATTGTGATACAGAAGTGCAGGACGCTTTGTGAGAGTATAATTAATGGAACTGACCTTGTCCAGAGAACCAAGCAATGCCTTCTGGTGGAAGTATTGGTTAAGCAGAGAACTAAATGATGAGAAAGAAATAGCTAGAAATGGGGATACAGGGGCAGCAAGGGAGGAACCTTCTTTACACTCCAGAAGAGGACCGTGGGGATGGAGGACGTGTGCATGCCTTTGTATTTACTCGTTATTCTATTTTACTCTTATTCACTGATAAAGAAATGTTGTAGGTAGAGTGATTATATTTGATCAAAATATTATGAAATATTTTGATATTTTAAAATATCACTCTAGTTGCATGCCATGCATGGATTGGAGGAAGCAGAACTGCTTGAGGGAAACCATGCTTGGGAGTTAAGGGACAGTTATTTTGGATTCAGAAGGGAACACTGGCTGTGGAGACAATGGGATGTATTTCAGAGGTAAAATGGAAAGGGTAGGAAATGGGTTACATACTGGGAAGTGAGCAACAAGACATTTCAGTGATGACTCCCAGGGTTCTGTGTTGTAAAATTGGGTGTTTTTTGGAGCCACATACTGAGATAGGGAACATTTATGTTAGGGTGGCAAAGATGGTTTGCCATGAATGAATTTGAGGTTTCTCTGATTCATCCAAATGGACATGGTGAGTTAGCAGGTGTATGTTCAGATCTGAATTAGAAATATGTTTGGGAATTGTCCTCTAGGTGGTAATTAAAATCATGGAGATAGATTAGATCCCCCTGGGAAAGAGTAGATTGAGAAGAGGACCTAAATTCTATATAATCTGAGAACTCTCAACATTTGATGTTTGGAAAAAAAGAAAGACAGATAAGGAGGCTGAGAAGGAAGAAGCAGAAGAAGGAAGAAAATACAAGAATGTGGTGTCTCAGAGCAAGAAGTCTTTTCAAGAATAATAATAGCTGATCTTTCTTGAGATCTATACTGTAAGATAGATTTCACTGAGCTATTACATTTGTGACCTGATTAAGTCCTCACAAGCAACCTTAGTGGTGAGTACAGGTGTTACATCTGCTTTACAGTGAGGAAAATGATGAGGTCACCTGCATGCACCATTTCATAGAGCTGGGAAATCAGCCTATGGATCTGAAATCAAGCCATTTTCCTTCAAAGCCTCGATTTACCACCATATTTCACTTCATCAGTGATATTTTTTTTGAGGATTTTTTTTTTTTTTTTTTGCAGTACGCGGGCCTCTCACTGTTGCGGCCTCTTCCATTGTGGAGGGACGCGCAGGCTCAGCGGCCATGGCTCACGGGCCCAACCGCTCCGTGGCATGTGGGATCCTCCCAGACCGGGTCACAAACCCACGTCCCCTGCATCGGCAGGCGGACTCTCAACCACTGCGCCACCAGGGAAGCCCCATCAGTGATATTTTTATGAAATTAAAAACCTTTTTGAAGAATTCTTTCTCTAGCACAGAATATTCCAACTTTTTGGCCCATTTAAAATAGTAAATTTCATATGTGTATAGATTCTTATTTGCAGGTTTAGGTTAGCTACAGTTGCAGTAGCATGAGCAATTACACCCATTTTATTTTGTTTTTTAAGTATCTCAATTGCTGGACAGGTCAGCTGGACACACAACAGTGTTCTATGACCTTGCCTACTCGTTGGGAGGTTGAACTTGTAGTTGAATTAATTCAGATGAAATCTTGAGCATAAATATGGTTGTACTGGGACTCTTGGTGGTGGTGATTCTGTGTATTTTATTTGCCTGATGGCTCTTAGTACTATATTGTTTCTCAGCTGCTAAGTGATCCTTGTTTAGTAAAGTGAATGGAAAGTAGGCATTCTCTTCTGCAATGTTTGTATAGGTCAATTTTCTTTTTTTCTGTTATTGCAGAAACATCTTGGTAGGAATAAAAATCTTGAAAATGTTGATTTTTTTTTCTATCGCTTTACTTCCTGTTTTGCTTAGGTATTTTCTTACTTGGTAAATAAAGTTAATTCTACAAATGACACTCTTACACTTTTCACAGTCTTGACAGTGGAGGTTTCCCACAAGTGTGTTCAGGCTGATGAGTCAGCTAGAAGGCAAGAGTGTCAGTTAAGGTCCACTGCAGTCAGGACCTCCTCAGCTTGGACCTAGTGGAAAACAACTGAGTCAGAGTGGCCCTCTCCTCACATGCAGATGATTCTATTTAACCGAAGTGGATAAAGTCTATGGATGGCAAACATTTCCTTTGTTAAAGTGTGTTTTTGAGACACACTTGAGCTTTGAGACACCTGATACTTTGCTGTGGAAAGCAAGGCCCTGAGCGAGTTACAGTTGTGGGAAAAAAACACTGCATCTGTGAGAGGCATTAGAAAAGATTAATGATGGGGTTGTTGAACTGAAGGACAGAAGAGATGGGTCCTGCTTTGTGAATAGCTAAAGATTAGAAGAATTATCCATAAACACTTGTCAAGAATGTATTTATTTAAAGGTTCTTAGTCTGAGGGTGTATGCAGAATGAAATTGTATTGCAGGCCTGACCTATTACATGTGTCAGACATAGAAGTGAATGTTTGGTTTCTTTAATTCATCTCCTCATACACTGTTGACTTAAATGCTAGAAATGAGTGGAACATAGGTATTCCGAATGAATAATGCCAGCTAGAATTTCCACAATATGAATATGCCTAGAGAAGCATTATTATAGAGCAAGATGAGTTATAACTTATCACACTTTTTTGTATATATTAACAGCTATATTTCATTGTATTGGAAGTGTCCTCCTTGCCCCCAGAGAGAATGAATTGTACGTCATATCTGCAGCTTCCACACGTGTTCCTGCATAAACTGGCTGACGCCAAAATATTGGTAGAACTTCATATCTGAGTTCCTAGTCAAAAACAAATACATTAGGGAGAAATCTGGGTGACCAGTGGCTCATTTTCCACATATAAACGGACTGAGCGGCTGGCTGGGGGTGCTCAGTCCCCAGTCCCCAGAAGGAGGACCAGAGCTCAGCTCTTCAGACCAGCAGTCTTTTGACTACTCCATGCTGCTCTTTAGAATACTCTTTTGTGAAATATTTTTTTCTTTACTTTTAGCAAACAAATGTTTTAGTGTGAAATATCTTAATGATAAAAATGTTGTAAATAAGCCCAAACTTGCCCACTTTGAATCAAACCTATTTAATGTATCTGTCTTGATTTAAAAATTCCCCAGCACAGGCCTGGGCAGTATGCCTCCTTGTAATGGAAAATGTCCTGTGGTGATAGGCCCAATGGAGCAATCACCCTTCCAGGGAAGGGGGAATGAATCACACCTTTGGTCTACCCCTGGGCTCAGGGTACCCCACAGACCCCTCTCAACAACCCTCCCTCCTAGCGTTTAAACTTTGTGCCTTTGACCATCTGCTAGGTCTGAAGATATTTTATGCAAAGAGTTCTTGGGCCCCTGAAGTCAAGGATGGGGGTGCTTGGCAGCTGTTCCCTCTCCCCAGGGATATGCAACCCTTAGAGATTGCCTCAGAGCCCCCTCCCAGCCAGTGGGGAGATGGACCCCTTCCTTGCTCAGTGCCTCCTGGCTGGGCCTTCACCCCAGGGGGTCCATATATACATTTGATAAGCCCACCCCTCCCATGTTGCATGCATGTTATACTCCAGAGCCAAAGTATAGCCCTTCCCCCTGTAGCCTCTGCTCTGCTGGGGTGGTGGGGGTATGACTGAAGGGTCATCCTAGGTGGATTTTGTGGAGGTGGGAACAGAGGCATTGAGACTAAAGCAGTAGACAATCCCCAGATACCATCGGTAGATTTGGAACTGCATTTGTTGTTTGTTTTATATGCATATATTTTAGGGCTGTAGATTTACTTTCCTAATTTGTTTTCCATAGCTTATTCCTGAGCACAAAATGCTAATAATCGATTACATTTATTTTTCCTCACCCTGGCCTTTGAGGCAGTTGGGACCAGTAGCATCATCTTTTCTACTAGAGAGACCAGAGGCCTAGAGAAGAGTGTGAGCTAGGACTAGAGAAACTTGGACCTCCTACCGAGAGGCTGGGAGGCAGAAGTTTGGCTGAATGAGTGTTAGTTTCACACAGGGCAGGGTGTGGGGGGGATGGGGACACTTAAAACCTGTAGTTACTGAATCCCTTCTCCAGGTGGGTCCTGCCGCGAAAGGACAGAGGAGCCAGCCCTGCTCTGTCATTAGGCCTTGTGGATAGGGAACGTGGACTATCTAAATCCTCACCTCCCTTATTTTTTCTTTTCTTTCTGTTTGGATGTTTTCACAGGTCTCACTTATACCAAAGGGAAAGAATCTTCATTAAAGTCCACATTTCTTCTAAAAAAAAAAAAAAAAAAATTTCTCAGCACACAGTATGCAGTTAACATGGGCTGGTTTTATTAGATAAGAGACTTGAGAAATACTACCCATTAAAGTTAAAAGGTACATTTTCATTTCTATGGGAAATGTTTTTAAGACTGGTTTTCATTTTCACTTAGACCTTACTGGAAATCATGTGAACATTTTTCCATGGTTTTAAAACAAAAATAAATGATATAATATTAGTCATGTAAAAATAGAACTTGATTTTCTTTACGTTGATTTCTATTGAAAACTACAGTAGAACTGGATAATTCTTGTCCCTTTGTTCTGTCCATAATAGAGTTTGGTTCTGCCTCTGAACATTTGTTAATTACACAGCAAGGCATGTTAAAAAATAATAATTTTAGCGTATAGTACCTAAAGAAATCTGTGGCTAAGTATCACAATTAATTCCTTTTACAACCTTAAAATTTCCTTCATGTGAAAAATGGCTGCATTCTAATTTGTTGTCTCAAATATGCAAATGGTTTAGGGAACCTAGAAGAATTACAGGTACTTATTTCAAGTTTAAAAGAGTTTACCACTAAAGCAAATTATTCATCTAACTTAATGCATAATAAATACTTTGGACTCATGATGAGAACAATCCAAAAGGGAATTCTCTGGCGATCCAGTCATTAGGACTCCGGGCTTCTACTGCAGGGGCCACTGGACTGCCCGCGAATTCCCTTTTGTATTGTTCTCATTCATGAGTCCAAAGTATTTATTATCCATTAAATTAGGTGAATAACTCAGTTCAGTGACCAATATATGGTTACCATAGGAGAAGTGGGGGAGGGGTAAATTGGGAGATTGGGATTGACATATACACACTACTATATATAAAATAGATAACTAATAAGAACCTACTGTATAGCACAGGGAACTCTATTCAATACTCTGTAATGACCTGTATGGGAAAAGAATCTAAAAAAAAGTGGATATATGTATATGTATAACTGATTCACTTTGCTGTACAGCAGAAACCAACACAACATTGTAAATCAACTATACTCCAATAAAAATTAATTAAAAAAAAAAGAAAGTGGTTTATAGGATCAGAGTATGGATTTAAATCACCTTACTTTCCTCCTGTTTTCAACAGGTCCTACAGAGAATGGTCAGGATTGGTTTTTCATATGCTGCTGATGGCCACTGAGCTGAGTCTCTCTCTTAGACAGATATTCTCTGGCAATGACTGTATTTGGTACTGAATTCTCTGGGTGAACTAGAAACCATTTGATAGTTGTTTTGAGACTACTTATGAATCCCTTTATTGTGCCTTCTATCAGTAGACTCTATTATGTTATATAGAGTTTTAGAATTACTGATTTTGTTATTTGATCCCATTTTTAAACGATAATAGTTACGCTTTATAATAGTTAACCAGGTACTGCCCTAAGCACATTACATGTAAACTCATTTAATCCTCACAACCAACATATTAGATAAGAAAACTGCTGAAACTCATTTTATAGATAAATAAAATGAGGTGCAGAGAAGTTAAGTAAATGGGCCGAGGTCACATGACTAGTAAGGAGTATAGTTAGATTTTAAACAAATGAGATCAAGCCTATAGAGTACTTTCGTAGCACCACCACATGTTTGATGCTCAAGAAATACTAATTCCTTTTCTCTGTTCTCAGCGAAAATTGTCTGGTTAGCTCATTTAGAGAGCAAAATAATGTCTTTTAATTGTTTAGCAGCCAGTTCTGTGGAGTCATACAAACTTGAAATCAAAACCTGGCACTTAGTACTTATAGGAAATGTGAACTTGGATAAGTAAATGCTTTTTAAAGTTTCGCTATCAGAAAAATGGAGACATAATAGAATCGTCATAGAATTAATGATAGCATAATTTGACATTTCATATAAATTGCTTAGCATAATTTCTTCCACATAAGTACTAGGATGTTAATTGCTCTTATTTTATAATTAATAATAATTACTGCTATTATATCCTTTCTGTCAGCATTACTCAACATACTGCAGTAAAAGTAAGGTCATTGTTCATACAGGTTAGTTTGCCTTATTTTTTTTCATAGAGACAAATGCAAGTTGATTGCTAAATATTTAGATAGAGTGGTTCACGGGGCTACCAAGCAAGAGGGCCTTAGATATACATTACCTATAATTTAATAACACTATACAGTCTATGGGGCACTATTACTTATAGCAGTCTAACAAAATTGGAAGTATCGTCATTCTTCAGATGACTCTCTGAGACCCAGAAAGGTCAAGTGGCATTGCCAACAACCCAGAGGTGCACATGTGTTCTATCTGGGACTCAAATCCAGGCCTTCTGATACCTAATTCAGTTGTTTGGCACCTGACTCCATCATGAGAATGTAAACCTTTTTTTTTTATAGTTTATTGTGTATTTTCACCATCCTTTACAGCATTCTTATGAGGCGAATATCAGCCCTAATTGACCCCATTGCCACCACTAGAAAAACAAACCAGATCACATTCCTTGGAGACAGTGAGTCAGTAGTAATCTGTATGCTTGACAGGTGGTACCATTCAATGTCTCCACATGCTCTGAAAATTCTGAGGGTATCGTGTTCTTATGTATATTTCAGAACCTGACAGTCATTGGAAAAGCTGAGCCTCACATAGAGTTGGACTTCTGGATAGGAATGTAACCCAAAAACTACTTTGCTGAATAATTTAATTTATATATATTACATCAGTATGTATTAAATGTGTATTGTGTTTACATACATATGTAGATTATTATAACTTTATTAAGTGACTACTAATTGCTCAGATAAGAACATATGCTCTTATAATTTGATTACAATAAATTGTAAATAAGGTTATCACTATTTTCCTTCCTAATTATTCTTATGTTATTTATGTTAATTATAATATGCCTGAAGACTGATACTTAAGAAACATTTTAAGCTTCCCCACAAATTGTATTTTTACAGAAGATCCTTATGCTAAATTTTTAGGTCAAATATATAATTTTTAAAAATTTTCACACAGTTTACAAGTGCCATACATAAATAGGAATTAAAAAATACAGTGGAGTCTCACTAAGGAGCATCATTGTTGAAATCAATGCCCAGAGATCTGGAGAGTGAATTCCGCTGTACAGTTAAGATTCTTTTCATTCTTCAATGGTCAGCCTTCTTCAGTGAGAATAGAACCTGTTTCCTTGTCATGAAGGTTCGTCTGTAGCAAATCCAGTTACTTAGGGTTAACCTGGTAGAGGGAGAAGCTCTAACTAATGAAAATTTTCTAGGTCTCTTGTTTCTAACAGAGACAACAGTGAGGAGTTCAAGAGTTCCACCTGCACAGAGCACATTTCCCTAGTGAACTTTGTATCTTCTCCAGATAACAAGGTGGTTTCCTTGGTTCTGAGACTTAGTGTTTTTATTTGTAGATACTTTCTTTCCTCTACCTCATCTGCTGGCTGCCCTGCTGTAGAAAAGCTTCCTACTTGAGAGGTTATGCCTCAAATCCATTTCACCATATATATGTTGGTTCTGAGCATGCTGTACATGTTGCTATTTTTACTTATACCTTCTTTGTTCATGATTACTGCCTTCCCAGTGGTCCTTGAGATGGTTGGGAGGCTATTTAAGTGGTTTGGAAATATTCTGAAACATTTAGGAAACTTCATATTGACTTCTGTGGAAAACTCAAACAAGAACTCAATAAAACTGGAAACATTTTATTTTATGTTTACATTTTAGAATTCAGAGCAAGTTGCAGATACAGACAGAAGTCCTTTTCAAGAGTCAGGAATATGTCGGTCTGTAGTAAGCACCATTTGATGTTAACTATGGAGCTCTGATAAAATGACTACCATCAGTGACCTAAGCTATCCTGTATTTGATTTTATAATGTAATAGTTGCCTGTTTGTTGTGAAAAAAAGAAAAACAGAAAAATATCAGAGTTTATTATCAGGGTGAGCTAAGAAAGAAAATGAAAGATGAAGGATTTTCCAAATCATTTTTCTAGAATACTAATTTTTACACCTTGTAATCTATTCTTTGGGGGTTTTGCAAATGAGTTATGCCAGCACTTGACTTTTAATGGTGCTTTATTGGTCTGTTCCTATTGCCATCACCTATATTTTATGTATATGAAATTGGAATTAAAACTTTATAATACACATTGAAGTAATTAGAAACCCTCTAAATACTATGAATCAGTGTGTTAAATATTTAGGAAATGTATACAGATTTAAAAATTATGAAGAATCTCAGACTACTTCCCCTAAAAAATTAATTAAAACCTTTTGTTACATTGGAAATACAGAACATTTTCATGTCTAGTTCAGCAAAAAAAAAAAGAATTACTGAGTGCCAAATGTCAAAGTTACCAGGGACAGTACTTGTCAGAAAGCATCTGAATTTGTTCAACGTCCCTGTTAAGTTTAGGATTTTTGTTTTTAATATGACACTGTTCTAACTTACCAAACTCTTGTTTTCTATAAACAGCTTCAATTTCTCAGGGTTCTTGTTAAAAATTTGGCAGTGGAAACTGAACGTGAAGCCCCAAAGAGTGTCTGGTTACTACGTTTTAAAAAAGTATCAATATTGACCGATGAAATTATTTACCTTTTCACTGTTAGTGTCACATTGTTTATTCAGGTCAAAGTAAAATCTCAGCATCTCTTAAGCTAGAGCTCTTTGATTCCATGCTTGCCTGGTAGACTTTTTGGATTTGATGGTGAGACATAATATGTTTCAGTTACTTCATTCCAAAGTCATGAGGTCTTTTGGCATGTAGATTTTATCATCTAATATATTGACAGGTTCTCTATTACCTCATCCTCCTTTCCAAGCTCTGAGTCATTAGAAATCTGATGAGCATGCCATCAGTCATCTTGCCTTAACTCACTGATATGAAAACATTCAACTGCATGGTGTTGATCTGCTTTATACTAGGCACAGTGTTCAGTCTTGCGGACGCAAAAATAAAATATGATGCTTGCCTTCATGGAGTTCACAGAATAGCAGAGGAAGCCACAGGGAAACAGATAATTAAGATGGAATGGGTTTAGTGGTATATCTGAAATATGCCTGTAGTCTTATATAAAAGCACAGTGGAAGAAACAATTTATTCTGCTTAACTGGGGAGGCTGGCAAAGACTTTTATGAAGTTTCAGCATTCAGCAGGTGCAATTTAAAGGCTGGCAGAAATTTTCCAGTCAGTGTAAGGGAAAATAGCATCCCAGGCAAAAGAAAAGTCATAGTGACATAAAAAAATTTGTGATGTGGCTTAGAAGCTTGATATATTCTAGTGTGATTAGAGCTGTTGTGTTTAGCCTTTTTTAACAGCGACAGCAAAAACATGAACTGCATTAAGAAATGCACTTTATATCACAATTCACTGAGTATATGTGCTAATATACTTCTATTACTACATGTGATGTAATCTGGTATTTTCTATTGTATTCTATTCTAATCTATTTCATTAAAACAATTGCTGGTTATAACCCATGAAATTGATTGTATAATTAACCAGTATGTCAGAACCCATAGTGTGAATAAATATTGGGCTAGAGCTTAGTGTGTGTATGCAAATGGAAGACGTGGGCAAATTAGTGAAAAATGGGGCAATGAAATTAGTGAAAAAGACTAACTAGTGAAATTAGTGAAAATTTCACTAATTAGCAAATTAGTGAAAAATACCAGCTGGGCCAGAATAATGGGGAGTTTTGTGCTGCACCAAGGAGTCTTTTTGGTTAATGGTAATCATATATGTCAGACAGTTTTCTAGGCAGCTCACATACATACTTTTTGTTTAGTCTTTACAACAACCCTGTGAGTTAGGGGCTATTATTTTCACACTCTTCTTACTGAAGAGTAAACTGAGCCACAGAGAGGGTAATCTAATTTGCCTAGGATTAGACAGCTAGTATGTAACAAAGCAGGGATTGAACCCAGGCAGTTGGGCTCTAAAACACATGTTCCTAATCATGATACTATTCTCATGTGGCCAGTTGAGTCTTGAATCTGTATTTCAAGAGGGTAGTTTATGGGCATTGTGAATGTCTGGAATCAGAGAGACCAGCTACCAGTCTATAATTCATCAATATCTGCAGTAGAATGTTCAGGATAAATTTTGTTTTACCATCAGGGGATCCAATCATTTCTGTGTACCTGCCAGCCATACAAAACTTGGTAAATGGAAAATCAGCCCAGCAGGAGGACACGAGAGTAGGCAACCTCAGGCCTGTGTAAGATCACAGAGGTCTTTGACTCTAAACTCCCACTGATTACCCTCCAGCACATTACAAACCTCTGGAGTCCTGGTCTTTTCCATGGAGTTCACAGAGGAGCCTCTTTGTTAACCCTCCAGTTTCTTTCCAGCACTGTCTTTCTCATTTTCTGCTTTGATTCAGCAGCTTCTGCTATTGTAATGCTTTTCTTTTAAGTCAGTATAGTTCTCCAGTCTACCACATCTTTACTTTTTAAATTTACTTCTGTTCTTCCCTTTGGGTATGAGAGGCTTATCTCCCTATCTGTGAATTCTGCTGTTACCAAGTTCCTCAAGGAAGGGAGGCACAGGAGGGAATGAGCCCATTCTCCTGTGTGGTGTATTTGCCAGTTCTTACGCACCAGCACCAGTTCAGAGCAAGTATCACAGTGAAGACCCAGGTGCCTCCATTCTCTTCTGCCTCACGATGTTTTCCACCCTGAAGAATGGAAAGTGTCCTTTGTTTCCTTTCCTGAGCTGAGAATACTGATTTTTATGCTTTATGTTTAAGGATTAGCAAACTAGGCCAAATCTGGCCCACTGTCTGCTTTTGTATGGCCCACAAACTACAAGTGGTTTTAAATTTTTAAATGGCTTTTGAAAAATTAAAAGAAGGGTAATATTTTGTGATAAGTGAATATTATGTGAAGTTCAGATTTTAGTGCCCATAAAGTTTTATTAGAACACAGCATTGCCCATTTGTGTTTTCTATGGCACTCTCACTTTACAACAGCAGAGTTGGATAGTTGTGTCGGAGACCATGTGGCCCACAAAGCATAAAATATTTATTATCTTGTCCCTTGCAGAAAGCAGTTTGTAATTCTTGGTCTAAGGCCTGAAACATATTTCCATTTTTTACCTCTGCAGTCTCTTAGGTCTTCATTCAAACAGGACCTTCTGGAGAAAACCATAATTTGAAAAGTTACATACACCCCAATGTTCATTGCAGCACTGTTTACTATAGCCAAGACATGCAAGCAACCTAAATGTCCATCAACAGATGAATGGATAAAGATGTGGTACATATATACAATGGAATATTACTCATCCATAAAAAAGAATGAGATAATGCCATTTGTAGCAACTGGATGGACCTAGAGATTATCATACTAAGTGAAGTAAATCAGATGGAGAAAGACAAATACCATATGATATCACTTACATATGGAATCTATAAAAAGTGATACAAATGAACTCATTTACAAAACAGAAATAGACCCACAGACCTAGAAAACAAACTTATGGTAACCAAAGGGGAAAGAGTGGGGAGGGATAACTTAGGAGTTTGGGATTAACATTTATACACTACTATGTATAAAATAGATAACCAACAAGGACCTACTGTATAGTACAGGGAACTATAGTCAATATTTTGTAATAACCTATATGGGAAAATAATCTGAAAAAGAATATATATATATATATAAACTGAAACACTGTGCTGTACATCTGAAACTAACACAGCATTGTAAATCAACTATACTTCAATAAAAAAACAAAAACCAAAAAAACAGGACCTTCTCTGATATCACAGAGTTAACATGAGTTTGATGATTTGGCTTCCTATGTTGGAAAACCACAGAATTTATAAAAAGATAAACTTGTGTGTGACCTTTAGCAGAGTAGTGACTAAAAGTCATATTTGTAACACAAACACCAGAATTTTTATTTGAAGTATATTTATCTTTATGGAATTTTTTTACCTTTGAAGCCAAATATACTCAGTTTATGGCTAATGTTTGGCACACAAGCTATTTACAAGAAGAAGATGAAGAGTCCTTTTTACCTCTGAAGGAGAATGTATGTAAATACCTAAGAGAAGGCCAAGTCAAAACTACTTATAATTACATGCTTTTGTTTAGGTTTGAAGTCACAACTTGAACTGTTAAATAGGGTGGACAGCCTTCCTCCCAACAGTGTTTTTTAAGTAAAAATGTGGGAAACTTCATCATAGATTTAACCTTCTTTTGTCCATGTGCATGGTTCCTACACTATACAAAAGCAGTCAATTAAAAATGGAAAAAAAATGGGGGTAGGATTTTGTAGATGACTCATTTAACCAAAATTATTAAAATTTGTGGATATGTTTGTATAGACTCAGCACTAGATAACAAGAAGCATGTTTTGCAACTGGACAAATATATTAAAGTAAGGTCTGCCATTTTTATTCACAGCGGTAATCAACTCCCTCTGACTTTATGAATAGATTTTGCTTAATACAGCTTCCTACTGTTCTGCCTTTAGAGTAGATTTTGCATCTTTTTCTTCTGTAGACAGTCGGTAATAAAATGAAGCCAAACCGAATGCTCTCCAGAGACCATGCAGCCCATGTTTGCATTGAGAGCCTGGTGATTTACTGGCTCTGAGTTGGAGAGATGACCTCTACAATTACTGTAGAAACCCAGTGAGAAGTGAAGTAAGCTCACTGTAGAAAGATTTTAAGCATTGAAAAAACTTGCCTTATTTGGTAAATGTTTTTAACTGGTCCCAGCTGGTAATGCTGGTGAGCTCATTGTGAGATGTACTGTCTCTTTAAGCCAGATTCTTGTATTTTTTATCCACTAGAATTAGAGTGTTAAATGGTATTTGTTTAGTTTTTCTTGATGTGCTGTGGACTAAATCAAATCTGAAAGAACAGTATTCCACTTTGAAAATTAAAACCCAAATACATTGACACTTTATAAATTTTCTACATGTATTTTCTGGTCTACTATGTTGTTTACCTTACTTAGGCTTTGGGGAATTTGGGGTTTAATGTTTACCTTGAAGAACAAGACTTCTTTGGGAAGCAAATTTGTGTTTACTTTTTGGCTTTACTATGCTTTACTGTGTACACTTGTGTAAGTTTACTCTGCACATTAGAATTTTAGGATGGAATCTGTTAATTGCATTTCCTTTAGTTACTCCATAGGACTTCATGTTTAGAAAACAAAGCCTGCAGCTTTGTGTGGCTTTTCCTTAAAATTCCTGCCTCGGGATTGGTTGTATCCTGAATTTGGCTTTTCAGAGTCAGTTGTTTTAGAGGAAAAAGCACAGGATTTTGAGTCAGGTAAACCTTGGTTTGACTCCTGGCTCTGCCAGGAGTATGTGAACTTGATGACTTTAGGACAGTTCCTAAACATTCATGATAATAAAAAGCAATGCCTGTTCTTCCCAGGATTTGTGAGCATTAATGTGTGTGAAGGTGCCTAGTACAAAATTGATGCTGAATAAATGTCAATTTCCATTCATTCAGTTCCAAGCAATGGACTAATTCCAGCTTTTCCTTGGCCTCATTTTAAACTGTCTCCTTTTAGATTGTATTTATATAATCTGGCTTATCCTCTCTGCCCCATCGTCAATGTTCTATTTTGTAGCAGGAGAGAAAGGGTTCTCCATATTCTTGTCATTCAAACCGCTGCCCAGCAGCATAAACTAAGACATTAATAGAAATCCACAACCTTTGGTCCCAATCCAGACTTGTTGAATTAATAGCTTCACTGTAACAAGATCTCTAGTTGAGAGGACTTCCCTGGTGGCACAGTGGTTAAGAATCCTCATGCCAATGCAGGGGACATGGGTTCGAGCCCTGGTCTGGGAAGATCCCACATGCTGCAGATCAACTAAGCCCATGTGCCACAGCTGCTGAGCCTGCATGCCACAGCTACTGAAGCCCGCACGCCTAGAGCCCGTGCTCTGCAACAAGAGAAGCCACCGCAGTGAGAAGCCCGCGCACTGCAACGAAGAGTAGCCCCCGCTCGCCACAACTAGAGAAAGCCCACGCGCAGCAACGAAGACCCAACACAGCCAATAAATAAGTAAATAAATAAATAAATAAATAAATAAAACAACTCTGAAGAGGTCCTCTCTGTGTTGGGGATTATCCCTGGGTTTTGCAGTACTTAATTGACTTCGGAGAGATGACCCAAGAGAGAGCTATGAAAGAATTATTTCTCTCTGCTTCTGTGCTTAACTGTCACTCAGTTCTGCACATATGTGAACTTCTTTGCTTATGCTACTATCATCTTTGGCTGGATTGTAATTGTAAACTCCTTCAGAGAAGAGTTGTTTTTTTGTTGTTTGCTTTTTTTTGGTTTTTTTGAAGATAGTAAGTGCTCACCAGTGTCTTTGTGGGTTTTTTCTTCCTGGGGCAGAAGATTGCAGACTTTGGTATCATCATTGCTTTTGGTCTGATTCCCATCTTCTACCCTCAGACCCCCAATTTATCAATACATCCTCTACTTTGTCACATTCCTATCAGACTGAGCTGATGACGTTTGGTTGGTTTTGATTTCTCTCCTCCTTCCCTGGCTGTACCCTGGAGCTTTTCCCTCCCTGCTTTTCTTTACTGTTGATAATCACCTCTTCCTCCTCTCTTCTAGCTTACTTCGGGTCTCCTTCCACTTTTACCATTTCCTCTCTGTCCTCATTATGGCTTACAGGTGAGAAAATCATCTGGCAAAAAAGGATAAAAATCTAAAACAAAAATCTTTTAGGTTTAAGTTACAAGATCGCCTCTTAGCCTGGAGTCTGTGGGCTTTAGTAGTCATTGAACCCTTGTCCTGCTCAGCACACAGCCTCGGAGCTGAGCTGTAATTTATCCTCCTACATGCCCACCTTCATATCTCAAGTGAGAGCCTGGAAGACAGATTATTTATTCAGTTTGATACCTCCAGAGCCTGGCACAGAGCAACACAGTATAAATGTTGGTATTGATATATTATGTCTGTTGGCTCATTAATGGCAAAATTCTGAAGACTAATGGGCTGGATGTTGAATTTGGGAAACCATGTAAAGAAGATTGTTAATAAAAATACTTAGTAAGAGCAGAGCAAGGGACAGGCTTAGTCACTGGGGTCTACAGGAAGGAAGGTAGGACTCCCTGTGGGTGTTTGTGGGGTGCCTGAATAGCCCTAGAGGTGAGTGTGGTTCTCCAATTGCAGTATATTTTTAGAATGTAATATCCAGGGTAGTTTATCATGTCTGTACAATACTGAACATTCTGATACTAGTAATTTAACATTTATGACAACAATTTGTGCATGGTTTTCATCCTTAAAATTTATTGTATGAGTTATACTACTTTAGGCATAATTAGAATGAGAACTTAGTGGCTATTTCCACTCCTGCACTCTCCTTTTCATTTTATTCACTTTGTACTATTTAGTCACACCATTATGTGTGGTCTTTCCACTATATCCTCATTATAGGATATAATGTGTAATTAGTTGTTTAGTCCCTTGATCATAACGTAAAACCTACCAACCTGGGATTGGTATCAGTTGGTTTTCTCTAGTTACTGTAAATTGCTCAAGTTATTGTTTCAGCAAAATTTATAACAACCATAGTAATTAAAACTTGTTTTAAAAGCAGTAAGGTTTTTGTTGGGGGTAGTAGTGGTTTAAAATATGCCACATATGTCCTTTTACTCTAAATATCCCCATATCCAATCCAAGGCTTTGGTGTGGGCTTCTTTCTCTCTGTTGTATTTATTTTTAGGAGGCTAACATTTCAAAGCTAGAAATTCATCTTCATAAAAAATCCTATAAGCCTAATGAACTCAAAAGACATTGAAAGTAATCATTTAGTATTAGCTAGCTAAGTGGTACAAAAATGTTAAATAGAAGCCAAAATGGAATCACTTGATGATGAAGCCACAAAAATGAAAATGAAAGTTATTGGTGAAACAAAACAGATTTAAAGCATTTTGCTTGCTATTTAATTCAGATTCTGTCCCCCTGTCCTACTTCTCTCAATTTTTTTTTTTCCATTGACTTTAGTGAATTTTATTGTTCATATTTCAGAGTATCTCCAAATCCTTTCTGGGCACTTACCTCCAGAGAACTAATAATCAGATAAAGCAATTTCTGGATTCAGGAGAAATGTGGAGTTTTCTTATGGTACAAAGGGAGCTGAATTCTGCTGCAAGGCCCCACCCCAGAAAGAATTCACTGCTAAAAAGCAGTGAATTTTAAAAATGCCAGAGTAGACTGAGAGACTGGGTGGTCATATGACAGTGAAAAATAGGAAATTTTTGGATTGTGTGTCATTTGGGTGTCATCACAGATTCAAACGCAGCCAGTTCTCCCTGGCCACGAGCCTGAGTGTCGGTGTTACTTTACCTCAGAGTACTTTTCTTTCCTCACTGAGTATGTGGCACATACAACAGTTGCCAGATTAGATCTGGCAGCACCCAAAGATGGCCTGGTTTGGTCATAGAAAGATGAGGCAGAATTTATTAGGTAGTGGAGTTGGGATGTGGATTCTGATCGACTCAAACACTCGGGTTCTTTGGCTGCTCCCTGTCATATAAGCTTAAGAAAAGTAAACAGCAGCTATTTTCCTTATGCCTGACAGGGCTTTGAGGCAAATTAAGTTAAACAATTCAGAGATTGGGCCTCACTGTCTCTTTTGGTGCCAGAAAGTTTAGGGAGCTAAGTATATTGGTTATGTTATCCCAAGTTGATTCCCTATAGAATCTTACAGAATCTTTCATGTCAACAGTTTCCTTAGGTTATTTATATATCACTTGCCATGTTGCCTTAAAACTTGTGCAAAGCAAGAGTAAAATTCCATTTCTCATCGAATCAGTTTAAATCAATCCCATTGTTTTCACTGGAATATCAAATGCTTTTGTCCTACCTTCCACTTACAAAAAAAACCCTTTGTTTTTGAGCCTGAGTATATTTAAATTCAAAATTGGCTCTGTAAACTCCAATTCATAAAGAGTTGTTTTCTTTTTTTTTTCCCAAAACTACATTTCTGTTAACTTCTTTAACACATTTTGTTGTTGACTTATCATATATAAGTACTTGGGTCAATTTTAATAAATAGAGTTAAAAGCGCATTGTCTAAAACGGTAATTGTCAACTTCAGATTGGATTTCTATGATTTTGTTGCCCATGAATAAATGCAACTGCAAGAATTGATAACATATTTTTAAATTGGATAAGATGACTGGAACCAAAATGAAATTATAAATGTATATAGACATATTTCAAATTACCAAATATAAATCCTTTTCAAATTTCTACAAAAAGAACTAATTAAGTATTTTGGGAAAATAAGTGCATTGTTCCTCTCCAATAGCATTGTGATTTTAACAATTCTCAATGGAGTAAGTTTAAAGCCAAGAGGACAAATTGAGCTTTTACTTACCTCTTTTAATTGGTGGCATCTCCTGCATGTTCTCAGATCATTAGAAGTCTGACGTCTACGTTTTTTATTCTAAGACTTTAAAGTTGGGTAACTCTGGGCAATTTAGTATCAAAGAATACATTTCATAACCATCTCTTTGTACTTCGAAAGAATCAAATGAATTTTCTAATGTGAAATGTTTTGTGAAATCTGAAGTATTATTCAACTGTTAGTTATTATTCTTTTCTATTATAATGACCCTATTTCCAGCTTGTCCTTTTTCAAAACAAAATCTTGTGATTTATTTTAATCCAAAAAGCATAGCTATCCTACAGAGAACAGACTTTCTTGAAAAATAGTGAGGGAAAAGATTCCTGCAGGGGCTGACTAATCATCTGTAGGGAATATGGAATAATACATTTCTTTATACAGTTGAACTAAATGACCTCTTAGTTTTCTTCAAACTCTAGGGTTCTCTGATTGCTTAATTTTGTAAATTTTTAGAAAGATGCTTCCTTTTGCTATTCCTTGGTTTAGAAATTATCACAAGACTTCTGGAAGTAACTCTTTATTCCTTCTAATTTTTTAATAATGATGACAAAGAATTTGCTTTTGTATCTGACCTAATTTTACACAGCACAATGAAGCCCACGTCACTGTTTGGGGGTTACGTATTGTTGCAATAATTGATACATTATATTGAAAATTAATCATAGGAAATGGCTATTCATCAGTATATTTTTTTTTACTAGCTGACCCACCTAAAGCCAAATTAACAATAAGATTGTAATTATTTGCGAGATTGCAATAATGGTTTAACTTCTTTGAGAAGAAATAAATTACAGTGGGCAGAACACTCAATTAGGGTTTAGACTTTATGTAGGCTATCCTTGATTTAAAATGAAGGTGATTTCTTTCTGTACTTTGTTAAATTGGGTAGTTTAAAAGAAAAGCACTAATTAGAAATTAGGAGACTTGGATTTTGAGTCATAGCAGCTCCCAAGTAGGGGGTCTTAACATGTAGTCCAACTACCTGTCTGCCACAGCCCTTTACAACCCCTCTACTTAGTAGTTACCCTGTCTTATACTCAGGCCAGTGAGGGAGAAACTCCTCTGAGGCTATCCATTTCAGCTGTTCACAGCTTTGTGCGGAAGTTCTTCCTCATTGAACATTTCATATCTGTTATGGACCCAGTCCTGTGCTGAGTACTGGACACACAATGATGAGTAAGAGATTGTCCTTGCCCTTCAACTGTGCAGTCCAGGCTCTTATGAAGTTCCTCTGGATCTCCATAGCTTCCCTTCTTCAGGCTCACATAAAACTGATGGAGTCTAATTTTATTCTCCATGATGTTCCATCAGATATTTATCCCATCAGAGATCAGATCTGTCTCCTAACCTTCATCCAAACCCCTTGAACCCTTTTGTCTTTGTTTCCTACCTTTTGAAATGAAGAGTTCAGATAATTTCTCTGGGCCTTTCTAGCTCAAAAAGTCCTGCCATTCTTATATGGTAGTTTTAACTCTTTCATTTGAAGCATTTGTCTGACTAACATGTGAGCTGTGTTGCAGTATAATTGTGTGAAGTTAAGTGATGGACACAGAGATCCACCACCCAGATCCCCCTTTAGGCGAGGACTTGCTGACCCTGCGGTTGGAGTACTGTAGTGAGCAGACAGCCCGCAGCTGTCGGCTGCTTCCCAGCTGACTCATCTCTCCTGAATCAGGCCACATTCAGGCAGCCCACATCCAGTGGTTGTTAGGGGCAGGGGTGAAAGAAAAGGTGCAGAAAGCTCACTTCAGGACACTTGGAACAGATGATTCTAGCTCCAGAGTACCACACCTTGTGAGCCTTGGCCCGTGTCACCGCATCACAGTTCACATCTCTCTCTATCCAGGTGTGGTTCTGGAGAACCCCATCTGACAGCAATGTGGTTTACAAAAATGCTCTTTGTAATCCCCTCAAGCCCTGTATTTTATTTAAAAATGCTTTTTCATTTCTTTTTTTTTTTCTTTTTTTAAGCTGTTTTCAGAGCAATAGAACCTTCCTCAGGGTGAAAAGGGTAAAGACAGAGAGACATAGAAGCATTTTAGATAAGAAGGTACATTTCACCATGGGGTTTAATGGCACACCCATCATTTAGAACTTCACTGTCTTTGACTGCCATGAAAAACAGCCTTTCCTTTTTTAATACTTTTCCATAATTTAGCTTGACATGTATCCGCAGGCTGCAACAAACTATTTGTCCATAAATGATTATTTCAATCTTTGTAAAGTGCCCTCAAAATGACAATTTAGACTTATATGTTAGAGAAAAGTGGGATTTTATGAAGTGTTGCATGGAGAAGAGTGGAATAGTTAACCTAAAACAAAGTGGGGAAGGTTGTGAATATGTGTGGGGGACGTGTGCATGTTTTTGTGTAAATGTACATATTATTTTTCCTTCCAGCTCCAACATTTTTTGGTCAGTTATTAAGATATATTTTAAGTGCCTGTGGAAAAAAGTAAATTATCATTAGTTTCATGGCATTTAAAATGATTCTGTTGACCAAAGGAACCAATTTTTTGTTTTATCATAAAAAGGCTTAAAATAATATTCCAGGTAACTTACCTTTTAGAATCATAAAAATAATTGATTCTAATATTCTTTATAGAGGAAGAAGAATTTAGTGGGGTTCTTGAAGAACATGTAACATTGTAGAATAAGCAAGAGCATGTTCTCCCTGATATGAGGAAGGGTGCTGGTAAAATAACAGTGGTGATGGTCACAGTGGTGTTGGTGGTGTAGTTCAAATGTCACCTTATTTTTATAATGTATTAAAATCTGTTGGGTGTGGTGTTTTCACATGTATTTTCTCACCTTTTTTTCCCAATAAGGCTTCTAGCTTCACCACAGCAGAAGCCAGTCTTTTATCCTCTGGGTTCCAAAGCACTTTATCAAAATTTCTATTATGGTATTTACTATAGTAATTTCTACTTTGCATTGTGGAAATATATGTACTGAATTCTCTCCTCGACTTGAAGGTAGATCTTCGAAATAAAGCCATGTCTTAAATAGCACAATGAGAGGACATAGTAAGTGTTCAATGAATACTTAATGAATCACTGAGGTCATTGAATGTGTTGGAAAAAATGAGAAAAGTGAAGATCAAAGAGGTTAAGTGACTTTTCCTATCTTAGCACATTTAATAAGTGGTCTGGTCTACACTGTGGCTTTCTGATTTAATCCACTGCTGTTTTACTATTAACCTATAGATGTTTAAAGATGGGAAACTTTTTTTTTTCTTTTTTCTGGAAGACAAAAGTCAGACTAGTCCTGACAAAGTTTCTACGTTCTTTTCAGTCCTCTCTCACTTCTAGCAGTACACCTTGTTAATTCATCTACGCATGCTGCTTTCCTTATTTCCTTGACTTAATTCTTATCCTTCCTTGTCCATTTTTCCACGTCCTAACCATTCTTTAGAGTTCAATTTCTTGGATCTGGGTCTAGCGGCAGACAACCAAGGCCAGCTTTTAGGACTTTACCATAGTTGGCAGGCTAAAAGCTTGGTGTTTTCTGGCTGTCTTCTTTATCCATTCATGTATTAATGGACACTTAGGGTGCTTCCATATCTTGGCTATTGTAGGTAATGCTGCAGTGAACATTTGTGTGAATATATTTTTTTGAATTAGAGTTTTTGTTTTCTTCAGGTAAATACCCAGATGTAAAATTGCTCAATCATATGGTAGTTCTATTTTTAATTTTTGAGGAACATCTGTACTGTTTTTCATAGGGGCTACACCAATTTACATTACCAACAACAATGCCATAGGCTCCCTTTTCTCCACATTCTCACCAACACTTGTTATTTGTTGTCTTTTTGATGATAACCACCTTAACAGGTGTGAGATGATATCTCATTGAGCTTTTGATTTGTGTTTCCCTGATGATTAGTGATGTTGAGCATCTTTTCATGTGTCTGTTGGCCATCTATATGTCTTCTTTGGAAAAATGTCTATTTAGATTGCCCATTTTAAAGTCAGATTATTTGTTTGTTTGTTTGTCTTTATATACTGAGCTGTATGAGTTCTTTTTATATTTTGGATATTGCCCCTAATCTGATAACATCATTTGCAGATATCTTCTCGCATTCGTTTGGCTGCCTTTTCATTTTTCTTTTTTTTTTTTTTGCGGTACGTGGGCCTCTTGCTGTTGTGGCCTCTCCCGTTGCGGAGCACAGGCTCCGGACAAGCAGGCTAAGCGGCCATGGCTCACGGGCCCACTGCCCCGCGGCATGTGGGATCCTCCCGGACCGGGGCACAAGCCCGTGTCCCCTGCATTGGCAGGCGGACTCTCAACCACTGAGCCACCAGGGAAGCTCCAGCTGCCTTTTCATTTTGCTGATGGTTTTCTTTACTGTGAAAAAGCTACTTAGTTTGATCTAGTCCCATTTCTTTATTTTGCTCTGCCTGAGGAGACAGATTCAAAAAAATATATATATATATATTGGCAAGACCAATGTCAAAGAGTGTACTGCCTATGTTTTCTTCTAGAAGTTTTATGATTTCAGGCCTTATATTTAAGCCTTTAATCCATTTTGAATTTATTTATTATATGGTGTGAGAAATTGGTTCACTTTCATTCTTTTACTTGTATTTGACCAGTTTCCCCAGCACCATTTATTGAAGAGGCTATTTCCCATTGTATATTCTTGCCTCTGATCCTGTGAAAAATGCCATTGGTATTTTGATAGAGTTCACATTGTATCTGTTGCTTGCCTTGGGTAATATGGACACTTTAACAAATTTTTTTTCCAATCCATGCCAACAGAATATATTTCCATTAATTTGTATTGTCTTCAGTTTTGTTCAGCAATTTTTATTGTACAGGTCATTTACTTCCTTGGTTTATTGCTAGGTATTTTATTCCTTTGATGCAATTGCAAATGGGATTGTTTTCGTAATTTCTCTTTCTGATAGTTCATTATTTACGTATAGAAACACAGCAGATTTCTGTATGTTAATTTTGTATCCTGCAACTTTACTAAATTTATTTATTAGTTCTAAGAGTTTTTTGGTGGTCTCTTTAGGGTTGTCTATACGTAGTATCACGTTATCTGCAAATAATGACAGTTGTTACTTCTTCCTTCTTTGGATTTCTTTTCTTTCTTCTCTGATAGCTGTGGTTAGGAATTTCATACAATGCTGAATAAAAGTGGTCAGACTGGACACTCTTATCTGTTTCCAATCTTAGAGGAAATACTTTGAGCTTTTTATGGTTGAGTATTATGTTTGTTGTGGGCTTGTCATATTCTGTCTATTTGTTCTTCTTTTTTAGTTCCTTTAGGTGTAAGCTTAGTTTGTTTCTTTTAGAATTTTTTGTTTCTTTGTTTCCTGATGTAGGACTGTATCGCTATAAATGTCCTTCTTAGAACTGCATTTGCTGCATCCCATAGATTTTGGAACACTGTGTTTCTATTTTATTTTCATTTGTCTCAAGGTATTTTTTTTCTTTTTCTTTTTTTCTTTCAAGGTATTTAAAGTTTTCTCTTGATTTCTTCAGAGACCCATTGGTTGTTTAGTAGCATATCCTTTAGACTCCAGGTGTTTGCGCTTTTTCCAGTTTTTTTTTTTTTCCCTATAGTCATTTTCCTGTCTCATACCACTGTGGTAAAAAAGAGGCAAGTTATGATTTCAGTCTTCTTAAATTTATTGAGACTTGTTTTGTGGCCTAGCATGTGATCTATGCTGGAGAGTGTTCCATGTGTTCTTGAAAATAATGTGATTCTGCATGAAATGTTTTTGGATGGCATGTTCTATAGAAAATATCTGTTAAGTTGATCAGGTCTAAGGTGTCATTTAAGGTCAGTGTTTTCTTATTGATTTTCTGTCTGGATAATCTGTCCATTGATGTAAGTGCAGTGTTAAAGTCCCCCAGTCTTATTGTGTTACTGTCGGTTTCTTCCTTTATCTGTTAATATTTGCTTTATGTATTTAGGTGATCTTATGATGGGTGCATATATGTCTTGTATTGTCTTGGATTAACCCCTTTATCATTATGTAATGCCTTCTTTGTCTCTTTGTTTTGAAGTCTCTTTCATCTGAGGTAAGTATTGCTGCCTCAGCTTTCTTCCCATTTCCATTTGCATGGAATGACTTTTAATTCCCTCACTTTCAGTTTGTATATATCTGTAGATCTGTAGTGAGTCTCTTACAGGTGGCATATATACATATTTTATATATATATATTTTTTAATCCATCAGCCTGTATGTCTTTTGATAGTAGCATTTAGTGCACTTATATTTAAAGTAAGTGATAGGCTCTGGGTGGGAATGTAAATTGGTACAACCACTATGGAGATCAGAAGGGTTCCTTAAAAAAATAGAACTACCATATGACTCAGCAATCCCACTCCTGGGCATATACCCAGAGAAAACTATAAGTCAAAAAGATAAATGCATCCCAGTGTTCATTGCAGCACTATTTACAGTAGCCAAGAGATGGAAGCAAATTAATGTCCATGGACAGATGAATGGATAAAGAAGATGTGGTGCATATATACAGTGGAATATTACTCAGCCATAAAAAAGAATGAAATAATGCCATTTGCAGCAATGTGGATGGACCTAGAGATTATCCTACTAAGTGAAGTAAGCCAGACAAAGACACATATCATATGATATTGCTTATATGTAGAATCTAACAAAAAAAAGTGATACAAATGAACTTATATACAAATCAGAAATATGATACAAAAATGTGATGATACAAAAAGTGATACAAATGCACTTATATACAAATCAGAAATAGACCCACATAGACATAGAAAACAAACTTATGGTTACCAAGGGGAAAGAAGGGGCAGGGATACATTAGAAGTTTGGTATTAACATATGCACACTAAAGTAAGTGATAGGTATGGACTATTGCCATTTTGTTAATTGTTTTCTGGTTGTTTTGTAGTTCTTCTCTGTTCCTGAATTCTTTTGCTTTTCTCCCTTGTGATTTGATAACTGTATTTAGTGTTATGCTTGGATTCCTTTTTCTTTCTTTTTTGTGTAGCTATTATGGGTTTTTGGTTACCATGAGGTTCACATATAACTATATATGTGTGTGTGTGTCTATTTTAAGTTTAGATCTTTGGGGTTTGCATGCATTTTAACAGCCCTACCTTTTTAACCTCCTCTCCACATATGTTTATGTTTCTGGCATCACATTTTACATCTTTTTATTTCCTGTATCTTTTATCTATCCATTGTGTTTATACATAATGTTACTACTCTTTTTCTTTTAACCTTCCTACTTGCTTTATAAGTGGTTGACTCACTACATTTACTGTATGTGTACCTTTATCAGTGATATTTTTCTTTTTATAATTTTCTCATTTCTGTTTATGGCCTTTTTTTTTTTTTCTGCTTAGAGAAATTCCTTTAACATTTTTTGTAAGGCTGGTTTGGTGGTGATGAACTCTTTTTAGTGTTTGCTTGTCTATAAACTATCTCTCCTTCAATTCTGAATGATAACCTTGCTGGGTAAAGTAATCTTGGTTGTAGATATTTTTCTTTTCATCACTTTAATATATCTTGTCAGTCTGTTCTGATCTCCACAGTTTCTGCTGAAAAGTCAGTCTATAGTCTTATGGGAGTTCCCTTGCACATAACTTGTTGCTTTTCCCTTGCTGCTTTTAATATTCTCTCTTTGTCTTTAATTTTTGTCATTTTATTTACAGTGTGTCCTGGTGTGGACCTCTCTGGATTGATCTTTTTTGGGACTCTCTATACTTAATGGGCCTAGCTGTCAGTTTCCTTTCCCAGGTTAGGGAAGTTTTAACTATTATCTTTTCAAATAAGTCCTCTGCCCATTTCTCCCTTCTCTTTCTGAGACTGCTATAATGCATATGTTACTTCACTTGATGTTGTCCAAGAAGTCTTTTAAACTAGCCTCATTTTTTTTTTTTTTCTTTCCAGCTTGGGTGATTTTCACTATTCTGTTTTCCAGTTGGCTGATCCATTCTTCTGTATTATCTAATCTAATGTTGTTGATTCCTTTTAGTGCACTTTTTATTTCATTATTGTATTCTTTAGCTCTAATTGGTTCTTTTTTATGTTTTCTAAATCTTTGTTGAAATTCTCACTGTGTTCACCCATTCTTCTCCCCAGTTTGGTCAGCATCTTTGTAATCATTACCTTGAGCTCTTCATTGAGTAGGTTGCTTATCTCCACTTTGTTTAATTCATTTTCTGAGGTTTTTCTCTTTTTCTTTCATTGGGAACGTATTTTTCCATCTCCTCAATTTGTTTAACTCTCCATGTTTATTTCTATGTATTAGATAGGTGTGTTATGTCTCCAGATCTTGGATCATTGGCCTTATGTGGGATATGTTCTATGGGGCCCAGCAGAACATTCCTCTCTGGCCACCAGAGCTCCAGGGTTGTCCTCTATGTGGGCTGTGTGCATCCTTCTGCTGTGCTGGGGATGACTGCTGTGGGTGTGCTGGTTGGCAGGGGCTCCCCCCACCCCCCTAGCTGCAAGGCTCTGCCTCATGTGGTTGCTGAGGGTGCACTGGTGGGTGGGGCTGAACCCCACACTAATAGGCTTGAAGGAGGATTCTAAAATGGTATTTGCCACTGCTGGGTTAGCACAGTAGAACATGACCTCCAAAATGCCTGACACCAGCTTCTCTGTCCCCAGAGGGAGTTCCAGCTGCCTCCTCCCTCTCCAGGAGGCAAGATTAGCAAGTGGGTCTGACCTAGGTACCTTTCAACTAGTGCTTCTGCATTAGGACTTGGAGTGTGTGAGATTTTGTGTGTGCCATTTAAGAGTGGGGACTCTGTTTCCTATAGCCTTCTGACTCTCCTGAACGTAACCCCTGATAGTTTTCAAAAGGAGACATTCTGGGTCTGTCTTCCTTGTGCAGGAGCCCTCAGCTGCAGAGCCTAATGTTGGGCTCGGACCCCTTGCTCCTTGGGGAGGACCTCTGCTGTTGTGCTATCCCACCCATTTGTGGGTCATTGACCTGGGACTGTAGGTGCTGACTAGACCATGTCTCTGTCCCTCCTGCCCATCTCATTGTGACTTCATCTGAGCATCTTTTGTTGTGGAACACCTTTTCTGCTAGTCTTCAGGTGATTCTCATAGATAGTGGTAGGAAGTAAGTTAAGGCTCTTCCTACTCTGCCATCTTGATCCCACCCCTTCAGCCATTTCTTATGAAGGTCCATGTTTTTGCCTCCACTGATGTCCCTTCATGGTCTAAAACAGCTCTGTGCAGCCAGCACCTGACTCTTGGTGTTTTACTTCCCCAAACTTTCAGGCCCATGATCTTTTGAAAGTTCTTTTATATTTGTGTCCTTTCACGGTTTCAAGGTTTGATTGCTTTTTGATAACCTTTTATATTACCCTATAAGTTCCATGAGGACTGAGTATTAATTATGTGCTGTGAACTGTACTAAGTAATTTACAAGAGATTACCTCAGTTAGTTCTTTGAAGGACTTCATTAGGTAGCACTATTGTTATTTCTATTATACAGATGAGGAAAACTGAGAAGTAATATAACCTGTTAAGGCTTACATAGATATTAAGTGGTGGAATCAGGATTTGGAAGCAGACTGAATGACTATCACTAAAGGCTGTGCTCACTATCTGTTACATTATGTGGTATAGATATAACATACTGTTTTTATGTAATATTTTTTTAATTAATAAGGTAGATTTTAATTAATGTTTTTGAAACAAAAATTTTGTTTAAATGCTACCTGAACTATGCTTGTGCTCTGTGCCTATGACAAAGACTAGTATTTTATTAATTTTAGGTAGATTTTAGTCTCTCATAAACTTTATTGCTAAGGAATGGGATACCCCGTTATCAAGGATACTAGCTAAAATAATCTAGTATCTAGAAATCTTCTGGGGATGGGTGGAAGACAGTGTGTTTTTCAAGGAAGAGCTCCCAGTGTTTGACAGCTGCACCTGTTTCACAACCATGTCAAGACATCATTGAGGTTCTCTCCAAGGGGGATGTTGTGGTTGATAATGAGAGGGCTCTTAGCATCTCAAGGCAGACAAGGTAGATGAGTGCTGGTGTCTCTCCCTTATCCACAACTACTTCCTGGCTTTTGGGTTATTTTCTGGATGAATCCAGTAGCTGATTCTTCTGAGGCATATGAGACAGATGAGAAGAGATAGCACTCTTCTGATTTGTGTATTTTTCCTATACCACCAAGCAATTAATTCTTACACTACCTGCAGAATAGTGTCAGATCCCACAGGTTAAGGGTCCAGTCCTGCAACTATGCATTGCCCACCCTGACCCCAATCCCCAGACGCCAATGGCAAGTTCAGGTTGTCACCTATGCTTCTGACTGACTAGCTATAGATGGGAGGTTCCCACAACTCCCTCCTTGGGTTTGATTAATTGGCTAGAGCAACTTACAGAGCTCAAAGAAACATTGTACTTACTAGATTACTAGTTTATTATAAAAGGATACAACTCAGGAACAACCAGGTGGAAGAGATGGGTAGGGCAAGGCATCTGGGAATGGGTACAGAGTTTCCATGCTCTCTCAGGTTGTGAACAACCTCCACATGTTCACCAGTCCTGAAGCTATCCAAACCCTGTCATTGTGAGGTTTATGGAGACTTCATTACATCATTGGCCATTGGTGATTGAACTGATGAAGCTCCAGTCCCTGTCCCCTACCCAAACTGAAAGTTCCAACCCTCTAATCATATGGCTGGCTCCATTGGCAACCAGCCCCATCTTTTGGGGCTTTTTCGAAGCCACCTTATTAACTTAAACTCAGGTGTAGACAAAAGGGATGTGTTATGAATATCAAGACATATTTATCATTTTTAGGGCTTGGGAAATTCCAAGGGTTATTTGGAAGCCCTGTGCCAGAAATGGGAATGAAGACTAACTATATATTTCTTATTATAGATCATAATATCACAACTCTCAACCCCCAAAAACAAAGCATTATGAAAAATATGGCTTTATTTTAGTTCCAAGCAAGTGTTTCATAGGACTTTTATTCACAGAAGAATCAGGAACAAAAGTGTGTGTAGCCTATAGCAAGTTCCTCATATTTTCTTGTCCTTGTCTCTCCCCACCCCCCATCCCCCAGCTGACCCTATTTATATACAGTCTTCAGATCCTTAGGTCTAAAAACATTTACTAACCTTTTTTATGGCAGGTAGACATTTTTCTTAGACTTGAAGGTGCAAAGATGCGTTAAGTTGTAGGAAAAAACTCAAAGTCAGCAACTACTGATGGATGAAATAGAGACAGTTTATGTATATGTCATGATAAATGCTGAGTTAGAGGTATCTATAGGTACGGAGTGCTTTGGGGACACAAAAGGCACTTGATCTAATGTGGAAGTCTGATCTCTGGAAAGGTGGTACCTGGGATGAGTCTTGAGAGATGAGTGAGAGTTAACCAGGGAAGAAGCGCCTTTCGGGCAGAACAGAGAGCATAGGCAAAGCAGGCAAGAGGTCGTAATGGTTTGTGAGAAGAACTTCAGGAATGCTGGTGTTACAAGAACATAAAATACGGAGTTGGAAGTGTTGGAGATGAGATCAAAGAGATATGTTAGTGCTGCATTACCAAACGTCTTGTTTGCTTTGCTGGGAGTGGACTTTTTTTCTGTAGTTTTTGGAAAATTTATCTAGGGAAACCTGATAGTAAGAACTGTGTTTTGGATTAAATATTCTAACTCAAATATAGATAACGAGTAGGGACAGGAACACTATCTGCAAGAAGACCAGGTAGGTGTTAATTAACATAGTTTAGCTGGGAGACCTCAGGGCCCTAAATTATTGCAGTGAATTTGAAATCTAGAAATGGAAGTTTTGAAATACATTTTGGAGGCAGAAATCATAGGCAGGATGTCTAGATGTGGATGTTTAGGGAAAGGGAGCAGTTTGAAAGAATGGCAGGTTTCCCTGTCTTAGTTCATAGGCACATTCCTGTTTTTTTCTAGCTTTGTCGTCCTTCACACCTGCTGTCACCCCTCATGTCCATACAGTCACCAAGTCATGAATGATTTCCTGAATTGATACCTTTGTACTTATTCCTGTATTTTTTTTTTTAAATTCAGGCCTCAATTATTTCTTGGCTATACTTCCCCTCTCAAATGCTTCCTTCATTTTGCTACCAGAGGAATCTCACTTAAAATAAATCTGATCTTTCTCTGCCCCTCAACCTCCCTCCAAATAAAACTTTATGAATGATATAAAGCATGGGGTCTAGGGTCTAAAACTTATCAGGATGTGTAGAAATTTTATTCTTTGACAACCATAACTTACCTCCCAAATGGCCTTTTTGCACTTGGAAGTAGTTTAATCATTTTTGGTCCTGACCCATGTCAGGCACTGGTCCCCTTTGTCTGACTAATGCGTTTTATTGTCTTTGCTTTGCTTTGTCTCTCTCCCCCACTAGACTATGAGGGCCTTGAGCATAGACAGTATGTCTTGCTCATGTTTGTCCTTAGAGTGTTCAGTATTAATTGAATGAATAAATCAGGGTGTTTGTAGGAGAAAGGTAGCCTTTGTTAGATCATTCCCAGAGAAAAGCACTAAAGAAAAAAAATGTATAATAAAATACCCTGAACGAAAGCCCTGTGTAATGTGGGCAGACGCTGAACAAGTTGCAACAATCGAAGTCCCTGAAAGATATGCCTTTCACTGTATGTATTTTTGAACTAGCACAGTTGGGGCAAGTGAGCTGTGTCCTGGGAGTAACCTGTTGTTCGGAAAACAGGTACTCAGTGGCTCCTGATCTGGGTCAGATTATAACCAATAGCAGTCTGTTGCTTGAAGATTCTGTTTACTAGTTGGTAAGTTGTGTTATACTGATGGATTCAGGCTCTAACAAAGTAGTGCTGTAGGCTTATCCCTAATTCACACTGTAAAATCTGGTGTCTTAGTTCTGTGTTTAGAAAGTATGATAAAAATAAGTCACTTTTATAAAGTGACTGATTATATATGACATCTGTCTAGAACCAAATGAAGAAGAAAATATTCACAAAGAAGGCCTTATAGCTCCTTCTGGAAAAGTCTTAAAATGCCAGGTTTCTAGTCAGGCACCATAGTTGCCATGTACTGTCAAGTTAGCTGTTGATTTCTGTGTGCCCATAAAACAGAAGCACTTTTTAGTTCTGGCTTTCCACGTTAATCCAGTGACAGAGCTCTCAGGAAGAAGTGTCTGGCCCACTTGGTCATATTTGTTAGTTGTTATGACCTCTTGTCTACCAGCATCGTCAGATATACTAAGTAGTTTAAAAATTCTTCCCTATGATTAACCTAAATATCTCAAATTTAGTCTATTTCCTTCTGCTGTTTCCTCAACTGGTGGAACACCATGTGAAATACTCAGAGAACAGGTGGTCACCATGTGAAATACTCAGATTTTACAAGCAACTAAAAGAACTTGTAAATTATTTCCTTCACCTTAGATTTCCCTCCTCGTGCTCATCATGTGTTCGTCAGAATGCCAGGAGCATTCGAAAAATGTGATTCCGTGGAGGGTTGAAGGATCATTTGATGAGGAATGACAGAATCCTTATTCAACCAGCGCTGCTCTTTAGAGAGACATTTAGGGGCATCTGTGTGTGTGTTTCTTTTCTTTTTTTTTTTTTTTGCGGTACGCAGGCCTCTCACTGTTGTGGCCTCTCCCGTTGCGGAGCACAGGCTCCGGACGCGCAGGCTCAGCGGCCATGGCTCACGGGCCCAGCCGCTCCGCTGCATTTGGGATCTTCCCGGACCGGGGCACGAACCGGCAGACTCTCAACCACTGCACCACCAGGGAAGCCCTGTGCGTGTTTCTTTATGGGATTAAATTAGGGCTTTTTGAGTCTTAGGGTCTTAAATTTCACTTTTATGCTATTCTAAATTAATTTTACTCAGCTTAAATAAATTTATTGAACTTGTGGTTCAAGTTGGACTTGTGATAAGGAGAGAGAATATTTGGACTCTAGGAAAGAACAAATAGATAACCCCTATTCTTAGCCTTTGCATTGAAATGAACTTTCTAATTAACGCTAAGAGTATTGTTAATAATATACAAAAGAGATTAGGTTGGGCTAAAACTTTCCTTTTCACTTATTTGAAATGACCACAGTGAATGACCCAAAGGACATAAATAAGAATTAAGGTGAGGGAAAATTTAGAATCACAAATAATTGACAAACAGCACAGATGGCTACTCTTTTAATATAATTAACTGAAAGAAAATTGTATCCTTTGGCATAAATTTTAACTTCCTTTGAGAAAGTGTCTTTGGAAGTTTATTTAAATCTATGAAAATCAGAATACCTAAATATTTATATTGTTTGGCATGTTAATAGTTGGAAGAAAGAATAATACAAATCATGTTAATTAATTCTGAACTTTTTGTAGCCACAGTACTAAACGTTTAAGAATTATTTTTGCTAATTGTATTTGGTAAATTCCCTAATAAAGAATAATCCTATTTCTTAAGTCAAGCTCTGTATACACTTGGTGGAAATTTTTATTTTAGCTTCTCTTCATTGTTCATTTTCACAACTTGGTGGTTTTAAGTCTCAAAGCTGGACTAAGATCATCATTAAAAACATTTATTAACTATTTCTTGAGAAATAGTGAATCACTCCGTGCCTAGGAGTTAAGCCCACCTTTTACTAACCAAAATCTTTTTTGTTTTTCTCTGTTATTCTTTGATAAATAAGAACGAATTAAGCATTGTTTGTGACTATTTTGAATTTTAGCATGATTGCATTCCAGTGAAAATAAAAGATTTTTCAGTTATCCACACTTCTAGTCTTACAATCTGAAGAAGTGTCTAAATGTATTCTGACAAATATTCCTTCACAGAATTTAACAGGATTAGGTTTGACCAGCCCTCCCTTATAACCAGCATCGTTATAAACAGTCTACACTTCAGGGACCTGTAGGAGTGATAACTTTGGTAACGTCACTAGAGGCAAGACAGTGACTCTAGACTACACAGACTACATCTCACAAGTGTTCTCATCATGTTTATATGACGAAACGGAGAGACTTCTTGTTTATAAAGCAAAAGTGATATGTAGCTGTCTAAACTTCAGGCACAAACAGCACTGAATGCTGAACTAGCACAGTAGAGTAAAAAAAAAAAAAAATAAGTGTATTTTTGTGAATGAAAATTGAGATTTGTTCTTAAGTTTGTGGCTTAAGTTGTGTGGCTTGAAAGTAGCCAACTGGTACCAATACCATCCAGCCTCCACATTTAACTACCAAGTTGACAGTTTTCAGTGCTGGCAACCTTTGATGCTTTGTCTCATTCCTTTAAGCTTTTCATTGTTCTTAGCAGTTAGTGTGACATTTTGAGGATTGGAGTCTAAAACCCCAAACTAAATAAGACCAAGGAGTAGCTAAGATTGTATCAATACTTGCTGAAAGTGAAAGAGTAGTTATTTCTTACTAATCCCTACCTTACTGACTGTCGATATTTATCTTTTTGTATCAGGGGTTGTTTGCCAACTGGCAGGGCCACACCACCAATGGCCATCCCTCTGAGGTATTTCTTATGGTGGGTGTACCTAGGAAAAGCTTATGTACAGCAATGCCAGAGAAATAACCGTGTTTGTGCTTTAAGCAGTTAACTACTTTATACTCTACTTGCTTCCATAATGTTTAAGCTGAAGTCATTGAATCCAACTATTAGGTGACAGATAAGATGAACAAGGCCCTAGAGTTGTTAACATGTCCAAGGTAATACGCTTGGTGATAAAATCCAGAGAATAGCTATGACTGTGTGACAGTGTTTACAGAATTGGCTGATTATAATGCATTTGGTCAGCAGTTACACATTGAGCCTTTTTTCATGTGGGAAATACCATGTTAGCTAACAGTCTAGTCCAAGATTTCTCAACCTCCACACTATTAACATGTTGGGCTGAATAAATCAATCAGAATCAATTTCTCTGTCTCTCTCTCTCTCTCTCTCACACACACACACACACATGCACACGCACACACACATGCACACGCACACACACACACACATTCTCTCCTTCTCTTTCCTGTCATCTTTATCCTGGGAAGCCCTTCAGTCTGTCTGTAGAAATTAGACTTAAACAGAAATACCTGCAATGATAACTTGTTCTCATAAAGAGAGGTTAACCTCTGAGGTTAACCTAATGTTGAAAGTCAAGGAAGGAAGGGCAGAGGAATTGAGCAGAAAGGGCATTCTGCAGTACAAGATCAGAGCATGTTCTTCCCTGTGGGAGAAAAGGTTGAAGGAGGAGCACCAGACATTTTTGGAAGGCTTCTGGAAGCTGGCCCCCCAATGCTTCTGCTCATATTCTGTGAACAAAACTTACTCACGTGACACATCTCCTTGCTTGGAGATTGGGAAATGCAATCTTTATTCTCGGCGGCTGTGTGCCCTGCTACAATTTAGGGGTTCTATTACTGTGGAAAAGGATGGCACTCTGCCAAAAAAGGCTTTTGATAAAAGCAGAAATAAAGAATTCCATGAGCTTATACACAGGAGAGGGCTGTTCCAAGCTTTGGCTCAAGTGAGTAATTCTTTGATATTGACCAAGGCACTTCAACCCTTTGGAGGATGGGGGTCATTTTCCTTTAAAATGTTAAAACTAAGCAGTTGTGCTATTTATGCTGATGTTGAGAAAGGTCTTGTGTTTTAGTCTGGACTCCACCCTTTTGCTGATTGAGTGGACTATAGTTAATTTCCATGAACCTCATTTTTCCACTGTATAACATGGGAATCATGATAACACATTATTTATTTCCTATTTATAAACGTGATCTTCTTGAAAGCCTATGATATTGAATGTACAAAATTGGCTCAAGAGAACAAGTTTGTGAATGAGTCTGCAAATTCCTTGAAAATGTTATACTTTTATTACCAAAAATCATAAAGATAGCAAACTCAGCAAGATAAAATCTTAAATCCATATCTCAGGAATGTGTGTATTGGTATTAGGCCCAGTTTATGCCCTTCCCAGGCCCTTAGGGTTTGCTCAGAAGATAACTGTGGCCTAGGGTTGTCACTTCTTATTCCTCACACATGATCAGGGCCTGGCTCCAGCCAGGCCCCCATCACCCTGCTTCAGTGGGAGTTGCAGCAGCTGTGGTGCACAGGCTCAGTGGCCCATTGGCTGTTGCTCATTACATATGGACTCTTGATAGAGTACGAGGGTGGACCCTGGGCTCTGGCCTCTCCCACAACTACTGGAGGGCCAGATGACAATCTGAAAGAACTCAGGAGAGTTCCTGTCCCATGGAGCAAATGTTGACCACTTATGGGAGAAACTGGCAGATAAATCCTTGCTTACCCAATGGAAATGTCCTGAGGTGTGTTGGTTTTGTAAAACCTGAATGGATATGTATCTTATTGCCTGAGCAACTGGCTGTTTTTCCTCCTGTTTCTGTGGTTCATTCAGTAATAAACACTTGTATCTTCTTTCCTCCTTTCCTGTCTGTTCTCTTTTTCTCTACTGTTGCTCCACAAGGTTGTATGCTAGTTGTAGCAGGCAACAACTTTGCCTCAGGCTCTGTTTTCTAGGAACTTTGGATTAAAAAAAGTATAATATTAATATAATATGAAAAATTAATTTCCACTCGCTGTGGCTTTCACTTTGGGAGTTAAGGAAAAACACCTCTCTCTGTCTCAGTCAGATGCAGTACTTATCATGAGCATTCTCTGTCATGGTGTCAGTCTTTTGTCCCCATGTTTGTTGTCCTTCCATGTTATCAATAGTTTTTGAATTTTGTGACTGAGATTTTTATTTTATTCTCCAAGTCCTCTGTCATCCAAGAAGAAGAGAAATTTGAATGTCGGGCATGAAGAAAAGCTTTGGATTACTTTTAATTAGGAAATCCCTAAACTCACTCAGGGTAATTTTCCAAACATCCTGCCTGGAGTGTGCAGAGTTGTGTAACTTTAGGTTTATCCATGATGTCATGCCAGAGCCCATAAGATTATAGCCACTCCAGACGCTATCCACCCTCCTGATCGCAATCTTCTGTCTTTACACAGTCCACAAGAGGATTGATTAACAATCAAAAATCTTCGAAAACGTTCAGTAGCATTCTCTATCTCTCCTAAAGTCTAAAGTAGCATTATAAGTACCTCCTCTGCTTCCTGCTCCTTTTGTCTGTCTTCTTTCTTCCCATTTTCCTCATTTCATCCATTTATTCCCTTTAATGTTTTTCAGTGCTATAATTTTCCCTATAAGCATTGATTCTGCTGTATCCAGAAATTTTAATGTTTAATTTTCATTTAGTTAAAAATGTTTTTAATCTCTCTTCAGATTTCCTCTTTAACCTATGTGTCATTTAGAAGTGTGTTGTTTAATCTGAGTATTTTGTGATTTTCCAGCTATCTTTATGTTGTTGATTTCCAACTTAATTCCACTGTGCTCTGAGAATGATTTCTGTTCTTTTAAATTTGCTAAGATGTGTTTTATGGCCCAGAATGTAGTCTGTGTTGGTGAACATTCCATGCAAGCTTGAGAAGAATGTATAATAATAGTACAGTACGATAGTACAGTAAAACTTTTGAGACCTTGTGTGTTTGTAAATAGTTTTATTCTACCCTCAATCTAGATTGACAATTTGGATATAGAAATCTAGGTCGGAATTCATTATTCCTGAGAATTTTGAAGGCACTGCACCTTTGTTTTACAACTTCCTGTGTTGTTGCTGTGGGTTCATTATTGATTTCTGATGATTTTTATTTGACCTCTGTTTTTAGGCTTTGATTTTATTCATGGTTTTGTAATATTTTCTCATTTATTGTGCCTTGTATATATTGTGTCATTTCAATATGGATATTTTCTTATCAGTTCTGGAAATTTTCATGAATTATTTTTTTGGTCATTCCCTCCCTACATTTTTTTCTTTCAGTAGTTCTGTTAGTCAGATGTTGGGTTTCATGATTAAGCTTCTAATTTTTCTTATCTTTTCTCATCTATTTTCCTTTTTAGTTCACAGCTCTCTTGTTTTATTCATTTACTTATACTGCATTCACATTTTCATATTTAAATAGCAACCATTCTCATAAGTTCAATGTGTATATTTTTGTCTTATGTTCTTAACAAAATTGGTATTATTTTTCTATGCATGGCTCTTTAATTTACATAAATGATTTTGTGATATTTATCTATTTTGTGCTTTCTGGTTTTCACTCAAAATTGTGTTTTAAGATCCATCCACATGTAATATTTACTTCATGCCTACCAGTTCACGGTATGCTTCTAATTCATTTATGTCCACCAATAAATACCCTGGCTATCTTCCTGTTTTCACAAATCCTCATTTGTGTTTCCTTATGGACTTTTCTGTGAGGATCTTTTTGGGATGTACACCAGAAGCTGTTTTTTAGGGCACACATATATGCCACTTAGAAATGTTGAATTTCTCTTTGGAAAGGCTGTACTTCTCTACAATCACACCATATAGAAGGGTTCCTGTGTCTCCAAATTCACTCAACGTGTAGTGTTATTCAGCTTTCTAACTCTTGCCAATCAATAGCTGATAGATATAATGTGATATCTTAATATTTTAATTTGCTTTTCTCTTAAGTACTAATAAGTTTGAAAAGTTCTTTATATGTTTGTTACTCTTTTGGCTTTCTTTTGTGTTTCCTTCATATCCTTCACATATATTTTTATCTGTTTTTCTATCTTTCCGATTTGTAAGAGTTCATTATAGAGGCAAATATGAAACCTCTGGCTCCTGTGAATCTGATCACCTGGATGTGGTAGTGGTGAGATAATTGGAATGGGGCAGATATAATGGATTGTGCTGGTGCAACTACCCAGGAAGGAGCCCTTTTGGAGTGTCTGTATTTCAGCAGATTAAGGAGGAGGGACTTGGTGGGGAATGGCTTGGGAGACTGGGAATGGTTGGGTGCAGTTACCCAGAGGCAGGACATTGCTGTGAAAGCTATACTAGGATTCTCAACAACCTGGGTTTCTGGACCTCAGGAAACTCCTGTGTGGGTAGCAAGTGTATGGAATATCCAAGCATCTGGCCCTTCTCAGACTTAGAAATGGTAGTGTCACCCTAGGCTGCTGTTCTGAGCAGTGAGGAAGTCCCACTATCAGAGGAGAAAGAAGTCTAGCCGGGATTGGTAGTTAGAGCTATATCTTTTCCTCTCAATGCCTAGCATGGTGCCAGTTTATAAGAATTACACATTTTTCTGGAATAGAAATTTAGCTATCAGTATTTATTATTACTCTTTGTATTACTATTTCTACTACTATGCATTCACACGAAGGATTTTCAAAATATATGTATAATGCTTATTTAGCTGATGGTTATGCTAACATGTTGACTTAAATAGTTGCATGGGAAATTTTGCAATATCCTGAGTGGCAATTATAACCTTGAAGTTGTCTTAAAATTCAGATGCATAAATCCTAAATATGTGCTCCATTTAAAAAAAAAGGAATATAGAAAATACTTTTTCATTTCCTCTATTTAAAAAAATTTTGATCATGGTAACATTAAAATAAAGGTTGCTAAGACAGCTGTTTAAACAAAGCTTTGCGTTAATCTTTTATAGAAAAAAATGCAATTAGATAAAGCTTTGAGAATTTCTCTTTGTGATTTTCTAAATGTTGTGGTAGAGTCTATTTTTCACGTTTGGTACCCTCTTGTGGTCAATGCAAGACATTGATTAGGCCTTGATTTTAACAGTTGTGTATAATTTAACACTTTTTATTTATGTGAGAGACCTATAGTTTATATGAATATTTGACTTTTTTGTCATATACAACAACTTTAAGAGTAAGACTGACACTTGGAGTTTTCTTCCTGTTCCTTACTTCAGGGTATGCAGTGAAGGTGTGGCATGACCACAGTTGCTAATCTTAGAAGCTAAGCGATAATGTGCTCAGAGTAAATACAGTGTAGCTTGGAACACAGATTGAAGACCTTGAACTTATCTTACACTTTTGCAACTGTAATTGGGTTTGGGGATTAATTTGCCATTTTTGATGGTATATTTTAAGATTTTATAACACACACACACATACAAACATATATTATACATATATATGATTTCATTTTACATGATTACCTAGTTCAAATGCACTTACTGTGGGTTTATAGAAAATGTCATACCATTGTGACATAGTCTCCCTTTCTTTGAGTCATGGTATGATAATAAGAAGACATCGATCACATACAGTGTTTAGTAAAGATTTGTGTGTTATTTTCCCTTCCTTCTGCAGCACTGGTTTCAGAGAAAATTCTTCACTTGATATCCACGACAAGTAACACAAAGAACAGGAGGTAGCTGTGTAGTATTAAGTTACTAAGGCCAAATAAGACTTGACTTACAGGAGCAGTAAATCACGGCTTTTGGGGGGAGATGTGAGTTGCAAGAAGTGCTCTTGGCTTTCAAGAACATGCTTCCTTAGATTATAGCTGTCCTTCACGTATCCTACTCTTTCAACTCAGCTCTTTAATTTTATGCTAGAACTGAGTGTGTTTTTGTTGTCTACATCATGGGACCCTTTGAGTAAATCCTTTTCCCGGGCCTGGTGGTGTGAAGGGCCAGGGTTTGAATAAGAGTCCAGGAAGTGCTTCTGGGAACGATTTTTGTATTGCCAGGAATGCTGATGTGTTGGCACGGAATTAACATTTCCCAAAACACCATCAAACACGGACTGAAAAACAAAGATGCAAGTGTAGTCACCACAGCTGTGTTCTCTTTTCCCCCAAATAGTTTCTTCTCTGCACAGTGAGAAATTTTAAGCCCCCTATTGTAAGATGAAAGTGGGTCAGTTTTGTATACTACACTGTAAGGCAGCTGGTTGCCCCCAGTATTCATGTATCACTGGGATTGAGTTAAGGCCATTTGTGCAGAATTGTCCCTTATATCATGGATATTGGTTTTTTTGATCAAATGGAATGTTTGTGAGGGACTGTGGTGCCGTGTTATAAGAGGAATAATTTCACTTGTTCATTAGATATTTATTGAGCACTCTCTCAAATTTTCAGTTTTAAGGATGAGAAGATACATGCATAAATTTCCCTGCTACAATGTAGGACATGAACACCATAAGAAACTCATATAAAGCTATATGAGCATCCAAAGGGAGAGAGAGTTGATGGAGGGGACATGTGAATGAGGTCTGTTTAAGCTGGATGCTAAGAGTAGATCTAACTTGAATATGTGGTTGTTGGAAAAAGTAAGCATTTGTATCAGAGAGGAGGTGGTCTGCAGAGAACAGAGAATAGGAGCTCAAAAGGGCTAACGACAGAGGGCTTCCCTGGTGGCGCAGTGGTTGAGAGTCCGCCTGCCGATTCAGGGGACACGGGTTCGTGCCCCGGTCCGGAGAGATCCCACATGCCGTGGAGTGGCTGGGCCGCTGAGCCTGCGCGTCCGGAGCCTGTGCTCCGTAACAGGAGAGGCCACTACAGTGAGAGGCCCGCGTACCGCAAAAAATAAATAAATAAACAAAGGGCTAATGAGAGAGACTTTTGGAGAAATTGCTTGGGCAGGTCAGTTGTGGGCATGAAATGCCAGATTAAAGAGTAACGTCCACTGAGCTAACGATGGAATGTTCACCCAGGTATCTCTTTCAACCGTGGACAGGAGAAGCTCCTCCCATTCTGAACCTTAGACTTCTCTGCTTTCTTGCTTACAGGTGCTCCTGTACATTTTGTACATTACAGGTGCTCCTGTACATTTTGTTGTGTGAGTTCCTCTACATTTAGAGGAACAATGGTTTTTCTTCTTCAATTTGTTAATATGGTATATCACATTGATTGATTTGCGTATGTTGAAGAATCCTTGCATCCTTAGGATAAGTCCCACTTGATCATGGTGTGTGATCCTTTTAATGTGTTGTTGGATTTTGTTTGCTAGTATTTTGTTGAGGATTTTTGCATCTATATTCATCAGTGATATTGGTCTGTAGTTTTCTTTTTTTGTAGTATCTTTGTCTGATTTTGGTATCAGGTGGTGGTGGCCTCATAGAATGAGTTTGGGAACGTTCCTTCCTCTGCAAGTTTTGGAAGAGTTTGAGAAGGATGGGTGTTAGCTCTTTTCTAAATGTTTGATAGAATTCCCCTGTGAAGCCATCTGGTCCTGGACTTTTGTTTGTTGGAAGATTTTTAATCACAGTTTGAATTTCATTACTTGTGATTGGTCTTCATATTTTCTATTTCTTCCTGGTTCAGTCTTGAAAGGTTATACCTGTGTAAGAATTTGTCCATTTCTTCCAGGTTGTCCATTTTATTGGCATACAGTTGCTTGTAGTAGTCTCTTAGGATGCTTTGTATTTCTGCGGTGTCTGTTGTAACTTCTTTTTCATTTCTAATTTTATTGATTTGAGTCCTCTCCCTCTTTTTCTTCATGAGTCTGGCTAACGGTTTATCAATTTTGTTTATCTTCTCAAAGAACCAGCTTTTACTTTTATTGATCTTTGCTATTGTTTTCTTTGTTTCTATTTCATTTATTTGTGCTCTGATCTTTATGATTTCTTTCCTTCTGCTAACTTTGGGTTTTGTTTGTTCTTCTTTCTCTAGTTCCTTTAGGTGTAAGGTTAGATTGTTTATTTGAGATGTTTCTTATTTCTTGAGTTAGGCTTGTATAGCTATAAACTTCCCTCTTAGAACTGCTTTTGCTGCACCCCATAGGTTTTGGATCATTGTGTTTTCACTGTCATTTGTCTGTAGGTATTTTTTGATTTCCTCTTTGATTTCTTCAGTGATCTTTTGGTTATTTAGTAATGTATTGTTTAGCCTCCATGTGTTTGTGCTTTTTACGCTCTTTTCCCTCTAATTCATTTCTAATCTCAAGCATTGTGGTCAGAAAAGATGCTTGATATGCTTTCAATTTTTTTTAATTTACTGAGGTTTGATTTGTGACCCAAGATGTGATCTATCCTGGAGAATGTTCTGTGCGCACTTGAGAAGAAAGTGTAATCTGCTGTTTTTGGATGGAATGTCCTATAAATATCAATTAAATCTATCTGGTCTATTGTGTCATTTAAAGCTTGTGTTTCCTTATCAATTTTCTGTTTGGATGATCTGTCCATTGGTATAAGTGAGGTGTTAAAGTCCCACACTACTATTGTGTTACTGTTGATTTCCTCTTTTATAGCTGCTAGCAGTTGCCTTACGTATTGAGGTACTCCTATGTCGTGTGCATATATATTTATAATTGTTATATCTTCTTCTTGGTTTGATCCCTTGATCATTATGTAGTGTCCTTACTTGTCTCTTGTAACATTGTTTATTTTAAAGTCTATTTTATCTGATAATGAGTATAGCTACTTCAGCTTTCTTTTGATTTCCATTTGCATGGAATATCTTTTTCCATCCCCTCACTTTTAGTCTGTATATGTCCCTAGGTCTGAAGTGGGTCTCTTGTAGACAGCATATATATGGGTCTTGTTTTTGTATCCATTCAGCAAGCCTGTGTCTTTTGGTTGGATCATTTAATCCATTCATGTTTAAGGTAATTATTGATATGTATGTTCCTATGACCCTTTTCTTAATTATTTTGGGGTTGTTTTTGTAGGTCCTTTTCTTCTCTTGTGTTTCCCACAAAGAATTTCCTTTCGCATTTGTTGTAGAGCTGGTTTGGTGGTGCTGAATTCTCTTAGCTTTTGCTTGTCTGTAAAGCTTTTGATTTCTCCTTCGAATCTGAATGAGATCCTTGCCAGGTAGAGTAATCTTGGTTGTAGGATTTTCCCTTTCATCACTTTAAGTATATCATGCCACTCCCTCCTGGCTTGTAGAGTTTCTGCTGGGAAATCACCTGTTAACCTTATGGGAATTCCCTTGTATGTTATTTGTCGTTTTTCCCTCGCTGCTTTCAATAATTTTTCTTTGTCTTTAATTTTTGCCAATTTGATTAATATGTGTCTCAGCCTGTTTTTCCTTGCGTTTATCCTGTATGGGACTCACTGTGCTTCCTGGACTTGGGTGCCTATTTCCTTTCCCGTGTTATGGAAGTTTTTGACTATAATCTCTTCAAATATTTTCTCTAGTCCTTTCTCTCTTCTCCTTCTGGGACCGCTATAATGTGAATGTTGTTGCATTTAATGTTGTCCCAGAGGTCTCTTAGGCTGTCTTCATTTCTTTTCATTCTTTTTTCTTTATTCTGTTCCACAGCAGTGAATCCCACCATTCTGTCTTCCAGGTCACTTATCCGTTCTTCTGCCTCAGTTATTCTGCTATTGATTCCTTCTAGTGTAGTTATCGTTTCAGTTATTGTATTGTTCATCTCTGTTTGTTCTTTAATTCGTCTAGATCTTTGTTAAACATTTCTTGCATCTTCTCGATCTTTGCCTCCATTCTTTTTCCGAGGTCCTGGATCATCTTCACCATCATTATTCTGAATTCTTTTTCTGGAAGGTTGCCTATCTCCACTTCATTTAGTTGTTTTTCTGGGGGTTTATCTTGTTCCTTCATCTGGTACATAGCCCTCTGCCTTTTCATCTTGTCTATCTTTCTATGAATGTGGTTTTTCTTCCACAGGCTGCAGGATTGTAATTCTTCTTGCTTCTGCTGTCTGCCCTCTGGTGGATGAGGCTATCTAAGAGGCTTGTGTAAGTTTCCTGATGGGAGGGACTGGTGGTGGGTAGAGCTGACTGTTGCTCTGGTGGGCAGAGCTCAGTAAGAGGCATCTTTTTTGTGGCTGGGAAATATTATGATTCCTTGAGAAGAGTGTGCAAGTGGTTCTCTAAACTGGTTGTATATTAACTCATCTGAATCACCAAAAAGCCTAAAAGAGGTGTTTTCTCTTGGTCCTATCCCAGGTCAGAATTTCTTGCTGAGAATCAGTTATAAAGTGTTCAAAGGGATTCTACTGTAGGCAGCCTGCCCCCTCCATACTATAGTTCCATGAACTGCTTTGAGATCAGAATACATACTCAAATGATTTTGTTTCACATCCTTCCTCCTACTCTACTTCATCAAGTTTTGCACATAGTTGAAGCTCACTAAATCTTTATTAAATAATTTCAGCGGATGTTTGATGGGGATGGTGGAAATCAAGGTTTTCTTGATTCCCTAATTTGAATGTTTTGTTGTTTTTTTGATCTCCTAGGATGGAAAGAAGAAATTTGACAAGGAGAGTGAAAAATACTATTCTATTCTTGACAAGCATTTAAATTTGTCTGCAAAGAAAAAGGAGTCTCATTTGCAGGAGGTAAGTTTTTCCAAATGAAATGTGGAAAGGGCATTAGCATTGTCCTGTGAAGTCCAAAGTTCGAAAAGTAGACATTATCTCAGAATCTGCTCCTCTTTAATAAAATAATGATAATAAGAATATTTAATTGAGCACTTACTACAGACAGGCACTGTGCTGAGCATTTTACATGCCTTGTGATATTTAATATTAACAGTTCTAAGAGAAAGATTAGTATTTCCTTCAATAATGAGAAAGAGTGAAACAAGGCTATTTCTTTTTCTTCTTGTTGGGAATATTTTAAATAGCAGGACCTACCAAATTCATGTTATAGCATTTATATTAAGTTAAAAATACCTGTTTTTAAGGTGTTGCATCAGCATTAAGGGGAAAAAAGATACATATACAACTATATGTTTTAAAGTCTCCATTATTTTATGTCAATTTTCTGAAAGAACAAGTCAACAGTCAACATTCCTTATATGCATATACTAACATGTACAGTGTATGCATATAAGGAATCCATTTCTTCCTTTTTTCTGAAAATTTCTTCTCATTGGTAGTGTTTCAACTATAATTAGTCAAATCGAATAGTCCTTTTACTGAGGAATAGTGATGAGATATGTTTTTTTAAAAAAAGGCTCTCTTGTCTTTCATCTTGGCAGCAACTAAATCTTGACACACCATCCATCATTCCCCCAGTGTACAGTGGTGTGTCTCAGAGCTGAGCTGGGAGTTGTTCAGCTAGTCCCCCTACAGCTCATCACTGCTCTCTAGCCCTTCATAGGGAATCTTGTACTGTGCTGAGCCTCCTTTCATCTCTTCTTCCTCTCCTCTCTGTACTTCTAGGGACTGTGGTGGGGAACCTCTTTCAAATGTCTCCTCCTGATCCTCTAGCAAAGCCACCTCCCTTCCTGAACCATTTTTCAAGTTCAGTCTGGTCCTCTGCCCTCCTTCTTCCTATGCTTCTTTCCCTGACCTCCATATTCAGCCATAAAGCATGCTTGACGAGTTAGAGTTCAAATGCAGTGGAACAGTAGTCCAAAAGGCATGGGAAGGTTGCTTCTGATTCCTTTTTTCTATACTCTTATGTTCCCCTAGAGGGAATTGAATTTCTTCACTTAAAAATGTTTAATGTTGGGGAGTTTTGGTATTTAAATATGTGTTCATTATAATGAATATCTTGTTATTAACACCTGCTGTTAAAATAGGACAATTTAATATACAGCTGTGGGCCTATGGAAAGGTTTTGGGGCTAAAGTGAAATAGAGAAAAATCTGTTATTAAGGAAAATTATATTTTTAATTTTCATGGACATATTTAATCTTATGAAGTACTATGTTGTTATTTAATATTATGTTCACATATTCCAAACTTCTTAAATGCTCACATATCTCTTTAAACATTGCATTAGAATAAACCTAAGAGAGAATGCGGTATGTAGATGAAGTAGAAAGGGCTCCCCTAACTGTCACCATCATGTACCAAAGGCCATGACCAAGTACCATTTTAAAAATCGACTGTCTCAGAACACTCTTGGACATAAATCACAGCAAGATCTTTTTTGACCCACCTCCTACAGTAATGAAAATAAAAACAAAAATAAACAAATGGGACCTAATGAAACTTCAAAGCTTTTGCACAGCAAAGGAAACCATAAACAAGATGAAGAGACAACCCTCAGAATGGGAGAAAATATTTGCAAATGAAACAACTCACAGAAGATTAATTTCCAAAATGTACAAGCAGCTCATGCAACTCAATATCAAAAAAACAAACAACCCAATCCAAAAATGGGTAGAAGACCTAGACACTTCTCCAAAGAAGATACACAGATTGCCAACAAACACATGAAAAAATGCTCAACATCATTAATCATTAGAGAAGTGCAAATCAAAACTACAATGAGGTATCACCTCACACCAGTCAGAATGGCCATCATCAAAAAATCTATAAACAATTAATGCTGGACAGGGTGTGGAGGAACGGGAACCCTCTTGCACTGTTGGTGGGAATGTAAATTGATACAGCCACTATGGAGAACAGTATGGAGGTTCCTTAAAAGACTAAAAATAGAACTACCATATGACCCAGCAATCCCACTACTGGGCAGATACCTTGAGAAAACCATAATTCAAAAAGAGTCATGTACCACAATGTTCACTGCAGGTCTGTTTACAATAGCCAGGACATGGAAGCAACCTAAGTGTCCATTGACAGATGAATGGATAAAGAAGATGTGGCATGTATATACAATGGAATATTACTCAGCCATAAAAAGAAACGAAATGGAGTTATTTGTAGTGAGGTGGATGGACCTAGAGTCTGTCATACAGAGTGAAGTAAGTCAGAAAGAGAAAAACAAATACTGTATGCTAACACAATATATGGAATCTAAAAAAAAAAAAAATGGTTCTGAAGAACCTAGGGGCAGGGCAGGAATAAAGATGCAGATGTAGAGAATGGACTTGAGGAGAGGGGGATGGGGAAGGGTAAGCTGGGACAAAGTGAGAGAGTAGCATTGACATATATACACTACCAAATGTAAAATAGGTAGCTAGTGGGGATCAGCCACATAGCACAGGGAGCTCAGCTTTGTGCTTTGTGACCACCTAGAGGGGTGGGATGGGGGGGTGGGAGGGAGGCGCAACAGGGAGGAGATATGGGGATATATGTATATGTAGAGCTGATTCACTTTGTTATAAAGCAGAAACTAACACACCATTGTAAAGCAATTATAGTCCAATGAAGATGTTAAAAAAAAATAATCTCCAAAATATACAAACAGCTCATGCAACTCAATATCAAAAAACCCAATCAGAAAACGGGTGGAAGACCTAAATAGACATTCCTCCAAAGAAGACAAACAGATGGCCAAGAGGCACATGAAAAGATGCTCGACATCACTAATGATTACCAAAATGCAACTCAAAACTACAATGAGTTATCACCTCACACCGGTAAGAATGGCCATCATCAAAAAATCTACAAACAGTAAATGCTGGAGAGGGTGTGGAGAAAAGGGAACCCTCTTGCACTCTTGGTGGGAATGTAAATTGATACAGCCACTATGGAAAACAGTATGGACGTTCCTTAAAAAACTAAAAATAGAACTACCTTATGACACAGCTACTGGGCATATACCCAGAGAAAACCATAATTCAAAAAGACACATGCACCCCAGTGTTCATAGCAGCACTATTTACAATAGCCAGGACATGGAAGCCACCTAAATGTCCATCAACAGAGGAATGGATAAAGAAGTTGTGGTACATATATACAATGGAATATTACTCAGCCATAAAAAGGAACAAAATTGGGTCATTTGTAGAGATGTGGATGGACCTAGAGAGTGTCATTCAGAGTGAAGTAAGTCAGAAAGAGAAAAACAAATATCATATATTAATGCATATCTGTGGAATCTAGAAAAATGGCATAGATGACCTTATTTGGGAAGCAGAAATGCAGACACAGACATAGAGAACAAGTGTATGGATTCCAAGGGAGAAAAGGGTGGGGTGGGAGGAATTGGGAGGTTGGGATTGACACATATGCACTATTGATACTATATATAAAATAGACAACTGAGGGGAACATACTGTATGGCACAGGGAACTCTACTTAGTGCACTGTGGTGACCTAAATGGGAGGAAAATCCAAAAGAGAGAGGATATATGTGTATGTATGGCTGATTCACTTGGCTGTGCAGTAGAAGCTAATACCACATTGTAAAGCAACTATACTCCAATAAAAATTAATTTTAAAAAAATCAACTGCCTCAAAATCAAGGGTAGTTTTTAGAGTCTCTAAAGGGTTATCAGGTTCTTGGTAACTATGCGAGGCCACCCTTAGATAAGACATTGCTACATTGCTTAAACCATCAAGAAAATGTTAACTTTATCATAACTTTCACGTCCTCTAGAGTTTATGCTTTAATTTTCCCTGACAACCTAGCTCAATATTTAATACTTGTTAGTTGCCCTCAATCCCTTGAGCTATGAGAGAATATTCATTCTGGTTTTGTATTTAGTTGGATGCTAGAAAAACATAACACGGTTAGTAACATCATCCACTTGCCCCACTATACACACACACACACACACACACACACACACACACACACACACATACACACACTTTTTTTCCAGGAGGCACAGCCTGCAATAGAATACAACACAGATATTGTGCAGAGAAACTCCTCAGAGCATATAATGTAGTCAAGGAAAAACGTAGCTTGCTTTTTATTTATTCCTCTATCCTTCCAGGAGTCAAACCAGTTATAGGGTGATGCTGCCACACACGTATTTAATTCTGTAACATGGCATTAAAAGTCATGTGTTCCCTTCCAGAGCAGCTCTGGTCCTTCTGTCAGCACCAAGCCTATTAAGTTCTCAGAAAGACCCCTCTGTGCCTTCTCACTGGCACAGCTGACTCTTTGTTCATTTTGTTCATGGAAAATAAGTGACTGCCCATTACCAGGACTGAATTAGGGGTCAGCTTGTGTTGGTAAATCTCCAAGGCCATCAGCTAGATGGACTACTGGAGTAAACAGAATTGGAAACAGACTCGTCAAAATTATGGGCTTTACAGTAGATGAAAAGAAGTAATATTTGATATGTGAATGGATAATTTCTTTCTAAGCAAAAAATAAGAGGAAGAGATCATAAAGGAAATGTAGAAAGACCAGAATGCATGAAAGTAATCTATTTTAAAAAAAAATTCAATCAAATTAAAAGGCAAAGTGTTAGGAAATTTATATAATATTTGACACAGGATAACCATCTTTTATATATAAGATGTGTTTGCAAATCAGTGTGAAAAAGATAAAGACTTTAGTGGAAAAAATGGGGTAAGAATATGAAAGGGCACTTCATCAAAGAAGAAATATAAACCATAATGAATATTAAGTTTCAATGTCACATGTATTAAAAAGTGCAATTGAATAATAGTAGCAGCATGTTATTTTATTTTCTTAAAATATAATATCCATTGTTAGTGAAGGTATGGGAAACTGAGCATACATTTGCTTTTCTGGTGGGAGTATGAAATCACTCAATAACTTTTGAGGTAAATTTGACATCATATTTCAATCAATGTTATATGTACAAGATAGTTGAAGTGATTTTATTGATAGAAATTTGCCCTAAAGAAATGATCAGAAATGAGCATAAAAATAAATTGTGTAAATATGTTGATCCAAGAGTTATTCACAATGCAAATTTTAGAAACATCTGAAATGGCACAAAAGAGTGATTGGGATAAATATACAAATATAGCTTGGCCAAAAATGGAATTGATATGGCTGTGAAAAGTTTTATTTGGAAAATCATTTAAAGACATTTGGAAATATTTTTTGGCCTAAGAGGAAAAAAACAAAAACAGGATTTAAACCAGAATATACACTATTATTCAGGTTTTTTAAAGTAAGTTTGTGTTTGTGCGCATGTTACACATCAAAATATTGATAGTAGGGCTGCAATTTTTATTTTCTTTACATTTTCCTGTTATAATAATGAACAATGAATAAACTTACAGTAATGAATATGTATTACTTTTATAGTTAGGAAAAAAGTAAAGGGATTCCTTTTAGGAACCCAGAGTTTGGGTTTCCATCTATCACTAAATACTCAAAAAGTTCCTCTTCTTCCCACCTCCTGAATGAAGGGAATCCCTCAGGTTCTACCTCATAGCTCTATTCTTATCCTTCAGTTTGTGTCCCTACTAGCTCTGCTCCTTCCATATTGTCTGTAACATCTCAGCAAGTATCTCCACCATCATACCTGACCACCTTTGCACTGTCCACTGACTGGTTACCAGGACTTCGGACTACAACACCTTAGTGACACATGTGAAATCTCACATATTTTCTCAAATTTGCTTCTCACTTCTTTAATTCTGTTAATGCTGGTATTATTTCTGGTGTCAAAATTATCTTTGACTTTTTTTTTTCCCCCTTGCTTCTCACACCCACATCCTTCAACTTCTCTTTCTAGGATATACCAAACACCTTTACCCTTATCAAATAAGAGCTCTCCTTATACTCACATGCACCCAGCTTTACCATTGAATCAACACATTTTACCGTGTCCTCACTTTAATCTTCTTGAAGTTCACCTCTGATCTTGTCCACACCCTCCTCAAGCTTTTGCATGGTTTATAGGATGACATGTCATTCTCCCTATTTTGCCTCAATTCTCATTTCTGACTGTTTCAAACCAACACTTTCAATCTATCTACCGAAACATAACTTCTCCTGACTTTATTACTTCACCGAAACTCTTCTTTTATCTCCATGTACTCTAACCTCGCTATTCTTCAGCATCCAGCTTAAATCCTTTCTCCTCTGGGAACGATTCAACAAATATCACCTGAGCCTTTTTCCTCTATTTTGAATTGAGACAGCTTATTGTGGTTAGGGAAGAAGTTAGGTACCTGCAGAACTATGTGGTTTTCTTATGTAATTAACTTGGTTTCTTACTAGGATGACTTTGCCACATAAATAACAGCTTATACCTGTTGTTCTGGAATAATTACTACTCCTTTTCAGTTTTAAAAGTTTAGACAATAAATTACATAGTTATTCTACTTCTCCAGTACAAAATACATGACAGTTGCTAGTGGGTATGTAAGTAAGTGTCTGCTACACACTATGAGCTTGAGTACTAAAGGAATTCGTCTGAGGTAAAAGAATGTCTTTCTAAATCTTGTACTGAAGAAAAGAATTAAGCTATTGTATTCTATTAGCACTGTGCATTCTAGATGACCTTTCAAAGCAGATTCGGTATATTGAATTTAGTTGTTGAAGTCTAGGGGAAACCAGGCACAAAATTCCAAGAATCCTCTCCCAGTGGAGACACATAGGACTTAATTCCCCCAGCAGTGAGTTGTGACAACATGTGTGAAATGTGGTCTACTAGAAACTCATAGACTGAGTGCCCATGGTTTGTTTTGGGGGCTTGTCGTATAGGCACCCTCTGCTCATCATGTACCCAAATTCCGGACTCCCAGAAAGAAAGCAGGTGTTCAAAATAAACCATACTGTTTGCACAGTTTCAGCATAGTGAACTACTCTTATCAGTTAGGCTGGTGGGAACCCTCCCAAAATCCACATTCCCATATACCAGCCAAGGGCCAACCTTGTAAGCAGGCCTTTCAGTGGATAGTATTCATGCCTGCTCTGCTAACTTTTTCTGCACAGTTTTGTTGACCAGAAATATTCATTTTAGGCTCTAAGATGTCTCAACATTCTAGTTTGTTACTGTGTGCTAGTTGACACAAAAACTATCTTTTAAAGTAAATGAAAGCTTCAGAAATAACTTGTGGAATAGACTATTATCTCTGAGACTGAAATTATTCTTGCATCCTTTACACCCAGTGGTGTACTGAAGCTTCCTCTTGGAGAGCTGATTTTTTCATCTCCTTCTCATCACTCGTTCAGTGATGTTGTGTTTGTGATTTGGAACTGGCTATTTTGGGAATATTTTACCACAGAAAACAGCAAATACTGCAAATCAGACACCCTCCCCCACCCACAAGAGAGCCAATTGTTAAACATTTATTAGCATACCACCACCTGTACCCCCTTACCGTTTGTTCTATACATACTGTGTTCCTCTAAGCAATGGTAAAAAGAAAATATATATGATTTGTGTGGAATAATGACTTTGGGTGCTGAGAAGCTTCTGGTCCAAATTTCTTACCTGATTTATGTGTTCTTCTCATATATTAGTTTATAAACTTGAAATCCTCAAGTTTAAAAATGCCTACTGAGTTGCTTATAATATTGGGCCATTTTAAATTATATAAATAATTGCATAGCAAGTAGTAAGTATATATAATTATTTTTAAAAACCTTTCTTTCAAATGAAGTTTTAAGATGCTATGCTAAGCCAGCAAACCTAATTTTATCTTTCTTTAAGCTTTGTTTGTTAAATTATCATTGTAAAATGGCTACAAAACAATGTCCTATTCCCAAATTGTGGTTGGCAGATACTTGGTATTCCAGAGAGGCCATTCTTTTCATCTGCTTTTAGTAATCTCAGCTGGCAGTGAGGAGTGTGTAGCTGGGCAACGAAAGTAAAATCATGCCTCCCTACTAAACCAAAGTCAGTTGTTTTTTTTGTTTGTTTGTTTGTTTTTTGGTAGCAATTATCTTGCTCTTTTTTTTTTAAATTTTATTTATTTATTTAGTTTTGGCTGTGTCGGCTCTTCGTTTCTGTGCGAGGGCTTTCTCTAGTTGTGGCAAGCGGGGGCCACTCTTCATCGCGTGCGCAGGCCTCTCACTATCGCGGCCTCTCTTGTTGCTGAGCACAGGCTCCAGACGCGCAGGCTCAGTAGTTGTGGCTCACGGGCCTAGTTGCTCCACGGCATGTGGGATCTTCCCAGACCAGGGCTTGAACCCGTGTCCCCTGCATTGGCAGGCAGATTTTTAACCACTGCGCCACCAGGGAAGCCCCCAAAGTCAGTTTTAAAGACAGCATCCAAGGACGATGGGGGGCATAGAAGTGGGAAGAGAATGTGCATGGTATTGATGGAGCATGATTCATTGCTTGGAACCTTTGCATTTGGGGACTCTGTTACCAGTATTATCTCTGTAATAGTTTATCTAATATGTGGCTCTGCTGTTTAATATTCTCAGATGATTTTTTTAACATCTTTATTGGAGTATAATTGCTTTACAATGGTATGTTAGTTTCTGCTTTATAACACAGTGAATCAGCTATATGTATACATATATCCCTATATCTCCTCCCTCTTGCATCTGCCTCCCATCCTCCCTGTCCCACCCATCTAGGTGATCACAGAGCACCAAGCTGATCTCCCTGTGCTATGTGGCTGCTTCCCAATAGCTATCTGTTTTACATTTGGTGGTGTATACTACTCAAAGCAATCTACAGATTCAATGCTATCCCTATCAAACTACCAATGGCATTTTTCACAGAACTAGAACAAAAAATTTCACAATTTGTATGGAAACACAAAAGACCCCAAATAGCCAAAGCAATCTTGAGAAAGGAAAATGGAGCTGGAGGAATCAGGCTCCCAGACTTCAGACTATACTACAAAGCTACAGTCATCAAGACAGTGTGGGACTGGAACAAAAACAGAAATATAGATCAATGGAACAGGATAGAAAGCCCAGAGATAAACCCACACACATATGGTCACCTTATTTTTGATAAAGGAGGCAAGAGTATACAGTGGAGAAAAGACAGCCTCTTCAATAAGTGGTGCTGGGAAAACTGGACAGTTACATGTAAAAGAATGAAATTAGAACACTCCCTAAAACCATACACAAAAATAATCTCAGATGATTTTTCCTCAATTAAATCCAAACATTATGCAGTTTTCATGATCTTTTATAGTGTGATTCCAGCCTTGCTTCTCCCTCCTTCCTTCCACTTACTCTGAAGGCAAACTCTGTCAGACTCTTTCATGCCTTTTTACTTTTTCATGGGAGTGACCTCGTTTTTATCTTTGACTCTTCACAGCCAGTTATTTACCTTAAGATTCAACTCAGAACACCACCATTTTCTCCCAGAATTTGTCTCTTTCTGTGATTCCCATAGATTTCCATATATTTTTACATACCCCTTTTATAATAATTTTTTAATGAATGTTGTGTGCTTGCTCTGTGTGTGTGTGTATGTGCATTTTTCTTCCCATTTGAAACCCTATAAGCTCTTGAGGGCAATGACTGTGTTTTCCTAGCCTCTGTATTCCCAAGACATAATAATTGCTATATTCAAACTTTTTGAATGACTTAATTTTTTTTTAATGATTTTAGAGTAAAACAGGATTTGAATTCCTCTCTAACAGAGAACCTTCAGTAATTGCTCCCTGTGTCATGATTTGCCTTTTTTGTGCTTTTTAGGCAGATACACAGATTGACCGAGAGCATCAAAACTTCTATGAGGCATCACTAGAATATGTCTTTAAAATTCAAGAGGTTCAAGAAAAAAAGAAGTTTGAATTTGTCGAACCGGTAAGATTTATTTTCCCTATAAAATAGTAGGTACAGTACATCTCTGAAACAAAATTTGCATTTTTTTCTGTTGAAAATTATGTTTTTTTTAAAAATAAAAGGAGAGAGAGGAGTGGGGGAGGGTGAGTAGGTAGAGCACAGAGCACTTTAGGGCAATGAAACTAATCTATAGGACACTGTAATGGTGGATACATGTTATTCATTATACGTTTGTCAAAACTCATAACACATACAATACCAAGGGTAAACTGTAATGTAAACTATGAACTTTAATAATAATATGTCAATATTGGGTTATCACTTGTAACCAATGTACCACACTGACGCAAGATGTTAATAATTGGAACTCTGTGTGGGTAGGGGCCAAGAGTGTGTATGTGAACTCTATAATTTCTTTTTTTTTTGAATTCTTAAATTTTATTTTATTTATTTATTTTTTATACAGCAGACTCTTATTAGTTATCTATTACATACATATTATGAATTCTATAATTTCTGCTCAGTTTTTCTATAAACCTAAAACTGCTCTAAGAATAGCCTATTGATTTAAGAAACCTAAAATTAAAACTTAAGGCATGTATATTACATATACCTAAGGGAATATACCTCACCACTAAAGTGACCCATTTACCAAACCTTTAGTTGAAGGGAGAATAGGTAAGGCTGTATTTCTTCCTTTGTTCCACCCTGCTTCCTTGCAAGGTGGGGACCTGCCTGACTTTCCAGTGAAGTCATTTATTTTCCTAAGTCAGTGTAAAAAGTAATGGATTCCCTAATGTAAACTGCATTACAGAAAAAGAACAGGTGGCTGGTCTTTATAAGCTTGCTTCATTTTCTTAGCATTTTTTTCCCAAGTAATACCCTAATATGTTACAATATTGCCTGAGTAGGCATCTTCATGAGGTATCATCTATGATGAATAAGGGTGAGTTCTATAGCCAAGATAGTGCTCAGTTCCCATGTGATGATGGAGTAGCAATCATAAAATATGTAAGCAATCAAATATATAATTTAAGCCATACTTTTCTTCCTAGGTCAGTTTATAAAATATCTATTTATAATGGGAAATAAAATACCCTATTCCTATTTTAGTGGAGGTGACATGGAGAAGGGAAGATCCGTTTCAAAATATATTTGAAAATTTTATTTCCTGATGAAAGCCCATCAGTGATTCCCTAAAGATGATGAGAAACTGAGACAAGGCAGAGTCTGGGAAGAGTCATCAGCCCCTGCCTGGCTCCCAGCACCTCTGCTTCACTCCTCTCCCTTCAGCCATAGCCACCTGGCTTTCTGCTGGACACTTGGCAAGTTTCTAAGGCGAGCCCTTCAGCTAGAAGGATTTAAGGAACCAGAGGCCACACCACAGGCTCAGGGATTTAACTTTAACCCTGTGTTTGGGATGACAGCCTTGACTCCAAGTTCTGTTTGCCAAAGAGCTAAGTCCTTAAACCCCTTAGGGTGAATTGATAACCTCTTATTTAGCAGATGCTTTGAGGATCTGATTAAAAATTTTGGGAGGGCTCTCCGAAACTCATCTGGGGTTCATGGACAACTGGTCAGCCTAATAAGCCCTAGTCAATGAAGATGACTAATGCTTAAAATTCCTACTCCCCTTCTCATGGAGTAATAAGTTCTGCCTCTGAAGTCTATCATGGTTTTTGAAGCCGCTCTCCTTGCTGGCAAACTTCCTTCTTATGGCCTGCCTCTTGGAATTTCTGAATTTTAGCTCTTTGTTAGAATGCCCCCATTAATTCTGATGGTTTTCCTTCATACTCCTTCATTACCTGTTCCCATTCCCTTCAGATACTGTGCTCATCTTCTCTGCGGTTCTTCCTCGCACCTGGAATTATCCTTTTACATCTGTAGTGCCTCTCTCTCTCTGGAGAGGTATGCAGGTAGCCTATTTCCCCATCTGAGCCTCTTTTATAGCCCATCCTGTCTGGGAACAGTGAACTAGACCATTCTGTAAGATGACACCAGTTATATAAAGAAAAGGTTGTAAAATTGTTTGCTCATAGGTCACAGAAGGAATGATAAGAATTTATGAATTCCTGTGATAATATAGGAAGAGAAATGGAAATTTTCCTTCAACTGAAATGTGTTTTCTTCTCTCCCTCTACTGTATCCCGAACTGGGACGGTCTGATGATAAGTCTTCTGTAACGCATGCCTTTCTGGTGACACCACAATCAAGGTCAATGTTAAATTTGTCCTTCTTCCAAAATATTTTCCTGGCTGCTGGATTTTTCCTATTAGAATGTCTGGCCAAACCAAATAGGACTGTCAGTTTAGTCTCCTTCTCATTTCCAGCCGCAGAGTCTCATCCACAGGGTTTTACTTAATTTCCACCCCAATGTTGAGAAGAATAGAAACGGGAGCGATAGAACATGGGCATGTTGCTCTTTAGGTTATACATTTACAAATCAATTTGCAGGAAAAAAGCTTTCAAAATTTCAAAAACAAAGCCTGGAGGAGCTATAAACATAAAAGAACATGAGGATACTTTAATATCTTTGCAGGGTTTTTTCTGCAGAAATCCAATTCCAGTTGCATAAAGTTTTATACTGCAGAAATGAAGCAGTCTATGCCAGTTTAGCTGAGATTTATTTAACAAATAAGCATTAGAGTAAAGCAAAATACTTTAGGGATGCAACTAATCTCATACAGATTGTATGATATCAAGTAGAAAATATAAATAGTCCTGGTGATTCCCATTAAATAATATTCTTACTTTCTGATGATCATTTGAGATAATTTTACATTGTTTCAATTAATGTCAAGATCCTACGATAGTTGATCTTTGAACAACATGAGCTTAACTTTGTGGATCCCACTTATATTTGGATGTTTTTCAGTAAATACCGCAGTACTACACAATCTGCTGGTTGGTTGAGTCTGAAGATGCAGAACGTACCAAGGCAGGACTGTAAAGTTATATATAGAGTTGCAAAGGTTGTGTGTGTGTGTGTGTGTGTGTGTGTGTGTGTGTGTGTGTGTGTAGGCGTCCTTAATTCCCAAATTGTTTAAGGGTCAATTTGTACTTACAATAAAACTTCTACAGAATATTCAGATGATATTAGGAATAGATGTTCCTACAGTGTCATTATTCTAAGGAGAATCTAGGTCTAATACAAGGGAAAAAGAGGGGGCATTTATATATTTTTTATAAATTATTTTTGAAGTATACAGAAAACCAGCTTTTTAAACTCAGTTCTCCATTAGCTTTATGATTTTAATGGCCTTTTTCCCCCTCTGTTTATCTATCATATTTTATTTAGAAAGTGATGGTAGCTAACTCCTGATTTTAGACCTGTACTACCCAGTATGGTAGCAACTACTTGTGTATGTCTATCAAACCCTTGAAATGAGACTAGTGTAGATTAAGATGTGCTCCAGGTGTGAAATAGATACTAGATTGAAAAGGCTTTAGTACAAAAAAATTTTTAAAAAGCATGTGAAATATCATTAAAACCTCTTCTATATTGATTACATGTTGAAATGATAATCTTTTGAATACATTGTATCAAAATATTAAATTTCACTTGGTTTAAATTTCTTGTGACTACCAAAAAGTTAAAAATTTCACATTGGTTTGCATTTGTGGTTCACATTATATTTCTGTCCGGTAGTCCTAGCTGCAACCTTTGAGATTTGCCAAAAAGATATTTGAGTTCAGGTCTGTAATGGGGGAAAAGAGATCAGCAAGAGAGAAACATCATCTCCTGACTCTTGACCGTAAGATCCTCCTACTTCTCAGAGTTGCCTGGAGTTTCTGAGAATTTTGAGGGATTAGGAGATAAAGCTTGAGAAGTAGCTGAACATGAACAACCTACCTAAGAGAGTTTAACCCCAGTGTCTCAGAAGTCTGTTATGGAACATGAAAGTTTGTGGTTCAGAAAACCAAAAGAATCTTTTTATGACAACTCCTTTATGGTTCATTCAGCTGCAGTTGGTGTATGTTTTGATTATAGCCTTTGAGCGTACTTAGTTGGGACTAATGTTTTGTGAGCAACTACTATGTGTCCCATGTTTTCTGTGTTCTCCCACATGAACCCCACCACCGATTTATTATTGGTGGTTGTTATCCTTCCAGATGAGGAAGTTAAGTCACAGAAAGATTATTAGTTGCCTGAGGTCACAAACCTAAAGAGGGGGAGAACCAGGAATCGAGAACCCAAGTCTGAAGTTACAGTTTTGTACCACCTACTGCTTTAATGGCTACTTGATTACAAAAATTAGTTCTTCTTAAATAATACTTGCTCTGACCAAATAAAATGGATGACCCTAGAAAATTGGATTGTAAAGCTACTTTGATTCCTTAAAATTAGAAAAAGAAAGTAAGAGATTGACCTTTACTTTGGTAAAGGTACTTGAGTCAGGGCACATACCTGTCTATTCATTCACCTGTTCTTTCATCCTTCTTTCATCATCCTGTTTTAAGTTGTCTCCCCAGGCCACAGGTGACTGGCCACTTTCCATGTAGAGACAGAAAAGTATAATGGCTGAGTGACAATAAGACGGAATTTGGCTTCAGTCTTAATAACTGTGTGAATTTGGCACGCTTTTCAAAGTCTGTGTGCCTCAGGTTTTTATCTGTCAATCAGGGATAAAAATTTGTATGTAGTTCCCAGGATTGTGATGAGTCTCAACCGATGCAGGTAATGCACAGAGTAATTGCCTGGTTCATTATTAACATCAGCAAGGTATCAGCTAGTGTGAGCTCTCACATGGACTGTTATTACTAGATATGAAAACAGTATTGATGAATCATTTATTAGTGTGGCTTCAAAGCCAGATAAAGCTTTTTCAAAAACACATTTTTAATTTTAACATGCTTCAAAGTATACATCTAAATTCCATAATAACATTTTCATTTTAGAGTATTTTTTAGCCTTCATTTTAGTCTTTTTGAATTATGTTTAAAATTCATATGATAAATGAAAATAAACTATTAAATATAAACTAAAGCACACTGCTTTTGATCCTCTTCCCTTATTCTGCTGAATTTAATTTTAAATCATTTTCTGAAGAAAATTTCAGGTAATTTAGTTAACATGCTTTAGTTTTTTAACTTATTATATCATGAAGTATACTGTAAAATGCTCTGTGGGTTCTCTAAAAAAGTTTGAATAATGTTGAGACTGAACACCAGCTACTTGCTAAGTTAAAAAAGACTATCAGATAGTATATAGACTTTCGGGTCTTGAAAGTCAAACCTTTTGTGTTCTTTTTCAATATGATTGGTTAGCCTTAATGTAGAAAATTTAATTTAGGGAAAATTAAAGTGAGACTATAAGATAATGTCATTAAAAAAAAAGAAAAACACTGTAGGACTAAAGGTTACATTTGTATCCTGCTGAAAAACCTAAGTGCAATTGTTCTATAAAAATGAAACAATAAAGCTCTCCTCAGCTCGTATATTTTTAAATAAAAACTGTGTTGGTTTTTGGATTTAGTTCTAGATACTGTCATTGAACATCTGAAATTTATAATAGCAGTTAGATAGTGAATAGAATTTTGGGAAAGTAAGAAAAAAGCATTCTATGTGTTTGGCTAACTCATCCCCTTGTACTTCATATATGGGAAAAGAATCTGAAAAAGAGTGGATATATGTATATGTATAACTGATTCACTTTGCTGTATACCTGAAAATAGCACAACATTGTAAATCAACTATACTCCAATAAATTTTTTAAAATAAATTAAAAAAAAGAAACTAACCAACCCCCCCCCCCAAAAAAAATCCATCATGTAAAGGCCTGTTCTAAACGTAGCTTCTGCTGGGCTTAATCACATCAATGGCCACATTACCTTCTTCATTCCCATTTAGTTGAAAAGATAAGCTGACTGTTCTTCCTTGGTTTTGTTCCTTTACCACAGAATTTTACCTCCCCCTACTGCTACTTCATCTGAATTCCATCCCCTTGAGATCTTAGAAATTCTTACCTTCAGTAACTCCAGTGAGACTTCACTGCTGAGGCAGTATATAGCCATGACTTCAAAAAATTTTGGCTTTGTAAATTAATTGAATCTATGTGCATGTCTATTCATTCATTCATTTGTTCTCCCATCCTTCTTTCATCACCCTCTTTTAAAAGTTGTCTCCCTAAGCCACAGTTGACTGACCACTTTCCATCCTTGACTCTCCTTTTTTTCTTCAGTTTTCTCATTTATTGGGTTAGATTTTGATACTTTTTCACTTCCATTCAATAAACTCATCTGAGTGTCCATGCAGTAGACTTAAAGCACTCTGTAGTCATTCTGAAGCTGTCCTCTAACATGTTTCTGTTTCCTCCAAGTAAAGAATAGCAAAGACTACAGCAGTAACTTGCAGGTCAGACACCTGTACAGGACGAAAATTGATCCCTTGCCTTTGCCCTACTTTTCCAATCTTCTTAGAGATTTCAGTGGCCAAATGTAAACATCTGTATAAGATTTTGATCTCTTTTAGTACATTGTGGTGCTCTGTGTATAAGTGTTTGTTTTATTTTTTTAAGAAAAACAACCTTATTGGGTTGTATAATAATACACATACCATTCTGTTCACCCAGTTTTAATTCGTTTTTGTCTGTGGTGTGACATCGGTGTCCATCTCTATTCTTTTGCATGTGGCTATCCAGTGGTCCAAAAATTCTTTGTTGAAAAGACTGTTCTTTATCCACTGTATGGTCTTGGCACCCTTGTGGAAAATAAGTTGACCATAGATGTATGGGTTTACTTCTAGACTCTCAGTTCTCCTCCACTGATTTATATGTCTGTCCTTGTTCCATATCACACTGTGTTCATTATCCCAGTGCTGCTCAGTTTGGACAGCAGTCATCTGGAATTACTGGAATTACTCCAAATTGCTTCGGAGGTCTGCCCCTCACTCCCATGCTAAACCCTGACACCTTTTTTCACTTTGCTATTCACAGTATCACTGGTAACTGTGAGCCCTTAAGGCTTGAAACCTGGTGATTAATGGGCTGGGAAATTATGAATAGCTGTTCCCTTACTGACTTGTAATGGGTTTTGCTAAATGATTATCTATAAAGGCAGTATCAGTTTTTATATTTGGTCAGGTTTTTGGAGTGGAGAAGTCATTTGATTCTAAAGCCCTTGGGAATAATGAAATGCTATATGAGTTTATCGTGATGATAAAAGCACCTTTCTTAATATTAAAACCTAATCTGTCTATCTAGTAGTTTGTAGTGATTGTTATTGTTATTTAAAAGTTAAGTTTACTTTAAGGTAAGCTGAGACAGTAGTCTTTTTCCCACCACTCCACCCACTCAGGCACATTGAACAGAGAAAATGACACGTGGGAGATGCAATTCTTAAAGATTGTCAGGCTGTCCTATTAAGTTTCCTTAATTTAACATCATGGAATTTATTGAGGATGAAATGAATGAGTATATATTCAAACCTAAGAAACATTTAACTTTGCTACCATCTAGAGGCAGTTACTTCATACATGCTGCCTTTATTAAACTTTCCCAGATGCTACTTCCAAAGTAGATGTGGAACAAAAGTAAAAGATAGGTGGTTCTTTGTATATAATTTTTCTGTACCTCCCAAAGAATTGTACTGTTCCTAGTGGGTGCTCAGCATGCATTGTGAGATTAAAACATATTTGTTTGCTACTAAATGAATCTGAATTTTACCAGAAATTGCCAATAGGAGATGGATCTCAGGGAATTGGGTGTTTCATGGGAATATTTATTGCAGATATTCTTAAAGTATCTTCTTTATAAGTTAGATTCTTTGTACTTAGCATGATATTAGAATAGTATCTTTTTTTTATGGCATCCAGTTCCTAATAAGACAGTTTAATTGTGGGCTAATTATAGACATTAAAAAATTAAACAATACTCCTTCCAACAACTTCATAAACTATTATTCAGATATTTAGAAGGCCTAAATACTTCAAAAGTATTTTCTTATTTTGTCTCTGAAAATCTCTAAATCTACACATCCAAGCCTCAGTTAAAGGTAATTTTAATCCTATTTTGAGATACAGTTCTTTTTAATTGGGCCACAGTATGTGCAAACTATATATCTTAAATTATTGGGTAATTTAACAAATATAGCATACTTTTAGTAAAGGATAAGCTATTGAATTTTAGTTTTGATAATAATTATTGATGTAAAATTGACAGTGTAAAATAGTTCTAAAATTTGCAAACAATACATTTTGACACATTATCAGGAACTGTTGAACAAGTGAAGGAAATTCTTTAAAATATAACAACTTAAAACCAATTTTAAAGTATATGCTTTCCAAAACGAACATAATTTTGTAAGAAGTTGACTTGTTATAGGAAGAAGAGCATTAGGTCATTGTAGAATCAGTATTTAACTGTTGGAAATCATAACACACATACATACCAGTTGATGCTTAGCTGAATCCTCCTTCTTCCCCAGACAGAGGAAATGACGGGATGTTATTCACATATGAAAATGGTTTCAAATTGTGTTTCTTCCTTAATTTAAAATAATAGTTTACAGACATATTATGCTATTTGAATTAGAAAAACATTAGCCACTTCTCAAAAATATTTTCTAACTTTATTGTAGGAAGAAGTTGTGGATGAGATTGAATTGGTGGACATGTCTGTGGAATAAAATCCCAGTGAATTAAATGAAAAAATTTAAGTAAATTATTTTTCAGTTATAACATTTCATATAAACAACTGTGTCCTGTAACTCTATGGAGAGCTGCTCTTGCTTTACAAATAAGAACATCATAAATAAGCGCATCTGAATTTGGGATTAGAAGGCTAGGATCATAGAAATTGTGCTTTTCTAAAGGAGATTTTGCTCTAGCTCTTACATGAAAGATCTTTATCTAGCACCATGTTTTTGCTCAGTTCTTCCCTCTGTTTTGAGTTCTTCCTGCTGCTTAAGTGTTGTCTGTTTAATACCCAAACCAGTACTGCCACCTTGTGATATTTTTCTTAATTTCATCTGGCCATCCTTATTCCTTTCCTTGGGTACTTTTATCTCTAATTTACTGGTTTAGTCTTCCTCACATCTGCACATGTTTGACCTCCCTATTTTGGTTAGAATCTCTTCTATGTTCCTTTGGTCTTTATCCCCATTAATATTCTCTCCTGGATATTTCGTCAGTGCATTGGAAGATTAGAGTACTTGACTTGACACCTGTCCATGACAAGACTTAAATATTAAATCACGTCTACCAAAAAGAAAAATTTAACTTCCATGTCTTCTGTTTCACATCCATAATTCTAGTGCCTACTTAGGTAAGGAGATTCAAAATTTGTTAGCTTGAGAGATTAGAATGAAATATAATTTCTCTAATTTATTATATTTGATCATCATTTTTAAAAAACACGTTTTCATGGTTTATTTTGTATCTCTTTATTTTTGCAGCTTTTGTCATTCCTTCAGGGTTTATTTACTTTTTACCACGAGGGATATGAACTCGCCCAGGAATTTGCACCATATAAACAACAGCTGCAGTTCAACTTGCAGAATGTAAGACTATACCTGTTCTCACTGTCTCTCCTTAGTGAATAAGATGATCCCAGGGCAACTGAGTTATGACCAAATTGAACCTTGGAATCTTTTAAAAACTTATCTAAGTACAAAAAAAGCTCACTCATTTAGAAAAACCACTTAATAAATTTACTATTTTTTTTTTATAATTGCTGGTTGAAAGTATGCCAGGAAAGAGTAAATCTTATTAACTCTTTAGAGTTAGAAAAATATATACTGGCAAATTTCATAAAAATAAAAATGTCTGAGGTGCAGAAACATTGGAAGCGTTTGCCTTTATCTAGTGTTTTCATTATTTTACTGGGTGACCTTAGGCAAGTTGTATTTCCTGAGAGGGCAGAATTTCTATATTTGTGAAATGAACAGGTGGACTTTCACACTCTGTCCCTTTCCTCCCTGAAGTTGTACTATTGCATAGCTGATATTTAGTGTTTTGTAAAAATAAATTTAAATGTGGGTTTGAAGCATTCATAATAACTGCTTTAAAGCTACAGGGAGAATTATTTACAAGCATCCTATCTCTTTCTGTCAGGGTTTATTTTGTAAAGTTCTCCAATCAATCCTTTTAATATCTGATTGCATAGTTAGACAAATTCTGACTTATGTATGCTGAACACCAGTTACACTTCAAAAAAAAGTTAGCCAATCCATTTCTGCTTATCAAATATGACAACAAAATCTTAATTGTTGAGGATTTTGTATAAATTAAAAGTTATTTCTGAAACCCTATCTAGTACTCTATAGCTAAAATAATTTGTGAAGGTTTCACTTAATTTTCTATAAAAAGCCTGCCTTTCACTCCTTACCTTATTCTTGCCATTATGAAAATGTTCAGCAAATAGAAATATGGAGTTGGAGTGTCCCATGAGAAATATGTGATTGGATTTATTCCACCTGTGTTTCGAGTTTAACTTTTTATTTAACCTAGATTTTCTAGCAGAATCGATTTCACATTCAATTCATTCCATTGTTTTTCAATATGGAATGCATTTGGGCTTTTTTAGTAAATATTAAAAGGGAAAATTATAAAATCCAAAGTATTTTATTATTTATTTCCATATTAAATGCAATTACAGTAAGATTCCTGGGATTTGAGAACAGGAAACAGGTAAAGTATTAGAAAAAATTCTGATTCTTATGTTTAAAAGGGAAAAGCGGCAAATTAACTTACTTTGAGATTCAGGTCTTTTAGTAGGGGCCATAACAAAATCTTAAAGTTGGGTGGTGATGATTTTTATGTTTCCAAATGAATATTGTTGAGATAATGTGGCCTGAATACAAAATTGATTTTCATAGAGAAAAGCCTTATGGTTTCTATGTCTTCCCTTAAGTAAACATGCTATGATGTGAATAAGCTATTTCTTACAATAGAAGAAGTTAGAACTTGGAAACCTGTTCATTTTTATGAGTTTATTTATGCACTGACTTCTTGATAACTATATTAGGATTTCTGAAAAACAAGCTAAGTGATATGTCTTCAGAAAAGTTCTTGGAATAAAAGTGATGAACTTTTTTCTTGGTAAGTGCCACATATATCAAATATGTGGATTTATTTTAACCCCCAAAAGAAATTAAGTCCCTGTGTATCTTCCTTTTTACCTTAGGTATTATGGCATATAGAACTCTATTTAATTAGTATTATGTATTTGTAAAACTATAAGTTGTCCCCTAGGTAATGTTAAGTGGGAAATTGGATATCACACACACACACACACACACACACGGAAATTCAAAGAGAAACATGCAGAAGGTCATTCAGCAAAGTTTCACTAAAGTAATTCAAAATTAGAGCGTAGGATTCAACGGAGAGGGTTGTGGATATGGTGAACAGTCCTGAAAGAATCGAGGTTATCCTTTGCACCATTTGCAGTTTTGAAACTTTAGGCTGGAGGTTCCTCAAAACTGGTAGAAAACAATGAAGGAAATTGTTATTTCTGTTTACTCAAGACAAGGAATAATTTTGAAAGTACGCGACAAGAGGTAGAGCGGTTGATGCAAAGGATGAAATCTGCCAGTCAAGATTACAGACCACCCAGCCAGTGGACGATGGAAGGCTACCTTTATGTCCAGGAGAAACGTGAGTTGCAAAGACAGAAGTTAATGTCTCTTATGATTAACATTCTGTTTCTGTGAGAACTGAGTTGGTTAGTTTCTTTTCCTTCAAGTAGGAAGACTGAAATTCCTGACAGCTTTGTCCTACTTAGTCTGCTCTGCCAACCACTGCCACCTAAGTGTGGAAGTTCTTCCCCTTTGCACCATCAAATTCTCTAAGTTGGTATGTTATTGAACTTGGAACTTACACTTTTCATGATGATATAGTAACACGAGTTCAGGTTTAGAATTTAATTGTGATATCTAATCTCAATTTAAAGTTTCATGGAGAATTAAAAATCAAAGCCTTTATCAGATGAATCATCTTGGTGACTTTGGTAATAGTTTTCCCCTTCAGCAGCATTATTTCATTTAATTCTGTGCTCTGACAGTTTTCAGGAGTAAAACTGGCAATTATGTAACGTCAAACTGGCACTCTTTACTTCCTGATGTTAGGAAATAAGCATCAGACCCAATAGAACACTACTATAATTGCCTCACACTAAGAAAGTTTTTTCTCACAAAAATTAATAAAAAGCCCTTCAAACTTATATAACTAGGGTCCTTTCTTGTCATAAAGTGGAACGAGTCTGACTAAATTAACTCTCTATTTCAAACCAGAATGCCCTAAAGCACTCTCTTACTGTTTGTGCTAAAGGAACAGTTGTTTTTTATTTCCAGTGCATCATGGACTAGTGTCCTCGTAAAACACAAAATTACATGCTTGGATTTTGCAGTAATCTCAAATTGCTCTGAAAGTTTTGAAATGCTTATTCTGACTTTCTGTACTTTTTCTCACATACTGGGACTAACAGACTACATGCAGTAGCACTGCTCCAAGTCTCCCTATCCGTAGACAATACATCAATGTAGTTGTTTTGGTTAGAAGACATTATAGTTAAAGGGTTTGAGATGCGGAAGCTGTAGATGTTGGGTTGACTGTGAAAGTTTTTTGGACATGATGCAAAATGATCACTAAAATGCCAACATGTTTTATATTTTACATGCCTAGGTGATGCTCATTTGTTCCTTAGCAATATGCAAGCGAATAACAGTTTGATCCAGTTATCTTGGCAAACATTTATTACTACATAGGTGGTAGAGGGCTGCTGGCTCAGGAGGTCCGGTTCCAGGACTTCCTCTCTCGTAACTATCTACCTTTGACCAGTCTGCTGCTTTCAGATGTTAAAATGGTAAATCTGATTACCTGTCTATCTATTCTCTAATTAGAATATCATAAATAGGTTTTACCAAAATTTCTTGAAAAAGACCGATTCTTTGGTCATATATACAGTATATGGATTTGACTCAGGACTCTAAGGAAATGTTTGAATACTGAATAATTATTCCATATTTGAGAGCCTCACTGTGAGGGCACCTGGAGGGGAGCTCACATTTTGCTGAGTGGAAGAATTTGTGGATAATGAGGCCTGTTCAAACCTGCATCTGGTAGAGGAGGTGCCATCCTCTTGCCTGAAGAGTTTTTATTCATTTTAACTCAATAATACTTTATTTCTTGAGGTTCCCCCCCCTCATTGTTAACACAGTTGTTGAAAGCTTTGTGAGTATACAATATCTTGTTCTAAACAAAAAAGCTTTGGATTACCTAGCAAAATTCTTGTGTACATAACCTTCAAATATGCCCTGTTCAATTGCTACTTGGTAGTTTATCCATTGGATGGTGCCGTGGTTTGCCTACCCATTCCCCAGCTGTTGGACATTTGGATCAAACTAAAAGCATAGTTCCTACCATATGACCCAGCAATCCCACTACTGGGCATATACCCTGAGAAAACCATAATTCAAAAAGAGTCATGTACCAAAATGTTCATTGCAGCTCTATTTACAATAGCCAGGACATGGAAGCAACCTAAGTGTCCATCAACAGATGAATGGATAAAGAAGATGTGGCACATATATACAATGGAATATTACTCAGCCATAAAAAGAAATGAAATTGAGTTATTTGTAGTGAGGTGGATGGACCTAGAGTTTGTCATACAAAGTGAAATAAGTCAGAAAGAGAAAAACAAATACCGTATGCTAACACATATATATGGAATCTAAGGGAAAAAAAAAAAGGTCACGGAGAACCTAGGGGCAAGACAGGAATAAAGTCACAGACCTACTAGAGAATGGACTTGAGGATACAGGGAGGGGGAAGGGTAAGCTGGGACAAAGTGAGAGAGTGGCATGGACATATATACACTACCAAACGTAAAATAGATAGCTAGTGGGAAGTAGCCGCATAGCACGGGGAGATCAGCTCAGTGCTTTGTGACCACCTAGAGGGGTGGGATAGGGAGGGTGGGAGGGAGGGAGATGCAAGAGGGAAGAAATATGGGGACATATGTATGTGTATAACTAATTCACTTTGTTATAAAGCAGAAACTAACACACCATTGTAAAGCAATTATACTCCAATAAAGATGTTTTAAAAAATAAAAATAAAAGCATAGTTCCTTTAATAATTTCAGGGCTGGATGGGTGGACAAAATGCAGTGTTTTATGCACCTGTCTGATGTTGGTATCTTTTGTTCTAAGATACGTGACTTCTCCTCTGAGTCAGGCTGAACTGATCATAAAGCCCTTTGTGGCACTGACCTTTTTTTCTGAGAGTTCCTGTCCCTCTAAATGATAACATCTACTCTTAGGCTACAAAACTCAGGTAAATCTTCAACTCTAGTGTCTCTCTGTAGCCTGGGACCAAGTCTGTCCATTTATCTTGTCGATTAACTTTGAACCCACACCTTCTCTCCATCTCCACAGTCTTGCAGTGACCTCCTAACTGTTCTCTTTTCACCTCCAGGCTTGTCCAGCTCAGTCCATTCTCAGAGAGCTTCCAGCAGCTCCCTGCAGTGCTTGCTTAGTTGTGCCTCTCCTGTGATGGCCCTGGCCGTGCATGGCATTCAAGGCTCTCACAGTTGGGCTCCTCTCTTTTTAGCATCCTCTCTTATGATGTTGGCTTCCTGCTCCCACGGCAGCTTCCATCTCCATTTTTCTCTATATCTACCTGTGTTATTTTTATAGCTTTAGCGAGGTAAACTTGGCATGCATCAAATTGCACATATTTAAAAAGTACAGTTTGATCAGTTTTGCCATATGTATGCACCTGTGAAGCCATCACCACAATCAACATAATGAACATATTCGTCACCTTCAAAAGTGTTCTTATGCCCCAATATAATCCCTCCCTCCTTTAATTCCCACTTACCATCCACCCCTCTTCCCCTTGCCTAGGGATTTAAAAAGAAAAAATGAATGGATTTATATGCTGTTGGAATTATTTTTCTATAAGGGACAAGTATTCAAAGCCCCTTTCTACGTGGAATCTTTGAAAGCATTTATATTAAGAAAATCTGACCAGTTCACTAAGACATATTGATTGTACTCTTGCTGTCACTGAATAAGTCCTGTGGGGAACAGAAAATGAGATGAAGAATATGGCTTCAGGGTGTTTATTCTGTAATGGAAGGCACAGGATTAACTCACACAACTAGCAACCAGTGATCAATAGTAAATATCAGAGCTGTAAATTGAGTGATAAATGGAGATGGATGTAATGGGGTGGTAGCAGATTATTGCTGTTTAGACATAGCATTCCACTTTATCTGGATATGTGGTTTGTATGTTACCCACCTCTAGGCAAACATTAAATTACGTTCTAGTAGACTCCAGTTTAACCAGGAAGAGCATGGGGTCCAGAGTCAGACAGAACTATGTTGGAATTTTATGCTACCTGTTAACTGGGTGATTCTGGGTAGGCAACTTTCTGAGTTCAGTCTCCTCATTTATAAAAGAGAGATATTTATATCTGTCTCACAATAATATTGCAGGAATTAGAGATAGTGTATGTAAAATGTCTCTGTTATCAGTAGTGGTGCATAATAATACCACTGTGCTTCTAGGAGCCCTTACTATTCTGTGTAATTTATATTTGTCTCATTTAATTCTTAAGACAACTCCTGAAAAATATCATTCCTCTGAAAAGAACAACTCCAATCACATGTCCTATTGATGAAGAAAGTAGCACCATCTGCAGCTCTTAAGCTTTATTTTCTTTTATGTAAAATGTACTTTATAATGTCTGACTTTAAAGGTTCCTAGATAAAATGTTGGCACTTAGTAGGTATTCAGTGAATATTAATTCCTTCCCATTCCACAGACATCATCTCAGCAACCTCAGATGATCACTGGGTAAAAACTTGTTTTGTTTCGCAACTTTAGAGCTATAATAAATTCTATTTACCCAGACTTTTTTTAGGGACTTCAGAATTGCTTGCCTAAGAATGTCTGCCCTGGCCTGGTGCCAGGCAACTTTAAAGAAAGCAGCATGTGTGTGCAGCACACTTGAAGATTGAATGCATGAGGTTCTGAACTTAAGATGGAGGCAGGAAAAAACACCTTGGGTCTAAAATGTCATCAGAGTGTTGTAGCAGCTTTATTTAAAAATTACAGTTAATATTACTTCATAAATCGCTTCCTAAGTAGTAAAGTCACTATAAGGATTTCTATCCAGCCACTTTCCACTAATCAGCTCTAAGCCTGTAAGTGTTTTACGCCACATGTAACAGAGTTATCAACAAGTATTGTTAAGTATTATAGTGTGAAATGGTCCCAAAACAGAATTGAAGTTAATTGTAGTAATCCTTTGTGATTATCAAGTATATAGCTGCACCCCATAATTTTAAAATCTGGAGTGGTTAAAGCTAAACATGACACCAAGGGCACTACTATTATAGAAAAAAAATTCAAATGGCTCATGAAACACTTTTCTCAAGTGGTGCATTTCTACAATTCAGTTTCTTGCTTTTGGATATATGGTTGTAAAACCAAGCCAGCAATAACATTGTACATAATTGTTGCTAGAGAGATCCAGGTGTTACGCCAAATGGGACCCTACATGAAGAAGCTATAGGAAACAAACTCCATTTTCAACCCTCTCAGCCCTCTACGGCATTTGGGTGCAGGATAATTGGCTTCCCTGAAGAAAAGCTGAAGGTTTTCTACCCGGGTCATGAAAAAATTGAACTTATGGTGCATCCCTGTGCCCTGGTGAAGCAGCATTAAACAGTTTTTAAGACTACTGGATGATTAAGTGGCACACTGTGGGAAAGGGTTGCACACCACAGCAGGATTGTGTTTATGGGGAAAAAGAAAGTGAGCAGTTTACATATACAGCTTTTAATATAAATGGTAGAAATTATTTTCCTTTTAAAGAGTAATTTGAATTCACTTTTTTCAGGTTAGTGTTAAGAGGAAATAACTCTATGGTCAGTAAAATCTTAGAGAAAGATGAGTGATTCATTCCTTCTTTCACTTAACAAATCTTTATTGAGGAACAACTGTATGTCTGGCCCTGTTCTAAGGATTAAGAATATACTAGTCAGCAGGACATCACTTGTTCCTGTTCTCATAGAGCCTTAGTGATGGAGACAGACAATAAATTGGGTGAATTAGTAAAATGTTAGTCATATCAGTGGTAAAGTGAAGAAATAAAGTTAAAACAAGAAAGAGACATAAGAAATATCAAGGTGAGGGTGTTGTGATGTTAGCTATCTCTACCAAAAAGGCCATTTTATAAAGGTGGCATTTAGTAAAAGGCCTGAAAGAAGTGACATTGTCATGCAGCTATCTGAAGGAAAAGTAGTCCAGTTAAGTGCAAATACTCTGGGGTAGAAATGCATTCACTGAGTGCTGAGATCAGCAAGGGGGCCAGTGTAGCTGGAGTAGAGTATATGAGGCAAAAGGCAGTGAGATCAACACTGAGGAGCCAGATCATGTGGGGCCTTTGGTTTTTATCTGGGGTAATGTGGGAAACGACTGGAGAGTTTTGAACAAAGGGGTGAAATGACCTGGCTAAATTTTTAGCAGGGTATTTCTGGCAGTTTCAAAAATAGAGGACAAAGATAGAAGTAAGGAGACCTGTTATAGTACCTCAGACTGTCATTTCTCATTCTTCCTACCTCTACGGGATGCAAGTATACCACTTTTACAGATGAGATAACTGAAGTTCAGATCTGAAGTAACTCTTGAGTTTACAGAGTGAGTGTCGGTACTGTAAATAAAGCCAAGTTGTTTGGCTGCAAGACACTCTACCCTACACCACTCTTGCTCCAGACTAGCCTTTCTCACTCACAGTAAGCATTCCCAACTTGCATGGTCTATGGAAATACTCAGTTGTGTTTCATAGCATCGAAAACTGTACAAACTTAGATACAGATCATTTATTAACAATCTGTAATCTGTAATCTGTTTCCTTACACTAGGACCGCTTGGTTTTACATGGATTAAACACTATTGTACATATGATAAGGGAAGTAAAACATTTACAATGAGTGTTTCAGAAATGAAATCCAGTGGGAAAATGGTGAGTTGTTTTTGTTTTTTAATTGAACTTGTTATTTAAGTAATGGAAGCAAAACAAACAAAAATCATATGTGCTTATTTTTCTAATAAACATGCTCACAATTTTTAAAAATTGAAAAGTCAAAAATTTTTCTCTTGCTTTAGTGACCTTGAAGACTTATAAAGAGTGGCCAGGATTTTTCTTTTATTTTGGCTATGGAATGTTTATAAGCAGTTATATTAAATGTAGGGACACCTTGGTAGGTGTCATCTCCTATCCCTGGCAGCAGAGTTGTTTGCGTTGTTGGTTGGCCAGCAGCCCATAGAGACTGTCAGTGGCTGGTCCAGGCTCACGGCGTCTGCATCTTTCTTCCAGGTGGTCTCTTGTGGGAGCCCGGGTTTGCCCCTGCATGCCACTTCCTTTTCTGCACTGTGTACTACTTACTGAAATGCTGGCCAACAAAGTTTCTCAGAAGAAATCAATCAGTGCTTATTTACCCCTAAAGTAAATCAGTCACTGAATGTCTCGCATGGGTAGTGAACAGTACAGAACAAAGTGTACCTTATATGCGGAAGTGCTACAGAATACAACGCCTTTATTGCATGTAGTGTACACTCTTTTTGTGAGTTAAGATATGAATATGGCAAACAGTTGGACCTATGAATTAAATAATTGAACCGTCATCTAAGAATCCTAGAGCTGGGAGTTATCCTAAAGATTATTTAGGCTAGCCTCATTTTACCTGATTAAAAAATAAAGACAATAGAAAGTAAGTGACTTATTCAGCTAATTTGTGGTGTAGATCATGGCAGAGGTAAATGTTGATCTAACTTAGACACATACTCAAATACATCAGCTGAAACTTATTGTGCTTGGGCATTCATTAGAGTCTAATAATTCAAAGTAAGAGACATAAAATAAAGGAGAACATACCAGAGAAAAAGAAACCTTAGACTGCTACCCTCACAAGAAGTTATTAATGCTATAATCATGCCTAGTTTCTACTCTAAAAGTTTCATAAGAAATGATATTGCCCAAAAGTCAGTTTATGTGACAGTGAGTGAGCTAATAATAAATAGACCAAGCTAGAGTTCTATTAATAAGAGAGATTTGCAACCAGAAACAATAGAATTAACCAGGCATTAGGTAAATATTCCCCTTAAAATTGACTGGCATTTCAGGTATAGAAGAGAATTATGAATTGAGCCTATGTTGGATCCTGTCAAAAGAGGTTTAGTTTAGTTTTAGCAGCAGACTACTAGTTGGTTACCAGCAGGGGAATCACGTGGTATGCATGATAGTAATAGCATTATAGCAAGTATCTACTAGAACTTTAATATTTTGGTAGCTCTTTTTTTTTTTTTTTTTGCCGTACACAGGCCTCTCACTGTTGTGGCCCCTCCCGCTCTGGAGCATGGGCTCTGGACGCACAGGCTCAGCGGCCATGGCTCACGGGCCTAGCCGCTCCGCGGCATGTGGGATCTTCCCGGACCGGGGCACAAACCCACGTCCCCTGCATCGGCAGGCGGACTCTCAACCACTGCGCCACCAGGGAAACCCTTGGTAGCTCTCTTGAGGTTTTGAGCCAGCTATCATTTAATACTCTGTGGCTCCAATACAAACACACACACACGCACACACACATATTATAGTATAATTTAACATTATAAGTAAATATGTTGAAGGGTACTAGACAGGCATGTCAGAGAATTCTTTGAATAAAACATGTATATGTGATTAATTTATTAATAAATGGTTTGGTGTATTACAGTTGGGCAGTTAACATTAGGCAGAAGTCTTTGTATTTATAGAAACGGAGTGTGATTATTATCTTTATACATAAACTGTACTCTAAGTTGTCACTTTAATATGGAAACTTTAGGTGGTGTATTTAATATATTTCATTTCACCTTGTCATCATGTCAGTAATGTGCTCCACTTCTTATTTCAGAATGGCCTTGTTACTAGCTCACCAGAAATGTTTAAATTAAAATCCTGTATCCGACGAAAGACAGATTCAATTGATAAACGATTCTGCTTTGACATAGAAGTAGTCGAAAGGTTTGAACTTTTCACTTTACATTTTTTAATAATATAAATTATTTGTTTCTATGTATAGATGTAAATATGAAACAGCATAAAGTGCTTGTTTTTTAGTCTCTTTTTTAAAGACAATATATATGTTTATTTCATTCTTTCACTTGTTTCTTCAACAAATAAGTATTGTATGATGCTTTCAAAAAAGTAAATCAGACACAGAGAGCTACCAAAGGGTAACATCACTCAGAGAAGAATCTGGAAAATCAGTAAAGATGACTGCCTTAGGGGAAAGTGCATATTGTGGACTGAGGTCCCCATCAAAATGAAGAAACCTGATGGCATTGTTCATGGCTCCTGGGTCAGCCTTTTTGTATGGTTTTGAAATCTAGTGACCTTGTTCCCAACGAATAATAAGACACAACTGCAAATTCCATAAGCTTTCTTTAGCCAGTGAAAATCAGTGCCTACCATGTACACAACACTGTTCTGGGCATTCTTAGCCACAGAATATTGGGAGAGACATAAAGGTTGTGCATTCAAGCTTATCATCTAGTGGAATTATTTAGCTCTGTTCCTTTATTGTTTCAGTACAAGTAGAATAGAAACAAAATAAGGAGGAGTATGTTTCTTGATCTCTGTTGCATTCCATAATCTATTTTTCTTCCCCTGCATTACCACCATGCTTTTCTGAATATCTCTAGCTTTGTGTGTGTGTGCGTGTGCGTGTGTGTGTGTGTGTGTACACTATATATATACTCTGACATACTATATACACTGTTATATACTATAGCTTACATACGATAGCTTGTTAACTATTTAGTAAGGCATGGCCTTGTTCTTATGCTTCTTTAAAATAGTGTTAGCTATTTTGGCCCTGTGTTCTTATGCTTTATAGATCTGCTTATTAAGTTTCCCTTTCTCTCCAAAACATCCTTTGGGATTTTTGACTGGAGTTCCATTAAAGTTATTAAATTTCAATAAATCAATCAATGGTGAGTTGAACTCTCCCAAGGATTTTACATATCTTTTACATATATATTTTTTTCAGATTTGGTTTCAGGTATATTCTTTTTATTTAAATTTTGAATAAAATTCTTTAGTAGAAACTCTTTTTTTTTGTTTTATGGTTAAGATTGCCACAGAGAAAGGCTATTAATTTATTTTATATATCAATCTATATCCAGTACAGTTGTTGAACTCTTGGTTTTAATAGTTTTGTGGTAGGAACTTCTGGTTTTTTTATGTAGATAAATACCAACATGTTAGTGATTTCTCTTTTCTTTTTTTCGACACTATCTAGATATATCCATGGAGCACACTGTTAAACTCTGTGCTTTAGTTGTTTCATCTGTAAAACAAGGATAATCAGTACACACATCAAAGGGTTGTTGTGAGGAATAAATGAGATAATAAAGGAGACATACTTATAACACAGTGCTTGGCACATAATAAACAGCCAACAAGTATTGATTGTTGTTATTATTTGTGTTTTACACTGGCTTAAATTCTCCAAGATAAAATTACCTTGATCTTTATAATACATTTTCCCTTTTCCTATCAGTCTAATGAGCTGTTTTCCTGTTTACTTAGAGATATATGCCTTTATCACAGTTTTAACTCACTCCAGGCTTTAACCACACAATATTTAAATGAAATTTCCTTCTTCATGTACCTTTTCACAGAACCCTCTAGTTTTCTGTTTATCTTATGGACAGCCTCCACAATTAATTAGATTAATTTCACTTTTTTCTGAATTTTCTATTTTTCTCTCTCTTATATTGGTTTCCTTCCTCCCTTTGCTTGCTCGTTTCTTGAAGCACATCCTCAAGTAGCTATCTCAGAATGGGTGCATGGGAGAGAGTTGTTTTTATACATATTAATTGTCATATTGTGATCATTGTATATGTAAACACTTTGGTTTTAGTGTCTTCTTAATAATTGACTAGTTATAGTATAAGGCTTTCCATATTGCTATATACTCATTGTAATTATTTTTAGTGACTAGTTGTACCACGTTGGGTCATAATCTTAATCATTCTCATACTGTGGAATGTTTCGGTGCTTTTGAACTTCTGTGAATGTAGCTTTTCATCCTTTTTGGTCATTTCAGGGGAAATAGTATGAGCCTAAGCTCCTTCAGATAGTCTTATACCTAAAACACTTACTGATTTCATTTTTTAAATTCCTTCTTTCTTCTTCTCTTTCCTATCTTTTTTTCTCTCTTTTCATTTCTTTTTTCTCTTTCCTGCTTTTTCTTCAAATTTTACTTTTAAAGTTAGCTAAGAATTTAAAAAAATTAATAAATGTGTAAAGGCATAAAAGTAGTAAATTGAATATATAAAATATTTTTTAATAGGCATGGAATCATCACATTGCAAGCCTTTTCAGAAGCTAATCGGAAACTCTGGCTTGAAGCCATGGATGGGAAGGAACCGGTAGGGATGTGACATATTCTGTAATTTAGATTTTATTGTTCTAATAATTGCAAAGTACATCTGAAAAAAATTTTATATGTCTATAGTGTATTTGAAAATATTAAAATGCAAATCAGAGGAGTAGAGACTCTGTTTTCCTAGTGTTGCGTCACTGGCACATAACACCAACTTCTGAATTCATTTCCCCAGGGGACTTCCAGGACTAATTTAAAACCCTAAAATTACTTTTAAAAATTACTTATAATCATTAATTTGGCTACATTGATTAGATTATTTTATTTATTTAATAATTCTTGAGTGCCCACTCTGCAAGGCCTGTGCTAGGCTTTATGATCAGCATGATGAACAAGTTTCAGGGAAAGAGCTAATCCTGGTCCTAGACCATTGTTTAAAAGTCTCCTTTGCTAAAACTGTTTGTGGCTTGACATTTTCCCTCTATCCAGATCCCCATTTTTATAATAGTTATTTTGATGTTGACATAATTTACTTAAAATTATCACAGAGGCTTATATAAAAAAGGGAATAAATCATTGATGACTTTTGTGAAGAACACTGCAATAAATGGTTAGAGGGATGAGCACACAGAGCAAATAGGATGCACCAGCCTGTCCCTTGAAAACTATCTTTTAAATGGCAGAGAACCTGTGACCATTCTTCTGAAAAGTACCTATGCAACAACAGAGCTACACAAAGTGTGGTCCCCAGACTGAGTCCATCCTACAAATCGTTACCAGGCTACAATAAGATGAGTGCAGAGATTATGATTAAGCATCTGGAAAATTTTATAGCAATGAGAAGTCATTTTACATCTGTTGAATTTAATAATAAAAAATTTGGACTCTGCATCTATTCTTTATCATGTGTATTACCTTTAAATTTTATTGTAATTTACAAAAATGTCAGTCAGCGACAGATTAAAAATTAAAAACAAAGGAAATTGGTTCTTTACCACTAACAGTTGAGGAGCAAGCCCTGACCTAGAAGAAGTTTAGAAGACAGTGTGATAGCTCAACAAGTACAAGTTAGGATTGTACACACTGAGAAAAAAACACTAAGCAGATAATTTAAGGAAGGAACAATCAGGTGAAATCCATCATGAGATACTTCCTGAAGAAGGGAAATTATGCATCATGTTGGAGAATAGAATGAGATGCTTAGATCAGAGGGAAAGAGGTAAAACTTTGCCCAGGGCAGGACAGCCAGGGATGGAAAGGAGTGGGAGGCAAGATTGGAAGTCGGGCTGGGGAGATGGCATTGTGGACACAGTAGTTGTAAGACCTTGAAATCAAGACACTCCCTTTGTGTATCAGTGTACCAATATCACCCTGGTAATCTTCTGTGCTGGGTCATTAATTGAAAGTAACTGACTGGCTTCCTTTGTTTTTTAGATTTATACTCTGCCTGCGATTATTAGCAAGAAAGAAGAAAGTAAGTCATGCTAATAATTATTTCAAATGTTATCACATAGATTTTTTTTTTTAGTTGAAGTACCATAACATATTAGTTTCAGGTGTACAACGTAGTAATTTAATCTTTGTATACACTGTGAAGTGATTACTGCAATGTCTAGTACCATCTGTCACCATACGATTGTCCCCCTTCATCCATTTCAACCACCCTCCAACCCCCTTCCCTTCTGATAACCATGAATCTGTTCTCTATATCTGAGTTTGGTTTCATTTTCTTTGTTTGTTTTGTTTTGTATATTCCACATATAAGTAAAATCATATGGTATTTGTCTTTCTCTGACTTATTTCACTTAGCATAATGCCTTTGAGGTCCCTCCATGTTCTTGCAAATGGCAAAGTTTCCTTTTTTGCAGCTGAGTAGTTATCCACTGTGTATATATAGCATGTCTTCTTTATCCAGTCCTCCACCAATGGAAATTTAGGTTATATCCTTATCTTGGGTATTGTAAATAATGCTGCAATGAACATAGCAGTGTATATATCTTTTTGAATTAGTGTTTTCATTTTCTTTGGATAAATACCCAGAAGTAGAATAGCTGGATCATATGGTAGCTCTGTTCTTAAACTTCAAAGTACTTTTCTTCTATTTTCCATAGTGGCTACAGCAATATACTTTCCCACCAATAGTGTACAGAGTTTCTCTTCTCTCCATATCCTCTACAAAACTTGTTATTTCTTGTCTTTTTGATGATAGCCATTATAGCAGGTGGGAGGTGATATTTCACTGCGGTTTTGATTTGCATTTCTCTGATGATTAGTGGTGTTGAACATCTTTTCATATGCCTGTGGGCCGTCTGTATGTGTTTTGGAAAAAAATATCTACATAGATCCTCTGCCCATTTTTTAATCAAATTGTTTTTCGCTATTGAGTTGTTTGAATTCTTTATATATTTTGGATATTAACTCCTTATCATATATGATTTGCAAATATTTTCTCCCATTCAGTAGGTCACCACTATATATATATATATATATTTTTTTTTTTTTTGCTGTACACGGGCCTCTCACCGTTGTGGCCTCTCCCTCCGTGGAGCACAGGCTCCGGACGCACAGGCTCAGCGGCCATGGCTCACGGGCCCAGCCGCTCCGCGGCATATGGGATCCTCCCGGACCGGGGCACGAACCCGCGTCCCCTGCATCGGCAGGCGGACTCTCAACCACTGCGCCAGCAGGGAAGCCCTCACCACTATATTTTGCTGATGGTTTCCTTTGCTGTGCAGAAGCTTTTCTGTTTGATGTAGTCCCACTTGTTTATTTTTACTTTTGTTGCCTTTGCTTTTGGGGTCAAATTCAAAAATTCCATGCCAACACTGATATCAAGGAGCTTATTGCCTATGTTTTTTTCTAGAAGTTTTATGGATTCAGGACTATTTTAAGTTTTAATCCATTTTGAGTTGATTTTTGTGTGTGGAATAAGATAGTGGTCTAGATTCATTTCTTTGCATGTGTCTGCCCAGTTTTCCCAGCACCATTTATTGAAGAGACTGTCTTTTTCCCACTGTATATTCTTTACTCCTTTGTCATAAATTATTTATTCATATATATATGGGTTTATTTCTGGACCCTCTACTCTGTTCCATTGATTTATGCATCTGTTTTTATGCCAATACCATACTGTATTGATTACTATAACTTTATAGTTTAGTTTGAAATCAGGGAGTTTGATACCTTCACTTTTTTTTTTTTTTGACTTTTTTTTGGTTTGTTTTTCTCATTCTTTTGTCTATTCAGGGTCTTTCATGGTTCCATACAATTTTAGAATTATTAATTCTACTTCTGTAATAAATGATAGGGATTGCATTGAATCCGCAGATTGCCTTGGGTAGTACGGGCATTTTAATGATACTCATTTTTCCAATTCATAAGCATGGTATACCTTTCCATTTGTTTGTGTCATCTTAAATTTCTTTCATCAGTGTCTTAGAGTTTTCAATGTACATCTTTCACCTCCTTGGTTAAATTTATTACTGGATATTTTACTCTTTTTGATGCAGTTGTAAATGGGATTGTTTTCCTAGTTACCTTTTCTGATATTTTGTAATTAGTGTATAAAAATGCAACAGATTTCTGTATATTGATTTTGTATCCTGCAACTTTACTGAATTCATTTATTAGTTCTAAGAGGTTTTTTTGGTGGAGTCTATAGTTTGTTTTCTCTATACAGTATCATGCCATCTGCAAATAGTGACATTTTTTCTTCTTCCTTTCCAATTGGGATCCCTTTTATTTATTTATTTTTAGCCTAATTTCTGTGTCTAGGACTTCCAATATTATGTTGAATAAAAGTAGTGAGAGTTGACATCCTTCTATAGTTCCTAATCTTAAAGGAAAAGCTTTCATCTTTTCACTATTGAATATGATATTGCCTGTGGACTTGTCATATATGGCCTTTATTATGTCAATGTATGTTCCCTCTATACCCACTGTGTTGAGAGGTTTCATCATAATTGGTAGTTGAATTTTGTCAAATGCTTTCTCTGCATCTATGGAAATGATCATATGAGTTTTATTCTTCATTTTGTAAATGTGTGTATCATGTTTATTGATTTGTGGATGTTGAACTAGCCTTGCATCCTTGGAATAAGTCTCACTTGATCATGTTGTATGATTCTTTTTATATATTGTTGAATTCAGTTTGCTGACATTTTGTTGAAGATTTTTGCATCTATTTTCATCAGGGGTATTGGTTTTCCTTTTTGTGGTGCCCTTGTCTGATTTTGATATCAGGATAATGATGGCCACATAAAATGAGTTTGGAAATGTTCCCTCTTCTTCAATTTTTGTATGAGTTTGAGAAGGATAGGTATTTAATCTTTGGATGTTTGATAGACTCCATGGGTGACACTCTCTGATCCTGTACTTTTGTTTTTTGGGATTTTTTTGCAATCTCTTTACTAATAATCAGTCTATTCAGATATTTTATTTCTTTATAATTAAGTCTTAGAAGATGACATGTTTCTATATTCTAGGTTATCCAATTTGTTGGCATATAATTGTCCTTAGTAGTCTCTCATGATCCTTTGTATTTCTCTGGTATCGGTTGTAATTTCTCCTCTTTCATTTTCGACTTTACTTATTTGAGCCCTCTCTCTTTTATTCTTGGTTAGTCTAGCTAAAGATTTGTCCATTTTGTTTATCTTTTCAAAGAACTAGCTCTTGGTTTCATTGATTTTTTAAAAATATTTTTTTAGTCTCTGTTTTATTTATTTTCACACTGATCTTTATTATTTCCTTCCTTCTACTACCTTTGGACTTCATTCGTCTTTTTCTACTTACTTTAGGTTTAAAGTTAGATTGTTTGAGATTTGTCTTTTATCTTTAGGTAGGCCTGTATTGCTATAAACTTCCCTCTTACAACGGCTTTTGCTTTGTCCCATAGATATTGGAATGTTGTATTTCCATTTTCATTGTTCATATTATTTATTGATTTCCCCTCGGATTTCTTCATTGACCCATTGGTTGTTCAGTAGCATGTTATTTAATCTCCACCTATTTGTGATTTTTCCAGTTTTATTCTTGTAGGTCTAGTTTCGTACCATTGTGGTTGTAAAAGATGTTTTATATGATTTCAGTCTTCTTAAATTTATTGAGATTTGTTTTGTGGCATAAAATGTAATCTATCCTGGAGAATGTTCCATGTGCACTTGAGAAGAATGTGTATTCTGCTGCTTTTGGATGGTATGTTCTATATGTGTCTATTAAGTATATCTGGTCTAATATGCTGTTTAAGGCCAGTGTTTCCTTATTTTCTGTCTGGATGATCTGTCCATTAATGGAAGTAGGGTGTTAAAGTCCCCTACTATTATTGTATTGCTGTCAGGTTCTCCCCTTAGGTCTGGTAATATCTGCTTTCTATATTAAGGTACTCCTATGTTGTTTCATATATATTTTAAAATGTTATAACTTCTTGTTGGATTGACTCCTTTATCATTCTGTAATGCCCTTCTTTGTCTTTTATTACAGTCTTTGTTTTAAAGTCTGTTTTGTCTGATATAAGTATAGTTATACCAGTTTTTCTTTTGTTTTGTTTCCTTTTCTTTTTTCATCCCTTCACTTTCAGCCTGCTTGTGTCCTTAGATCTGAACTGAATCTTTTGTAGGCAACATATAATTGTGTCTTGTTCTTTAATCCATTCAGCCACTCTATGGCTTTTGATTGGAAATTTTGTCCATTTAAATTTAAAGTAGTTATTAACAAGTATGTACTTATTGCCATTTTGCAACTTGTTTTCTGGCTGTTTTTATAGTTCTTCTCTGTTCCTTTCTTTTCTTGCTCTCTTCCTTTGTGGTTTGATGACTTTCTTTCATGTTGTCTGTAGATTTCTTTCTCATTATCTTTAGTGTATCTACTATAAGTTTTTGGTTTGTGGTTTCCATGAGCTTCATATATAGAAAAACTACGTGTGTGTGTGTGTGTGTGTGTGTGTGTGTGTGTGTGTGTGTGTGTGTAGTACTCTGTTATAAGCTGATAGCAACTTAAGTTTGGACACATTCTAAAAACTGTACATTTTTACTTCTCCCACCCTCATTTTATGTTTTTGATGTTATATTTACATCTTGTTTTTGTATCCCTTAATTATTGTAGTTACAGTTAACTTTACTACTTTTGTCTTTTAACCTTTATACTAGCTTTACAAATGGTTAATCCACTAACTTTACTATATATTTGCCTTTACCCATGAGATTTTGACTTTTTTTATGTTTTCTTGTTACTATTTAATACACTTTTTTTTCATCTTGAAGAAGTCCCTTTAACATTTCTTGTAAGGCAGATTTAGTGTTGCTGATCTCCTTTAGCTTTTGCTTCTGTAGAAAACTCTTTATCTCTCCTTTGGTTCTGAATGATAACCTTGCCTGTAGAATATTTTTGGCTGAAAGTTTTTTCTTTTCAACACTTTGAATATATTGTGCCATTCCCTTCTGGACTTTAAATTTTTTGCTGAATGATCAGATGTTAATCTTATGGAGCTTCCTTTATATGCAACAAGTTGTTTTTCTCTTGCTTCTTTTATGATTCTCTCCTTGTCTTTAACTTTTGACATTTTAATTATAATGTGCTTGTTTTGGCTCTCTTTGGGTTCCTCTTATTTGGAATTCTCTGTGCTTCCTAGACTTCAGTGTCTGTTTCTTTCCCCCAGTTAGGGATGTTTTTAGCCATTATTTTGTCAAATAAATTTTCTTCCCTTTTTTCTATCTATTCTCCTTCTGGGGCCCCTACAATGAGACTGTTATTCCTCTTGATGTTGCACCATAGGTCTCTTAAGTAATTTTTTTTTTTTTTTCCCTCTGATCTGTTAGGATGAATTCCACTGTCCTGTCTTCCAGGTTGCTGATCCTTTCTGCTTCATCTAGTCTGCTATTGAAACCCTCTAGTGTATTTTTCTTTTCAGTTACAGTATTCTGCAGCTCCATGATTTATTTTTGGTACTTACTTTTATTTTCTGTCTCTTTGTGGAAGTTCTCATTGTGTTCATCTTTTCTTCCAAGAGGTCAGTGAGCATCTCTATGTCCATTACTTTAAACTCTTTAGCAGGTATATTACCTCCATTTCAGCAAGGTTTTTTTTCCTGGATTTTTATCTTTTCTTTTGTTTGGGACATATTCCTCTGTTTTCTCATTTTGCTTATCTCTCTGTGTTTGTTTCTACATATTAGGCAATACAGTTACCTCTCCCAGTCTTGTAGGAGTGACCCTGTGTAGGAGATGAACCTGATTTTTCAACCCTGCCCTAACTGTTTGTTGTCTCTGAAACATTTGTAATTATCTAAGCAGTTTAATTTTTTTCTTGATAAGTCCCAGAGGTTGTGCCAAGACCTATCAGTGCTCCAAAGGGAGGGATCTAATTCCACCCCTAGTTTCAGGCTATTTGGAATGAAGACCCTCAGGTAGAAGCTTTTAAAGAACACACATATATATAGTATTGTGTGACCATGGTTGTAACTCCCTACTGGCCTCAAGACCAGGTGATTTGGAGGTGTCCCCTTGGTGACCATTGCAAAAGACAGGGCTCCTCTCTGGGAGGTACAGGTGATCTGTCATGAGGCCAAGGGATAGTGCAAAGGTGGCATCCCCCAGTCTATATTCCCCCAGAGCTCCTCCATAGCTTCTAGATGTGTGGTAAACTTGAAGCCTTCCCCTCAGGCTTAAGCTCTGGGACAAGTAAATAGGGCTTTTTCACAGGAAGTCTGGGGGTGTGTTTCAGTATGCTGTCAGTGTCTTAGGGGTGGTTCCATACCATGAACTGTCTCAATTATTTCAGAGCCATAAGGCCCAGAAATGCAAGCCTCCCTGGACACCATAGCCAGGTGCTCAAGGGCTGTCTTGTACATGGAATGCATGTGCCTTCTGGCTTCAGTGGGCCACAGGAGAGCCTGGGGTGGGACTGCTGGCTGCAGTGGTACTGCACAAGCACATGATGGTCACAGTGAGGCTGATCTTGGGTGGCCTCAGCCTGCAGTGGCTTGAAGCAGAATTTCAGTTGCCCAACCAGAGATTGAAGTCAGGCCATGGCAGTGAGAGTGCTGAATCCTAGCCACTAGACCATGAGGGACAGTGGCCAGTGACAAAGCCCCTGGCCTTGAATTCCCACAAAGAAACAGAAAGTAGTGAAACAAGTAAAGTGTTTATTAGGAGGCAGAAAGGTACATGTGAATAGACTCAGGCAGACTCAGAGAGAGTCGCACCCTCTTGGTAGTTTGAATCACTTATATGGGGCATTTCTTCTGGCCAATCATCTTGTTTTGCCTGGCTCTGAATCTGTATTTGGTTTATCTCAAGGTCCTCCCATGTGTACGCACATATCTCTTAGCCAAGATGGATTCTAGCAAAGAGGGCTATGGGTAGGTTGACATCACTTACTATGGAGTGACACCCCCTCCCTTTTGAACTCCAGGGAGCCTTTCTGTGCGTGTATAGTCAGGAAGGTCTCCTTGACTTCAAGAATGAAGAATATGTGGTCTCTTTATTTCTTTCTTTCTTTTTTTTTTTTTTTTTTTGCAGTACGCGGGCCTCTCATTGTTGTGGCCTCTCCCGTTGCGGAGCACAGGCTCCGGACGCGCAGGCTCAGCGGCCATGGCTCACGGGCCCAGCCGCTCTGCGGCATGTGGGATCCTCCCGGACCGGGGCACGAACCCGTGTCCCCTGCACCGGCAGGCAGACTCTCAACCACTGTGCCACCAGGGATATTTCTTATTGGGGCAGGGCTCAGCTTCTCCTCCCTCCTGTTATTGTCTTCATCTTGGAGTATCTGTCCATAGAGGACAAACTCCAGCTACTCAGCCTGGGGCCCATCTATCTCCTCCCTCAAGGCCACAGGAACACATGGGGGCAGTGTGAGATAACAGGCTGCAGCAGAACTACAGGGACACGTGAGGGTGGGGTAAGACCCCCTGGCTTCAGGGGGACCAGAGGAGAGCATGGAGGCAAGTCAAGTCCTTTAACTCTAGCAATGTGGAGTGAGAGCACAAAAATGGTGCTCACCAGCACCTCTGTCCCAGGAGAAAGTCCCAAAGACCTCTGTAGACCCTTTAATCTTAGCTAATGTATCTCCTTCATGTATGGTCTAGGAGCTTTTCAAACTTGGTTTTGCACTGGGTCCTGAGGTGAATGAGTCTGCACGTGAGCCCTTTAAGAGCAAACTTTTCTGTCCCCACATCCTTTTGTTGGTTTTCAAAGCCAAAAGTTTTGGGCACTCATCTCTCCAGTGCAGGTTGTAAGTGTTGGGGTACCTGATGTGGGGCACGAACCCCTAGCTTCTCAGGGAGAAGTTCCATATTTGTGAGATCCCTTGTGCTTGTGGGTTGCTGTGCCAGAGGTGAGGTTTTCGGTGAGACTGTGCTTCTGACTCTCCTACCCATCTTGATGTGGTCCTTTTATCCTTTGTTGTGGAGGTGCTGTTTAGCTAGTTTTCAGGTCTTTGTCAGATCCATATGTAGTTGTAGATTTGGTGTGTCCATGGGAGGAGGTGAATCCAGGATCTTCCTATGCTGGCATCTTAAACCAACCCCCATCATGTAGTTATTTTTATCACAGAGGTATTATGTGATATTAAAAGTTAACTCTGGAAAAATCATAGTAGTGCACCTTTGTTCTGATGGTACTCAGAAAATTTGAAATTTTCATTCAGAGTTTCTCATGTTAAAACCACTAACTACTGGGCTTTATAGTAACCAAAATTATTTTATTTATTTGGCATTTATTACTTATAAGTATGTACCCTGCTTTATCCCAGAAAGAGATTTGAGGCAATTGATATTTTGTTTGATTTTCTTTTTAATGGCAATAGAGGGTTTCTTTATCTTATTTTCTCTGCTCCAATTTACAAAACTGAAGATATGAACACTGCTAATTTTAGAGGATTGTGCCCAAGATTGTGAAGTGTAAGGACATTGTCATAACACATGGGATACGTAGGAAAACATGTTGTGGCTGTATTATTACTGAATTTGTGTCAAACCATTCTGAATGAACACATTTTATGTATTTTCCATCATATTCTGAATCCTTTTTAGTCATCTGCCACCTTTAATCCTTGGTTAGTTTAGGGTATCTTCATATGTAATTTACACATACAAATTATTTGACATTTAAAATCAAATTTTATATGTTTCTAAGGTTATGTGTATATCTTTTAAAGCACTTTCAAATTTTATTTAACTCAATTGACTTTCATGATGTCTAAATTTATTTTTAAAACAGCCTTAATAAGCCTGACTTTTGGATTGTTATTAAAATACAAGTTAGAATGGAGTAACAATAAAAACTGGGAAAGCACTCATTTGAAAGTAATAAATATTGAGTGTATTCAAAAGCCTATCATTTTATCTGGATGAAATGCTTCCTAGTGATTAATTTCAGAAATTATCAAGAGAAAATGCATAATTTAAAATACCTTTAATGTTAAAGAGTTAAAATAATATTTCCAGTTTTTATTCTTGTGTTCATTTCTTTTTTGCCAGTCAGAGTGATTAGTATAAAATCTTTCATTGCCCACTTATATCTAATCAGGGAAACATTAACCAACCGACAAGAGGTTTGTAAGTACTGAATGTTCATTCTAAACAATTACCTAAAAAGTAATCTGTTGTGTAATTTGCATTTGAGTAGAGTTTGCAATGTGTTTTCTAACATTGGTTTCATTGTTCATATCCAGTATAAAGATAGTCCTTTCGAATTCAAATGAACCTACTCAAAGACAAATCCTTCCTGAAAAACAAATGAATATATATATAAGATATTGAATAGAGCTTTTGAATGGGGACGTGGTCAAGTCAATCAGAATATATTTGATACTTAATGCACCTTGGAACTAGTTTTTATCATAACTAGGTAATTTGAGTGAGAAAGTTATCAAATGTACTTATGCTGTGATGGAGGGAGTTTGGGCTTCTTGTAGTAAAGACTCACTCTTCTGGAAATCAGCTTTCCTGTAGTCTTAGGCACCTGAAACATCACTATGCCACCATGTGTAATTATAAATTGATATGTGTTTCAGAGAAATAGGTGTCTGAGAGTCCATGTGTTTGTATGATTTATCACATTCTGGCTCTTGATATGATGTATCAGTTTTCTACCCAGTTCCCTGAACAGGAGGTGACAGATTCCATCTCTTCTCCATAGTTCTCCATGCAGGCCTTTCCTGAGATGTGTGCTCAGCACATATTTGCTCTTATTCTTATTCAGTGCCACTAGGCTTTTATTGCCCAGGGGGAGATTTTGATCATGAAAAGAATCTTTAAATTACCTTTGCTCTATTAATAGGTAGTACTTGAAGTTATAAATCTTAAACCTATTTTTGAGTTTTATTTTTATTATTTTGTCTTAAGCCATAATTTTTCTTTAATCCTATTTTTAATCAACATACAGCTCTTATTTATAAATGTACTAATTTTAAAAGTAAGTCATTTTCACTTCTTTATTTTTCCACAAATTTGATAAAATTCTCCCACTTATACATTTAATTAATCAAGCCTCTACAGACACGTCAAATTATAAATACAAAACTAGTAAATTTCATTCTCTCAAACTCAACACCCTAATGAGACAAATTTGTGATTCTGGCAGAATATAATCTTCCTAAACACCAGGCATCTTTTGTAGTCTCGTAAATTTGCTTATAAATGCAGAAAATAATACCTTTTTAAGTATTCTAAACGTTCTAAAAAGTTACATGTGAAATTGTGTAGCCATTTCAGAAGGTCTTGCTACATTGGTATAAAGCCAAGTTATCCAAAATTACACTTGTTTTGAGTTGTTTTTAAACATTCTTGGAGATTCATATTTGCTTACCTGAACAGAATCAGTACTCTGTTTTAAAAGTCAAGACTATGGCATATGCCGCCAATAAAAGAAACTCTGAGTAGTAGAGGCACAGGATTGATTGCACCTTCTACAACTAAGCTCCCCCTTGCTGTGGGGTGGACTTTTTGGTATTGCCAATTTGCGTGAGGGAGGCTTTCTAAACATTTTCAATCCAACATGCAATGAAGTGCCTTTCCAAGTCCTCAGAATTTAATCTTTTTTTTTTTTTTTTTTTGCGGTATGCGGGCCTCTCACTGTTGTGGCCTCTCGCATTGTTGAGCACAGGGTCCAGACGCGCAGGCTCAGTGGCCATGGCTCATGGGCCTAGCCGCTCCGCGGCATGTGGGATCTTCCCGGACCGGGGCACGAACCCGTGTGCCCTGCATCGGCAGGCAGACTCTCAACCACTGTGCCACCAGGGGAGCCCAGAATTTAATCTTTTTGCATATAATTTTGAACAAGCTACTATATCAAGGCCTAAAATTTATTAATGGACTTTTGAATCTCTTCCTCAGGCTGTAATTTTACCCCTTTGTCTTTTATCATGTCTTATCAGCCACTATTTTTCCAGTGATTTAATGACTCCTAGGACATATCTTTATGCTAAACAGTATTCCAGATTCAAGCACTTGATCCTATTAAGAGTAACATCATGTTTTCTTCCTAGTAATAGGTCCAGAATTTTATTTGTTTCAGTTCAAAATTATATGCCAGTGATTGTGAAGTTCTCAAAACTCTTTCTCTGATCTTGAATAAATCATGCGAGTTCATCATGTTATGAGTTCAGCATCTTGTGTCTTCTTTATGTTTGCCCCTTCCATCATTTTTCTACACATCATTTTGTTTTCTGAGATCTATGTCCCTTTTTGACACTTGACTCTCCCCCAAGGTGGCGTTATGTCAATTTTAGTCTGTAACTTCTCTCACAGTTGGTATTTGAAACCAGTACCAGCCTTGATCCATTTGCCATCTTGAGAAGTGCTTCTTTATAGCCTTGGTAATTCAGATGGATTCCACTTATCTTAAATTATTCCTGTTATCCTTTGGAAACTCAGTTTTGCTGGGCATGTGTGTTTTTGAACTGTGGAAGATAACAGTCAAGCTTAGGATGGTAAAATCTAAAACTCAGATAAAAAAAAAACTGTTTTGAATGTCAGCAATTGGGACGAGTCTGTGCCTTCACTGAAAACCCTAAAAGCAACAGACAGATGAAGAACCATCTAGTGTCCTAAAATAGGGCCATATTGTGAAAATACAGAGAACATATGCTGTTCAATGGAGAGTGAAGCTATGCCGTGACTGTAATGGGACTCTTTACAAGCCTAACCTGAAAAAGTCTCCCTACTTTGTGGTTACTCTTAATTTACCATTTTCAGAATCTAGATGCTGTAAATGAGACTAGCATAATTTAGTAGAGAAGGAGGATTTGACTCGTCTTTACGAAAAAAGCATCAAGTTAAAAAGCTAGAGCGTTGGTCAGTTACAGGATATTAAATCCACAGATACTTTTCTGGTTGTAAAATATACCACAGTATCCTTTTCTTGAAATTATAAGACTTTGGGAATGGATTTATTTTGAGAGTACTTACTACGCAGATTATCACTCAATTAAGATTAGAACTAAAAAAAAAAAAAAAAAAAAAGATTAGAACTAAACTGTTCCTCAAGCCGTGCCGTTGAAAATATAATTCCGCCATTTGAGCTCATTTTTCAAAGAAGCAAATTATCTGTCTTGAGACACCTTTTCTGTCGTGAGACTTTCATCATGGGACTAGTTGTTAACAGGGACAGAGGCAGTTGCCTTTTTTTCCTAGGCTTGCTTTCTCTGGCATTGTCTCTTGGTGCCCTGAGCCTTGTCCCCACTCATACATACATTTGATTTGGTGGCTTTTCAGCTGGTCCCTCTACCCTCTACCCTTGGAGAAATTGGGAATTGCGAAAGGAAAGGTTTCTAGTTCTCATTCTCTCATGCAATTCTGTTCAACGATACTCCATTTTGGAACTACTTTATTCCAATCTTTGTGAATAAGAAAAAGGAAGTTCTTTCAAGTGATGTTTCTGCTATTAAAAGTCACTACTCATCTGTGTAGTGGTAAAGTCTCCTAACATTCAGTTCTCATGTACAAAATCAAAGGGATTGGACTAGAAGATAATTTTATAATTTCCCAACAACTCCAAATTTCTACCACTCTGTGTTTCAGTGGCTTTTCCCATGTGTACCCAGGGAATGTATTCTCCCCAGCAACAAACAGAAAAAGTGAACTCAATCTTATCCTTGGCAAGCGCCATCTGTCACAAATGTTTTGGCACTTCCTACTGCTATTTAGATAGCTCAGCTCTTCTCCCCAAGGCCACTGAGCAAATACAGTTCTGTTTCCATCGCTGAGACCCAGGAAGAGGGTCAGAGCTCAAGTCTTCTTCATGGGCAGAGCAGAAAGAGAAAATAGTTTGGGCCGGGGCTGTGGAGAGTTAACTGCTACCTTTAGGGAAAAGAGAAAATATCCTGTGGGAACCACAAACGCCATTAAATGCATTCATCTTCTTTTCCTGTTTCTTTCAAGCCACATATAGTATGATATTAGTTGTCTGTGATATGGGCCTTTTAATCTGAAATGGCAGACTAGAAATGTGAATTGGAAATTAAAGACAAGTGCTGCTTTGTTTTGTCAACCCTGAGAATGTATTGTAAGGCCAAGTAGATTACATCTGTAAGGACATGCTGGGTTTTTAATTACTAGGAAATTGAAGGTACAAGGACTTTTGCTTTGTTAGCTGCATGGAAAACAATTCTTTCTTTTTTTTCCTCCTCATGGCTTTTTGAATTCTGTTGAGATTAATAGCTTTTGTGCTGCTAAACTGCCTTATGGAAACTTTACTTGAGTTTCAATAAAAACTTCAGCCCTGAATAGTTGCTGGAGGGAAATAGAAATGTTTCTATTTAACTTTTGATTGAATAAATTAAGTTCTTTAGTTAGCCAATCTTCTTCTTCACCCCCAAAGGCTAGGTATCATTAATATTGTAAGATGTCAATTCCTGAGAATTTGTGGTAGTTGTATTTTAAATACCCCTCCTGGTCCTCTCTACAGAGAGATACTGGGCTGAGGTAAAAGCCCTGGAGAGGAGTTGAAAAAAACAACTCCTGTTAGCTGATAAGCTCTATCCCTTGTAGAAGCCAGAGATGGTACTTGAGCAAGCCAGCTACAAACCAATAACTAGCCAGCTATGGATCAGTAAGCACGTGTTGTCTGCCTGCTCTGGGCCAGGCACTGAGCCCTGATTCAGTAGTTCGTACTTCAGACAGATGCATATGCTCCCCTCTCTACCGTTGCAGCAGGAGTATTTGCCCTCCACTAAAGAAAGAATCAGGATAAATTATCAGCTTTTAATGGTGTGATTTTATTTAGTAAGAACCCCTTCCACTGACTTCTCATTTGAACATTAAGGAGTTCCCAGGTTTTCTTTTTTAAGCTATAGAGACCTATTTTTGCTGAATTCTCATTAGCACTAGCATACTAAGTGTAGTAACCCCTTCATGGCTTTGGAAGGTGGAAAGGTTTCCTTTACTGAATGTGTTTGTCTCTGACTTCCCTCAGAAGCACCCCTCCTTATGACTTCCTCCTCCATCACTCACTGGGAGACAGAGGGTGCTAAAGCCTGTTTAAGCTATATCGCCTTCTTCTCCTCAGACCTCAGCAGAAACTGCTGAGTGCTTGGATGAAGGCACTGTTGATCAGTAGTTTGTTAGGCAGCCATGAAGGGGTGCTGCCTTTTTATATGAATGGACAAATCAGCAGCCAGAAACTCGGATGAATACCAGTTAAGCGAGGAAAAGCGAAGTGTGTAGGATTGGCTTTATTCCATTTAGTCCTTTTTGCCATAACAATCTGTTTAAGTTGTACATGATTAAATCAGAACTGGCCAGGTTATGCTGTGGTCTCAGAGACTTAACCACAATAAAGGTTCATCTCTTCAATATGCGATATGTCCATTCAGGTCAGCTGTGATTCTCTTATACATAATTTTTACTCTAAAACCCAAGCTCATGTAGTACCTTCTCTCTGTAACATTGATGATCTTGTACCAGAGGGGGGAAAAAAATGGCAGGCTTCCACAATACATACCAGCTCTTCCTAGCTGATGGATAATGACATTTGTGACTTCCATTCATATTTCGTTGGCTAGTGCATATCATATGACCAAGTCTGTCTTAGAGGGAGCTGAGAAACATAATCTTCCTGCAGGAAGGAGCAGCAAATATGAGTGAACAGTAATCCGAGGCTACTACAGTTCCATTCCAATGAGAGGATGTGTTTGTTCATTGTGATTATTGAAGTTTAATGAGAGCATAGGGACATATATGTGAATATCCAACTTGTTGTCTCTTCAGTGGTCAGCTAGATTCACAGGGCCTGAGTGGTTTATGCCTGGTCTCCATTTTTTTAAAGAAATAGATCACTGTGGGCTTCCCTGGTGGTGCAGGGGTTAAGAATCCCCCTGCCAATGCAGGGGACACGGGTTCGATCCCTGGTCTGGGAAGATCCCACATGCCACGGAGCAACTAAGCCCGTGTGCCACAACTACTGAGCCTGCACTCTGGAGCCTGCAAGCCACAACTGCTGAGGCCCACATGCCACAACAACTGAAGCCTGCATGCCTAGAGCCTGTGCTCCGCAACAAGAGAAGACACCACAATGAGAAGTCCACAACGAAGAGTACACCCTGCTCACCCCAACTAGAGAAAGCCTAATGCGCAGCAACGAAGACCCAATACAGCCAAAAATAAATAAATAAATAAATAAATTTATATTAAAAAAATAGATCATTGCCCTGGCCCCAAATATTTTAAAAATAAGTAATATAGTATGCCTCTGAAAAATAACACTTATGGCAGATAGTACCTCAAGCCCCGTGACTTCAGCCAGGCCCCAAGAATACATGTGATTGACATATGTAGATTTTATATTCTCCTCTAGCCAATAATGATGATGATGATAACAGCCAACACTTCTGCAGCGCTTACTATATTCCAAGTACTGTTCTAGGAGCTTTGCAAATGTTAACGTATTTCATCTGTGAATAGCCCTGTGAAGACAATACTACTATTATCCTTACTGTATAGAAGAGGAATCTGAGGATGAGAGAGATTAAAACTGTGTCCAGTAATACAGCTGCTAAATGGGAGAGTAACTACTGTCTCTTTCATCTGGTTAGTACTAGTGGCTGACCCTTTTTTTTTTTTTTTACCGTTTCTTCTTTTTCTCAGTGATGTGTGGATATGAGCACATGGGGAAGGAAACTAGCATCTGATTAGGTTTGTTCCATTGTTTTCCACTCTTCAGTGCTTCATGTGGATTTTGTCTTCATCTTACTACAACCCTTTAACATAGATATTGTTATTTCCCTCATTTTATAGATGAAAGAACTAGAGTTCATAAAAGTTAATAGGCACACTTCCATCCACACAGCAGTAAATAGTAGAGCTGAGATCCATCCCAGGTTTGCCTGGCTCTAAGCAAAGCTGGGTGCTACCTCTGCACCATGGAACCTCTCTATACTCTTTCAGGCAATAGAAAAGGATGTTCAAAGGAAACAAAACAAAAATGCATGGTTATTTTTGCCAACACAGTGTATTTTTTCACATTCCTGAATTTATCGATAATGTTTTATTTACTCACGTGAAGAGAGCTAAAACACAAGGTCCATGGGACACATCAGGACAGTGGCACCCATGGAATGACCTGGCAGTCAGACTGAATGTTTGTAAAATTTTCTTCTTCATAATTAGCCTGTGATACTGGTTTACTAAGATAGAATGGGGTATTGCCACCAAATATCCCAGTATACCTTCAAGATATAGCCTGGTTATTACTTACTTTTCTCAAAGTGGATATTTAAAGAAAATCTGTTTTTATATATCACAATTATTTTCGTTCATTTAGCCAAGGGCAGGTTTTACTGAAATTTTTAAAAAATGGATTTCTCTTTCTTTTAATACTTTTTATTGAAAAGTTGAAAAATGTGACCTCAAGAACCAAATGTTATAAATGTCAGGAACTTGCAGTTTTAATTGATACAAAATGCTAGTGTATCATTTTTACCAGGGTTACATTTTTTGGCTCAGTTTCTGTTATTAAAAATGAAAATTAATAATTGATTCCTTCTCCATTCTACCTGTTTTTTTCCTATGTTCAATAAATATTTTAAATTATCTGAATATATTCATACTATAATGCTGTGCTTGGCATTTTGGGTTATTGGAAGTAAGCAACCCCTTCTGGGTGCCCAAAGAAGCTCCCCTCTCATGTAGGTAGTCAGCTCTAGAAAGATGCTTGATAAATGGCCATTCATTCTTGTATGTTGAGTTCACCCAAAGCATTCACTGAGTTCTGTTCCCTTGACATCTAGGGCACTGGGGACACACAAATAAATAAGCCAGTTTGTATTGGTAGCAATATATATTTTAGTTTTGGCATTTTTACATGTTTAAATCTATTTTTTATTTTTAAAAACTAATTTAAAAGATATATAAAATAGTTACAAAATCCAATGAATAAAAATGACAATTTCTACCTTCTGTCCTTTTCTTTCTTACTTGCAATTTGCATGATCTTTCTAGAGCTTTTTCCTAGGAAAATAGAAACATTCATACCCTCAAATTTTATGTTTTAAGAAATTGGGTTGTATTGTCCTATAGATTACTTTTTTTTTGCCTGACAACGTATAATAAATATTCTACCAAGTCAGTACCTCTAGATTTTTTTAATTTTAAAAAAATTTTTATACAATGTTTAAAGGTTACTTTCCATTTACAAAATTATTACAAAATGTTGGCTATATTCCCCATTTTGTACAATACACCCTTGAGTCTATCTTACATCCAATAGTTTGTACCTCCCGCTCCTCCCCCACTAGTAGCAACTAGTTTGTTCTCTATATCTGTATCTGCTGTTTTTGTTATATTTACTAGTTTGTTGTATTTTTTAGATTCCACAGATAACCACTGGTAACCACTAGTTTGTTCTCTATATCTGTGAGTCTGCTTCTTTTTTGTTATATTCACTAGTTTGTTGTATGTTTTAGATTCCACATATAAGTGATATCATACAGTATTTGTCTTTCTCTGTCTTACTTGTTTCATTTAGCATAATGCCCAATTGCTGCTATTCTTTTTTATGTCTGAGTAGTATTCCATTGTGTGTATATATACCACATCTTCTTTATCCATTCATCTGCTGATGGACACTTAGGTTGTTTCCATATCTTGGCAATTGTAAATAATGCTGCAGTGAACATTGGGGTACATGTATCTTTTTGAATTAATATTTTGGGTTTTTTTGGATATATACCCAGGAGTGGAATTGCTGAGTCATATGCTAGTTCTATTTTTAGTTTTTTGAGAAACCTCCATACTGTTCTCCACAGTGGCTGCACTAGTTTACATTCCTACCAACAGTATACAAGAATTCTGTTTTCTTTATATCCTTGCCAACAGTTGTTACTTGTGTTTTTGTTCTTTTGTTTTTTTGATGATGGCCATTCTGACAGGTATGGGATGATATCGCATTGTAGTACTTCTAGTTTTTTGATTTCTTATTTCTAATCTCAGATTTCTCAAACTTTTCAGTTTCAGTGATTTTCGTGGTCTAGGATTTCTTCAAAGTTTTTTGTCTTTCCTGGCACCTATTTTTTTAGCATAATTTTTTGATATATATTTTTCTGTCTGTGAATCTGTGTAGTTACATGGATGTATTTAATCCACCATCTTTAAATGGAAACCAGTTTTAATTTTTTATTGGTTTGAATTGTCTTCATATATTATGATTTGGGAATATTAAGAAATACAATATGTATACCACATCTGATGAAAAATTTTATTATAGTGTCAAAAAATTTTTAAATTTTTCCTCTGAGTGTTATTTGGTATTTTTAAATCCATTCTCTTTAAACAAGTAACCTAACTTGATCTGGCCCCCAAACCTTAAGAAAATTTGAAAAATCTAAAGAAAATTCTGTCAAAAAGCAATGAAAATAAATTGCTGTTTCATAATAGAGGATCTTTCGGGGATTTTTAGCGGACTTACTAAGCATATTTTGAATTATTTTGAATATGATTCAAAATGCAATAGAATAGAACATTGAGCTTGAATTCAGGAGACCTGAGTTAAAATGTGGCTCTAGATCTTAGAACAAAGAAAAGCAGTTTTCAGCAACTTGGTGAACCATCTTAAGATTGCAAAGCTTTCTCTCTACCTCATAATGTTGTTTTGAGAATCTCATGGGAAAAAAATATGTGAATAGCTATGTAATATAATTATTAATTATATCTAATAATATAATTATTATTAGATCTACGTTTCTAATGAAGCAAGTTGATATAAAAACGTTGGTGAATGTGAACCTCCCTCCTTCAGTTCTACCCCCAAATAAAAATTAATATGCTAACCAAAATATTTGACAAATTCAGTAACAACCCCTGTGCCATCAAGCCATGAAACTACAGAGCCAACTGAAGCAGGAATGCAAGTTCAACATAAATACTTAATATGATTTTCTTTTACTTTCAGTGTACTTAAATGAAGCAGGGTTCAACTTTGTGAGAAAATGCATTCAAGCTGTGGAAACGAGAGGTCGGTGTTGCCTGATGGGTACACTGTTACTGTTGTGTGGTCCCTTCTTACATAGAAACTGCTCAGAATGAGGATATACTTAGTTATTAACAGGAGATTTATTTTAAGTAATATATGAATTATAAGTTATACAAACACATAAGTAACTATACTTTGAACTTCAGTTTACCAAAATCATACTACAGACGTACTTGATTTTTAATGAATTTTCATAATATAGCCTCATTTTACTTCTTATTGATGGACTCTGTTTTTTTTTTTTTTTTCAAGCTTTAGGAAGGTAAGATTCCTAAGGAGCTTGAATTCAGCTCTCCTCTTTCCCTACATTATATCTCAGAGTGATTTTAGTCATTGTCACAATTTCAGCACCTTTCCTCATTCTAGTTACGACCTCGGTCCTGAAGTCCTCTCCAGTTGCCTTTTACTTCCTGGAAAACTTGTCTAAAGCAAAACCTCCTATTGGGCTTTGGAGTTCTTTAAACTTAGATTCAAATTTGGGTGCTGCCACTTAGAAGTTTTGTGAAGTTAAGTAGGTTCCCTAAAATCTCTGAATCTGTTTCCTCACCTTTAAAGGGAAGCTATCAATTCCATCAAACTGTTCAACATGCAGGACTCTGTGACTGAGGAAACAGAGTATGAGAAATACTGATCATCTCTTTCCATCTTGGATGCTTTTTTATATTCAAGTAGTGGTGAATAAGCAGGTGTACTTTGCTATTTTGAAGCTCTTTAGACTTTCAAATCACTGTTCAATGTCTGCTCTAAGAAATATATGTCTGATGGATGTTTCTAGGGTAGGTTTTCTAAAGTTAGACTGTAAAATTGGATACATAGCTTTCAGATTTTGTGTAGGCATATATCTGAGTTTTTAACATTTTGTACTTCAGAAGCTGTGTCTTAAGCCATTTTCTTGTGATTTTTCCTTCTCATTAGGCATCACAATTTTAGGTCTTTACCGAATAGGAGGAGTGAACTCCAAAGTTCAGAAACTCATGAATACCACATTTTGTAAGTTTTGGATGAAGCCAGTTACTTACTTAATTTTTGCATTCTTAAAGAAAATTCAAACCATAGGTTTCTTTGAGATCTAGATTATTGCTTATCTTTGAGTATTTTCAAGTCATATTTAAAATTAATATTTGTATTCAGCTTTTAAAGTCCATTGTAATAGATGAACAATCAATTTGAGAAGGGGCCCTTTTTATAATATTGGACTTTTCCTCAAGTATCCTTTGATTAGCTAGAGGTACAATAGGATTTATGGATGCTGGGATTCAGATTGCCTGACTTGGAATCTTAACTGGGCCAGTTAAAAGCTTTGTGACCTTGGGTAATTTGCTTAACTTCTCTGTGCCTTCACCTCCTTATTTGTAAGCCTAATACATAGTAAGTGTGCTGTGATGTTAGCAATTAGCAAACATCTAATTTGAAAAACTATATTCCATTAGCAATCTTTGAGGTTCAGTGTCAGAGTGAGCTTTGCACCAACTCATGCAAACAACAATCCTAAAGTTAACTCCATTGGCATTCTAAGAAATACATGCCTCTCTCTGTGACCTACTTATGTTAGTATCCATTTTCTTAATGGTGTGAGTGATGTTTTGAATTGCACAGTTTAAACATCTTATTTTAATTCTTTTCAGCTCCCAAATCCCCTCCTGATATGGACATTGATATTGAACTGTGGGATAATAAGACAATAACAAGTGGGCTGAAAAACTACCTCAGGTGAGGGGGGCTTAACTCTTGCCACTGTGCTGTGGTTTCTCAGTCACCCTCTTGGGCAGTCACCACGGATCCCAGGGAGCCCCTGTTTCTTAGCTTCACTCCTTAACACAGTTCCTTCACTTAAGGTGGAATAGCACAGGGTGGTAATGGTTATGTTTAGTGTTCTGGAACTTATATGTGCTTGTTCAAACAATACACTTAAAAGGCTGCAATAATTTATGAATACTAAATAATAATTTCTGTTTCATGTTAGATTTGAATTCGGGTTTTCATGTATTTTTTTAAGACATCACAAGTTGAATTTGAAAAAAAAAAAAATTTAACTATTGCCCCCATATCTGAGAGGGATTTTGCTCCTATGGTCCAATAGTTCTCACAAAGTTAAAAAAAAAAAAAAATTGTCTCCCAGCCTCCCATTTTAATACAGTGGTGGCAAGAAGTCCTCAGGGGCATTGGTATCTTTGAGGTCTGCATTTTAGAAATACCTGTAGACTCCCTGCTAGGACTTTATCAAACGCCTAATTACCCAATTCTTAAAGAAGCACTGAAAGGTTAGGGGAAATCAGAAGATACTGCCATTCTAAAATTTGCTTCATTCTCTATTGTAGGTGCCTGGCAGAACCACTGATGACTTACAAATTACACAAAGATTTTATTGTTGCTGTTAGTAAGTACATTTCCACTGGATGCATTAAAAATGATGTGGTTTTATGCTGTATTAGAGGTGTAAGTTTAAACCTGATAGTTAACATTTTCCTGTCTATTGCTTAAGAAACTGTCATTCTCATATTTAGTAGTTTGCAATATGGTTATAAGAAATCACAGAGTGAACTAAAATACTTTGTTACTTAATAAGACCTTATTGGGGTGGCGAGTATGATGTCATTAGAAAGAGCTGTGAGGAATTATTCGAATTACATTTTACTTGATTGGTGAATGTCAGTTTCTTACAAGAGCAATTTCATGGTTAAATAAACAAGACCACAAATCTGTACAGTCAGTTATGCCAGTGCTTTCACTGTACACATACTCACATGCTGTGCTCCTAAATCTGGAGAAAGAGTCAGATATTTTTGGCAGGCAGCAAGCACCTTTTCTCTCTTTTTATATTTCTTGATGATGATCAGATATTTATGTTGTTTCTTTAGATCTGTGACTGCCATAATGTGATATGAATAGATAGGCTTAATTCAAAATTGGGGGGGGGAGGGGAAGGGGCCAGTGACAATCTTGTAACCTGAGAAGTTAGAAGTGTGTACTTGTAAAACGTTGGGCTCAAAGTGCCAGGTCGCCATCTGAGCCCATCACAACAAGTTGTAACACTTAGGAGTTGGCATTTCATTGTTAGGATGTATGAGGTATGACTGTAACAAGAGTATTTTCCACAGTCTAAGAAAGAAATCAGCTGCATTAGTTTACCACACATTGTAATGTCACAGGAAGTATTGTCTACTGACAAAAGTGTCAGGTAAAGCTGAATGATCTTGGTTTTCAGTCCAGCGTACATGACTGACCACATGATCTCATAAACATCTATACTACTTAGCTTTCTTCTGGAAGCTCTGCACTTGACATCCTCTTTATAGAAATCTGTCTTTGTAAGAAGAACAAGACCTTAAAAAATATATAATCCAACCTCATATTATTAACTAGGAAATCAGGACCCAGAGGGGGCAGATGACTTTGTCCAAGGACACTGGTAAATTCATAGCAATATCAGGACTACAAGCCAGCTTTTTTGACCCTTAACCTAGAACACTTTCTTACAAAAATTTAGTTTTATAGAAAACGGTGTTTGATCCACTTAGCTAGAATGGCTCAATGAGCTGGTTGTTCTGATACAAACATTTGGTCACAAGATTGTTTTTCTTCACTTCTGTGACAAATAATGATCATATTATTCACTACCATGATAATTAAAATGTGTCTTATGTATAAGAATTTATCTTTTGTCTGGGTCAAGGATCATAAAATTAGGTATTATTTGGGTTCAAGCAAGAGAAATCCAGCTCAGGAAAAAGGGGGAGTTATTCAGAGACTAAGGGGCGTCCCTCAGAATTCCTTGGCAGAGAATGGGTCCTGCCTTCCATGGCCTGCAACCAGGAACCTCAGAGTAGGAAATAGATGTTTCTCTGCCCATCCTCCCAACTCTTTTTGGAGGGTCTCTCATTTTTGTTCTTTGCTGCATATCTGCCTCATTCTTATCTTCGCTTCCAGACAGATTTTTCTTGGCTTTCTACCTGGTTTTACATGATGTGCCTTTTCACGTATCCAGCAGGCAGATCAGTTTTTGTGTCTCCATTCCAACGCCTGGGAGAAACTTCATGTTTGGCCCAACCAAAGCCAGGCTCTTTCCTTACCTCATGTACAAATAGCTGTGCCCAGAAGAGATGAAGGTCCCATAATATAAACCCTATGTGTTGGGCACTTTCTGAAGAAAGGGCTTGGTAGGGTGAGCAGTCAACCCAGAATCTGTTTATTGTAGTAAGAGACTATTAAATAGATTCCTTGTTCTGAAGCATTAGAAGTTTCTCTAGAAGACTTGTCAACATCTTGGCTCTTGCCTTGTAGACTAGACTTGCTTTAGATGATTTTTTGCTTTTCAGATTTACCATTGTCAGCGTGGGCTTAAAAATCTACCAGGCCTTTGTTTGTGCAATAATCCTGACACCTCACAAAAATAACTCCCTGCCATCTTTGGATCTATAAAATTTGGAAAGGAATACCTGCTTCCTCTGGTTTGATGGAGTCATTTGGAGGTTTCAATGCGTTAGAGTGTATTGTAGTGCCTGGCACATTAGGCCACTTGCAACAACTGCTGTGATCACTCACGTTGCTAAAGGTTTTATTTTATCCTTGTGTAGCAAAACCCAAGGAGGAGATGAATTATGGTTGTATGGAAGTATACAGCTCAGGGGCTAAGAGCACATGTCTAGATTAGATAGAACTGGGTTTGACTTCTCTACTTACTGATTGCAGACCATGGACAAATTACTCAACGTCTCTAAGCCTTAGGAAATGATAGTGATAATACCATGTGAAGCAGTGCTTATAAGGCACAATGGGTGGAAGTGGTTATGATACTTCAATTACTAATGTTTATATATGCATTTTAATACAATTAAAATTTGAACCTTTGCAACCTTTTTTATGTTACAGAGTCTGATGACCAAAACTACCGGGTGGAGGCTGTACATGCATTAGTGCACAAATTACCAGAGAAAAACAGAGAGATGCTGGACATCTTAATAAAGCACCTGGTCAAGTAATTCTCTGACTTATGTTGTTCACTTAATTACTTGTTCAGCTGTTAAACTTAAGCATGTTCATGTCTTTTTAAAGGGTGTGATGGAGCTATAACCTTGCTATTATAATCAGAGTCCATTGAATGTGCTTAAAAATGATGTGGCAGTTTGTTTTTAAGATACATCTATACGTGTGTGTGTGTACCTGTGTATGTTTACGACATGCAAATAATTATACCCTTGCAACCGTTATACTAATGATGGAAAATTTTCATGTCAACTTAAAAATATAGGAAGGGATATATAGCTCTTTCCCAGTTCTTTTAGATACATTGTAAGCCCAAAGTTTGAAGACTAGTTCTCTATTCTACTAGGGTCACCAGGTTGTACCAGGTCAAACTGCCACTTGAATGTTAGCTTCCTTCTCCAGATTCATAGTATCTGTTGGTCTCTGAAGATCTTTCTAACTCCGCTGTTAGTTCATCTATGTATTTAAAAATCTTGATAGATAGATATTGTATTAGTAAAGTTTCTCCAGAGAAACAGAACCGATAGGATATTGTGTGTGTGTATGTATATACATACACACATATATGCATATATGTATATATATATATACATACATACACACACATATGTATAAGAGAGAGATTGATTGATTGCAAGGAATTGGCTAAACAATTGCAGAGACTGATTTCAAGGCAGGCTGGAGACCCAGAGAAGAGTTGATGTCGCAGCTTGAATCCAAGGCAGCCTGAGGCACAATTCCTTCTTCCTCAGGGACCTCAGTCTTTTTCTCTTAAGACCTTGAACTGATGTTGGATGAGGCCCACCCATGTTATGGACAGTTGTCTACTTTACTCAGAGCCTACTGATTTTAAGGTTAATGTCATCTAAAAGTACTTTCACAGAAATATCTAGAATTATGTTTCACCAAATATCAGGGTACTGCAGCCTAGAAAATTTGACACGTAACTTTAGCCATCACAGATCTATCTTGATTCACACACACACACACTCACACACACACACACACACACACATTTAATCAAGAAGTTTGTTAGCCATGCTGCTGGAAACAAAAGTCCAAATTCAGGTTTTAAACTTACTGAAAAATTCCCTTATAGCCCCATTTACAAATAGGAACATTTTTTGTCTTAATGAGTACCACGATTCATAATCAAATGATTAATCCTTCCTTGTTTGCTACAAGTAGTAACCCAATGTATCCTAATTTGAGCCATGCACATTTGAAACAGTGATGTACATTAATCAGCCTCATCTTAACTTGCAGACTTTGAGATAATATGAATTTACCCTCCTTGAAATAAGAAGGAAATCCACTAGGAATGACTTCATTTCAAGTTCATTTTTAACTGTTGCCCATATCAGCACCTCTTTTAGCTAATGAATAGGGACTCACTATCCTTGGTCAGAATTACATAGTCTTGAATTATGCTTTTTAAGTTCTGTGACCTCTTCATAAAACTTATCCATACTGTATTTAGTGGGCATTCTCTTGCTGTATTCAAGCTAATTTTTTAGCAAAGCCTTTTAAAATGTACCTTTAAAGTTTCATGAGTGTCACATAAAATGGTTTTGCTTAATTATTCAGAATGTTAGATGAACACAAGTTTCACCTTTAATTATGAATGTGATACAGGAAATAGCAGAGAGAGAGTGTCTAGCCACTGAAGAGTACTTAAAATTCTTCTGCCCAACCTTCACCACCATTCCTGGCTCTTTCTTGAATCTGTAAAAGGTCAGTCTCCACTGTCTGAGCAGCAGCAGTAGAATGTGTGCCCACATCACCAATGACTTACTTAAGTAAACTAATAACACTCTTGGTCCCTGGCCACCTTATTGACTTAAGAAAAGAGAATTTAAGATCAGTGACCTGGATTGGTCACTGGCCTAAAGAACCAATGACTGATTCCAAATCTCCATTAATTAGCTCTGAGACATGGTATAAATCATTGATGTACTTCTGAAAATACTTTGTCTTTAAAACAAGGACATCTGTGGAATCTGCTTTGTACACAAGTTGAGGGAATGAGTTCCAGAACTGGCTGAAATGTGGAATGATAAGGGTCTGTACTGACTGACTAGCTCAGCAGAAGGGAAATTCAATGAAGAGAAAATAGGTGATCAAAATATTTTATCTTCTGAACACCATAGTCATTAACTCTCCTTTTCAAAACAGACCAGTTTTTTATGATTTCTAAATTTATTCCCAGTGAGCTTAATTCAGTCATATTCTAGGTTACCTATATTACCAGGAACTCTTACATTTTAGAGTACATCAAGGGTAACTAGAGTCAGTTTAATTACAGGGAAGACTATTATTTTAAGACCATATTTTATTCAGTTTAACTCATTTTATTTAATTCTCTCAAACTGCTCTAAGGATTGTCCTTCTTATACTTTGTAGATGAGGGAACTGAAGCCTAGAGAGAGGTATTAAATAATGGACTGATTGCGCCCAGCTTCCAAGTTGGAAGGACCCAAGCTTTAAATACAGACAGGCTCACTGCCTTTACAGATGACTTAGTAGACTCTCTAATACATATTAAGCAATTAATATAATATTTGGTTGTATAAAAAGGAAACTTGGAATGAAATTCTTATACTAACCAAGAACCTTCTGAGCTAGTGCTGTCTTGGGTAGAAGGGGAAAATTCAGTCAGTGGGACAGTCAACTCTTCCTGTCCTATGCCAAAAGTCACATGGATAATCCAGAATCCTAGATTCCTCATAAAATTTTACTTTTGTTTCTAGAATGAAGTTAGTGTGCATACTCAGTCAGATATAAACATTATCTTATGTTCCTTCCTAGAACTTTATATTCTAACAACCTGGCTGGGAGTAAGATAGAAAAGGCAGTGGTTAACCTAGGAGACTGGTTAAATAAATGAGATTTCCTATTAATGCATCCAATTTCCAAATTAAATCAGTTAACTAGTCAAAGTCATTTTTGAGAGTTTACTGGGATTACTTTTCTAAGGTCAGTAGTATCAGAGCCCTTTCATTTTATTTTCATTTTCAGGCCAGCACTGATGCTACCATATCTCCTTGTCTTACTGTTTGCCTAGCCCAGTGCTCAGCGCTAGGGAGGCACTTAGGGAAGTTTTGGATGGATGGTGGATGGTGGATGGATAGAAGGGAAGTAGGATGGAAACATGCCATAACCAGTTATCTTATGTGGGGAGCTCAGGGGTACTCTTGACTTGAAGTCAGGAGACCCAATTTGAAACAAAATCTCTGTTCCTAATTTGCTGTGACCTCAGGTACATCATTTTTACTTGAGGAGCTTCTTTTTGAAAAATCTGTACAATAGAAAATAACTGGCTTCCTGGGAGGATTAAGTGCAATATTATCTATGAAAATGCCTGGCAGTAGGTTCTCAATATATGTTTAGTGAATCCGAATATAATTATAACCAGTCTACTCCTTTTCTCTACTTTTTAAAAAAATTTTTTTATTGAAGTAGTATAGTTGATTTACAATGTTGTGTTAATTACTGCTGTACAACACAGTTATTCAGTTTTTTATATATATATATATACACACACACACACACACACACACACACACACACACACACATTCTTTTTATATATATATTCTTTTCCATTATGGTTTATCACAGGATGTTGACTATAGTTCTCTGTGCTATACAGTAAGGCCTTGTTGTTTATCCATTCTCTATATAAAAGCTTACATCTGCTAACCCCAACCTCCCACTCTGTCCCTCCCCCAACCCCCCCCCCCTTGGCAACCACCAGTCTGTTCTCTATGTCCATGATTCTGTTTCTGTTTCATAGATAGGTTCATTTGTGTCATATTTTAGATTCCACATATAAGTGATATCATATGGTATTTTTCTTTCTCTTTCTGACTTGCTTCACTTAGTATTGTAATTTCTAGTTGCATCCATGTTGCTTCAAATGGCATTGTTTCATTCGTCTTTATGGCTGAGTAGTATTCCATTGTATGTATGTACCACATCTTTATCCATTCATCCGTCAGTGGACATTTAGGTTGTTTCCATTTCTTGGCTGTTGTGAATAATGCTGCTATGAACATAGGGGTGCATGTATCTTTTTGAATTATAATTTTGTCTGGTTACATGCCCAGGAATGGGATTGCTGGATCATATGGTAATTCTACTTGTAGTTTTCTGAGGAACCTCCATACTGTTTTCCACAGTGGCTATACCAACTTACACTCTCACCCACAGTGTAGGAGGGTTCCCTTTTCTCCACACCCTCTCCAACATTTGTTATCTGCAGCCTTTTTAATGATGGCCATTATGACTGACAACCAGTCTACTCTTAACCATCTGTTCTAAAAGAAGTATAGTACTGTAGGAAATACCAAACAGCTGATAATCTCTCTAGGGTGACTGAACTCAATTTAGGAAATCAAGATTTTTTTCCTTCAATAGATTAACCTTTGTAATTATGTTTTACTTTGGCCAGTGTTAACTTTTTACATCTTTTTAGACTATACCCACTAATGCCAGTTGGGAGTAGCTGAACCTGACTATTTGGGAAAGTTAGCCTATAATGGCATGTTTATATTTTATGCCATAAGTTTAGTGGATGAGAACATTTAATAATTATTAAACATATAACTTAAAATATTTTATTCCTCTTATTTGCAGAGTGTCACTACATAGCCAGCAAAATCTCATGACTGTCTCAAACCTTGGTGTCATATTTGGTCCGACTCTAATGAGAGCACAGGAAGAAACTGTGGCTGCCATGATGAATATTAAATTTCAGAATATTGTGGTTGAAATTCTGATAGAGCACTATGAAAAGGTATACTGAATTTTCATGTAGAAGTATAAAATTTTATCTGGCTTCTAAGAAGAAATTTTGCATTTGTATCATCTATGATCCTCACATTGTGATCTCAGATTCCTATTTGGTATCAGTCTTGTAAATTTTGTGTAAATTACTTCTTCATGAGGACTTTGATTTTCTTTTTTCTTGTTCAGTTTTTAAGTGCTCCTCAAAATCCTCTAAGTAAATGATTTCCTTTCTTTTGACATTATTTACTTGTCAAGATTTTCTTCTTTAGTATTTATATAATTAGTTTTTTACTCATACTCAGAAAATAGAATCATTTTACGTTAAGTCTATTTTAACTTTTTTCAGCTTTTTGGAATTAGACTCTCCTTATACAGCAGAGCTAATATTCTAGATAAAACAAAAGAAAATAATCAGGGAACAGTCTTGAAACCCTCTCTATATCCAATCCCTAAGGAGGCTTTCTCTAAAAGTGTGAGATCTTAGAATAACTATAAAAGTGAGAAATTGGGAGAGCCAAGTTGATTGGATTATTAAGCAAACTCAGCCATTGAAGGTCTAAACATTGTGATCCATTTATGTCTGATCTAGTCCTTGTGAGAGGATGGCAGCGCCTCTCTCCTTCCCCAGTTCCTTTCTAGTGCCTGTAGAAGGATATCCTTGGTACCTAGCTAAGACTGTAAGCGCTCTTAAAACCCAGGAGTGCACGGCTGCATCCTATAGCTGTGCTCAGACCTCTGCCTGCAGCTTGTCGTATTCTTGACAGTTCGGGGCCAACAGCATGCCAGCACCTTCTCCTGAGAAGCAAGGGGCTGCTCAGCTGGGGAATGGTACAAAACGAGCCTCTTCCCCTCAGGTTATGTTCAGCATGAAGGTGAAAGAGAATATCATAGTAAAAAGAATCAGTGTGTCTTGACATAGACATTTGTTAGTATTTGACACATTTCTTAAAATTATTGGAAAATCTGAATTTCACTATTGGGGAATGGGGAAGAATAAAAAAGAAAACCCAGAGGAAGCATTACTCAGTGTAAATGGAAAAGTTATAAATGCTCTAGGATATTTATTTTTTGTATCAAGCATCTCTTGCCATGCAATTGATGAACTAATGTATAGTTCTAAGATTATTTAATAGCTCTCAAAGCCAATTTTATGACGAAAATGTCAATTTCACCTTTTTATTGACCTCAGTCCATTTTTCTTCTACGTAGATTTTTCATACTGCCCCAGACCCAAGCATCCCTCTTCCTCAGCCTCAGTCTCGATCTGGATCCCGAAGGACACGTGCAATTTGCCTCTCCACAGGCTCCCGGAAGCCCAGAGGGAGGTATACCCCATGCTTGGCAGAACCCGATAGTAAGTGTACTGGCCTCAAGGAGATGCCTTCTTCATTAATTCGGCTTTATCACACCTTATTAGTACTTAGGTAGAAATAGAAGATATTCTTACTGGTGCTGTCGTCCCAACACCTGCCCCCCCCCACCACATTACGTAGTCTCTGTCAGTATAGTTGGAAGGTACCTTGGACAAGCAAATTCATTCCTGATACAAAGGGAAAAAATAGTTTGTGCAATGCCCTTTTTCTCTGTAACGGTGATTAAGTACATCGGGTGCTACTTCGTAGCAGGTTTTGTCCTGTTGTCAAAGTCATAGAGAAGAAAGCAAGAGAAAGCCTGGCTGAGGCAGTCATTTTCTTTCTTCCTTTCACATTATGTTCTTAAAGCATCATCTCTTGGGTATCAAAGGGTCTGAAACAGAGAGAAAAGAAATAAAAAGAGAATCTACACCACACATTATTGCTAACTTACTATTCTGAGCCAAACCCCACCATAAGGTGGGTGGCAGCTTGAGCCCAAAGCATGTGCTAAACTGTGGCCATTTTCATTTTATTTTCGACTCCCAACCCTCTCCCCACACTCCCAGTTTTCCCCACAATCAGTGTTAAATTTTTAATTTAGATCTACTATTTGAATACTTTATTACAGCTTCTCTGATTTTTTTCTTATACCATAATTGTAGAAACATTAAAAAATACAGCCAGTTAAAATAACCAGTTTTCTTATGTTGCTACATTCTTAGCAGAAAAAGGAGAAAAATCCTTTCTTTAAAAATTTTGAGGAGCTTATAACTTGCAGCTGACTGTTAATGGTGCCTTTGAATGAAGGAGGACTCAGATACCATTGTAACTCAGAATCACCTAAGGTCAGAAAAGTAAAAGAAGGCAGACATATGTCTCAGCATTTCCCCCTTCCATTGATTTCTTTAATATCATCAAGAAATCTTATTTCTCATACTTGTGAGTCCTGTTTCAAAAGCAAATTTTGTCTGAATTCAAGTCAGCCCACTAATGCTTCAAGAAATAACATTATTTCATCCAGGCAGGGCACATATAAAAGCTCCCTTGAATAGTATTGAAAAAAGCCTTCACCAAGTTCAAATGCATATTTTAAAGCATTTCTCCAGAACTGAGGAACAGTCCTCCATAGCACGTAAAGGCCTATCACTTCAGTGGGGTCAGGTGGCCACGGAGCACATGAGAGCTGGAGAACAGAAGGGTTTGGGGGTGCCGGTTTCAACAGAGAGCCGCTGTTCTTTTCTCTCCCACCCCTGCCCCTGCTCAGGCGACTCCTATAGCAGCAGCCCGGACAGCACACCAATGGGGAGCATTGAGTCACTTTCCTCTCACTCCTCTGAACAAAACAGCACGACAAAGTCCGCTTCCTGCCCTCCCAGGGAGAAATCTGGAGGGATTCCTTGGATTGCATCCCCATCACCTTCCAATGGACAGAAAAGTCTTGGTCTCTGGACAACTAGTCCTGAGTCAAGTTCTAGAGAAGATGCAACCAAAACAGATGCAGAATCAGATTGCCAGAGTGTCACTTCGGTCGCTAGCCCAGGGGATGTGTCCCCACCCATAGACCTGGCCAAGAAAGGGCCTTATGGGCTTTCAGGACTGAAAAGAGCCTCAGCTTCCTCTCTCAGATCCATCTCTGCAGCGGAAGGTAAGCCAGCATAGAGCCTGTGCAGGATGTCATTGTTCCTGTGTCACCTGCTGGATTGTTCAGCATGGTTAAGGAGGGAAAACTTAATAGTGAAGGGACAGGCAATGCTTACCTGCTTTGTTCCTGAGCTAGGATTTTTAAAACTCCTGTATGCTGTGACATTTTTTCTGGATCTTTCCATCTCTGTGAGGTGATGTCTTTGTAATTACGGTAGACTGTGATTTCCCAGAGTGATGGGCTGCTGTGCTCAAAGAACATTCTGTCCCTTCTCATTTGGGCTCAGAGAAAAATGCCTCCTTTTGTTATGCGCATGGACTGTGTTATGGCTCTTATTTTGTCTAATAGCACCTTGCCTGTTTTCTTGGGCTTTCTCTTTAGGAAACAAGAGCTACAGTGGATCCATTCAAAGCTTAACTTCCATAGGTTCCAAAGAGACGCCCAAAGCCCCGCCAAACCCAGATCTGCCTCCCAAAATGTGCAGGAAGTTAAGGCTAGACGCTGCCTCCAGCAATGGTTACCAGCGACCCGGCTCCGTGTAAGTGAGAGAGCCTTTGTTTGCTATTTGCTGTGCTTCCCAGGGGTATACAGGGGCTGAGTGTGTGCATAAGAACTCTTAGGGTTCCCACAGCCAAATGCTCATCTGTGGAGTGGGTGCCATCAACTTCTGCAGGACCCTGTCCTCTTTTACAAGTGATGTAAAAGTTAGTACGCTTAGGATATACATATAAAATCTCATGGGGAGACTCTTCAGGCACTTTCCTTAGGAGCAGAGCTATGGCTTAATTTAAAGACATGAAAACAGATGTATAATATAGTGGTTTGGGGTTTTGAAACTAGACGCCTTCCTGTGAAAGCTAAACATCCACCACTCAGCTGTGGCAACTGCCCATATCCTTGACCCTCCCTCTCTTTGTTAGAAATATAGCTGCTTTCTGTCTGGTGAGGGTTGGTTTTCTCTCCTCTCCATCGTATGTCTCCCCTACCTGCGTACTCACTGATTTAAACTCCGAGAGAACAGGGAACATGAAAGGCAAGAAGGAGTGCTTCTAATTGAAAGAAATGACCCAGAGGTGTAAAGGCCGAGAGGGTAGGGTGTATAGATGAGAACAGAAAGGGGGCAAAGAGGAGAAAATGAGAAACTGGAAAAGCAAGTAAGAGAATCCAAAGAGGAAAGTTTTTCTCCCTTTCATTTTATTTTCCTGACTTTTGCTGAGCTTTTCCAAATGCTGTATGAGCTATTACTGAGCATCCTTGCATATTGTTATTTCTTTTAAGGTCCACAGTGTCCTTCTGCAGTAGGTAGTATAAATCTTGTTTTAGAGATAATTAGAGCTAATACTGGAAAGTTAAGGTACACACACACTCAGCCAGTAAGTGGCAGAGCTGGGATTGTAACCCAGGGTTCTCCAACTTGAGTCTGTGCTATTTCTCTTATGCCATGCCCATTTTTAATATGGTGGTATTCCTGACATTTTAATTATTCATTACAAGTCCAGTAAGGCATTTTACTAAGCCTGTTTCCAGAGGAACAGCATCTTAAATTTATTAGTACATCCCTTTCTTTGACAAGAACCTTTTGTTTCAGAGTGTGTTTCACATATGTTATCTCTCATGTTCAGAAATCCAGCTACCACGATATAGGCAGATATATTTGTAACTCTGTCTGCTCTAGTTCTGGTGTGTATAGTTCTAGCCCTTAAGAGAAATTAAATTTTAAGCCAAATATGTCAAGGAAGATGGGAGAATATAAACTCTCTCCTTTGTGGGGGAAAGAGAAGAGCTTCTATTTTGTGATTTTTACGGATAAAGTAGAAATTAAAATGTAGAGCCGTATGTTCTGTATTAGGTGTAAAATGATCCTTCAGATTATCAAATGGCTCATCTCTGGGAAAAAAAGTTTGTTATTTAAAGAAATAAGATAGTTTTTAAATATCTAGTTTAAAAAATCATTCAAAGAATTTTATATTCTCTTCTAGTAAATATAGGAATTTTTCTAATTATCTAGGGTACCTTAGTTTTAGTTCTTTTCACTCTCTACCCAATAGTCTCACTTTTCAGATAGATGCCTTTCCCTCATCATGATTTGAAACAAATTTATTTATTGGTCATATTTTCAGAGTTCTCTCTTTTCACTTTATAGGACCTGTGTTCAAATATTTTAAAAATACGTGAAACAATTTTAGAATTAGTTTTGTCTTAGCTATCAGAACACAAAACAGTTATTCTTTTGTCTTGTTGATGTGACTCCTCCCTTGTGGCTCCACGGGAGTCAATGAAAAAGTGTTCCTTTTTTTCTGCTCCCAGGGTTTTCTCAGGTACAAAAAATGCAGGCAGTAAGCTCCCCCGAGGAAGTAGCTATAGGTTTATTACTGTCTGGTACTCAGTGAGCTAGAGACTACATCTAAAAATTTCTTCTACATTAAAGCTTAAAGCAATTAAAATTCAGGTCAAATTTTGGGGACAAATGTTAACTCATTTTTCTGTTTGGGTTAACTGATAACCCTGTATTTTGCTTTGAGCTGCATGATTTTCTAATGGATTTTAATGAAACTTGTATTTTAAAATTATTTTTCAGTGTGGCAGCAAAGGCCCAACTGTTTGAAAACGTTGGTTCACTTAAGTCAGTTTCTTCTGGGCGGTAAGTTCTCAAAACTCTTCAAGTAAAAAACATAAAATAGTGGTGACATTGTTGCCTTGTGTTGACATGGCAGATCATGTTTGACAGCTCTGCCCCTCAGTTCTGCAGATGGTCAAATCCACCTCTGCTCTCTTCACAGGGAAGTGGTCATGACCATATACAGCATTTAGCATGTCAAAATGTTACAGCAGTGCCTTGTTCGCTAAAACCTTCACAAAGGAAGGGGTCTAAACAAAGAGGTTTTCTGAAAGACACAAGTTGCCGTAACCCTTTGCATACCAAAGATTCCTTTGATAACAGTTAGTTTGTGGAAATTTTTCAAATGTGTATTTTTGACTTGTAAAAGTTAATAGAACTTTTTTTCTGGAAGAAGCTTCATGAACATGCATTAAAGACTGCTTATTCTTAATGGCCACTATGGTGCTGTAGAGCTGATTGCCCCAGGGGGCTCTGGTGTTTGAGTGCAGTACTTCATTCAGGGTTTCCAGATTTTACCTTCCGCTCCATCGTTAGAAGGACAAGAATTGTTATATCTTGCTGCTCTTCATGTGCTTGCTTCTAAGGTACCTGCTTCCTCTTCTCTCGGTCCAAATTGATTCTTCTCATCTGCAGTGGACTTTGGGTTTTAATTTTGAATATGTCTAAACTAATGGAATTTCTTAGTATTTTGCTATTTGTGATTTTTTTCTTTTGCTTTTTCTTTTTTTACCGTCAGCAACTAGTACAGGTTGGAAATATTCAGTGAATGCTTGTTGAAAGAGAATATAAATGAGAACACTTGAAGGAAAAACCTTGATTTTTTTTTTTTTTGGATGTACTGACCAAAAAAAAAAAAAAATCAAGGTTTGTCCTTCAAGTGTTCTCATTTATATTCTTGACCATATAAAAGTATGTGAACTTTCTCAGCAAACATTTTTTAAGCACCTACACAATATTGGGCTTTGTCCTAGTTACTAGGGATAACAGTAACCTTCACACTCTTTTTTTGCAAAGCTTCGTGAGGGTGCTCCTATGTTAGTGTTTTTAACTCCACAGAGTAGAGCCGCTTTGGTATCTCACTAGGACGATGGTCAATGCCTTGCATTTATATAGCAAATCCCAGCGTACTTGCATGTACCTTACCTCTGTCTGTAGCATCTTCACCTTCTTCCTTTTTATCAAGGCATGGTGAAAACTAAGCACTGTGCATGTCAGAGCAAACATGATCTCTCTGAGACTGTCACTACTGTTAGGCCTTAGTGTAAGGGATTTAACCTTGCTACTTCTGTCTGTCTTGCTAAATGATTGAATTGCTCCACTAGATGGAGCCCTTTTATTAGGAAGCTCTAAACAATCTTAAGAACTCAAGTACTGGAATCAGAGATAATCTTTTAAGAGCTTTAAGACAGCAAGATATTAATGAAGTAAATCAGTATATGACAGTAACTTAATTACTCTGTTATACAGTAAGCTTACTCAGATGTTCAACAATCAATCTATGCATTTGCAATATGCTTTTACATTCCAAATACTCCAAATCCACTTCTAATAGTTGTCGGCATAAACTTAGAGCTCACTCAATGATATATTGAAGTTTAAGTCTTCTCTGTCAGTCAGTGTGCAGCACTTGTGGACAGTGTCATAACTTTTCACCTGCCCTTTTATTTTGCTTAACTTTGTCTGCCTTTATCAGTTTAGGTAAAACAGTTACCTGTTGCGGTCTTCAAGGGGTGATCTTATGTGGGAGTATCCCCATACAGACTGTGTTTGCCCAATGCCTTTGGTGAAAGAGCTGGATTTGATGTAGATGCAAGTCACATCTTTTCTCAGGGTGTGCAGACAGCTGTCACCTTGGTAGGGGGGGTGGCTGGTGCTGGAGGGACTAGAGCCTGCACAGGACGTGAGGCATGGCTTTGCCTCTGCTTAGCGACTGTCACTGTCCTACCGGGGACGGGGTCTGATCCCACGTTGCTGGAGCAGAAGCCCTGAAGGTATGGCCTGAACTGGCTCTGTTCCCTTTAAGTGTGTGTGTTTCCCTCTCCCTGCACCAGGACCCTTGCCCCAGAGGGGGAAGTGCTAAAGCAGGTGGGGCCCATGTAGGCTCTCAGCTCATGTCAGCTGCAGACAGAGGTCCGATGCACTGCCTGTGCAGGTGCCCATGGCTCTGCTCAGACACAGCCTCTGGTGCAAGTCACCTTCATCCCTCACAGCCAATCACTGCCCTGACCTCTGCTGCCCCTACCGTGTCATAGAACTGTTCCGCAAGGCAGGCAGGACACGCACAGACTCTCTGTGTGTATGGGGGGCCACCACACACACACAGAGTGTGGAGTGGCCACCGTCAGAGATCTGGGTTGCTTCTGATGCACTGCTTGAGTAAGTGCCACCAATGGCTGCCGCTGCCCCACCCAGGCTCTGCCCTGGCACCGGGTCACCTCTGCATCCCACAGTCAAGTCGTCTCCCTAGTCCTTGCTGTCCCAGGTCCAGTGCTGCACTGTGATGTGGAGTCTGTGGGGCTGGAGCATTGGCTGGGCTTGAGCTGGGGTGCATGTGGTGAGGCAGCTGCCAGAAACCCAGCAGCCGCTAGGATCGACCTCTCTCTGCCCTGCCAGGGAAAAAGCCAGTGTGCATGTGCTCTTCCCAAGAGGAATCCAGGCTTCCCACAGCCCTCCTGTTGGTACCACTGGTCCTCCAACCAGCCAAGGGCACTTTTCTCCCCCACATAGGCCCTCAGGACTGGGGCACCCAACCTGGGGCTTGTATCGCTCCCTTCCCAGGATAGCTCTCCGCCTGTCTAATCTCTCTTTTCCTCTGAGTTCCCTTCCAGGGGTACAGATCCTGACCCAAATGCTTCTCTTCCCTTCCTACTCAATTCCATGTGTATCTTTCTTGGTTGTACAGGAGTCCTCCTGCCAGTTTCCAATTTGTTTTCAGTGAGAATTGTTCCACATGTAGATGTATTTTGGATGTGTTCATGGGTGGAGGTGAGGTCCATGTTCTCTTACTCTGCCATCTTGGTCTGAATTCTGGGAAATCCATTTTCTTTATCTATGAAATGAAGGTCACAATTCTGTTTCTGACAGATGTTGTCAGTGTACAAAGTGATGTATTTGAAGTACATGGTAAATTCTCCATAGACGGTCTCTACAATAATAACTAATATTGTTATAATTATTATTATTGAAACTGCTTGCTTAAGATCATCAAGCCTCTAATTAATATGTGTTTGGTATTTGAACATTAACTCTTAACAGTCATTTGAAATCCTTTTGTACCATTAAATACAACTAAACAACAGAAGTTGAGGGTATTTCCCTTACTAACCTCCTACAATGCCTATTTTGCTTTCCTTCTAGGGAACTTAGGATACTCTTGAATTGGACCTCGAAGAATGGTAGAACTGGTAGTGGGTGGTAGAGAGACTAGCCACATTTGGGAAAGAGACCAGTTGGGAGATTTTAGTGGATAGTCTTGAGCAACAGAAAAATAACACCTCTGGATTCACTGCAGGCTCTGAGAGTCATTGAGCAAAGAGGTGATCTAACCAGTGATGCACTTGATCAGATCATTCAAGTGGCTTTTCAAGGAGGTTGTTGAAGGGAAGAGAACCATTTAAGGTGGAACTGGTGATATTTTAAAGATATTTTAAAGACCTTAATTAGGGCATTAACAAAAGCATGAAAAACTGTAAGGAGAATTTTATGGCTAGAACTAGGATTGAGCAACTGCCTTGATACTGGGAATGGGAAGGTTCCAAGTCTTCGAGACTGACTGTCAGAAAGAGTGATTGATAACTTAGCTCCTGAGCTTAGTTTATGAGCGTATGGAGAGGGGCAAGGAACATTTTGGCCCCTGTGTTTGAGGAGCCTGAGGACCATTGAGAGGCAGTTAGAAACGTGCAGCTGGAACCAGGAGAGAGCATGAAGTTTGATGCCAGTAACTTCTGCACAGCAATTATACTGTATAGACAAAGGCATGCTTACCCAGTGTTGGGGCTTACTGAGGGAAAAGGTAAAGTGGCTGGGCATTGGTCTTTGAGGAATGGTTTCATTTAAGGGTCAGGCAAAGAAGAAGGTGGAGGAATCATCACGAGGAGAAAGCAAGGTCAGTGTGGTAGAAGCTACCAAAAAGTCAAGGAGCTCATGAGAGGAGGGCACTGGTTTTAACCTCTAAGACATCACTGGAAATCTTTAAGAAATCAGGTTCAGTGGAGTGGGAGGGGCCCCTCTGCAAGGGAACTTAACCTGCCAGACTTGTTAAAATGAATATTCCTGAATGTGCCACAGACTCGGTAAACCATAGTATCTGAGACTGAGGCCCGGAGAATATGTATTTTTGACAACTTCCCCAAGTGATTCTTAGGTACAAAAAAAAGTTTGAGAACCACTGGAATAGAGAAGAATGTCATAGTACTTAGCGTGACCCTAAGCAGGCATTCGTTATTTTATACTTGTTTCTTTTAACCTGTAAAATGCTTTCAAGAGCCAAATGTCACTAGGCTCTGTCTCACGATTACAAAGGCCTGTGGAAAACAGTACCCTTAAAGCTTTCAGCTCTGTCTCAATGAGTTATACCTGGGCAGTGGGGAAATCCACTTTAAAGTAATATAATTTAGGCAAGCTGTACCAATATTTTCTGAAAGTTGAATTGAGAATTAGAATTAATTAAGAATTGAGTGCCTGGCCCATTATAAACAATCAAATTTTCTATTATTATAATCTAAAACCAATATTTTGTTTATAATTACAAAGCACCAAAACAAAGCTCAGCAAAGTCTTCTCGTTTAGTGAATTTGAGTTTTTAAAAGGCTGTAAGTCATTGCTTCAGAGCACACTGACACATGTAAGACATACATAAGATAAAGCACTGTGACACACACAAGAAAGACAAAGGAAGCCATAGTAATTAAAAATAACATTTTTCTTTTTTTAAGGAATATAAAGAATACTGATAAACTAAAAAAAGTGAATAAAAGCCACCTGTCATTTTGCCACCTAAAGATAACCACATATTGTTGCACAGCCATCTAATCTTACCTGTTGACAGTGGTTCTCAAACAACTTACACAACTAAAAACATTGTTGAGGACCTCCAAGGAGCTTTTGTTTATGTGGGTTATATCTATTAATATTTATTGTATTAGAAATTTAAACGGAAAATTTTTAAATGTTTATGAATTTATTTAACAAAAATAAGCTCATAACTAATGGGTGACAATAACAAGATGCAGGTGTGATTATTCACTCTTATTAACAGTCAACAATTATTAATAGTAGAAGTGATTTTTCAGTGACATTATCTTGAGACTTTACAAATGATATTTAAGTGGATTCACCAGGTATGCACTAGATCATCAATCAGGAGATGTAGATTTTAGCCTGACTCTGCCATAATGTTCATTTCTCTTGGCCTTCATTTCTACATAAAGAAGATGGACCAAGGAAATATGTAGGTTTCCTTTCAAAATCCAAACTCATTATATGACTCAAGTCCCCTGGATGATCACAAGTCCCCCAGCATATGCTGGGGTCACCCTTTTCTGTACAACCAAGTCAGACAGTTTATGTACCTACCCCCAAGTCATAACAGGGTCTCGCCTTCCCATCTCTTCCCTCTTCCAAAGGCCATATTTCTAATGTGTTTAAGACAACAGGAGTTGTTTCTTATCTTCCCCTAAGCTGGGCCACACAGAAGCCCCCTCCTCTGCTGTTGCCGTACACCTGCCATGCTGCAGTCAGCTTCTATCCCTTAATGATGGTCACTGCCAGGACCTCAGGAACTGGCATGATTTTACATTTCTGCAGATCTTCTTAATATCTGTCATAATAGGAAATAAATGTATTCTCATACACATTCCATTAGCTGTCAGAGTAGTGCCTCTCAGGGTCCCACCTACCCCTCCTTCCAGATTTCCCTTGACCACACTTTGAGAACCGCTCCTCTGTGATAAACACAGAAAAGGACCCATGAAGGTGGTGTTCGTGGTATTGTTCCCACCATGGTGCCCAAGAAAGTACATGCTCAACAGAATTGTTGGGAAAATAGATAAAATACACATTTTAACCTAAAAAGACTTTTTTATTCAGTTTTTCACTCTATTTTTAATGGAGTTGCAATATTCTTGTCTTTGACACAAGCAAGTTTGACTCTACAAGCTCCTGTAAGAGATTTTTAGCATTGAGAAATCCAATACTCAGACATCCAAGCCAGAAACAGCCCATATTTGTTGGCAAAAACCTAAGAAAAGAGTAATTTTAAGAAATCTCCAACTAGTGACTAAAAAGCAAATGTGCGTTTATTGCATTACCTATAAGTGTTTATTGCGAATTGTCATAGGCAGTTTGGAGGTCTTGCCAATGACTAATTTTTCTGTAAAATTTTTGCCTTGCATGCTGACACTGTTTCATGTCATGTTTTCTCCTATAGCATTATTCATAGTAGCTACCTAATAATTCATTGGATTTGGTGTATTTTGTTTATTAAATCCTCTACTGATGAATAATTAGATTGTGGTGATTTGTTTGTTCTTAGTTTTTCTGTATGTTACTGCTTTGGCACCTTTTAGACTATATCTTCCTACTCCCCTCAGAAGGGCATTCCTACCCACTTCAGAAGTGAAATTCTCAGCATACAAAAAATGTGTGTGAGAGACAGTGAGTGTGTATGTGTGTTTAACATTGTTAAGTGGCCCTTCAGAAAACATTATATCAATTTTGATTTGGTGAATTTTTTATTTTGCTTATCATTGAGTATTGAGAATTTTGCACACTGACCCTGTCAAACCTTTAAGTCTACTCGTGAGCATTAGACAGTGTTTAGAATTAGGAATAGGGCTTGTGAACAGATCATCTTCCAAATGATAAGAGAAGAAATGGCTTTCAGGACAGCAGGCATCATTACCTTACTTTCCAATGCGAAAGGAAGCAGGATTCTCAAAATCCTTTTCAAAGGATATTAGAATCTTGTGAACAGAGACTCAATAGGTGACAGTGTTATTTTCACATCTTCTTCAATACACCAAGGCAGTAAAAGAAGAAGCATTAGCACCTGGAAAGAAAACTCCACTGACACAGAATTCTACATTAAATCATCAAAGCTCTCTGCTGAGTTAACACCTGTAGATACAGAGCTCAGCAGAAGAAAATTATACCTGTCTAGTCACATGCCCAGGTAATTGAAAAGTCATGACAGATATTATTTTGTGCTGTATATTTTGACACATTTAACAGTATCCATTTATTTAGTGATGTAATTATTCTGTATGTGTTCCCTCACCATCCAATCCCATAAAAAACTATAAGGAGAACATTCATGTCTGAAATATTAATATAAATAATTTGGTTGCATTTTAAAGTATATGAAAAATTATGTCATTGCAAAGATTACTATATCTTAATCATTTCTATAACTCTGGAATTTGTTTCCTTATGCATGCCTTAATTTATCTTAATGATTCAAAGTAATAAGACAGTGATTATTGGTGGAAATCACTGCTGCTAGAAAATTTGACTTTTTAAAAATCTTTACATGTTTTTAGAGAAGAGGCTCTGCAACCCTCAGTTATATCAGATATCAGATCACATTATATCAGGTCAAATTAGATCAAGTTACACCAAATTATATCAGATCAAATGTCTATACTTGACTAGAAGATTTATAGGAAAAACTAGTATCATTTCTATATAAGATCACCATAGTCTGATTCTCAGAAGTCTTCATAACTTGGTAGCATCCTCTCCCCGCACCCCTAACCCATGTCAACCAACACACCCATGTGCACACGTTCACATGCACATGTGAGCACATGGCTGTTCTTTAGTGTCAAATCTTGTCCTTCTCTGGGTGCCTCCACTTCATCAGTTTTTCCTTAGACCATGTTTCATTGGGAAGTGGTGGTGTGTGCCTACCGCAGACTCTCCTAGCAAAGTTTCTGAAAATACAGCCTGAGACTCACCTCATATGAAATAGACTCTGGGGGCAGGGCCATGGTTTTCCTCTGTAAGCTTTCCCATCTTCAGGTAGCCACTTGGGAAGCCTAGTTTAAGTGACCTAGCCTCATTCGGGAAGTTTAGAGATAAGACCCAGGGTCTAGCTCCAATAGGGAAATGTAATCATAATGTAACACTGTTACTTTGAGGGCCTCAGATGGCAAATACTGCTGATGCTTCTTTGCTGATGAAGTATTGATTGGGACCTCAGGGAGGAAAGACAAGATGCCTTGAATCTTTAAGAGGACTTATCATGTAGAAAAAGAGTCCAGAGAACCTTCCCTTTTTTTTTAACTCATTAATTCAGCAAATATTTACTGAGTTACTATTAAGCATCAGGCATTGTTCACAGAGGTTACATTCTAACTGGGGGAGAAGACAAGAAATATCAACAGTGGCACCAGAATACCATGCAGACTTTAAACTGGAGAATATGAGAGTTGCCTGGGCAGCTATTTTACAGTGTGTGGTCAGGGAAGACCTGGCCTTCAGTGAAACTCAAGAAATGTAAGATAAACTAGAGGGCCATAGCTGAGTGAAGATCAAGAAAATATCTCAGAGCGAGGCCCAGCCAGCCCTGAGGTGGGGATGGGTTTGGCGTGTTTTGGGAGGAGAAAGAGGGCCGGTGTGACCGACGTATAGTAGGTGAGTAGAGGCAGGTACAAAAGATGTAGGAAATTCTGGCAGGTGCCACATTGTGTATGGTATGGAGGCCAGAGGTGGGAACCAGTTCAGGGTTGTTTTCAGGGAAATCATGTGATCACAATGTGATCATCAAAACCTTTCAAACTATCCTCTGGCTGCTCTGTATAGAACGGATTGCAAGGGGACAGAAGAGGAAGCCCAGAGGATTTAGGAAGTTAGGAAGCCGTTCAGTGAGCTAGGCCAGAAATGATCTTGGCTTGGACTCTGGTTGTGGTAGAGATGGTGAGAAGTAGGTGGAGTCAGGTCATTGGATGTTGCAGAGTAAAGGCGACTTCATTGGTGACTTGATTAGCCTCCTCAGATGATGGCTTTTTTAGTGTTGGCTCAGATGGTTTGAAACAGCTCTCATATAAAACTCTGAAATTCTGGCTTCCCTTAAAAAAACAGAGTATCTGGCTACTTGGAACCTGAACTCCGATATGAGAACAGATGTCAGAGCTGAGTGCTGTTTTCCCTTTTTAAGAGATGGGTATACTCTGATTTACAAAGACATGTCCCCACGTCTCCCTGACAGTGAGGCTGTTGTTGGTTGCCATTTATCATCAACTTATCCTATTGTTTTTCTTATTTCATGCCCACTTAGTTTATTTACCATACCCTATAGACCTTTTAATTTGTGGATCTCACCTCTTATAGTCTGAAATTAAAGTGGCAAATAAATAAATAGGGCTTTAAGGTACCTAAGAACCTCTATAGAGCTGAAAAATAGCCTATTTGGCAGAATACTAACAAATAATAGTGTTCTTTAAAACCAGCTTATTTTATTTGTTGTAAGTCAGGTGATTACTCTTGGGGGCATTGCCTGGAAGCACAGGAAAGGCTTTGGGTTGTGCTGTCAGTGTTCTCTGGTTGCACAAATGTGTTCACTTTGTGAAATGCACTTATGCACACTTACATGTGCACCTTATGTATATCATGCTTCACTTATAACTAAAACCAGTATCTTTTTTTTTTTTTTTCGGTATGTGGGCCTCTCACTGTTGTGGCCTCTCCCGTTGCGGAGCACAGGCTCCGGACACGCAGGCCCAGCAGCCATGGCTCACGGGCCCAGCCGCTCCGCGGCATGTGGGATCCTCCCGGACCGGGGCACGAACCCGTGTCCCCTGCATCGGCAGGCGGACTGTCAACCACTGCACCACCAGGGAAGCCCCAGTATCTGTTTTTAAGAATAGTTTTAAGTATAAATATACTTGAGCGTTGTGGTTTTCACAAATTGTCTTTTGCTCTTTCAGCCAAGCCAAAGCCATGTACTCCTGTAAAGCAGAGCACAGCCATGAGCTTTCCTTCCCACAGGGAGCAATATTTTCTAATGGTAAGTACACCCATTCCCTTTGCTTAAGTTTATCATCATGGGGAGGAGGAAGAAGGAGTGGTGTAGCAATAAGAGTCTAAAGTAGAAGCCAGGAAACTCAGAATCATGTCCAACCTCTCATACCTGTACAAGTGAATGCATCAAATCCCTCTAGACCCCAGTTTCCTCCCCTGTGTCAGAGAGAGAGTGATTGATTATATAAATGCAAAAGGCATTTCCAGCTTTACAGGTGCTGTGACACTGTTTTGACAGCTTGAGTATATATGCATACAATCTGATGTGGATTTTTACCCATTTGTGTATAGAATTATTTGAAGCTAATGTTGACTGAGTGATATTTCTTTATGTATTTTAATTTTTGCCAGTGTACCCATCAGTGGAACCAGGATGGTTGAAGGCAACATATGAAGGCAAAACAGGACTCGTCCCAGAAAATTATGTTGTCTTCCTCTAATACTTTTTAGTGGATGGCAGTATCTTCATGGTATCCATGGTAACAAATAATAAGTGCTATGATTTTATCTGACACAGATATGGGGATCAGCCTGCTAAAATGAAAACAGTCAATTTCTACCAAGTTTTACACCAGCAGACTATGTGGCTCCCTATTAATGGAAAAGGAAAAAATGTTTAAATTGTTTGCCATTCTTTTTTAATTTTGGCTAGTTTCATATTTTAAAATAGCTTATCCTCTCCTCCCCACCCCCCTTTTTTTTTTGGAAAAGTAACTCTCCACAATGTCTCTTTCATAATAATTATAGAATCTCAAATACTGTGTTAAGTACTATATCCCAGAAATTTGGAAACCAGAAATCTGCTATAAGACTTTTGAAATCTGCCCTTTACTGTCTGGTGTTCTCTGAGAAACCTTGAAATCATTACTAAAAAATGTAATTTAAATTGTTCATTTATTATTTTTTCTTAAAAATATACTGCTTTTATATATGATTGTTTTGCTGGTCCTAAACATTTCAAGGAAATAACGAGTTTTTCTTAACATAGGTTTATTTTTATTTGTTTACCAAGTAGATGATAATATTCAAAAGCAGTAATGAGTAATGTATATGATGTCTGTAAATGAAACCAAATTAGGTCGTACACTGATTCCACTGTAAACATTCTATCCAGCATTCCAGATGCCTTCTCTGGGCTTAGAGCAGGATTCAGCAAACTATTTCTGTAAGGGCCTGATAATAAATATTTTGGGCTTAACAGGTCATGTGGTCTCCATTACACTACTCCACTCTGCCATTGTAGCAGAAAGCAGCCATAGACAACATGTAAATGGCTGTGGCTGTGTACCAATACTGCGCTTTCTTTCAGGACACTGAAATTTGAAAATCATGATTATCACGTGTCATGAAATATTAAGCTTCTTTGACTTTTAAAATTCCATTTAAAAATATAAATGTTTTTAGCTGATGGGCCATACACGAACAGGTGACAGGCCAGATTTGACTCATGGGTCATGGTTTGCTGACCCCTGGTTTAGAGGATGTGTAAAACTATCTTTATAACTTTGAGATTTTATGAAATTTTATTCCATTAACATATAAATACTGATAAATCATATGCACATATCCTCTGCTGGTAGCATTGTAGGGGTATCACAAATGTATAATTACAGTAATAGGAAAACAATGTAAAAGTGCAGTACACAGGCATACAACTTAAATTCTACTTGTAACTCTGTAAAGTGTCAAAGTATTTTATTGATATCTAATTTTGGCTTTTGAGAAATTGTCCTACAAATGATAAAGATGCTGTTTTAAGACAGTGGTAGGGACACTATGCCTTCTAAAGTCTACGCTTAGTTGAAACATAATCTAAACATAAAGGTACAAGATTCTTAAATTATTTTGAACCAGAGATTGAAATTGTTTCATCATCTCTAGCAGTAATAAAGTCATACATAATTTTCTGTTATGCCTTTCAATTTACAGCCTTTATTAGGAATTTCACTGAATTTATAGGGCATAGAAATAGGTGTTTACTATCCATTTATATTTACCATCAACATCTGATCATTCATCAATCATTATTTAAATTATTTCTATTTTAATAATCCTCATATTATTTCTATACATATCTGCATATGGCAAAGAGCCTTTCTTCTCAAGATTCCAAAAAGCTGGTTCCCTGCCATCTACTGCCACAGCACTGGCCCCCTTGGCCACAGTATTTTACTTCTTACTTCAGAGTTCTTCACTGTACAGACACTCAGGTATTGACTGTAGACAGTTCTTTTTACGTGATATTATGATCTGTAATCTCAATCTCTTCTTTAAATTAATGTTTCTAGAGTCAATAGGTTAAATTATACACACACACATATACAACTATGCCTTGGAGCATGTATGCTTTTAAAATTAAAAATGGAATAATGGATTAGGATTTAAAGGTAAAGAGAATAACAGTAGGCAGAATCACAACCAGAAAGAAATACCAGTGCATTGAAATAAAGGAATAAGAAATATTTAATGTTGTAAAAATTAGTAATATAATGAAAAAATCTGATACATTTGTCTCCTTTTTTTTTACCTGCTAGTGTTGATTTTTTACACTATAATTTTGTATTGCTAGAACTTCTTGGTCTCTGGATCCTTGGTGGTCCTTAGTAATAGTAATTGTATTAATGACACCCTGACTACCCTCTGCTGGAACAGAGGTAATCTCTCTAGTAGACCAGTCCCTTAGTCTAAAACACCCTCAGTTAAAGCACCCTTGCAAGCATCTGGCATCCTACTAAATTAGAGCCTCTTAAGGCAAATTGATTTTCTTTCAAAGACCAACTTGACTCCAAAAAGTGATTCAGAGTCCTACTTCACTTGCTGCTGCATAGAGAAATCTCAACCTTCATTTTATTTTAACACAGGCCAGAGTGTTCCTGCCTCTGAGTTGTCTGTGAGCTAATTCCACAGATGCTCAGTGAGGAATTAAAGCATTTGCTGTTAAAGACATGGGCGTGAGGCCCCTCTCCTTTCTCTTTGAGGCATATATTGTGGCAGTACTTGATACGGTCCCTGTTTTGAAACAGACTACAAAAATGCTTGTTCAAATTGTGCTTTTGTTTGAAGTTTTAATCTTACAGATTTGTGAGGATAGTCTCTTTTCTTCATATTGATTGTGTGTGGAAGCAAGTCATGGCCATATGCTAGGGATAGACTGAAGCTGCTTTTCCCTAGAAATGTTTCCAACAGAAAACGTATTTATGAGCATTGGGAAAATCAGGATATGTGTTCTAAATCACATAGAATATTAATTACACAAGAAGGTAATGCCAGTCACTAGAAGAGGATCACATTTGAAATTATAACAGCATTTCAATAATGAAACCTTAGCTTTTCAGAGACATAGTAAAGATATGTTAGAACTGCCATATGCACACCTTTGAAACACACAACGTGGGTGCCCTAATCACTGCTGACAGTATAATCAGTATGAGAGTGAGATTGATGAGTCCAAGTCAATCATCTCATCTGTTATGTGAAAAAATCCTCGAGTACAAAACTTTTACGTATATTACAGGTGATTTTGTTGTGCTGTAATGCCACCAACTTATAGGAACTAGTCAGTTAACTGAAGGCTTTTTCTATTGTGTGTAAATGTCTGAGCAGTGAAATAATCTTTGTATTCCTGTAAAGTCTGTGAAGTATGAGAAAGTGCCATTTCTCCTTGTTACATGAGAGTGGTTTTACCAGTTGTGTTGGCTCTCTGTGCCTTGCACTGTGAATGGGCATAATCAGGCTTCCCAACAGTGGCTCTTTCAAGAAGGGTGGAGATTTTTTTTTAAATGCACCTTACAATCCCAAACTATCCAGGTTCTCAAATAGCAAAAGTAGGAAAAGAGACATAATGATTTGGAGTTTGTTCCTATTCTGTGATAATTGATTTTACGCATTGTGGCGTGCCTCCTAAAAATCCACCATGATGTAAGGAAAGTAAATCTGGCCCTGCAGTCCTGTGGAGACAGCACCTGCCGACCTCTTCACTCTCAGCCTCATCTTCAGGTCTGTCCGTGTCTGATGTGCAGAGGATATCATTCACATGGATGCTGATTTAGAAGAGTCCCTCAGAGCCTTTCTTCAAACAACTTCAATTTTTAGTATGCCCCCCAATTATGTATTTGGGATGCCTTAATTATTTAGAACCCCATCTTGATTTGTACTCTATTGACTGAAGTTAGAGGAGGTGGACCAATTTAGGAAGAGATTTTATTCTTTGGTTTTACAATACATTTGTAATTTACAGCTGTTACTATGTCCTAAGATCAGGGAATTGGACCCCAAAGTCATATCTCCTGGTAAAGAAAAAAGACAGAGACATGATTATTGTCTAGAAGTTATTTTCCTCTTTAGTAAAAGTTTCCCACTTAGGGTAGAAATTGCTATTTACTTTTCCCTCCTACCTTGTTTGGTACAAGAAATTGCTATTTACTTTTCCCTCCTACCTTGTTTGGTACAAACTCAAAACACTTTTTCCAGGTGAATAGTCTATTGAATAAACTTCTGAATAGTCTGTATCCTACCTGTCTCCCGTTGATCCACAGACTTAATTCAGGTATTTCTCAACGAGTCTCACATCTCCTAACCATATTCACTGTATCTGGTTTTTGTCACCAGTATCTCTGTGCCTCAAATCTATGTGGTAGTGACCTCAGACAAATTCACACTTAGGAATGACATGGTCTTTTAGAGGATCAGATCAACAAATAGGATTTTTCACTTTTTTTCAGGCAGGTGCATTCACTGTTTTAAATAACAGATGTCAAATAAGTTGATAGCACTCACAGCAAGCCACAGACAGAAAACTGATGCGCATATTCTAGACCAAAGTTTAGAAGCTATTTCATGACTTAGGGAACCCAACAGGTTATACTCTTTCCTTGGCACTCATGGGAGAGATGCCAGGTTCAGAGGTTGAACATTCCTTTCTTGGTGCCATAGGGAGAAAATGGAGTCTGTGTGCTTGCTGAGGAGTCTCAAAAGGCAGGGCCATTTACGGTTATCACAAACATAAATATCCTCCATCATCCACGATGGTCATGTTCAGGGCCACGTGAGGACCTTCAGTGTTGGGGAGGGTGCCTACCCCACCTTAATTAGATGATCACTTTCTCCCCTTTTACCATCTCTTGGCAGTGTTTCCCATGGTCTTTACCCTTCCAGAGCCCAACCTGGACTTGAATCCATTGCCTCTTAGATTAAAACTGTGCATTGTTTTTTATATGGCGGTTAGAGATTTTATATCTGCCTTTGTATCTTCAGTCATGATGTATGCTTAAAAGCTGAGATATCACATATTGAGGGCTGCAATTTCAAGAGTCTTTTTGAACTCTTAGCTGAAGCCTTTACAAATAAATAAGGAGTGTGGCAGGGAAGACGACTGTTCTTTTTTGTTTTGTTTTGTTTTTTAATTTGAATCCTATTTATATACTGTTAAATTTGAGGTACTATAGTTTATATAAAAGCTAAATATTTAGATGACATATTTCAGTATTAGGAATTTGTCTGCAGCCATTAACATAACAAATTAAATAATAAATATGATGAAAATGATTGTCAGTAAATTATCATATTGAATTTTTTGTTTATTTTGTAGTGTCTTGTATTTATCTGCACTTCATGTATATATATGCACGCATACATATACAAACATGTAAATAACTTCATGTTATTCCATATCTAAATTGCCACAGTATCTTTAATGTATGTTTACACTGTATTTTAAATTACTTTAAAAATAAACTATGTAAGCACATTTTAATTTAGTCCTTGTACTTGAAGACCCAGTGTGTTGGAGGGCAGCTATCTTGGATTCATATAGAAAAAAACCCAAAGTTTCAGGTATTGTGAATGGTCATTTTGGGTGTGGCTGAATGGAAAAAAATCATAGCAGAATTGATAACTTTTAGATCCTGATAATTGGACCTTTTCCCGAGAAATTGGCATTATGAAAGATCAAGAAAATGTTAATAATGCAGATGTCTACAGGAAGGAGAATCAAACAGATCATAAACAAATTATCAAAAAACAGGTATGCAGGCTTACCTGAAAATAAGTCTGTGGAAGTTTACAAATGTGCCATGGAAGAAGCATCAACATACAAATAATCTCCTTAGATTTTTATTAGTTTTATGACCCTTTTGGTCACTGTTTGACTTCTAGCTAAAATTTTGCTTTTCTTCATCAAAAAAAAGGGAATCGTGTATTTATTTTGCGCTGCTAAATGGATTATTAGAGTGTAACAAATCCTTGCAAAAACTAAGCCTGACAGCTTAGTAACAGGACCATTGGGCATACAACCTGATTTGTTCAAATGGATTGTAACTTTCTTCAATATCAAGAGGAGAAGCAATAAATTCACGACAAAGACCTGTTGAGCTAAAAAGGTATTAATGTGAATAAATTCCAGTATGATTAAGCAGGAAAGAACTGTTAGGATAGGTAATAGAGATCATTGTGGATCAGCTACTGTTTGAGAGTATTGGGTTAGAAGGAACTGACCTAGATGGAATCTCTTATAAATGATATTTTAGAAATAATGAAAACAAGCCATCTCCTAACAGGCAAAGCTGGAATGATTTGAGCAACAAAATAAGTCATGTACTATTGGATAATGGGATTATAATCCAAAGTATAAAATATCCATGAATCCACACTGATACAAGGAAATAGCAATAAATTTCATTTATATAAATAAATGTAAAATAGGAGAGAAGAGGCAAATATTCTTTAGAGAAGAATTTCAAATAACCATTAGAATTTTATTACCCTTCCCTCTAGGGATTAGAGTTTAACCCTTCCCCACTTGAGGATGCGCTAGACTTAATGACTAGCTTCTAAAAAGAAAAGTTCAGAAAAACTACTGTACCTTTACAGAGGAAAAGCCTGGCAGACAGGATCTTAATCGACTGATAAAAGTTAACATTATTAGTGATATCATGTGGTTGTCTTGTACCCCGTAATATGATGTGATGAGAAGAGCATACCTCTATGGGTTTTTTCCCCAAAATCCATAACTCCAGTCTAGTCATTAGAGAAAAAAAAAAAAAAAAAAAATCAGACACATCCAGATAGGGGACATTCTACAGGATAGATACTAGGCCAGTACTTCTCAAGATTGTCAAGATCATGAAAAACAAGAAAATACTGAGAAACTCACAGATCAGAGAAGACTTGGGAAACTGAACCCCTGGATTACATCCAGGAAAGGCAAGAAGACATAAATGGAAAAACTGGTGATGTCCAAATGAAATCTAAAGTTTAGTTAATGTAAAAAATTAAAACAGTAACAAAAAGTAGCCACAAGATAGTGACGTGTACTGGGAACATCTTATTTCTTTTTTGGAATTTAAGTTACTTTTATTCAAGATTTAAATACTTTTACTTGTTTCCTCCTAAATTGTGTTCTGTATGTGGGACATGTTGCCTGTTCATCTCTGAGTCCAGGCAGCAGATCACAGCTTGTTCTACAGTAGGGTCAGCCCCTTTCTTTAAATGAATGAATTCGTTAACAAAGAAACAATCATATAAATATTTCTAGAATTTAGAGAATGCAATTGTAGGCTTGTGTTGTTTTTGTGTCTGTGTCTCCTTGCCCAGGAGTAGTGGAATTCATTCTTTAACACCCTCTGAATACATGGTTCTACCTTGGAGTTATAATGGAGAAAACATACCCTTCCCCCATGAACACTGTATGTTCTTAAGGATAGAGATTACGCAAGATTTGATTTTCTCACTGTTAGAACTGTAAATACTTGATTAAGCTGGATGATTTGGGAGTGATGTTGAAGAACTCAATTTTTTAAACCATTAAATACAAAATAACCCCAAATTTTGAAAATTAAGCTACACTAAACTTACAGTTGAATTTCTTGGGCCAGAGAAGTTGAGTTCTTAAAATTGAAATTTTGCACAGCCAAAAATCGAGAAGCAAAAATCTTTTCTAAGTTTCTTACACAGCAATTCTTCCTATTAAAAAAAAAAAAAATGGTGTAGATGAGAGCATTTGAAACCTCTTCATATGGGATACCCTTGGGAACACAAATCCCCAAAATACTGATTGAATACTTACAAGTGCTGCTGCTGGGTATTTAGGGTCAATGAGCCAAGCATGGCATTCAGCAGGACTCTGCCTTTTAATAGAAATAAGTTATCTGAAACATTCTACCTTTCCAAATTACCAGCAGCCAATCTACTGAAAAAGAGCCCCTGGGTCAGCCTGGGCTAGAGAAAGGAAAATAATAACATATATCTCCCAATACTCATCATGTATTTTGATATTCACTAAGTTACATATCTATGGACAAGCAGATTTTTCACAGAATGAATGAGTCATAAGTTGCCATAGCAACTACAGTTCAAACGGCTCTCAAACATTTTTGGAGCAACTAAAGCAGAATTATTTCTTCAAATAAATCATGCTTGGAACCCAATATGTTAAACAGATACGAGCCAAGCTGCTAGTGTGTGCATCTACATGTGTTAGGGAATGTTTTCCCTTCCCCCATCCAGGCCCACAGCTTTTGGCATCTCTTAGAATCCTTACGGCTTTTGAGAGCAAGATTTGGAAATGACTTAGTCTAAATCTCTCATATCGCTAATTAGAAAACTCAGGGCCATATCAACATGTTTTCAGTAGAATCCTGGAATTCTCTCTCTGCTGTGACCTGACCACCAATTTTTAGGTGTGTGGGGAGGGCAACTTGTCACATGCTTTGACCTTTAAAAAGTCTAACTTTATCTGAAAAGGATATTCTCTGATGAAGAATGTCTTCCCTGATGGGTACACATGGAACAGAAGCCAAAAAGTAATATTCAGCCAGCCTTGGCTATTAAAAAAAGGAAGAAAAAAATTATTTTTCTTTTTGGTGTGTGAAAATTTCTAAAAAGTCGGTATAAAAGATCTAGCCCAGTGCCTTGTACCTAGTAGATATTACTGGATAATAATTATTATTAAAGACTTCAGGTGTTTGGTAGTTGATTTTGCAACTCTCGATGTAAATGGCAAAAGAACCAGTGAAACCTTAAACTGCAATAATAGAAGTTAAATAATGGCTCCAAAAACATGGTACACAGCCACAAATCTGATGGTCTCCCTTACACTGTTACATGATCCTCTGATCCTTCCAACTACTGATGTAGTGGATGCCAATTTTTTTTTAAGAAAAGAAAACTGAGACTGAAAAGTTATTTTCTCCAACTTACCAAAGGTCAAATAGTTGGTAGTGGCAGAGCTTGGGCTCGAGCCCATGTGTCCTTACTTAAAATCCGGTACTCTTTACAATGAACCACTTTTTTACTACACTAAGTGGAGTGTGGTAAAACTTCAAATGCCACCATACTTGAAAGAGGTCTTTGGCAAACTCAACCTTACCCAGAAGAAAGATGAAGACGGTGAGGTGAGGGGATTCACGCCCTATTCTGTGAAAATAGTTTAAGACCAGAGTGTTGCTGCACCACTTGTAACCTTCAGACCATCCAAGAGCTATTTAGAAATGCAGAATCTCAGACCTTCTGAAGCAGAATCTGCATTTTAATGAGATCGAAAGATCATTTGTATCAACACTGCAGTATGAAAAGCACTGGTATACTGGAACTTTCAGTGAGGGCTTTGGGGAGATCTAAGGGCAAGAAGAGACAGGACTTATGTCTTATTATTCCAAAAGTCAAAGATAGGACCCCTTAGAAGAAGTCAGAAAAAATGATGGAAAGGTTAAAAAAAAAAAAGTTTTACCACTAGCTCTTCAAAACATAGAACTCAAAAAACAGCTTTCTTTCATAGTGTTTAAGTGCATTGGGATGACTCACCATTTTTCAGGATTTCACAGAGGAAATAGAACAATTAAATGGGAGTTTAGAGTCACTGAGCACCAGGACCTATGCAAGTCATTGGAGCACCTAAGTAAATTAGACATTATTCTTCCTTGCAGGAGGACCATGGTTTAGTGGGATAACAGATAAAAGTCAATGAAATGTAATATAATGAAATGCTAAAAAGAGTAAGTATTGAGTGTTATAGGGGTAGAGAGATAGGGTATTATTCTGAATCCAGGAGATGGCAGAGGCGATGAAAAAGTGTATAGATTGGATGCAGAGAAAGAAGTGTGGATGATTGTACCTGGATGCACAATGCCGTCATCCAGCTAAGTATGGATGAACTGAGAAGCTGAAGGGAGCAGGTCTCTGCAGTCAGGTGGGATTGCACCTTGTACAGAGGAAGGGGCTCAGAGAGAGGACGGGCTGAGGGAAGGAATAGAGTGGAGGATGGGAGAGGGCGGGATGAGCTGCCCTTATTCTTTTTTCATGTCTTCATCCTTTCAACTAACATAGTGCCAAGCACTGCTCTAGTTGCTCACCATTTTAAAAAACTAGGTATGATCTTTGTTCTCAAGGAGTTCATAGCTCAATAAGGGAGAGAGACATGAATTAAAAGCAGTACAAATGAGGTAAGTGTGATAGGGGCACAAATTGTGAAAGGTTTTACATATGAAGGGAAATGTCCTAAGTAGACCTTAAAGGATGGAACATCAACAGGGAATGAAGGGAGCAAAGACCCAGAGACTTAAAGTTGATTAGGGTTTCTCGTGGATTAAAGCTAGTTCTAAGTAGCTGGGAAGTGGAGTGCTTGCACTGATATATTGGCATGAGATCGTGGGAGGATAGGATGAGGTACAAATGAGCAGTGTTGATTGCATGAGGGCCAATCTGAGGCGATACAGAGGGCTTAGGGAGAATGATGTGATCAGATTTACCTTTAGGAAGACCAGAACGGAGGTTGAGCGTTGTGTTGCGTGTGTGTTGGCCCCTGCAAGCTGAGGAGGCAATGTTACATCAACCCTAGAAAAGACAAACAGGGCCAGACCAAGGGAATGATTCATTCCAGAGGTCGAAGTGACATGACATGGCCACTGTTTTCAGTGAGTAATTTAGGGGATTCAGATGTGGCACAGATGTCTGTAGGTTGCTGGGGAAGGATCAGCAATACTACCAATGGGCAAAGTTACCAAGGCTGAAAGAAGTAACCAAAAGCCCCAGGCACATTTAGTGGTTGGAACTGGTTGGTAGGCATGGTGATGTAGACACACCTGGCCTGAGCTATTCCTCTTTTGGGGAGCCCTGCAGGCACTGACTAGCAGCAATGCTTAGAGACTGATTGCTTCATGCTGCCCATAAAATCAGGGGCTTTAACCTGGGTTTCAAGGATGGAATTCAGGGGATGGGGAGGCTGTAAACTCCCTAGTTTGTCTGTGTATATGCATGATTTTCCCCTCAGGAAGAGGGTCCATAGATACGATCAAACTCTCAAATTTCAGCCCCACTGTTGACCCATCTCCTCCCAATACCAAGAATACCAAGTGCTGCAAATGCTGCTGTGTACATAGTAGCTAAACGTTGTGGCAATAGTGGCTGTCAGAACCAAGGGTCGACTCTGAAGGTGGGAGTGGAATTTGACTTAGGGACAGCTTGACCTAAGGAATGAGGCTCAGCTGACTAAGCTTAAAAGCTCAGGCCAGCCTACTGCTGTGCCTACTTGATGAGGAAATGGTCAAAGACACCGTGGACGTACCTAGGGGAAAGTCATAATGAGGGGCCAGTGGGAGTTGCAGAGCATTTAGACCCCAGTGTCAGTCTGTTGCCTGGGGCCAAGTTATGACCTAGAAGCTGAGGAGGTGGCCTTTCTTCGGCTTTGTGAACTCACAGGATCCTTGTGCCAGAAAAAATTTCTGGCCATTGCAGAACTGAAGGGCCCTGTCATTCTCTCTTCCATGATAGGCCTCTCCAGGACTCCAGGGGCAGGTCAGTCTTCCCTCTACTCAGGGAGTGTTTAGTGGTGTGAAGCACAAAGCTCAGGGGTTGTAGAGTGAGTGAAACGACCAAAGGTGGCAGAGCTGGTCTTTGCTACTAGATTTACTACTAGATTTTACTTTTAGTTTTGTCGTGGCAATATTTATGAAGTATGGTTTTGATGTGTTAGCCATTTTTTCTTAATATATGTTAAAAATAAATACATAGCTATAAGGTCTGTTTAGGTGAGAAACATTGCTTTAAATAAACCAAATGCCCCTTAAAGCTTTAAAAGAGTTGCTTTTCTTAGTGATAATGAAACTTAATGAAAACAGTGGGGAATTGCTTAAGGACCAGCTCGCCTCTACCTTCTGCCTTTTACAGTTGTAGGGGGTGAGGGAAGGGAGGGGCAGAAAGAATCAAAATTCCAAATTATGTTTGGCGAGTGTGGTAAGTAGTTTTCCAGAAGTGGCAGACAGTCTTCACCACACATTCCTTCCCTCCCTGTAAGTACATGCCTCTCCACCCATCAAGAACTGGAGCAAGTCATCTTCCTCCTAAATCTGGGCTAGCTTATGACTTACCTTAACGAATAGAACATGGTAGAAGTGCTTTGCCAGCTCTGGGCCAGCTTGGGGAAGCCAGCCACTCACTGCGCTGTGAAGAAGCTGGGACTAATGTAATCGATTATTTGAAGAGGGAAAGGGAGAAGTCATGTGGAGTAGCATCATCACATGCTCCAGCCAGCTCTGTGTGACCCCAAAAATCAACTGTGAACACAAAAACTCACTTGCCCAAGTCCTGACACATAAAATCATGAAAAATAATGAATCCTTTTAAGCCACCAAATTTTGGCACAGTCTGTGTAACAATAGATAATTGAAACAGTAATGATGGGACCATAGCAATGAGAATCCCTGAGTTCCTCTGCTTTGTAGCTCAGTATGGTGAACACTGTCAGTTGTTTCCCAGTGCTCTCAATGTTCTCCTTTCTCTCACAGTAATAGGAACCGCAGTTTTTTAGCTAGGGACATAGCAGCTCAAAAGAAAGATTACATTTTCCTTTGGTGTTATGTGTGGCCATGTGACCAAATTCCAACAAATGGGATAAGAGAATAAATAATTACTGCTTCCTTTTGTTTCTTAAAGCTAGGAGGCAAGCTCTCCTTCACCGTGTTCCTTCATCCTACTGCTTGGAAAATGAGTGATTTTGTACCACACAGAAAGAGTGGATGGAGCAACAAGATAAAAGTCTGGGTCCCGCCTGACTGCATAGAACAGAACTGTCATCCTCCTAGACCATCTGCTTGTTACATGAAAGAGAAAGTTGTACTTTGTTTAAATCCTCTGTCCTCTGTTGCATGTGTCTGCATTTGTATGCTAACTAATACATTCGGTTTCTGCTGGCCTACAGATCTTGGAAGCAGTGATGCCAGGAGGAGAGACACAGGGCCATCAGCCCAGGGGCTTCCTCAGTAGCTTCCATGAGGTCAAAGTGCTGCCAAGGAAGGGAGTAATTGGAAGTAGGTGTGATTGGCTACTCAGCTTGGGGAGTTTGTCCCTAGCAAGTGTAGTCCTCGCAGATAAAGAAGAGCTGTGTCTGCCAACTGAGTACATATGCCTTCCATGTGGGCTAAATTCACGAAGTGGACTCTGGATCTTCTCCATTCAGGAGTGTGCCTTGTGACCTGAATTATGATTTCATCACAGCCTACAATACCTGGGTTGCAACTGCCCATTACCTGTTTGTGTTCCACTAGACTGAGCTCCAGGAAACCATATTCTATGGGCCCAGGGAAGGAGTTCTGTATAAGTTGCCTACCCCAAATCTGGTCTTCCTCCTTCCTTAATGAAACCTAGACTTCATTTAAAGTGACAATATGCCCAGTTGAAGAACTGTATTTCGTGAACTCCTGTGCAATATGAAGACTATCTGATACAGTTTCTGCCACTGAGATGTAAGTAAAGTTATAAATGGGAAATTTCTGTGAACGTTTTGGGGTTTTTTGGAATAAGTGCTACCGCATTCTTCCTCATGATTTCACTTCTTATTCCTCCTGCCTGGGAAATGGATGAGAGCCTGGAGGTGAAGTGACTATTTTGCGTCCATAAAAGTGAAAGCAAGGGGCTTCCCTGGTGGTGCAGTGGTTAAGGATCCACCTGCCAATGTAAGGAACACGGTTTGAGCCCTGGTCTGGGAAGATCCCACATGCCTCGGAGCAACTAAACCTGTGAGCCACAACTACTAAAGCCCACGCGCCTAGAGGCCCTGCTCGGCAACAAGAGAAGCCACCGCAATGAGAAGCCTGCGCACCGCAACCAAGAGGAGCCCCCGCTCGAGGCAACTAGAGAAAGCCCACACGCAGCAACGGAGACCCAATGCAGCCATAAATAAATAAATAAATAAATAAATAAATATTTTTTTTTTAAAAAGTGAAAGCAAAAAAGAGCCTGGGACATTTATATCATCGTGGAACCTAATTCCAAATTGTGCTGTTTTGTGAGGAAAAACCTGTATTTGGTTAGACACTGTAGTAGAGTTTCAGTTACAGTCAGCCAAATGAAATAGCTTCCTCCTTATCACTTTACTAACCCAAATCATTTGCAGCACTGAAGAATATCAATCATGGAGAAATGCTGTACTTAACATACATGGTGGCTGAGTACTGTTAATTTCACCCGTGTCTTGGAAGGAACCAGAAACCCTGATATAGAAGGCTCTGTGTTTGTGAGATATGACTTACCATATATATGTATGATTTATAACTGTACCCATTTCAGACCTTCACTGAGTCATCTTCTCCCTATTTGTATGTTCAATGGCTGAAATCACCAATCTGATTATATAATACAGACTTGTAAACTATTTAACCTTGAAAATGAATGTTTTGTTAATAATGAGTTTTGTTCATGATTCCATAAGAATATGATGAATCTGCTTTAAAAGTTATGCGTTGCAGCAAATGGCCCATAGCAACACCCTTCATCTAAATACAGTGCATTCTCTATAATAAATGCTTTCTCTCTATCCATCTCTAAACACTCACTTTCCAGCGGGCTGCTGTACTTCAGATGGACAAAATGGAGTTATGACAGAAAAAACAGGGAAATGTGGGAGTCAGAAAATGTAGACTTGCGGGACAATGGGGATGAGGGAGAATGAAGAGAACAGTTAGGGGGGGCAGAGTGACAGCAATGACAGGCTCTGAACAGGGGATGCTGCCACTTATGTCCAGACTCTGTGTTAAAATGTTGAGCACACATGAGGCACAGAATGAACAGGCGACCTTTTCACATGACCCTGTGAGTGAGTGTGGTAGAGGGGTCTGCACCCCTGTCTCCCCCAGCTCCCAGTCCAGCGTTTCTCTATGCAGTTGTGCAAAGCCTCAGTTCACTCCTTGTCAAGGAAGACCTAATTCCTCCTTTGCTTTACAGAACATTTCAGCTCACTAATTTCTTTTATGCGCAAGCCCAGCGGCCATGGCTCAAGGGCCCAGCCGCTCCGCGGCATGTGCGATCTTCCTGGACCAGGGCACGAACCCGTGCCCCCTGCATCGGCAGGCAGACTCTCAACCACTGCGCCACCAGGGAAGCCCTGCTAATTTCTAAATATAAATTGTATGTTAGGATACATGTTGATTCTTGTGGACATTTGGTTCTTATAGCTTTGCTGGTCAATAGGTTCTTATAGCTTTGCTGGTCTTATAGCTTTACTGGAGATGAGGCTGGGCTTGGGGTCAGAAAACCTGGTTGGAATCCTCGTTAAGCCATGGACTTAGTTGTATAATTTTGTGCAATTCTTATCTGTAAGCATCAATTTCCCCATCAGAAAACATAGAGGTAATAGCTATCTATCATATAGTTTGTTATGAGACTTTTATAAAACAGTGTACTTCTCCTCCCACAGTACTCCCCAGCAAAATTTAAGAGATGAAAGACAGAATCATCGACAGCGATATGGTCAAGACAACCTGGGTTAGCAGGGGTCTTTCAGTCGAACTTACAATTCAGGCAAATAATATAAAAGTGCAAAGTAAGCCAAGTAAGGCTGTGATGATTTAGAGTGCTGTCGCTAAAAGGCACAGACCTATTAAGCTCCAACTGATTGTTGCTATGCACAAATGGAGGCTTAACTTTTCTGATATTTTGAGAGATGCCGAAATCTGGGTGTTTGTGTGTAATCCCTTGCTTTCAAAATGTTGGCAAGTATTTCACAAGGTTAAAAGATTTATTGGACCAAACAACACAATCTTGGATGTAGCTAGTGGGATACCAGTTTGTCATCTTTGGGTTCAGTAAATTTAGGGGAAGGCTTTAATTTTTCTGTTCTTTTCTTCTGGCTGAAGAATAGGTCCTCTTGGATGAAGAAACTCTTAACCAATGTCTGAGTCTCTTGTAGGCAACACAGCTTCCTCATTTGCCTTACAAGTAAACAGACAGGATCCATTAAAAAAAAAAAAAAAAGTCTTCTTGGCAGAGTTGAATGCAGACAGCTGCAAAAAAACAGGAGAACTCAGCAGAATCTAAAGGTGTTGAGGAAAAGTTTCATTATCTCATTGGAACAATGAGTGGGCCAAGGAAATATTGGCTTAGTGTGTGAAGTAAGGATGATTGGAGGTGACCAGGAAGTGGCCAAGAACATGAACATTTTAAAAGGTCATCTAAAATAGGCTTATTGGGGCCTCAGAAAAAAACTTGAATTTTTTACCCTATGTCCAGCATCTTTTAGTATGAGATCCTTAGGTTTAGGACCAATCATAATCAATACCATCAGGTCTTTGCGAATATGAAACATACTTCATTGAAATCTTATTGCCTGAACATCTTAATCCTTATCTCTGTTTTTTGTTTTATTATTAGGAGCATCATCTCGGGGGCAGTGGGGGAGAGGGAAGAATTTTCTCGGCTGCTTCTTTGTTCTGGTGAGGGAGGCCACATACTTATGCTAAGGTGGGATTTGGCAAATGCTTCTTAAAACATAGATTAAATCCATTAGAATCAACTCTTCAAAACTGAAAATTCCTCATGGTGTGGAATTGCTTTTTTCTGAGTAGGACTGGAGCAGTTATGGGGTGGAGAGTAGCCACTGCAAAGAAAAAAGGACCAGACCTATTAGGTGCTGACTCTGTCCTAGGCCCTATGCTAGTCTATATTTTTTAGTAATTCCATTTCAGGTGTGTAGATTCTGGGACCCTTCCAACTCATGAGAAGAAACTCTGTAAGCTGCTTGTTTCTATCTTCATACAAGGATAGGCGAAGGGATCAATAATAAAAAAGAAAAAAATAGGAATTTCTGTTCTCTGGATAAGGACTTCTATATCTGTACATTTTCAAAGAATTCTGCTTGAATTTTTTTTCCTCTTGTTGGTGTCACCTGTATTGATGGTTTTACTCTATGTCGGTATAATTACCTTACAGGATGCAGAGAGACTTGTAGTTAAACTGAAGTTGCACTTTCTGGATGAATCCTGATTTTCTAAACCTTAATATTCTAACTTGTAACATGGGAACACTAATAAGATACCTCATAGATTATTAATATTACATGAAGTGGTCCTTAATAAATAGTAGCTATTATTTTTTTTTCTTATATCAATCCTAGAAAGAAAAGTATTACCTAAGTTTGACAGATGTGGAACAAATTTAAGAAACTGCAATAACAAGAAAGTACAATAAGCTTAAAAGCCTTTATTTTTCTTCAGAACCAGTGTCTCTCATGGGAAGTTATAGATTCTTGTTGCTTCTTTTAGCCCTAGGTAAGGAATAGTTTCCAAGACTGATGATAATTTTCCTCTTCATCATGATGCCAGAACTGGGCTAATGTGTACTGGGTTTCTTGGTTGTATCCAGTGATTTGGCTTAAAAATGCATTACAAGATACAAATTTAATAGGTATGCATCCTCAGGTGCAGGATCAAAATTACTAAATAAAAACCTTCTGGGACTTCCCTGGTGGTCCAGAGGTTAAGACTTTGTGCTTCCACTGCAGGAGCACGGTTAGATCCCTGGTTGGGGAATCAAGATCCTGTGGCCAAAAAAACACAAAAATGAAAAATCCTTCCATGTTGCTAGCACTGCTGGGTGGGATAGCAAGGATGAATGAATATAGTTTTAAATACCAGACTTTCAAAACTTTTATTTAATGGGGGAAGAAAACACCACTACTAGGTATACTTGTTCAAAGCTTTTAACATTGTTTTTTAAAAATTCTAGAAAACAATTTAAATTTAAAAATTAAATCTCTGTAGTAGACAGCCTGACTGGCAGCCAGCATCTCTACAAATGTTAAGAATAGAGAATTCTGATTGTTCTCCAAACTGACCCGCTGTAACAAAGAGGAGGCTAGCCTAACCTTAAGCAAACATGGAGCTAAAAAAGGGAAGGGAAACGGACCAAGAGAGTGGCTGAGACCACATTTCCTTCTCAAGCTCAGCTAGTTACCATTGGATAAAGCATAATATCTCTCTGAGCTTTATTTTCTGTGCTTCAAAAATGTAGTAGTAATAAATGCCTGCTTTCTATCAGGGATGTTTTTCCAGATGAGATAATGCACATGAGACAGTGATTGTGAAACTTTTCAAATGTAGAGTTCAATTCAAATATGAAGAATTATTAATATTTTAGTTGCAGTTTGAAACAAGTGAAGAAGGCATGCTAAATTAAAGTTTTATTCTAATGGTATAAGAATCCATAGGTATTATTTAGGGGCGTAAGTTGAATTACTACTTATATTTCATTATAAGATGTTTTCTTTTTTTTGATTTTATAGTTGATTTACAATGTAGTGTTAATTTCTGTTGCATGGCAAAGTGATTCAGTTATACATATATATTCTTTTTCATATTGCATTATAAGATTTAATGCCTATTTCATTTTTATTTCAGATGCTTTAAACCTCCAAGGTATCTGAGCCTTGTTAAGGATGAAAGAGTAATCCTATGGGAAATATAATGCTTATAGATAGCTAGAAGAAATAGTATGAGGTAGGAAGGAACATCTTCAAATATTTGGATTTTAAATTCTTTAAATTTATAAAATTCTTACCCAAGCTAAAAATCTTGTTTACTAAGGCCTTTCCATAGAGCTTAATAGATATTTCATGTGATATCTTAGCAGAGTCAGTGATGGTTAGAATCAAAACTAAGGAGCGTTTGCCCTCTGGCTCTCAGCAAAGCCTCTCTAGTGTTCTTTAGTCTTCTGTGTCAACTTTCTTTGGCTGCCATATTAAAAAAGGTCTTCCTAGGAAGGTGAGATTGTTTCTTCCTAAAAGGATTAGGGAAATCATCATAGGAAAGGAGATTTCCATTCAATGCTTAAAAGATAAAAAAGATTTAAAAGACAAATAGCAAAGCAGAGGAGGACACAGTAAATGTCAATGGCAAAGAGTAGATAACATAAGTATTCTGACACTCACAGGAGATTGTTACCATTGATTTCATTGTTCTTATTTCTCTTTACCTGTTTTAAACTTAAGAATTATACCTAATTTAGTGTGTCTTAGTTGTACAATTTGCCTAGTCACATGGGCAATTGATATATGCTAAAACTTTCTTTTATGTAGCAGAATGCAAGTGTTCCTTGAATTAACTTAAAAAGCATATTTCTAATTGAGGCACCTCTTCTTCACCTTCTAAGAAGAATGAAAAAAAATCAGAGCGCACCAAAACCTCCAGGGATAGACAGAGCAGATGGTAGGTGCTGGCCAGGCCAATGGAACTCTGAGCTGAGTACTGATTCACTCTGAACTATACTTGGTCCCTTCAAAACCCAACTCATAATACCCACAAATCTGTCAAGGGTGAAAAAACAAGGTTTGACGTTTAAACTTTAACTTCTTAAAGTTTTAAGTTCTTTACTCAAAGGGCAAAGAGGAATGGTGCCAGTCCTTTTCTGCCCTAAAGCCTGTTATTTGTAAAATGTTTGGACACTTCCAACAATAAACATGAATTGTGGACTCTAACACATTTACTGCCTTACTTATCTCTCCAGATCTCAAACAGACCCCTAAGAAATAAATACACATTTATGTAGAAGTGTTATCAGGGCCCACTTGTGCAATAGTTTACGTCTCATTGGAAAATATTTGCATCTTCTCTCATAGCTGTAATTGGAGAGACATTAGACCTTAATTACTCTCGAACTATTTCTAACCATAGTCACCCTCATCTACAAAAAATTTAATACTTTCAAAAATACCTTTTTATTAACCTAAATTCCAAGACCTCACCACCCAAAAAACCTCTCCCCGAGAGGCCTGTGCCTGATAACAGAAATCACACCACTTCCTATGGATAAGACATGTTTTCCTTTATGAAATAGATGTCACAGGAAGGTGTATTCTTTTATTTATTTGCTTCTTAGATTATTGATTGATCAGCTGCTTCCTAATGAGGCAGTTCTCTGAAAGTGGGTTTGCAGGGAGTGAGTGTGGACAGGTACGGGTCTGCAGCAAATAGTTGGCCTGGGGGAGGCTAGTGTAGCCTGGGGCTGACTGAGTTCACAAGGACCCTGCAGACATGTGGAAGATGCCCCAAGGAAGATGGGAGAAAACTAAGAGCAGTTATGGGTGCAAAAGAGAAATCTCTACTTTCACAACTCTCTCCGGGATCACTTCTGAGTCTTTGGATGCCATTTACAAATGTGTTCTTTAATTCTTTAGCAATAGTGTAAAATTAGCTAGCTTTCAATTGTATTTACAGTAACTACCTAAAAAGCCCAGCTAACCCAGAGCCACCTCTTTTGCCAAAGTTCACATTGTACTTTTGATATAAACACACAAAGATTCATGGGAATGCTCATTGACCTTCAGAGCTAGAACACAGAGGAGCCTTAAAAGTACTGTACATAGGAAGCTGAAACCTTTGTTAATGTAATTGAGAAGCTGATTTGTTACATTTTCTTTGAATTGCTGTTCCTGGCAGTGAATCAAATATGACCATATAAGGGACCACATTCTGCTATGGGACTAACCCACCCTCCCCTCCCCCGGCCCACCAGCATGTGTTCACTCTCTTTTTCTGTCTCTCTTTGGGCAGGCTGCACTCATAAAGTGAGTTGCTGCTCTGTTGATATACTTTAGTTTGAGTTCCTCAGATGTTGAAATTTTTACTTGGAAAAGAAACATAAAAATAAGTCATAATAGCAGCAACAGAGTTTTGAGAAAGAATTAGTTATTAAATAATTCCTAAATGAAAGTCCCTTGCAGATGACTGTGGGGACAAGATTTATTTATTTTTTATTGTGGCATTTTTCATGTGATATTACCGTTTAAGTTTTTTCAAGTTCTAAGTTTTCTCTTTCAATAATCTTTTCTATTTTCCTTATGTATTTAACATCTTTTTAATGACACTGTCAAACCATGGTAGTTTTCCTACTTAAGATACATGTCTTAAGCCCACTCTTTCTTGCTAAATTCACTAAATTGTTGTTTTTATAATATAAAGTTCTCAAATAGACACTCAAGCACTTTTTTCTGTTTTTATTGGCTTTTTCATCTCCCTTGGTTTCCAAAGACTTTGTCTGAAGAAAGTTTGCAACTATGAAGAGTTTCGTGCTGTAACTTTGGCTTGCTATTTCCTTTTTTGTCAACCTATCCAGCCCCAATAGACCCAGCTCCAGATTAGCTTCCTTTGGGCTACACTAGCCTCTCTCTCTTCTCTGAACTATAACACTAGAATTGAAACCTGTGATTTAAGATTTACTTATAATATGGCTTAAATTTCCTTGCATTTTTATCATGTGTGCAATATTCTTCAGCTCTAATAAGACCATGATTTAATTGTGGGTGGACATTGCCTTCTACTTTGATAGCCCTCTAAGTTCTTGAATGGCACATGATACAACCTTGATGTATGTTGGTTAATGCCTTGGGAACAGTGAGGGACATTCCTTCTTGTCATTTTTCAGGTCCTTAGTTGGTCTGAAGAAATGTTTTCTATTTCATTCCCCCTAACCATTTTAAGCCCATTTAGGTCTTCATTCATTAAAATTGGATTCTATTTTAAAGATCACTGGAGCAAACATTTAGATGAAAACCTACATCTTTTTTTTTTTTGATCATGGTCACTTTTGTAAGATAATGCAGTTTCACTCTGCTTCCAGGCCTACTAAACCATGATTTGAAATATCTCAAAACAAAAGCTATACTATAGAGATCATTTGTCTATTCATTTTATATTTGGAATCACTCCACCGAGTTTTGTACAAATTAGTGATGAGAGATGTAGATAAGATACAAATTTCTAGAATAAACTCTTTATTAAACTTTTTCCTGACCTTTGTTTTTATTTTGTCTCTCTTTTAGCCTGAAAAAATAAGAAAGTAAAAGATTTCACACATTTACTGATGAATAAAGAAAAGATCATAATCAGTGGAGCAGAAATGCCTACTTCTATCATTGCTTTTGATTGGGAAGAAAGAATGATAGAAGTTTATTTTATCCCAGAACAACTTCATTTATCTGCATAAATATGAGAAATTAATTTCAATTTTTCCATAAATCCATATTTTAAGACACAAAATATGGATAACAAATTATAATTACTTTGTAGTTTTAGTGTAATAATATTGTGGTGTTAACTGAAATGGGAGATTAAATTCACTACTTCAATTCTATGCAAACAAAATTAAGGGGAACTCACAATTTACTAGCCTCTATGTGCGCTGAAAACCCACTTCTGTTGAGAGTTCTACCTGATCAATAACATTCTGTGGTCAACCTACAAATCAGCACATGGCTCCAACTCTTACGTTCACAATCTCTGTGACCTTGGATGAGTTGCATGCTCTCTGGAGTCTCAGATTCTTTATTTGTAAAGTGAGGTGGTGGAATTGATTTGTTTCCTAACAAGTTTTTTTGTTGTTGTTGTTGAGCCCTCTAAAAAGTTAATGAAAGCAATGGAAAGCATATGTACACACAGACACTAATATTATACACAGACTGTATTGGGATTTAAGCTGCCTTAAAGCCAGCCCTTGAACCACAGTTACAGAACCAATGGACCAGAGGAGTTTTAAAGGCTGGTGTAACTCTAACATCCTATGACTCTGTGAACATATATATATATATATATATATATATATATTTTTTTTTTTTTTTCGGTACTCTCACTGTTGTGGCCTCTCCCGTTGCGGAGCACAGGCTCCGGACGCGCAGGCTCTGCGGCCATGGCTCACGGGCCTAGCCGCTCCGCGGCATGTGGGATCTTCCCGGACCAGGGCGCAAACCCGTGTCCCCTGCATTGCCAGGCGGACTCTCAACCACGGAGCCACCAAGGAAGCCCCATATTTTTACTTTAAATCAGCTTAAATAGTATAATGAGAGAGAGAAAATAAAAAAAGGAAGAAACATATTTATAAGCAAAAAGATAATTCAAGTGCAACCTATATCTGGGTAACAGGATCAATTTAGATACTAGATTGTGATGTTGGAATGTGGTGAAAATAATGAATTCAATATGCAGAAGTGAATAAAATATATCAGCACTAACAATGAATTTTAACAGTAATGTTTTAAATGATAAATTGCTGTTTATTATAAGATGAATTAACTTATACATCTTCTAGAGGTACATGTTCTTTTCATGTCATTCAAAAATTCCATATAGAAAAATATACTGATTCAGAGAACAATGAAAACATAACGACTTTCAAATTAATACAGAAGACACTATTAATTTGAAATACATATTTTGAAGATGATTTTTAAATAACTAATTTTTACATTTATCATGCACACTGTTAATCTTCAGTTGAAATTATTTCACAATTAATTTTGACTTAATAAAACAACTTCCGTATTTCCGTTTAAACCATTTATCCTTGGGGTATGGTTTGAAGCTATTTGCTTATTATTTTGGGCCGTTATAACAACAGGATTATATGAGTATAACTGGGAAGAATTAAAATGCAAATTAACACTTTAAATTATAATGTTAAATTCAACTTCAAGAAAGTATAATGGAAAAAATAATTTGTTTTTCAGAATGAAGGTGTTATTAAAGGGAATGTAGAGAGGAGATGGAAAGAAAGACAAAAGGAAAATTGTTTTTGCATATAAAACAAAAATTGCTGTTTCAAAGATAATTAAAATTTACTGAAAATAGAGTACAGAAAAATAAGCTTTAATGCAGTAAAAGAACATTAGGTTTGAAACTATCACAAATCAACATTTTAAGATTCATTAGTGTTATATACTATAGTTATCCAATTTCATAACTGAGAGGGTAAAATAACTGGAGAATATTTGTAAGTACCATAATTTTCAGATTATTGATAGATATGTAGGAAATAAAAAGAGAGTAAATGGTCCTTTCATTTTTCAGAAATTAAATGGAAACACTCAAGTTCAAATTGCATGAGGTTAAACAAAGACAATCACTAAGACTTTATAGTCTAAATTAAATAAAAATCTGTTACAAGTTAGATTGAACTACTGTTGTCCAGATTTCAATATAAAGACAAGGCAAAGTTAAAGAGTCTAAAATAAAGTGAATAGTACTATAAGTTCCAAACTTTTTGAGATACCTATATATCATGTTCCCTCATTTTTCAGAAAGGAAAAATGAGATTCACATAGGTTAGGCAACTCACACTGGCTCAATAAAGAAATGTTAGAGTACAGTTTGGAACCCACGTGTTTTCATTCAAACTTCCAAACTCTTTCCCCTTTATTTTAGCCTGAACTGATAACCTTTGTTCTCTTGTAAAAGGGACTTAGCTACATCTTTCTCTAAATTGCTGTGTACATGAGCTTGCACTCATGCATGCATGCATGCAGAGTTAAGAAGAGACATTTCATATCTCAGAATAATTTCAATGTAAGCCCTACCTAAGTAGAGATAACTTGAGATTGCAGTAAGTTAAAGAACTATAGCTCCATATGATATATGTAACTTAATTCTATGCAAGAAAGTTTTTAAAAATATGAAAATGATGTAAAGTATGAATAGCCTCTGAATGTAAGTTCAGCATTTTCTTAGTTTTCGGAAGAAATATATTTTGTAGCTCCATAGCAAAAGTAAAATAAACCACCAGACACGAATCCCAGATAGCCAAATCAGATAATTTAGAAACAAACAATAACCTCTTCCTGTCCCCAGATCACCTCTACTCGGGCCAGTTTCCTCACTGCAAAAACGTATTTGTTATTCAGAAAACACTCTATTAACCAAGCTACTTGTAGAGAAGATTTTTTTACGTATACATGAACTTTAAACATGGAATAATTTTATTTTCATAAAATATGCTTCAAAATGAAGGTCTTTTAAATAGTAGTCATGAACATGATACTCTATTTGGAAGGAGGAAAAATTCACGGGGATGTGCAAAAGACCACTTTTGACATGTTTTCTTAAAGAAGCAGCCCCTCAACGATTGCCCGTCACAGGGCGTGGTCTACATGGACAGCAAGCTCTCCTGCTGCAGACAGGGAGCAGGCTGAAGGTCCAGAGAGGACTCGGGGAGCCCAGCCTCCAGATGGGCTTCCACACAAACTGCTTTCTCTCATGTACTTCTTTGCCAGAACAGCATTCAAATTTGCAGGTAGAGGGTTTTCATTTTTTTGTGGCTTTTCAACAAATAAGGAGCTATATCAGTGAGTTTACTATCTTTTGGTTATTAAAAATTATATTTGGTCACCAAGATTAATTTGTTAATGTTAATTACCTACATTGTAGAATATATGTTGTAACTATTAAGGATATTTAGCACGTACTTACCTATTTCTTAGGAAAAATATGTCTGTATAGCGTTTTATAGTGTGCAAAGGAATTTTATAGGCATTATCTCCTTTAAAAGAAAAGCTCTTTGTTGCAATATTCTCTGCTAGATAATTGAAGACATTGAGGTTCAGAGAATTGAAGAAGATTACTAAGATCACAAAGCATTACATTTCAGAGAAGTGACAAACCTGTCTTTAAGTACAGTATTGCTGTTTGTTTTTCTACATGGATTTTGGTGATATTAACAACTATTTGAAATTGGTGCTTAGGCAACCTCTGTCTATGAGATGCACAGGTATGCATGTTCTGGTTCACTCTACCTCCATGCTTACCTTTTATCAATCAGTCATTATTTTTTTTTTATTTTTTAGAAATTCTTAGTGGTAATTATCCTTTAACAAATAAACAAATATACTTCCACCAGAATTCAGAAATTTGACCAAGCTAGATGCAAATACTCTGGCTCAATTAATGTGAATATCACATTCTCCCCTCAGCTTAAATTTTGTTGCATAAGTTATAGATTTTCCCCCTTTTCTATATTTTCTCACATGTTGTGGGAATTTAGATAATATGTTTTTCTTACTATGCATAATTTCAGTAATTTAAATGCCATTTAGGAACTTGAATAACTGTAATAATGGTTTGTTGGTAAATTATTAAAAAATTCACAAAAATCTAACAGTTTTTTGACGCTCAAAATTCTTAAAATTATTGTTTCCTTTGATAAATTATTCATAACTCTGTAATGTTTCAGCAAGAACAGTACATCTTTATTTTATTTATTTATTTTTGCGGTACGCGGGCCTGTCACTGTTGTGGCCTCTCCCGTTGCGGAGCACAGGCTCGAGTCGCGCAGGCTCAGCGGCCATGGCTCATGGGCCCAGCCGCTCTGCAGCATGTGGGATCCTCCCGGACCGGGAAACGAACCCGCGTCCCCTGCATCGGCAGGCGGATTCTCAACCACTGCACCACCAGGGAAGCCCAACAGTACATCTTTAAATCATTGCTGTTATTAGGAAATGTGTAAGATTTGTGAAGATCAAAATAAATCTGAGAAGTAAAAACATTTTCATCTATTCTATATCATCCAGGTTGGTCTGATTTAAATCTTATTTAAAGGAAACAATTCCATTGTGTAGTTCTGCTAAAACTGTCTTAATAAATTAAGGAAGAATTAATTTCATAATTTAAATGTGAATTCTATGAATAATTTTGTATTTACCACATTTTTTTCCTCTTTGCCTAGCACATGGTCCAACTTTAAATATTTTTCAACAGAAATATTTTGTGTCTATATCTATCTTACTTTTAAATAAGGAGTAGATGATTATTTACCTAAACTTTCTGGTACATAAGGATTAAAACATAAAGATATTTGAAATAGGATAGGCACTAAGGCATTGATTTTATCAGAACCATTTGGTAAATATAATAATGGAAATATTGAGAATGCGAATTTATCCTCAAAATTCCAACCATTAAAAAACACTCCTTGCCAAGGCACTTGGAGCCACCCTGAGACTACAAATCAGAGAAACTTTGACTTTCAAGAATGTATACTTTATATAATACTCCCTAATTTCACTTTGAGTAAGATTTTAAGGTGTATTTTCTTTAAGATATATATATATATATATATATATATATATATATATATATAAAGGCACTGTATTCTGGTAATTTTTATAGACCTAGAAGCTATCAGTTAACTGTTTAATCCAAAGTAATTTTCTGTCAATAAAAAGACCCGTTTTTAGAACTGCACAGACCATGTCAGTGAATTGCTTGAACAAATCTCTCTCTCTCTCTCTCTCTCTATATATATATATATACACACACACACACACACACACACACACATACATACATACATTATTTTTCAGTAATTAAATCAGATTCAAATCTTTAGTCATAAATTTAGTAGGGGAGGAGTGGAGTTTCTTATGATATTTAATGAATTCCTTAGCAGGGGCTGTAATATTGGGAAATTAGTGCTATTTTTATTTTGGTTTCCCCAGAAAAATTGATGTTTTTCCCCCAGAAGCTTTTTATAGTTCTGTTAAGAATGCCAAAGCCAATTCACATTCATGAGGCTTAAACAGACAGCAGCACATCTATTAATAAGGATTTTTAAAGTTTCTTCAATTCTAAAATAAAAACTCAAATTTCTCAAATTAAATCAAAAGATTTAATATGTATGCCAGGAAAATTAATTTAATTTGGAAAAATGTGACAATCTCCTTTTCTTTTTGGAAGAGCAATAGTGCAAGAAATGTTTTTTCAAATTTACTGAACTACTCTGAACCTCTGTTTTCTCTTCTGTAAAATGGAACTCATAATATTTAGCTTGCAAAGATTACAGTAAGAGCTAGAGATAATATATGTAAAGCTCCTCCCTAGTGCAAGACCTGGTGCATAGTAGTTACTCAAATAAGTAGCAGCTAAAAAAACTGCTTTTATTGAATGCGTATTGATTACTGGTCTAAATAAATAGGAACTGATATCAACACAGATTAAAAGAAGTAGAAGCAGTGGGATTCTATGAATGAAGAATTGAATATATACTCATACCGTATTTCATTGATGCTAAGAATGTTTTCTGACTTTATGAGGAGGTGTCAAGGGAAGATTTTCACACAACTGTGTATTACTTCAACTTGGCCAATGGCATTGTAAAATAGCATGAATTATAAGATGCATCCTGGTTTTATGATCTTAAAATGTGAAAAATCAACGAAAATAAATGATAGCTGGCTTCTCCCATAGGAAGAAAAATAAAATACACTAGGCAGGTCACAAAATACACTACCTACCTTACTACATACAATGGTAAAAAATGGTTAATGTTGGATTTTATTTTATTCCCCTTTTAAACATATTTCATTCACAAATCTGACTCAAGTGTTATTTGGGAAAAAATGGAATATTTAAAATTTTGAGGATGTTCTTCATGTGACAGAACAAGGACTACACAAAATAAGGACCTTACTTTTTTGTTCCATAGTAATTTTTGAGATGTAAGCAATACTGAAGTCCTTTAATGCCGAAAGAATAAAATTTTAGATTTTAAGTTAAAGCTAAACTTAGCTATTTTATGAATAGATTTTCCAATATTATTGTTTTAGTAAGCATATGTAAGAGATTCAGAAGTTCTTTTCTTTTCCTACATATTGGGGAAAATTACTTATTGGGGAGAGAAAAAGAAGCTGTTAGTCTGGTTCTACAAAAATAATATAGATTTGATTAGTCCAATCTGCCTCATATGGGAAACTGTCTCAGGTACGAGAATTGAAGAATTGTGGCTACTTAGACTGATAATTTTATTGATCTATATCTGATCACATTTCACTTGTAAGAGTCCATCCTTAATCTCATTGGCTGAAAAAATTTACTTTGATGAGTACCACACTACTGAATTTCATATGACCTTAAAAATTACTGTTGTCGAGGAGTTTACGTAAGATAAAACTCTAAATGTCCTCTGTACTCTTAATCATCTGTCTATTAAAGAAAAAGCCATTTAAGTTGGACAAAACACCTAGACAGTGCATACCATGCCAGGCACTACTCCAAGTACTTTATTTATACTAACTCATTTAATCCTCATAACATCCTATGAGAGAGATACAATACTGTGCCCGTTTTACAATAAGGAAACTGAAGCAGAGACATGAAGTAGTTGGCAAATGGTGCAGCCTGGAATCAGACTGAGAGTGTCTGGCTCCGGAACATGTGCTCTTCAATACTATGCTATGGTAAACTACTTCTCATATCACAGCATAATTATGGGCAGTTGATTTAATTCAGAATAAAAAGTTTGTTTTTTCATAGTTGTTTAAACTTACGAATTCTAAACTGCTCACAAATAACTGATGACAGATCTCTGCATTTTATAAAGTTAAAGTATTCTATTTGTTTGAAATAGATCATTTATAAGACGAAATTTGACCTCATCTGATCAGGTAATATAATATTCTACCATTTAAATAAAATGTTGCTTTTAAAAAGTAGGTTGAGTGATATACATACTCTTTAGCTTGTTATAGTGACTCTGACACCAGAGAATAGAGTGCCACATGCATTTACACTCATGGCCATTTACCATGTTTTCTCTTTATTCATTAAATAGTTAACTTAAATGTAAGTTAGAAAAACTTCAACTACAAAAATCAGTTATTTATAAAAATATAGCATATGGTTTTATAGACAAATATGAAGTTTCTCAACATCATTTAAGCTTGTAAATCTGAATATGGGGATATGTTTAATTTTAAAACTGAAAATACAGTGTTAAAAGAGAATAAATGAAATCTTTTTTTATGTTATAGGAACATGTTCATGGAGAAATAATTCAATAAAACTATTTTGTTTCTCCAAGTCTACTCCAAATATAGGTGACTGAATAAGAAAGAAGTATGTCGATTTTTCAAACAACATCTGGCATCTTAACTTCTGGAACTTAAAAGCAAGAAATCTGTTCTACTCTTTGTGTTGCAAAAGGCTTAGTACAGTTCCTTATATACTCTAGGCACTTATTTACCAAAGGAGAATATTTGCATATTTCCAGTGCTATATTAAATGATATTCATAGTAATGAAGCCAAATGCACAGTAATTGTCTGAAATACTTTGTTAACAATCAGATTACATTCTTTTTCACTTTAATGTTAAGTGCATTAAATTTCGTATGAAGATAGATAATATTTGTATAATAAATATCAAACCTTTTACTTTACCATTGTGAGTAACCAAAACACTGCATTATTGAATCTTATTAGAAAACAGTTGAGTGTATTTTGTCTTCACGAACAATTAGTTGGATTGAATTTAATTGTCTGAGAATCAGTCCTTGCTTCATTAAAATGTACACACAGTCACGGACACTATCTATATGATCTCACCATATGTCACGTACATTACTGTACAAGCTGAAATGTTGATTATAAATTTAAAGTGACTGGTAAAGAAGAATGTACTGATGATTCTTATGCACCTTATATATTTTATAATATATAATTGCATATATATAATTGTATTGAGGTTTTGGGTGCTCTAATTCATTAATAAAGACATATATAGAAATGTTTATTTTTTGTTTTTGCACAGAGTAGTAATAAGAATAATAAGAATTAGTGGTAAATTGTTCTTAAGAGAACATATTATTTGAAGATGATTCACTTCAAACTGCCAGCCAATTTAATGTCAGACACCTGTCAAACGGAGCAGACTGGCTCGGTTTTTTCATGTGAATCATGAAATATTTTTTCTGAAGTCCACTTTCAGTTTAAAAACAAAGATGGAATTTTGAACATTAGATTGAAAATAAGTATGTAATGATATTGTTAGGTGCCCACTTCACTTAATTTTTATGGCTTTGCATTTGTCACCTAACCACCACCAGGGAACCAGTGCCAGGCATACAAAGAAGAAGAGTCTCACCCTCTCTGCAAAAACCTCAGATAAATTTCAAACATTGTTTTCTCCACTTAAAAATGAGGAGCTAGGTGTGTGAAACTGGACTCGAGATGTATACAAGGGCTAAATATCTTTAAAGGTGTAAGTCTAGTGTATTCACTTAGGACCCTACTATGCACTGAAAATAGGATAGAAGCAATGGGAACCAAAAGGGGGGTGGGTCTTGAGAGAGGAAAATGATGATTCTCTGCATCTCTTGCCAAATATTACACTAGTTTTACTATCAAGGAGTAAAGAGGATAACTGAATATTTCATCAATTTCAATATAACAAAATGTAAAAATCTACTATGTGCAAATAAGTGTACTAAATATTTCAGGTAAAGTACAAAGCATTAGATTGAAAATAAGTATGTGGTGATGTTGTTACAAGTCCATTATCCCATAAATTTTATAGCTATGTCTTTGTCACCAGCCAGTACCAGAGCTGTTAGGCATACACAGGGGAAGGGAGAGTCTCATCCTCTTGACAGAAAACTTCGTGTGAATTCCCAAAGCTCATCCAAAGAATATAGTTATTGAAAAATATTCGTCTTTGTGTTTTTCCTTTTGACACCTGACCCTTTTCCTAGTCAGTTAGAAGCAGCCATGTTGCTCCAAGAAGAATTCAAATTGTTACAGCAGAAATGCTTAAAGGAAGTTGACGTTTAGCTTGTGTTTCCACAATTGGTCTTTGAAATCTAGAGCAACACAAGTCTGGAGAATGGGACTTTCTCAAGAGGAAAAAAAAAATGGTCTTCTAAATCTCAAAGGTCTCCTTAAGAGGTGGACTCAAACAGAAAGAGTTCCTAGGAATAGATGAAGGAAACTCAAAGACCCAGGGGAAGACTCCAACAGACAGGAAGAGGAAGTGAGAGGCTTCTGTGATTCAGAAGAAGAAAGAGGAAGAGTAGGAAAATCAGATGACAGTGTCCCAGTTTTGAAGGAAGGGGGATGGGCAGCAGAACATCCAAACAAGTAAGGAGAGGTCCAAGAAAACTGTGGCTTTTATGATGCTGTAATGTCTACAAGCATCTCAGAGAAGTTTGGATTCAGCATGATGCCAGCTGGACGGTGGCTTAGAAGGCAGGTAGTGAGCCCTGGCTCTCCTGAAGGGGCAAGGTGACCACACACAGAAGCCAGACTGGGAAAGCAGCTGGGCCTAAGAAGGATAGGCAGAGCCAGAAAGGAATGGAAGATACAAAGTCAGACAAGTCCCAGCACCCTGTAATACTGGAGAAGAGAGAACAGATGCGTTTATGAGCCAGTGACTTAAACATGAGGTGATAGCAGTGGGTTCTTATGACCAGGATGGCAAGGGACTGGCAAGGCCAGTGAGGACCGGGAGAAAGAAGACCCCTTCCCACTGCCACTGCCTGCACATTAGCATCTTTCTCTTCCTATCTGTCATTGATTAGTGGAAGTGAAAAGGAAGAACAGCCCTTGATGGAAACTGAATAAGGTAATTCAAAATAAGGCTCTTTGAAACTGAAAGCTGTAGATATATTATTTTCATGTGCCAAGTTTGCTCCCCATTCTATCACTCACCAGCCTTCCTTCCTCAACTCCCCACACTCTGTGAAGTCATGAAAAAGTCTTTGTGCAGAAGATATCATCAGGAAGTCAAGACTTCTTACAGAGAACTAAGCATTTTTTGTGTGTATTATTTTGTAGCTATACTGGATAACGGCATCTGAAGAACGATCTATACAAAGGATGTATTTATTTTTTCTTAGTTTAGTACAGCACAGTTTCCCTTTCTTTCCCATTTGCTGATTCTTAAGCTGTTCTAGTCTTACCTTTGTGCAAAAACCAGGATATTGAGATTTAATAGACATGCAAAGGTGGGAATATTGGTGGAGGGGTAGAAATTGTTTGAGTAGATAGGATTCTAGAACTTGGTAAACTACGTTTCTTAGTTTTTATTGTCTTTATTGATGAAAATTTTGAAATTTCAACACAGCAGCCCAATAAATAGGCATCTGACCTTGTGTTTGACAATTAATATGGCACATTTCACCTATTTCCATAAATTCTGTCAATACTTCTAAGTTATGTTTTTTTAAAACCTCTGGAAAACTAGGGAGGAGGTGATGATGCCCTCCAACTCTTCATGTTTATGACCATCATTTTCTGCCAGAATACTGCAATTTCCTAAAAAATGTTCTCTCTGCCTCCAGGATTATCCATCTCTAGCTCTTTTCTCCATATTGCAGTGAGGGTGAGTTTTCTTATACACCAATCTGAATTATGCTGCTCTCCTGCTTAAACAAGAATCAAGACTACACAATTTAACATGGTGTACAAGATCATTAATGACGTGGACCTTGTTTGCTTCAGCCTCATCGTCAGCCCCCACGCCATACTCTCTCACCATCAGGTCTGTGCATATGCTGTTACCTCCTGTTTGGAATACTCTTCTCTTCCTGCCTTTGGCATTTTCTGATTCCGCATGCTTAGCTAATTATTAAACCACTTTTAGATCATAGCTTAGACCTCTTTCCAAGATGCCTTTGTCCACTCTTAAATTCAAGCTAGGTGCCCCTCTTAGGTGCTCCAATGGCTCCCTGTACTTCCTCTACCATGACATTTGACATACAATATTGTAACTCTCTATCTACCTGTATCTAGTTCCCATCCAACTGTAAACTCAGAGAATGTAGGATTGCTGTCTAATGTATTCACTGCTTATCTTCACAATCTGGTTAAATGACTGGCATACCACACAATAATGCTTTGTAACTAGTTGCTGAAGAATAATATGACTCATAAAAAAGATAAATAAATTTAAAAAATGACTCCTAAAGTAAGAGTTTTCAACTTTGCAAAAAAACCCACAATTTTTTGTTGTTGTTTTCAGGGCTTTTTTTCCTTCTGTTAACATAGATAACTGAGAGTCAGCTACTTTATGTTGATGTAAACTATTAATAAAAAGTCTGTAGTTTCAGAGTTGAAATGGATAATTTGATCCTAACCTTTTTCCTCCCTCCCTTCCCCCTTCCTTCCTTCCTTCTTTCCTTTCTTCCTTCCTTCCCTCTTTAGTTCTTCCCTCCCTTCCCTCTTTTTCTCTTTCCTTCTCTTTTTGTCTCTCTCTCCCTCTCATTCTCCCCTCTCCTCTTTCTCTCCCTGCTTTTTAAGTGTTAAGACACCTAATTGATTGACAGCTAAACAGAAACTTAGAGCGCAGTGATTTTTTTTCTAAACTATGTAGCCTCAAATTAGAAAATGGACATCTTTCTTAAAAGCAAAAAACAAGCCTGTGAGCATAATTTATGTTTTATATGCTTGGATAGTGCGTGATTATTTCTCTAACCTTTAGCATTGTCATCAATGTAGATAATCACCGTGTTTTGTATCATTAGCATTATTGTTTTGCTCACTAATCAAGGGAAACATTTTAAGCTACTGTTTAGAGAAGTTCTCCATTTCACTTTTGTAAGTTATATTTACTCCTTGGAAAATATGAGGAACTTTTATATTTTTTTCTTTTTTTTTCCCCAAATTCCAGTGAAAAGCTTTTTTTAAAACTCTTTGCCCTGACTTTTCTTGTGGTTATGCATGTTTCAGAAAAAGTTAAAGTGCACATAATACTCAGGTCATAAGAAGATACTTTATTGGTTAAAGTGATGAGTTCTAAAGACTGCTATGTGAAAATCTCTTTCTACCCCCAATTATATTAAATATAGGACTTAACCATTTTAAGTAAATTTTGGATACTATTTTTACCCTATAGAGAACAAGCAGAGCTGCTTATCTCTGTTTTGACGAGAATATGGTATGATTATATTAACTCTACATAAAACTTTTGGTGTTTCTCATGAATTTTAAAGCCCTTAGTATGATAGATGTCCATTGATTATTTTGCTACTATATATTTTAAAAATCAGTTTTTAATTTACCAAGTTAAAGCTGCACAAAAACCATCAAATCAGTGTGCACATAATTGATATGCTACTCAGCAACCCTGATATGTCTTTGAATAGTAAACCATGAAGAAAACAAAGCAACTATTTCTTAATAGGAGTACAGTTTAGTGGGGAGATACTTTAAAATGTAAGCTTTTCTGAGGGAGGGGGTTAGTAAAAGACTAATGGCAAAAAGTTTTAAACCACTCCTTTCGATAAATATTTTATAACAACAACAAAAACCTCTCACAGGTAAGTAAATTTCATAGAAAAAGAGATGTTAAGCTTTATATATAATTGACAAGAGGAAAACATTTAAGTAGGTTTCATTTAGAATAAGTTATGTTTGCTAAATTGGATATATTAGGATTTGATATATTAAGAGCAATTTCAAAAGATTATAAAAATAAGCTACAGTGTATGCCTGCCTTAACAACTATTTACAATACCATTTAAATATTTTGCTCAAATATATCTAAATGTTGACCGTTATACTGATGTCACACTGCAGTTAACAATTTAATTTTCTTTAAAGCAATGGACAGGGTAAGCTTTCTTAGCTGCTTAATTCACATTTCTCTGAAAGTCTTTTGTCAGTTAAAGCTTTCAGCCAGCTAAAAGTAATCCTTTCCCCTTCTCTCCGTGAGTGGAAAGAAAGCAAACAAACACGTGTTTAACAGTAAGGTCAGCATGACATAAAGCAACAAGAGCCAGTAAACTGAAAATGAGGTTGACATTTTGGGACTAATCCAGCAAGTCCTGTAATACTCTTCCAAACTCCACAGCTGCACAGGGCTGTGGACAAGCCTAGGCGCAGCCTCCAGGCAAGTGCCCCGGAGCAATGCCTTGGAATGTGATCAACTCCAAGAAGAGGAGCAGATCCCTTTGTATTTGTCTTTGCTTTGGCTATAGGATACTTAGGTAATGTACATGTTAAATCACTGCTACTATGAACTGCTGCTATTTAACTTATCATCAATGTCCTCCAAATTCTCAAATCTTCTCTAATGACAGGGAGGAATTATTAAAGAAAATTAATAATTATTAAAGTAATTAATTAAAGAAATTATTAAAATAATTAAAGAACACTACTCTTGGCTTTTTTTTTTTTCAAATTTTTAAGCCACCCTGTTTCATGCCTAACTCTGGAGGTACAGGTTTTATTGGCCCCAAGTAACTGACGGTCTGTAGGGACTTTTCCTGAACTTATATGGGGATGTGATCCAACCTGAATGCAATTATCTTGGCCCAGTTCACATTCTTGATTCATACTATGGATGTAGACCAAGCCAGGCTGGATTGGATTCCATAATATGAAGTAAGTAGTCATTTATTTTACTGCTTTTTATTCAATTTTTGGATTTGATAAGGACCAGGGAGTATGGAATAATGGTACATTAAATAGATAATGGATGCTAGATGGAGACAGAGACTGTCTTTTCACTAAACATTGAGTAAGAAAAATACAGCGAAACCACAGAAATCAAGTAATTTTCTCTTCATTAAAATCATTACATGATTTAGTCTAGTGTGGATAAGCAATTTAGGACTTGGCAAACTTGTGAGATTTTCTGGCTATGTATTTCCTGTAAAATTTGAGATGTGAAAATTCCCCCTATCCAATGGGTATTTAAAAGGCATACTTTTGAGGAAAAGATAGTTATGCCCTTTCTTGGGTTGTCTGCTTGTCCATTTAACTTTATCAGTAGAGACATGGTTGTTGAATTCTTGAGTATAAAAATGAGGTATCTTTAAATTTAAAAACAAATTTTTTTAAAAAAAATTTGAGTGCTTATACATAATGCTCTGGAGATTGTAAAGATACTTAAAAGGATTCATATTCTATCCTGAAATCTGGTGTGTAAAGGGTAAATATACATGAGAGAAATTGCTCAGGTATTCACAGAAAAAACTCCAGAAATTTAATAGCTATCTCACCAAAGGAATGCAAGATCAAGGCAGACATAAAGATCTCTCCTGGGAATTTTATACCATAGTCTTAAGGATAGAAAGTATTTGGGGAGTTGATGACTTTATCATGATTTCTAGGCCCATTGTTCCTTTTTGAAGAATTAGTACCATAGTAAAAATAATCTAACCATGTAGTATATAGCATAGATTTTTGGAAGGGCTGTGTTTTAGTTAAGCTCTCTATATTTTAAAGAAATACTTTTTTAAAAAGGTCAAAATCAGTACTATTACTCTTACTATTATAATCAAAGGGCGATAGGCTCTTTAGATTTTTGCTTAAGCAGGCCTCACTCAAAAGACTATATTTTTTTCAGAGGAAGAAATTAATTGAAGACTTTTGAGCTCTAATTTCAAATCAAATATATTAAATATTCATATGTACATACAGATAGCAATAAAGCAACTTCATTTTCTAGATTCCTTGGTTTCATTATAGAATATACCAGATTTGATAAAATCATAACCAGAAGTATGGCTTAATGAAAACACAATAATAGCAGTTACTATTTCTGAACACCTGTACACTTTTTCATTTTCATTTCCATTAACCACAAAACAATTAGCAAGGCAGGTTTAATCAGAGAGGTTAATGACTTGCTCAAGCTCATCCAGGTACTAAATGGCAGAGAAATGGAGTGCAGGCCTGTTTCAGCTCTCTACACGGTACTCATTTTCAAATATATCACTGTAGCTGTAGATAATTTAGAAGTTACAGGTTGACCTGCTATGGCTATTTGAAAGGCATTGTTTTTGTAGAAAACATATTGACCACTGTATTTGCATATTATCTGTGTTTGCAACAAATTATTTTAATGTTAAATGTGAAAAATAATAGTACTGCCCAATATAAAATTGCCATGTTTTTAAATAAAAACACAATTGCTACGTAACAACTGACACTGGAGGTATAATTGCTTCAGACTCAAATGGCTTCTCAAACCTTTTTAAGAGAAATATTTTTATTAACTCAATAATCTATTTCAGTACCCTTCAAGTATTTTCTGATATATAACCTGTCTTCTTATGATTTAATTTCACTTTAGAGCCACCAGAAAAAACATGACCTATAAAATTAAGATAAAGGTTATGGCTACTACATAGCAATGGAGACATTAGTTGGCAGGAATTTGTAGAGAAAAAGATTTAGAGGCTAGATGTCTTCCATTTGGTGATGTCATGTTCTTTTCCAAAAGCTTTCTTTCATTTTTTAAACCTTAACCTGAAATATTAAATCCTAGTATTTAGACATCTAGGTTTTCTTGTGCTAACAGCAGGCACTCAATAAATATTTATTGAATGAAATCAGAGATGAGAAAATTTTGTATACTGAGGTTTATAATACAAAACAATTTAGGGCTACTTAAATATAAGAAACAATTGTGTTTGTGGAATTTTTCTTAGGGAGGGAACTAATACGCCATTCTGTTTTAAAATTTAGAACAGGGAGCATAAAGTGTGTTCTTAATAAATAAATAATGTACTTATATTCTCCTATGTTATAGTCAGTACAAGGAGAGAGCTCACAAAGTAGGAAGGAAAGTTGGAAAATTTTAAGAGATGAAGTTAGGGAGCATGGGAAGAGAACATGATAAAGCCATGTGTACAGAAATATGCCCCGATGTAACAAAAGAAAGAGAGATCCATGGCGATACCAAACCCAGAGAACATGTCATTCAACTCCCTGCCGAGGAACGCTATTGTCCTATCTCAAAGTGGCTCTCAGACTAGTAGTAGAGTAACAATACAGAATAACCCACTATAGTGATCCAGATGTGCAAAAAATACATTCAGATTCTTAGGAGGAAACAAGTCACTATCTGGAAGATGCAGGGAACACACGACAGAAGTAATGTTTGGCTGAGTCTTGAAGGTTGAGATAGGACTGGTATCAAAGGGGGGAAATTAAGGCAGAAGATTGGTGGTAAAAAGATTTGTGTGGCTGGAACATAAGATGAATGTATTACAGAGGAAAATAAAGAGAGTAAAGTTACAGAAATTGATGCTTCAACACCATTTCAGAGTGACTATCATGTGCCTGCATTAATAAGAAGAGTGGACCAATTAAAATATAATCTCTGAGGATGGAGCCCAGGAAAGGGTATTGTTAAAAATCTCCCCTGGAGACCGTAATGTGCAGCTATAGTTGAGAAGCACTGCAGTAGGTGACTGGAAGTCAGTGAACATTTTCACGTGAGGTAATGGCAAAATTAGATCTTTTTAGGAAAATAACTTTGGCCTGGAGAATGGAGACAGAATGAGTCTGTGTGTTTAAGACTTTGAAGGACTAAAGAGCAGTCCACAGTCTATTATAATACATATGTAGTCACAGAAAAAGACATGTAGATAGACATACTAAGGAACAGACCATTTTTATACTAATGTTAAGACTATTGGGAATTCTTGGGTTAAACTCTTATTGAAAGTTATAACCAAGCATTATAAAATTTGTATATTATCTATTTGCCACATGGACCTAAAGAACCCAAGCCAAGGGCCCTGGTTGGAACTTGTTTTAATCCCTATTTCACATCCCTTATGAGGATTCACTGTTTACACATGCTCTATAGTTAATTCATTTTGAAAATTGAAGAAGTTATTGGCAAGAAACAGTTATGGTAAGATTATCATGCCAATTTTTTTGATCAGATGAAATCACTTTATCTTGTTTTGGGGGTCATATTACTATTCATTAAGATTATTCTATATTACCTTCCCTTGGTAAACTGCAAGTATTTATCAGTTGAAGGGAATGGGTAATTTAAAAATGCATTAAGAAATCAGACTCTTCAGTAAATGTTTTCTATATTGTTTTCAGAGTTTGATTTTCTCATTAACAACTATTAATCTGCATAAGGTAGAATATTTTATTTGTAAGGTAACGTCCAATTTTAAAGAAATTTCAAAAAAGAATTGTCTACTAGTTTCTCCAAGCTGTTAAAAATTATATATATATATATGCTTAAAATTTGTATAAATTATTTTATCTAGGAAAAAAAAGTCATAGGTTTTGATTTTTGCCAGTGGTTCTTCCTGTTTTATGTATGTGTGTGTGCATTTTATTTTTTTTAATGGATCTCCAGTGACACCTCAGAAAAGAACTCTTGTTTGTCTCCTAAAGGGTTATTTTCAGCTCATATAACAAAGTGAATTGTGGGTTTTCTAGTTATTGTAATTGGCTGTATTATTTTCAGCCAGTTTCTAGTGTTTCCTGAAATATCTCTTAGATTGGATCAGAGACACTCAAAATTTTTTAACTGTGATTTGTCCAATATGTCCTACTGAGTGGAGAAAGAGAGTAATATTTCTCTCTTCTTTTTACTTCCCTCCTTTTTTTTTCTTCCCACCTTTCCTCCCTCCCTGCTTGCCTGCCTTCCTTTCTTCTTTGATTTGAGAAGTGAATAAGAAGCTCTCACCGAAAGGAACATTCTACTGGAAAGTTATTATTACACCAATATTAACGGTGAGACTCAGTAAGGTTAAGTGACTTTCCACACGCCCTAGATGTAAGGAGTGGAGTTAGGCCACAGACTCTCTGACTTCCAACTTCCTATTTCGATACAGAATACCTTATTACAGGACAATTCCCCAAAAAAGATTAGTGAAATACTACAAAACCCATAATGCTCTTGTCATATGCTATGGTTCTCCTTAATAACTTTCTTAGAGATCTGTGTTTCAAATCTGGGAAACAGTCTTAACATATAAGCTGGTTATCCTAGTTTGAGTAGCATCAATCTATTTCAAGAATTTTAAACTCTTTTTCTGTATATTTTTTGCATTAAAAACACTTTGGAGAATCTGATTAAGGTTATAAATTTCCTTCTCATGAAAATGTATATACACACATATAGACAGAATTTTGCATACCATTTTAAGGTTTCATTTTTGTAAATATAATTAGGGAACCAAAGGGAGCTATATAGAAAGAACATATAATAACTTTTTATTTTTATGTATAAGATTTTTTTTTTCTCTACGGTAGAAGATTTGTTATATGTGAAAGTTAAAAATCTCACCTAAATGGTATGAAATGATATGAATAAGATTAACTTTAACAATCAACCTAATACTTTTTCAATCTTGTAAACTTTAAAAGAAAATATGGGTACACGAAAACACTAAAAATTCAAATTATGCTTTATAGAGGAAATCAATTAAACCTCACAACTTTTATCTGAAATTTACACAGTACGATATGTTATAAATGTAAGGCTTTGAGAAGAACATTGTAAAAACTCGAGACCTCATAATCCTGACCAAAACAAAAACAGACAAAATTTAATTTTTTAAAGATAAAAACGGCATTCACTTTTTATGAAAGAGAAGAGGTTTCACCATCCCTGCCAAGATCTTGGGTAATTGTGCAGCAATAACCTCAGACATCATTTCTGGAAATTCAACACTCAGTGCCCGGGACTGGATAAATGTATTCAAGCAGTACAGATGAAGTTGTTTGACAAGCTGTTGGTTTAACAAATGGATAAGAAACATGTAAGAAAAATAATATATTCATATACTATACAAACATGGCAGCTTATTTTTTTAATAATAGAAATACTTAAGATGTTTTTTTCTTACCGAACTGAAAACATCTCCCTCCACTTTCTAGCATAATATGTAAAATATTACATACTCATGACAAAATATCCTAATATATAGAAAGATTTAAAGAAATGAAAGTATTCTGTAATCCCACAGGATAACCAGTGTGAACATTTTGGTATATTTCAAAGGTTTTTTTTTAATACATACTCAGGTATACACATAATATACACACATGCATATATATTTCCATAAATGAAATTATTTTATAGTCTATTTCTTAATCCAGCTTTTTCATATAACAACATATAGACAATATATAGACTCTTCTATTTCAGTACAAACAACCCAGCATAATCCATTTTAATCTAATTTTAATTTTGTCAGAGTAATTCATGTACATAATTTTGAAAGTCAGCTAGTACTGGAAGACCTATACCAACAAAAGCAACAGCAGCAACAACACAGATGTAACCACTTTAAACTTCTTTAGCCTGTGTCATTTGATATTTATCTGTGTATTTCTAATAAATTTTATTTTCCAAAGTTTACATTATTGATTAAGTTTCTATTAAATGAGTATTTAGCTCTCTTGTACTATATACCCCCCTCCTCAACTACACACACTTTCTCTTCTCTCCATTCTCTATATAGTTATATCTCAATTTTTGGCTAAATCGATATCTAACATTTATATTACAAAGATTTTTGTTTCCTACTGGATTACATTTTCTTTGTTATATGACTTACCTTAATTTTGCTAGGGCTAATCACCTTATGTTTCTGTTCCTTTGTTTTTTCTATATCACAAAGCCATAGGCAAATTTTCTGACAGAATTGTAAAGACTCACTTCAATATGTTCATGCAATTGGTAATAGCTCAGTTCCATTTTTTTCTTGGTATTAGTGTCCTGAAATCCTCTTCATTAGTTAGTGTGCTGGGACACCCCTTTGCATCTCTCTTGGGTTGAATCTTCTACTTTGGCTTACTCCAGTGTTTTGTTGTAAGAAATCCTGCAGGTGCCCTTGAGAAAGTTTGTATTTGAGATAGTCTCTATGAGATCTTGCAAGTCTTAAAATACTTTTATGATGCCATCATATTTGTTTGATGGTTTGGCTGGTAAAAAAACTTGTTGAAGATTTTTCTTTCCTTGAAAATTCTGAAGGTATTGCTCCATTGTTTTCTGGGTTCCAGTACTGCTATTGAGAAGTCTAACATCATTCTGAATCCTGATGATTTGATGTGACTTATTTCTTTTTTCATTGGTATATTTTATGATACCCTCTTTATTCCAGGTATGCTGAAATTTTACAATGTGGCTTGGTTCAGTTGTGCTGTGCCTGTATACTGGGCCCTTACACTCAGAAAACTGATATCCTTCAGTTCTAGCAACTTTTCTTTTATGATTTCTTACATAATTTCCTTGACTTGATTTTCTCTCTTCTTTCTTCTGGAAATTACTACTAACTGGAGAATGGAACCCCATGGATTAATCCCCTAAATTTGCTATCTCTCTTTTTCATATCTTTATCTTTTTTGTTATATTTTTCTGGGTTTTCCTGAGATTTATATTTCCTGAGTTTTATATTTATATTGAATTTTTAATTTCTGCTCTTCTTTAATTATCCAAAAGTGTTTTCTTGCTAAATGTTCCTTTTTAAATATTTTCTATTCTTGTTTCATGGATGCAACATCATTCTTATTTCTCTGAATATCTTAATTTTTTGAAGCTTTCTTCTATTTTCTGCACTCCTGCTTTTTCCTTTAAGTTACATTTTTTCCTGTTTATTTTGCTCTCTGCCTTACATTTTAGAGGCTTTATCTAAATAGCTAATAATCTTGGCTGTCAGTTCATATTCAGCAGTGAGGCCTCAAATTTGACCTGGTGAGTAGAGGGTTTTTTTATGCTTTGTTGTTATTTTAGTGTGGTTTCTGAACACAGTAGTGATAAAAGCTTGTATGCAATATGTCTCGACTAACCCCATATATCTTATTTATCCAGTTTTGGTGTCAGGTATTTCTAGGGTTTTTTTCCTCTTGTATAGGGAATGATGCATACATATCTTAAATACTTGTCTAATTATTTATTTAAGATAAGTCCTAAAAAGTGGGAATTTGAAAAGCACAAAAACTTTAACTACTGCTACATACTGCCAGATTGTCCATTAGCATTGTTACTGACTTATAACTCCATCCAAAATAGTATGAGAGTCTTATTCTCCACAACCGTATCTTTGCTTTTCCTGTATACATAAAATCTTTTCTAGCTTAAGACAAAAACATTTGAGAGCATATTCAGAAAAATATATCACAATTCCTATCAACTATTAAATTACTCTCAAATTATACAAATACTAGTAAAAGGATATGTGGGTGATCTACATTGAAAATGAAAAAAGCATAATATAAATTCTGAGCAGTATGATGCAGGTTTTTAAAATGTAAGTACAAATATAAATTTGAAGAAAACACATGAAGTAAAATTTATATTTCACATTTAAGAAGTTATAGATATAATTCAGAAAATAATCATTAATATTCTAGAAAACAAAATACTTACATCATGCAAGTTATCAAGAAGTTTCGTAAGTTGGTAGAAACGCTGTGAGCTAGGGACAACTCCTTTTTGCCTCAAACCAATTGCCTTGATGAGCTCTCTAATGTAGCTTGATCTCATCTCTTCAAACTGGCTTTGACTTCTTAGTCCTTCCAAAGGAACTTCAAGAAGATAATTACAAGTGGCAGTTATGTTTAAAAAAGATGACACTAGCAGTTTATAATATAAATTTCTGAGCTGTATAATGATTTATTTTGATTTGCAACTCTAGATACAAACATCTTAAATAGGAAAAGTTTTAGAACATGTAAACTTCTAGTTCTTTTGAAGAATATGATAAGAACAACTAGGTAAGTTAAAGAACATTTCAGCTTACCTATTTTAGAGCTATTAGCATTTGCTCAAAAGAGCACCTGACATTATTCTACATTCCTGTCTAAAATACTTAGTTTGATTTAGTTTACAACTACATGTATGCTGGATCTTTTTTGTCTTTGTCTCCTTCCTGCTGATATGAGAGAAAGCCATTGATATTTGAATTTTCTCTTACATTCAGCCACTTGGTTTTACTCTTTTATTTATTCATTTATTTTTAAATATAACAGCTTTTGTTTGATTTTTTTTTTCGGTATAAGACAATACTATATTCAAATAATAGCTTCATTTTCTCTTTTCCAACAGTTGTAGCTCTCATTTCTGCTTCATGGTTCAATGCATTGTTTAAGACTTCCAGAACAATATTAAAAAATAATAGTAATGGTAAATACCCCTGTTTTGTTGCTGATTTTATTGAGAATGCCTCGCATTCCTATTATGATGTTAACTGGTAATTTATATATCTACCTCTGAAATCTTTAATTCATACATCCAAATGTTGGGCACAACTTCTTACTCTTATGACTAGTTCTCTTGTTTTCACTACATAGTCAATTTACCTATTGCTTTTCTCCTAAATCTTTTCGGTCCTTCTGTTGTCACTTGTCTGAGATGTCCTGGTTGATTTCTTTAGTAACTCTATTACCAGAACTCCCAGTTTCCTTGTTTTCTTTACTTTGGTCTCACTTGTCCTACAAACAAATCTTCAAACTGAAGTGAAGTTTCTGACTTTTTCTGCAACTACATCCAGATTGCTGAAAGAAAAATCACATAATCTCTGGATTTATGATCTTGACCCTTAGCAGTATTTCTATAGAGAAGTGTACTTCATTTGAGCAAAGCCAACCATATGTGTCCAGCAAAGGGAAATAAATAATCCTTTTTCAAAAACTCCTACTTTATTCCCTCTACCCGAATCAGACCTTGGCTTCCACTTCCCTTGGAAAAAAGATGGCTGCAGATAACAAACCGATAGAAACCAAAAGTTAATTCTTTGGTTTTGAGTTTTCAAGAGCTCACATCCTGAGTATAAAAGGGATTTAGAAAGGTAATCTTGGCAATATGAGATTTTTGCTCCAATTGAAAATTTAACTGTTGTACATACATTTGTATGTATATGCTATGTGTATCTATGATCTTGTCCCTTTACTTCATATGGCAGCTATTTTTTTTAATTTACCATTTTAACCTTTTATTACTTAAAAAAAATTTTTTTTTTTTTGGCTGCACCATATGGCATGTGGGATCTTAGTTCCATGCCCCCTGCATTGGAAGCTCAGAGTCTTAACCACTGGACCACCAGGGAAATCCCTATAGCAGTTATTTTAAACATCCATAACTCTTTTTACACTTCCCAACCAATCCTCAAATCTCTATCACTCTTAAACATGACTGTAAAATAATTTTTTCTTCTGATTACTGAAGTACTGTCTTTTCATTGGGCTTTAAAGAGTTGGAAAACTAGTAACCCAAAGCCCTCAGTCTATCCATCTAAATGTTTAGGACCAGACTTGAACCAATTATCCTCTTTACAAGAGAAGCGGGCCTAATTCCACACTGCCTCATTCTTTTAGTATCAACACTAACAACATGCTCCTAGGATATGATAATCTAATCACTAGGCTCTCATCCTATGCTCCTGGGATATCTCTGAAAATTATCCTCCTCTCCTACTCCCTTCCCTAGATTTCAGATCTATGATGAACAAGCTCTCCAAAAAATTTCTATTTCCTTTGAGCTCTTTACATTAATTCATTGTTTTCTTAATTATTACACCCAGCATTACATGATTGGAGAATTTTCTCTCAGATTCTTATTGATTCCACATGTGGGTTTTTAGGATTTCTTGTAAATATATTAGTGACAAGTGGGAGAGAGTGAGTGAAGGGCAGTTAGCCAGATGCTATTTTAGATAAGAATACTTTAAAAAAAGAATACTTTTTTTTTGGTTTAGCTAATTTAAAAATAATGTGTATTCATTGGAAAAATTTTAGAAAATACAGAAAATACATGGAAAATTACAAGTCACCTGAGATCCTACAATCCAGTATTTCAGGACATTTCCTAATATTATATTGAGAACATTTACTTATATCATTCAAAATTCTTCAAAAATGAACATTTTAATTCACACATAAAATTTCATATCACAAAAATGTGTAGGACATACAATTTATTTAATTGTTTTATCATTTGACATTTGGAATATTTCACTAATCTAAACAATACTTATGATGAATGTCTTATTTTTTATGGATATATTCTTAGAAGTAGAATTATTAGAGTAAAAGGTATTACCTGTCTTAACACAGATAATATACATTTCTAAACTACTTCTTACTAGTTAACTGTTGTGTGCTTTGTACTGAGTATTTTCATTTTAGCTAATCTTTGCTTTTTATAGAGAAAAATAAAATACCATCTCATTTTCACTTCTCTAATTATTAGTGAGGTTGAACAATTTTCTTAAGCTTTTTAGTGACTTTTTTTCTGTTTTGTATTTGTTTATAGTGATCTAAGCTGTATTTTAAATATTCTTCTCAGTCTGTGGTTTAAAGCCTAGTTTTAAAATATTTAATCAGTTTTGTAACTTTATTAGGGCAAAGAGTACTGCCCAGGCAATCCAAATTTTGCCATGCTCCAGGCAAACACTTTCAATTACTTCAACTATTTCTTTTGATCTTTCCTTCCATAGCTTTAAATAACATCCTTATAGAGCTGATTCTTGAGTTTTTATTTTTAACTTTTGACTTTCCAGTATGGAAAATGGGGCTGTAGCTCTATTTCCATATCCCAGATCTACTATTACCCCCACACCACAAACACACTCACACATGTAGAACTTCCTATTCCTCCTCTTCCTAATATCATTTTCCTAATATTGGTTAGATCAATATTCAGTGTTTACTACTTTAGCTATGCAAAATACTACTACAGTCAAGTCATATAGCATTTACTATGATTTCTTTTCTTTTCTTTTCTAGTATAATATTTTGTTTTACTGAGAGTAAGTAACCATATTGACGGGTGTGAAGTGGTATCTAATTGTGTTTTTTATTTGTGTTTCTCTAATGACTAGTGATGCTGAGCATTTTAATGGCTACTTGTAAACCTTCTTTTGAGAAATGTCTATCAAGACCTTTATTTATTTTTAAATTGGTTTATTTTTTTATTGTTGAATTGTAGAGGTTTTATGTCATCTGGATATTAATACTTTTACCTTAGCAGATATATGATTTTCAATATTTTCACCAATTCAATGGATTGCCTTTTCTTTGTGTGTGTCCTTTGATAAACAGAGGTTTTAAATTTTGATAAAGTCTATTTATCTTTTTCTTTTCTTGCCTGTGTTTTGGGTGTTATATCCAAGAAATCACTGTAAAATCCAATGTCACAAAACTTTCCCTCTATGTTTTCTTCTAAGGGTTTCATAGTTTTAGCTCTTAGATTTAGTTCTTTGATTTATTTCAAGTTAATTAAAATTTTTGTGGAAATATAGTTGATGTACATACAATATGTTAATTTCAGGTGTACTACATAATGATTTGACATTTGCATACATTATGAAATGATCACCACAATCAGTATAGAAAACATCTGTCCCCATACAAAGTTATTACTTACAAAGTTATATTACTGGCAATATTGCTTATGCTGTATATTACATTCCCTGGCTTATTAATTTTGTAATTGGATGTTTGTACCTCTTAATCCCCTTCACCTATTTTGCTCCCTATCCCCTCCCCTCTGGCAACCACCTATTTGTTCTCAGTATCTATGAGTCTGTTTTCATTTTGTTTTGTTTGTTTTTTAGATTCCACATGTAAGTGAGATCACGTAATATTTGTCTTTCTCTGAATTATTTCACTTAGCACGATACCCTCTAGATCCATCCATCCATCCATGTTGCTGCAAATGGCAAGATTTCTTCTTTATGGCTGAGTAATATTCCATTATATATTGCCCTATATATATATATATATATATATATATATATATAATTATGGACATATATATATGGACACTTAGATTGCTTCCATATCTTAGCTATTATAAATAGTGCTGCAATGAACAGTGGTATGCATATATCTTTTCAAATTAGTGTTTTTGTTTTCTTCAGGTATATACCCAGAAGTGAAATTGCTGGACCATATGATAGTTCTATTTTTAATTTTTTGAAGAACTTACATACTATTTATCATAGTGGCTGTACCAACTTAAAATGCTACCAATGGTGCACAAGGGTTCCCTGTTCTCCACATTCTCGCCAACATTTGTTATTTGTTGCTTTTTTAATGATAAGCCATTCTGACAGGTGTGAAGTAGTATCTCATTGTGGTTTTGACTTGTATTTCCTTGACGATTAGGGACATTGAGCATCTTTTCATGTATCTGTTGGCCATCTGAGTATCTTCTTTGGAAAAATGTCTCTTCAGGTCCTCTGCCCATTTTTAAATCAGGTTGTTTGTTTTTTGATATTGAGTTGTATGAGTTCTTTGTACATTTTGGATACTAACTCCTTATCAAATATAGAATTTGCAAATATCTTCTCCCATTCAGTAAGATACTTTTTCATTTTGCTGAAAGTTTCTTTCACCTTGCAAAGCTCTTTAGTTTGATGTAGTCCCATTTGTTTATTTTTGCTTTTGTTGGCCTTGCCTGAGGAGATAGATCCAAAGAATATTGCTAAGACCAATGTCAAAGAGCATACTGCCAAACATAGGCAATAAAACGTACTGTAGGAATTTTATGGTGTCAGTTCTTACATTTAAGTCTTTAAGCCATTTGGAATTTACTTTTGTACATGGTGTGAGAAAGTAGTCCAGTTTAATTCTTTTGCATGTAGCTGTCCACTTTTCTCAACACCATTTATTGAAGAGGCTGTATCTTCATTGTATATTCTTGCCTCCTTTGTCTTAGATTAGTTGATCTTACAAGTATGGGTTTATTTCTAGGATCTCAATTGTGTTTCATTGATCTATGTGTCTGTTTTTGTGCCAGTAGCATAGTGTTTTGATTACTGTAGCTTTGTAGTATAGTTTGAAATCAGGGCTCTTGATAGCTCTAGCTTCATTCTTCTTTTTCAAGATTGCTTTGGCTATTCAGGGTTTTATGTGTTTCCATACAAATTTTACAATTATTTTTTCTAGTTCTGTGGAAAATGCCTGTAGTATTTTGATAGGGTTTGCACTGAATCTATAGATAGCCTTGGGCAGTATGATCATCTTAACAACATTAATTCTTCCAATCCATGAACAGCATGGTCTATCTTTCCATTTGTTTGTGTCATTTTCAATTTCTTTCACCAATGTCTTGCAGTTTTTTGATTACTCGTCCTTTATCTCTTTGGTTAGATTTATTCCTAGGTATTTTATTCTTTTTGATGCAATTATAAATGGAATTGTTTATTAATTTATCCTTCTGATAATTTATTATAAGTGTATGGAAGTGCAACATATTTCTGTATATTAATTTTCTCTCCTACAACTTTCCTGAAATCATTTATTAGTTTAAATTATTTTTGGTAGCATCTTTAGGATTTTCTACATATAGTATCATGTCATCTGCAAACAGCGGCAGTTTTACTTCTTCTTTTTCAATATGATGGTATTTATTGCTTTTTCTTTTCTGACACTGTGGCTAGAACTTCCAATACTATGTTGAATAAAAGTGATGAAAGTGAGCATCTTTGTCTTGTTCCTGATCTCAGAGAAAATGCTTTCAGATTTCACCACTGAGTATGACATTGGCTGAGGGTTTGTCATATATGGCCTTTATTATGTTGAGATCTGTTCCTGCCACACCCATTTTGTTAAGAGTTTTTATCATAAATGGATGTTGAATTTTGTCAGAAGCTTTTTCTGCATCTGTTGAGATGATCATATGGATTTTATTCTTCAATTTGTTAATTTGCTTCATTATATTGATTGATTTGCAGATACTGAAGCTTCTTTGCATCCCTGGGATAAATCCCACCTCATCATGGTGCATTATCCTTTTAATGTATTATTGAATTCAGTTTGCTAATATTTTGCTGAGAGTTTTTGCATCTATGTTCATCACTGGCCTGCAATTTTCGTTTTTTCTTTTTTTGTCTGGTTTTGGTATCAGGGTGATGCTGGCCTCATAGAATGCTGGCCTATTTATTTTTTTTAATACTTGAGAATGATACGGGTAAAATTTGCCTGTGAAGCCATCTGGTCCTCGATTTTTGTTTGTTGGGAGTTTTTGGATTATTGATTCAATTTCATTAACGGTAATCATTCTGTCCATATTTTCTATTTCTTCCTAATTCACTCTTAGAGACTGTACATTTCTTTTTTGTTTTTAGGTTTTTTTTAAATTTATCTTAATTTTTTTATTGGAGTATAGTTGCTTTACAATATTGTGTGTTTATACTGTACAACAAACTGAATCAGCTGCAGGTATACATATATCCCCACTTTTTTGGATTTCCTTCTCATTTAGGTCACCACAGAGCACTGAGTAGAGTTGCCTGTGCTATACAGTAGGTTCTCATTAGTTATCTATTTTACACATAGTATCAATAGTGTACATATGTCAATCCCAGAGATTGCACATTTCTAGCAATGTATCCATTTCTTCTAGGTTGTCCATTTTATTGGCATATTTGTACTAATTGGTACATATTGCACTAACCTCTTACAATCTTTGTATTTCTGTATTTCTGTATTTCTGTGGTGACAGTTGTAACTTCTTTTTCAATTCTGATTTTATTTTTATGGGCCCTCTTCCTTTTTTTCTTGGTGATTCTGGCTAAAGCTTTATTAATTTTGTTTATCTTTTTAAAGAACCAGCTTTTAGCTTAATTGATCTTTTCTACTGGTTTTTCATCTCTGTTTCATTTAATTTTGTTCTGATCTTTCTTTCTTTTCTTCTACTAAGTTTGGGTTTTGTTTGCTCTTCTTTTTCTAGTTCCTTTAGGTGTAGATTAGATTGTTCATTTGTTTTTTTTTGTTGTTGTTGTTTCTTGAGGTAGGCCTGTATTGCTATAAATTTCTCTCTTGGAACTGCTTTGGCTGTGTCCCATAGATTCCGGAACAATTTTTTTTCCATTTTCATTTGTCTCAAGGTATATTTTAATTTTTTCACAATTTCTTCAGTGACCATTGGTTGTTTAGAAGCATATTGTTTAGACTCCCTGTAATTTTTTCCAGTTTTTTTCCTTGTAGTTGATTTCTAGTCTCATACCATTGTGTTCAGAATAGACACTTAATATGATTTCATTTTTCTTAAATTTATTGAGACTTGTTTTGTGGCCTAGCATGTGATCTATCCTGGACAATGTTTCATGTGGACTTGAAAAGTATGTGTACTCTCCTGTTTTTTTAATGGAATGTTCTGTAGATATCTATTAAGTCCATGTAGTCTAATGTTTCATTTAAGGCCCATGTTTCCTATTGACTTTCTGTCTGGATTTTCTGTACATTGATATAAGTGGGGTGTTAAAGTCCCCTAGTATTATTGTATTACCATCAATTTCTCCCTTTTTGTTTGTTATTATTTGCTTCATGTATTTAGGTGGTATTTTATACCTTTTTAATGTGTGTATCCCTTAACTACTTATTGTATACAGATGATTTTATTACTTTTGTATTTTAACTGTTTACTAGCTTTACAAGTGGTGATCTACTACCTTTACTGTATGTCTGTCTTTACTGGTAAGAATTTTCCTTTCATAGTTTCATATTTCTAGTTGTGGCCTTTCCTTTCTGCTTAGCAGAGTCTCTTTAACATTTTTTGTCAATCTGGTTTAGTGGTACTGAACTCTTCTAGTTTTTGCTTGTCTGTGAAATTCTTTTTCTTTCCTTTAAATCTGAATGATATCCTTGCTAGGTAGAGTATTCTTGGTTGTAGGATTTTTCCTTTCACTTTGAATGTATCATGCCACTCTCTTCTTGCTTGCAAAGTTTCTGCTGAAAAGTTAGCAGATGGTCTTAAGGAAGTTCCCTTGTACATAACTAGCTGGTTATTTTTCTTACTGCTTTTAAGATTCTGTCTTTATCTTTAATTTTTGTCATTTTAAGTATCATGTGTCTTTGTGTGGACCTCTTTGGGTCCTTCTTATTTATAGTTTTTTGTGCTTCTTGGATCTGGATGTCTGTTTCTTTCCTCAGGTTAATGAATTTTTCCAGCTATTATTTCTTAAGGTCTTGACCCCTTTCTCTCTCTTCTCTCTTTCTGGGACTGTGTAATACAAATGTTAGTATGCTTGATATTGCCCCAGAGGTCTCTTAAACTATCCTCATTTTTTAAAGTTCATTTTTCTTTTTTCTGTTCAGCTTGGGGGATATACACTACTTCATCTTCCAGATCACTGATCCATTCCTCTGTATCATCTAATGTATTCTTTCTTTCTAGTGTATTTTTAATTTCAGTTATAGTATTCTTCAGCTCTGATTGGTTCTTTGTATTTTTTAACTCTTTGTTGGAATTCTCACTGTGTTCATGAACATCTTTACAATCATTACCTTGAACTCTTTTTTTTTGGGGGGGAGGGCGGGTAGATTGCTTATCTCCAATACATTTGGTTCTTTTACAGAGATTTTGTTTTGTTTTTCTGTTTGGAACATATTCCTCTTTATTCTCATTTTGCCCAACTCTCTGTGTTTGTTTCTATGTGTTATGTAGGTTGGTTACATTTCCCAATCTTGGAGAACTGGCCTTATGAATGAGACGTTCTAGGGACCCAGCAGTATGTTCCCCTCTGGCCACCAGAGCTATATTCTCTAGTATGTGGATGGTGTGTGCCCTTCTGTTGTGGTGGGACTGACAACTGTGGGTGCACTGGTAGGGAGGGCTGGTTCTCTGTGAGTCCCTGCCTCATGTGGTGGCTACAGGCCCACTGGCAGGCAGGGCTGGGTCCAGGTGTAGCTGGGCAGCCCAGGGTGGCTTGGGGTTGGTACCTGCTTTCTGGAGGGAAGGTAAGCCCCCTGTGCTAATCCAGAGAGAAGATTCCAAAATGATGTTTGCCAGCACCTGTGTTATCATGGTAGAATGAGCTCCCCAAAATGGCTACCACCAGCATCTTTGCTCCTAGGGGTAGTCCCAGTTGCCTTCTGCCTTCCTGGGGGGCTCTCCAAGATCAGCAAGTGGGTCCAACCCAGGCTCCTTTCAGACTACTGACATTATGCTAGGACTTGGGAGTATGTGAGATTTTGCATATGCTCTTTAAAAGCAGCACCTCTGTTTCTTATAGCTTTCCAGCTCTCTCAAATGTAAGCCCCGCTGGTTTTCAAAGCTAGATATTCTGGGGGCTCATCTTCTTGGTGCAGGACCCAGGGCTGGGGAGCCTGATATAGGACTCAGACCCCTTGCTTCTTGGAATGGACCTCTACAATTGTGATATTTCTTCTATTTGTGGGTTGCTGACCCAGGTATGTGGGTCCTGACTGTACTATGTTTCCACTTCTCCTACCTGAGTCATTGTGCTTCCTTATTTATGCTTCCTTATTTATCTCTTTTGTTATGGAAAATCTTTTCTGATAGTCTTCAGGTTGTTCTCATAGATAGGTGCTCTGAAAATAGCTGTAATTTTGGTGTGTCTGTGGGAGGAGGTGAGTTCACGGTATTCCTACTCCATTATCTTGGCCACCTCTCTCCAAAATGACAAGTTAATTTTTGTATATAGTGTTAAGGTAAGGGTACAACTTAATTTTTTTTGAATGAAATTTTCGATATACCATTTGCTGAAAAGACTGACTATTCCCTTAATGTTTACATCTTTATTTCTTTTTCTAATGTTTTGCTATTCTCTTTCTAGATTTGGGTGTTGGGCTTCCTTCTGAACTGTGATTTTTCTTTTTTTTTTTTTTGTTTTTTTGTTTTTTTGCTCAACTTTTGAGAGGTTTTTCAACTCTGTCAGCCAATGGCAGTACTCACTTTTAAATTAAATATCTCTCTCTATATATATATAGGCTTCCTGGTGGTGCAGTGGTTAGGAGTCCACCTGCCAATGCAGGGGACATGCGTTCGTGCCCCGGTCCAGGAGGATCCCACATGCTGCGGAGCGGCTAGGCCTGTGAGCCATGGCTGCTGAGCCTGCGCATCCGGAGCCTGTGCTCCACAGTGGGAGAGGCCACAACGGTGAGAGGCCCGCATAACGCAAAAAAATATATATATATATGTGTATATATATATATATATATTTTTTTTTTTAAATTTCCAAGAGCTCTTTTCTTTCTTTGTGTTATTCCTTTTTCATGTATCCAGTCATTGTTTTATGGTTGGAATATGCTCTTTTATCTTTCTAAAGAAGGATGGCTTTTAAATTATTTTGAAGATTTCATCTCCCTACATGGTTTCTGTTTCCTCCAAGTTTTTTTTTTTTTTAATTTTGTCTTTGTTTTTGATATCAAACGTCTTCCCCAGATGCCTTGGTTGTTTATTTATATTCAAGAGTGGAAAATTTAAAAGCTGATTGATAGTTCTGTTTGAATGGGTAGTGCTTATTGACTGTGAGCTTTAGTGCAGGGCAATCTGGCTATTTCAAAGAGAAACTCTTGCTATTAGCATATTTAGTTCTTTTTCTTTCCAGCTAAACAAATTCTTTAGAGAAGAATATTTCATTTTCCTATCTGGAGAATATAAACTTGGACGACGGTGTTCCAGAAGATAGGTGGGTTTGGAGGATGGTGTCTCAACATTTTGTATGTACTTAATTTGTTTACACTATCGAACCCCTCACCCTCATCAGTGCCTGCAGTTCACCAATCCAGCTGCCTTCTGTTATATCCACTTCAGGGAATAAACATACAATCTCTGCCTTAGTTGCAGAAGAGCAATTGCATGGTTGGATGATATTTGGAAACAAATTTTCAACAGAATTTGGTGTTTTAAATTCTACTTGCATTCTCATTTCAAAAAACAACATCATTGTTGTCACTAATTGCAAAACATGTTAGAGGTTCAGTGATGCAAATCAAGGTGCTTTTTGACTTTTCTTACTTCAGGCTTAGAATCCACCTTCTCAGGTATGCTAAATTAGTTCTACTTGCTGGCTTGCAGAATTTTATTGCTATTGATTTTTCTTTCATTTTCTTTCCCTTTTATTTTATTTCTTAAAAAAATCCCTTGACTAATATTTTTATGTAGTTTTATTAGGAACGATGGTAAAAGTGTGTGTTCAAACTGCCATATTTTCCTGGATATCTATTTTAATTTTTAATGGCAAATGGGAGGTTTAAATTCTTATCAAATAATTGAACTTTTTCTTTGCCAACTTTCCTATTGCATTCATTTTTTAAAAGGTATTCCTTATTTGAGATTTCTAAATCATTTATATTCCTTTTAGCTAATTTTTAACAATTAAGGTGCTTATATGTGCCATTTATTTTAGGGTACAATTTGAGCTAAATATCCAAACTAAGTTTCCCCCAAATATAAAGCTACTTTTCTCAACAATATTTATTTGTTCCATGCTCAAAGATCTGTGATGTTTCCACTGCAGCATATTAAGTTCTAGTATATACTAGTCTGACTTGACTAATTCAGTGTATGTATTTCTCTTCCACACTCTATTATTTTAGCTTTCTAATTCTCTCTCTGCCCCCAGATTTTTGTAATACTTATCTATTTTTTAAGACTTAAGGATGAATTTTCAATAACTTTGCCAAGTCTCTCCTAAAAAATCTCATTAAAATTTGTGCAAATTTTATCACACAATTATATATAATAACACATATATATATATATATATATTATGTATAGTACTATTCACTAAATATATGATTTTCCCTTTTCTTGAAGTTGCAAGTGGCCAAAAACCTTGCCTTCTATGGTATGTGAGTGGAAGTCATACGTATCTCCCTTCCTTCCGTTACCACTCTCTTTCCTTACCACTGCTCTAGTGATTATGGAAGCATGCGTCAAGATGTAGCCTCCATTTGCCTGGAACACCTGAGTGATGACAATGAGCCGCCCTGTTGATCTGCACTGGAAATATAGTAAGAAGAATAAATACTTAAATTTTTTTTTTGATAAGCTACTGAGATTTGGGGTTGTTTGGTCCCCAGCATAATGTAGCCTGGCCATAATTACAGAATTATATTAATGATATCAACTAATTTGGGAGATCTAGGACTATCTATGATATATCTGCTATTGGATTCATTACTGTCAAGAAAAGAATGACAGGCATTAACTGCTGTATTATTACATTTATTCCAGTTGACTCTCTTGGCCAGTCCCATATCAATTCCCTTAACCCCTTTTATGCTTTTTCATCAAATTAGGCTTGCAGGTCTATGCTCCAGATAGGGTTTCCAAGGGTGGGGGATAAGGCTATGGATCCTTAGATCCTGTATTAATCTGTATCTGGGCATAGATTTCATGAGGTAAACTTTCTTCTTAAGGGTTCAGCTTTTCTGCTTTTCCTCTCGATATACTCCCCAGTCCCACCATTCGAGATTTATGCCATTAGAAGGAAGTCTCTGCACAATCATTGATGAGAAACTATTGGCTCACTTTCTACCTAAGGCCTTAGCTTTCTGTGGTTTCCTTTCAAATCACTATGAGTGAAGGAAGGGCCAGTTCAGGCGTTCAAAGGCTGAGTCTACCTGTGCATGGAAATGGCACAGAAAAGGGTAAAAGTTAGAAGCAATTAAAAAAAAATTTCCCTCCCAGACCCTTGGAGATCCACTGAAGCAGAGGTGCATGTGTTCTTTGTGTATTAAAGAATCAATGGATATCTACCCATCCTTCTGGTTACCAATGCTGTTCTATAGTACAACATTTCCTTTTTCTTCAGGGTATGCAACTAGGGTGCATTTTCCAGCCTCTCCTGCAGTTAAGGTGAGCCATAGAATGTGGGTGGCAGACAGTTCAAGGTCTCATCTCTAAACCTTTTCTTATGCAGTGCTCATCTTCTAGTCAGATCCAATGGAGGACTCCAAGGTGATGAAAAGGGTAGAGCCCCTGGATGTAAGGAGCCTGGGTTTTCTTGCCAACCCACTGGACTGACCGTGAGTAATAAATAAACTGCTATTGTACTATGCTACTGATCTTTGCAGTTATGTGTTATAACCGTTAGCCTATCCTGACATAAAGAGAATAGTTACAAATAAAATTGTGGGTTTTATAGAGTAAATCCTCTGTGAGGTGGGGATGTAGGGAAGCATAGTTTGTGTTTATGCAATATTAATTAGTTTATAATATCTAATTGGATGGATATGAAAAAGTCAATTAATTATGTTTTACCTAAAAAGGATAGAAACTGGCTTAATTGATGGGCTATTTTAATATTAGGTGATAGGTAAAACCTGAGAAATATGAAGTAATGTTATTATAGTCTATGGATGTTTCTCTTTTGCAGTTATTATCTAAGATTCATAGCTCATGTGTAATCATATGATCATATTGTTGTTTGAAACTTTCCTAATGAATTAAAAATTAAGAAAGTAAATATCTTGTATTAAGTTACTTATGCTCACTCACTTGTATTAAGAAGTAGCAATACTTTCATACAGAGGAACTCTTCTTGGCTAACTTGAAGCTTCACAAACTCCTGTGGGATCTGCCACATGGTAAGGCATAATGAATAGAATGATGATTCCTTCATCCGCTGTCTTGCACCACACACAAGAAAGAAAAAGCAACAGGAAAAGAAAAAAAACACAGAGTAGCTTAGCCAGTTTATGTAATGTATCAGAGATTATGAGATTTAGTAATTACCTGACTTATTGAAAATGACTTTTTATAAACAAACTCAATATTTGGAATTTTAAATGTCTTCTAAATTTAGTCACAATACTGGATTTTTGAAGTTAGAAAATTATATTAAATACACATTAACTGAGATTAATGCTGTTTCTCACTTTTATTATCACATTTTAAAAACCTAAACCAAGAAAGGAGAGCAAAGTTGTGGGAGTTGAAAAGAAAAAGTTGTGGTGCTGAGGAACACTCAGGAAATACTTTATTTACTGATTTTTTTCCTGTGAAAAACACAAATAAAATTTTGTGTGCAATCCAATGGGAGAGTGAATTCAATTCACAGAAATTGAATAGTATAGAATAGTTCAGTGCACTCAGTTTAGAGTATCCAGTATAAAATAGTTACACTGTGAACTATTCTAGAGGATATGTATGGTGATATAGAAAAGACAACATTAACAAGCATTAAATAATTGACAAGACAAACACAAATTCTGAATGTTGAGGAAATTTACTTAAGGCATTTTCTCAACTCTGTACTGTTTTGTAATATTTGTGCTAGTCAAAAAGTGAACAGGAATAGCGGAAAAAAAAACTAGATTTTGACTCAGAAGAGCTAAGATTCTTTGGCAAATTATGCAATCTCCTCTGCCTCAGTTTCCTGGACTGTGAAATAAAGGGTGCTGATTCCTTACCAACTTCAAGGGATTGTAGGAAAAAATGGAATAAAATATATGAAAGTTACCTGTAATCTGTAAAGACTTATACAAATATAAATTATCATGTTATATAATTCTGAGTCAGCATGCACCATTAGGACAGTATAAATATTTTCATGAAAAGGTTCTTACTCAGTTTAAGGTTACATGTAGAAAGTTAATTACAGTAATTCCAATATAATGAAGCAAATTGAATTCAATATTTATTTTTCAATGTTTTAAATAAATTACCAGGCTAAGTTTTCCTCTAGGAAGAGAGATAATATTTTTACTTTTTGAAGGTAAGTCAATACTTTCATGAAAAAATATTCCTCATTTAATTCATTATCTTCATTACTACCAATGTAAAAATTTTAATTGGATAAACTAAATATTTACTTTTGTCTTTAAGTATATTTCTTGATACATTTTTGAAGTTTAAAAAATTTTGATTTGTGACAACTATTGAAGTAAAAGAAAAAAGCTCCAAATGTCAAATCACTGATAAAATAATACAATTTTATTAATGTTGTCATTTAAAGCTATATCCTGAGGTAGTTCTAAGAAACCTTTCAGGAAAATTCTATTATTTAGGACACTAGATGGTGTGATCATCTGTTGAAATGTAATTTTCAAGGTTATCCTACGTATATACTTTTGATAACAATAACAACAAATGTCAAGTTACTACTTACTCATTTAGTATTAGATCAGGTGCAAAATACAGCATCTGTCCACTGACATGCTTGTAAGATCTCCATCCTAGTCCAAATACCATTAAGCTCATCCAAGAATACTGGATGAGAGTTATCTGGTCATCAATATGTAAGTTTCGAAAACCTACAAAATAAATTTACATATAAAATGATCACAAAAATCACTTTGTCAAAAACCTTAAAAATAAATAAAAATTTGAAAATAGATGTAAGTAGGGTAATGTAATACAATGTTTTCAATCTCAATATATTTACACAAAAAAGCAGGAAATAATAATAGAGTCCGAAACACTAAAAAGAAGAAGAAGCTCTGGAATTTATTAAAATTAGTCACTGTGATTTAGCATTTCTGGGAATTCACTAATTAAATCAAACATCTACCATTCATTCACGCAACACTCATTTATTGAGAGCCAATTGTGTGCCAGGCACTGTGGTAAAATGTTGCGGTTATGAAGATGAGTAAGACACAACCGTTGCTCTTAAAAGAAGCTTGCAACTCAACAGGAGAGATAAGCACATAAGTATTGCGATAGAGAAGGTAAGAGGGAATACACCAGGCAATAGGAAGATCAGGAAAATTGCCCCCAAACAGAAATAATGCCTGAACAGATTAGAGTCAGTTGGTTGAGGAATCTTAATTATTTGGGATTTAAACATAAATTGGTTTTATTTTGTAAAACCACTGCTCTCAATTATGCTACATCTAGTTTTTCTTTAACAATCCTTAATTAAATTTTGGGTAGATTCCATAGTTTTCTGGTCACTTTTGCTTTCTGAAACTTAATCCAGTCTCATTTTAAACTCCCATATGGCTTAAGAGGTTTAGAGTCTGTGGGTATGGGTGTGTTTGTGTGTGTGTGTGTGTGTGTGTGTGTGTGTGTGTGTGTGTTGTGAATGCTCTGGTCTTTCACACCTTCACAACCTCCCTCTTTTAGACCTTTCTCTGGTGTTGGTGGCAGAGGAAGGATGGCAGGGAAAAGGCAAGTGTATCTTCACTTACACAAAGTTTTCTCTCCATCTCTTTCTAATTCTCTTTTTGCCCGCTTGGGGGAAGATGACCAGCTCAGCACTGATGGGCTTAAAGGAGGGAGGGGTAAAGGGGTGCTTGGAGGCATGGGCTGGGGTCAGATCATTGATGGTCTTGTATTCCTATTAAGGAGCAATGGGAGTGATATAGCCTGATTTATATTATGCACAGTTCATTGGTAGCCATGTGGAGGATGGATTCAAGGGAAAGGGTCCGAGGTTAGGAAGAGAAATTGGGAGCTATGGCCAAAGTCCAGGTGAGAGATGATAAAAGCCTGAAATAAGTCAACAGGTAGGAGTAGAGAAGATAGAGTGCATCAGAGAAATGTTTAAAGAGTAAAATCAAAGAAATCTGGCAAGTGATAGTACATAGGTAGGAGAAAGAGGGAGTCAAATAGATCTTACAGTTTTTTTACTTGAATGGTGGGTGATGATAACAGCATTACTGAGACAAAATAAAGGAGGAGAAACAGGTTAGAGAAAAAATAGTAAGTTTTGGACCTGTTTGAGGGACTGATGGAATATCCACATACATGTGAATTAGAGGTATGAGGAGTTATCGGAGCAAAAGATATAACATTTAATTTATGTGTACCTGAAACAATAAAAGTGAATGAAATATTTCATTAAAGGTATAAAGAAAAACAAGTGTATTGGTAGGAACCTCAAACACTTTCTGTACAGCTTTTTAAATAGTGTCTATTCCTTCAAAAAGTCTCACTGAAGTCCACTTACAAATGGCTTATTTCAAAAGTAAAACCAAAGCAAAACTTAATTCCTTAGATCTCAAGGGCAAAAGAAATTTATTTCCTGATTCAGTTAACTATCTCAAGGCAGGTAGCAGAAAAGCCTATCTATCTTCTCTCCATACGTTCCAGATAGTCCCGACTTCATGCGAATAGTAGGAAGACTGCTATTCCCTTCCTAGAAATTCTTAGTCTCAAATGAACCCAAAACAACCCTAGCACATATTCATAAATAGTGGTACCATAGCAGATATTTGCCCCTTTTTTGGGGGGAGGGTGACTTTTCAGTGTTTCACTTTCTCCCCTGCCTCCTTCTCTCCCTCCCTTTTTTCCTCTATGCAAATAGAGTTTCCCATTGATTGTAGTTTAGTGAGTGCAAGTCCCCCACTTTCCCATCAAGGAAGTTGGCTAAGGCCTCTTCTCCTGGGCTTGTGATCTAGGTTTGATCTGTGGAACACCTACTACCTGGACTTTGAAGCAAAAAATAGTAAAACAAAGATTAACATATGGTTAGGCTTTACTTGTGATGGTGGTAGTGCCTAATGACAGTGGGATCCAATGGGGACATTTATGATTTGTTTATTGGCCCTCCAGAGATGCCTTGGTTTCTGCCTACTTTCCAGACTTGTCCTCTAGCTTCTATTCAGTGAATCCCTGATGTCTTTTCAGAAAATTATTTTTTTCTTTTCTTTTTTTTTTGTGAAGCTCAACTGTTTTTTCGTGGGGGGGTTGTAGTTGTTTTACAATGTTGTGTTAGTTTCTACTGTACAGCGAAGTGGAGTTCCCTGTGTGCTATACAGCAGGTTCTTATTAGTTAAGTATTTTATGCATATTAGTATATATATGTCAATCCCAATCTCCCAATTCATCCTTGTTTTGTTTTTAATAGCCAGAGGCATTTTGTTTTTGTTTTTTTTAAATTAATAGAGTTGGTGTTTATTGCTTACATCCTGATTTATTCAGGTGTAGAAAGACTCCCTAAATAACTAGCCAAGAAAAATTTGGCATGCAATTTTCATAATTCTCTTTTTATTTTCATATGCCATATATACATCTTAAAGTTCATGTTTATATATTTTACCTCTCTGTTTTTTTAAAAAATTATGAGTCAGTCAATACAATAGATCTAATACAGAAATGCCACTTGTAAACTGAATATTTTATAGTAATAGTAATTAGTTCTTCCACCAAGTTTAGGATCATTTGATAAGAAATAAATAAACTTTCCTAATTTTTGCAAAGCAAGACCCCCTCAAGGGAGGCACATATAGACTTGGTCTATTTTTAGTATATTATAATATAAAAGGCAAATCTTGCTGAAATAACTTAAAACTTATGAAATTACCAATATTTATAGCAGAAAGTATATTCTTTCTATTTAACAGAATGGAAAACAACTCAGAAAATAGCTTTATTTACTCCCCCTTTTAGAGGGCTTATCTGAGATAAATGTACAATGTTAAATTGACTTGAACATACTTGGTACAGAAGTGCAATTTTTTTTTTACCATTAACTGTAATATCATTCATTACTTTATACTGAAACAAAGACGGGAACACTGAGATCAAATTCCCATTGATGATAATGATCAGGTAAACTCAGTACATTTGAGATGAGGATCAAAATGAAAACCTTCACACAGAGAAGTGATGGATGACCCGTAATTGTGTTCAACAAGTAGTAAAGAAAAATGCCCTTTCCTTTAAAGTGACTTGACTTGATAATTTCTGTCACAAGCTGTCCAATCCTTAATGCCTAAGAAAAAACTGAAAAGAAAGTGTACAGTAACACATGGCCTATATGACCTCCTAGGTTCTCCTGGCTTAATTCCAGAGTTTCAATAAAATATACAGGCTGTGCTCCTCTAAAAACTGTCTCATACTGAAATAGTTAATCTACAACAAGGGCAGAGCACTAACTACCTCAGCACCTTATGACACAAAGCATGAACTTTAAGGAACACAAAATAGCTTCAGCACAATAAATGTAATCACCAACATATGTATGATGACATTATGAATAAGGACATGATGGGTAATGATTTAAGGCAGCATAGTTCTTTCATACCAATTCCAAAATTTAAATTTCTATAAATATTCTTTAAGCACCTGTTTGGGATGAAGCATTATGTTTGCAACTCGGCATAAAGACTAGAAAGATGCTGTTTCTGCCTTTAAGACTTGTAGTCTGTGAGACAGACAGATAAGTAGAACATAATTACCACTGAAGCGTGACAGTGGTGTGGTTGACAAAGGCAAGGGTGAAGTGCTCGGAGAGAAAAGGGGCCTTTGGCTTCAGTCTGGGAAGGCGCAGGACAATCTTTCTAGGGGAAGGTTGATTAGCATCCTGAAGGCTAGTTAGGGACTAGCCGGGGAAGATGTAGGAGAAAAGAAGGGCCTCCAGGTAGGGAAAACAATATGGATGAAGAAAGGCAGGAAATCGAGCAATGAGCTTTGTGGGAACTGAAGCTTAAGGTGCTTGAAGCGGGAGAGTGAGAGAAAATGTGCAAACTCAGGAGGCAGATAACAGAAGGGCCTGGGGTACTAAGGCTAAGAATTCTGGCTTTGTTATGGAAAGGGAAGGGAATAACATAATTGATTATAATTGTTTTTGAAAGATGATTCTGGTGGCAGAATTGAGTATGGTTTGGGGGTAGTGTGAAACTGTGGTAATAGTGTCAGTCAGGGGTCTACAACCGAAATCTAGGAAAAAATGACGAGGACCTAAACTAGCTCAAGGCAGTAGCAGTGTAAATATCGTGGATAATGAAATCATATCTATAATAAGCAGAGGTGACAGAATTTGATAACTAATTAGACAGGAGGTGAAGGAGAAAAGTAAGCCAGGGATTATAATCAAGATTCTGTCTGCAGTGCCATTTCAAGATACAGAAAGAGGCCTTAGGCTCACAGAGCAGAAGGTCATATTGGCTTGGAAGTTCATTCAGGTGGTAATGTGTAATAAGCAGTAGAAATATATGGTCCAGTAATTCCGTAGAGGGTCTGGGTTGGTACCATGTAATTAGGAGTCATCGGAATATAGTGGTAGTTGAAAATAAGGCCATGAGTGAGCACATCCAGCCTTGCAGACTGAGAAACTACTGCAATATAAGATGGAACCAGGAAATGCTAAATTCATAGTGTGAGTGGCAGAACAAATCCACAAAGGAAACAGGAGATATGTAAATTGAGAGAAACATATCTGTCTGGAAGGCAAGTGACGAACGCCAAAGGAAGAGGTTCGGCAAGACATGGTTACTTTGGCAATGGCCCCAGAGGCATGTGAAACATGTTAAGGGCTGAAAATATTCATTTGATTTGATAAGTAAAACATTTTGGTGACATTGGCAATAGAAATGTCAGTGGAATAGGATATCAGAAAAATCATTGTTTAAAGTCTTCATAAAAGTATTGTCAAAGCCTGACTTTACTCTTAGAAGGCTAATCTCATTTCTTTTCTATCACTTTGTTGGGGAAAGTAATTTAATTTATTCATTTGATTTGGGGCGAGAGGAAAACATCTTTTGTCACACATGCAATGGCTATCACTGACTCAAAAGATATTTTGGCATGCTTCAAAGGCAGAAAACCAGACAAAGGACTGTTCGAGTCCTCTGATATTGATGATTGCAAGTAGTCTGGCTAGCTGAGACCAAGAAGTAAGGTATGTTTAAAAATGTCAAAGCATTGACCTGAATAGATTTTTTTCACCAACTAAATAGAAGAATCAAGGCAACATTTATAAAAAGGAAATATTTCTCCCAAACCTCTCTGTCACATCAATTCTGCTACAATGTATTAATACACAGGATGAAGAATTTTTAAAGATGAAATTGGACTGGGAATGAGTACTTAATGATTTAACTTCCAAAGCCTACCCTGACTCAGCCCATAATGTATGCCTCTAAATTTACTTTCTGCCACTCTCCCCAATATAACTTTATTGTCAGTGGTTTCTTAATACTTGGATGATGAAACCCCCAGGAGGCCAGTAGTGTTTGAGAAACCATATGCACAAATGTATTTTTTCTCAATCAACAGCTATTAAAAGTTTTAATTACTATGCCGTGGGGGAAGGTATGATGACATTTTTTTATGTTACTAAGGGACCTTCACACCTGAAAAGATTGAGAACCATTCTTATGCTGGTCTAATTCATTGTTTGCCAAGCATACCTCATGATTTCCTTATTTTACACCACCAGCCACACTATTCCTTCTATCCAGAATGCTTTCTTGTCTTAACCACGATTTATCAGTCTCATTTCTCCTTCATGGTGTACTTTAACTGAAACCTTGTCTCTGAATCCTTCTCTTGTCCCTGAAGCCAAAAATGTTCTTCTGTTCCCATTTTAAAAAATCTGTATCTTATGCCACTTTCACATACTTCTATAGTTGACCTTTGAACAACATGGGTTTGAACTGGGTCCACTCACCCAGGATTTTTTTCAATCCTACAGTACTACATGATCCGCAGTTGGCTGAATCTGTGGATGCAGAACTGGGCTCACTGTGAAGTTACATGTGGACTTTTGACTGCTCGGAGGATCAGTGTCCCTAGCTCCCACATTGTACTAGGGTCAACTGTATAGTTGTTTGGGTGTCTTATATTCCGTTGGATTGAATGTTCCTTAACAGAGGGAATATGTCTTGTTCATTTTTTAAATTTTGTAAATATTGTGTTGCTTCAAGTTTCAAATAAGAAAACATTACCCACTGAAATTATAGCTAAATGTCAATGTGAAATCATTCATGTATAGGTACAATATGTCAGAGGCAATGTATCCTAAGAGACCGCTTGTAAATGTACTGTCATGAGGCTAAAGTATCTTGCAAGTCTCCATTAAATAGAAACAAAGATATCTCTGAAATACTATGGGAACAATGTTAAACACAATGCAATTATTGTAACAGGTCCAAGATAAAAGAAGAGCATAGATAAAGATGAAATGAGAATCCCTGACCAGGCAACATAAATCCTCTCAGGGACCTGCAGATACATGCCTTGAGGCCCTCATGCATGCTGTCACCTTGGTAATGATTATCATTCTGCAGCTGATCTTTTTTTCTCCTGAGAAATTTTTAATATTATCTTTTTTCTTGGCAAAGTTAAAGGGCATTGGTTTATTTGGATAAACACATATAATCTACAAGTTTTATTTCTTGAGCAAACACTTATTATATACAGTATTTTAACTTCAAATCCCTACAGGTCTGCTATTCAAATGAGCTTAACCAGAGAACATATGATCCTGTGAAGAAGTGTTGTCCCTGTTTAGTTTAGGACCATGATTCCTTTCACCCAGATCTTCAAGGCAGATTTTTCTCCTTTTATGCCTCAGAGGGCCTGAAATCTGATCATAAGCTGACTTCCCAACTACACTTTCCGATTGTGAAAGAATTACCTGATCTACCTACATGTTTTCCTAGCAGCATCTTTTTTTTTCACTGTAAATAAGTAAACTGACTACTAATAAGCTTCATTTAACCAAGGCCATCTTTCACAGACCAGTAACATGTGAGTGAATGGATAAAATAAGTTCCTCTTATGTACAAAACTGATGACCAGATGCTAGGATGTGCTGCACCAAAATGCATTCACACCATGCACTCAGCTTTCTGGCTTCTCTTTCTAACACCACTGTTTAATTGTTAAGTCTTGCACACAGGAAGTATGCAATAGACACTTACTGAGTGAATCAAGTAAATAAAAACTGTACTCTGATTTAAAGTCAACTGACAGCTTTTGAGTAGCTAATGGTATACCAGATTACTTTATATATATATGTGTCCTTCAGAGTCCTTTCACAGAGGTTGATATAGTCACTAGTTCACTGATTATTTTAATCATTCATTCGAGTTATTCCCAGAATTCAGACCATGAAAATATGGTTTGAAAGACCATGGGCCACACTATACGTTAATAATCCTAATGTTTCCCTTATTATACAGTTAGTGAAAACAGTACATGTAATACTGGTGATGCCATCATTCTTGTTTACTTACACACAAATTACATTTTGTAACATTAAAAATGTTGCCACCAAATACAATGTAAAAATTTTTTCTCACTCTTTTTGAGGGTGTGTGGGGATCAAATATCTAGAGGGATAATAGTGTTTCAATTTAAGAAGCTCACTTAGCTTTTCCCCAAAATGAATAAATTATTGTTGGAATTATGACTGGTTATTTTCTAACTTTGCCAATGACAGTAGAATCTTTTTAAACAATAGAGAACGTACAAAATGCAAACAAAAGAAATATGAACTATATCAACAAACATCAAAGAAATAACCTTTTCCAAATCATAGAAAAACAGAAAAGTTTAAACACATAAACACTCTCTCTCTCTCTCTCTCTCTCTCTATATATATATATATATATATATATATATATTTTTTTTTTTTTTTTGCGGTATACGGGCCTCTCACTGTTGTGACCTCTCGTGTTGCAGAGCACAGGCTCCAGACACGCAGGCTCAGCAGCCATGGCTCATGGGCCCAGCCGCTCCGTGGCATGTGGGATCTTCCCAGACCGGGACACGAACCCGTGTCCCCTGCATCGGCAGCGGACTCTCAACCACTGCGCCACCAGGGAAGAACCAAACGCTCATATTTTTAAATAGAAAATGTTCGCCAATGTTATTGTAATATTTTAATTTAATAAAGGTCTATCGAATTTGATAACCACTTTACAGTAACTTAAAAAAAAAACATTCATAACTTTTCTAGTGGAAAAAAATATTACCTGTCCAAGGCTTTTCAGCAAGAATGAAGCTAACAAAGACTTGGGCACTGTGATTTTTGATTTTACTTTATCTTCACCAGAATAGTGAATCTAATTAACTTTTCTCAACATGTGTTTTTTAAAAGATTCAACAAACAGGAATCTATTTTTCTTTCTGTCTCATGTAAACTTGAATTTTCAATAACAATTCATCTATAGTATTTCAAACCTTTCAGGTAGAATAATAACTGAGAAATAATATTAAGGCAAATTGGGAAATGAATTCTTTTTTAAAAAGACTATTAAATTTACTTGGAGACTAAAATGGCTTATTATGTATAATTCTTGATCAGATATTGGAAAAATAAACTGGTCTAAAGGAGTATAAGGATATTATTGGTGTGAAGAGAAAGTAACTTTGGAAAAGGACACAAAGATCAAAAACGTTCTATTTCTAATTATGGGATTAATGCCTCCACAAGTAATTACTACCCATGTATTCTCTTGGCTTTGCACTCTAAGATTTAGCCAGGTGAGAACTGCACCCCTGTAAACTCTTTCAACTGCTTGGCTCCTATGGAGCTGTGCTGAGAGAGCAAAAGTAGCTTATAAATAAAATGACTGAAATCCTTTCATGATGATATAAGCCAAATTCTCACTGTCTAGGTATAAATTCGAGAAAATAGTGACTGGAGGTTTTTCTATGTCCAAATTATTTGTTTATGTTTAGGAATTTTATTTCTTAATTGACTTTAGATACTCTGCTATACTCAATACTATTTTGATTTGTTATATGAATAGGTACATTCAGTTTTATTTTCAACCATGTGAGGTTGGTTAAATTAGGATTTGGAATGAACTAGACATTTCTAAGAATATGGTCAGTTTGTCTTTTTTCTGAACTACTATATTATCTATGGTTTAACATATTGATTTATGCTAATCCGTAACTATTTCATTATGTAAGTCTTGATTCATCAACAAGACTCAAAATGTTATCTATGTCTTTTGTATTTCCATAGCACACAGTAGGGTCCTAGACAAGTAACATATAATATAGAGTCCTAGATAAATATTTTGAACTGCTGAAACACATACTAAAACACCCTGTTTACACTATGTTTAATTTATTGCACAGACTGTTTTATTTAACCACCCACTAGTAAAAAGCCATAGTAAAGTTTTTATTACATGCTATTATATACAAATAATTATTACCTGGCAGTAACTTAGACCACTTGACTACTGAAAGAAGTTGTCTCTCGCCTAGCTGATTCAGACTTGTCAGCAAAGAACTGGAGGTATCAGGTTTGGTGTTGTCGTGTCCTGCATAGACCACATCTGGTTCAATGCTCATGAGCAAGTTGATCAGTGGGGGGACCAACTGTAAGTCTTGATTTGGTGAAAAAGTGATTCTCTGGCTTAGGGCTTGGCTTTCATTTGGAATGCCCACCGGCTGTGAGAGAGCAACGGCATCTAGTGCTCTCATAACTCTAACTTTATTGAACTTTTTAAACTTTCGACCTACAGAGAAGAAAAAAAAAAAAAAAAAGAAAGGAAGGTAATATAAATACATAGAAACTAAATATTCCAGCAGAGAATGATTTTTCTTAAAATTATAGCATTATAGGCTTTGGCATCTATCTGATAAAATGAGATACAATAAGTAAAAATGTTAGGTCTCAGACTTGGATTAAAGAATTAATTACACCAGCGTTCACTGGGCTGATGGGTGTGGGTAATTACACCAGTATCCCATGCAAGGTTATGGAGCTTCGCAGTAACATGTAGAAAAGACAAATGGCTTTTAGCAGAAACCAAGCTCAGTGTTGGTCAATATTCTGACAGGACTGCCTTCCCAAAGTTAATGCTACAGACTACATAATTAAAACATAGTGTTTAGTAGATGCTGAATCTCCTTTTGAGTTTTATTCTTTTAAGAGTCTGTTAAAAGATATGCATATACATATGCAAACCCCACAAAATCTTGTGCACAATTTCAGCGGACTCATGATCATTTGAAATTCCTTGAAATCAATACATGGGCTATTATGAGATATAAGGACCCAAAGTTAAGAATCTAATTTCTAAATTAAGGGAGGAGAGAGTCTACATCTTGTGCTGGTCAGGCCACATTGGTATTTCTGGACAATTTCTAGAATTTCTATTTTGCTGAATTGTCATGTGTTAGGAAGAAAAACAGTCTGACACCGGGAGATGAGTAGAAATCTGCCTCATGAGGACTGGTTGAAGGAGACCAAGATGTAAAACTGGGTCACTGCTGGTTCCCAGGTGCCTTGGGGTGATCAGAGGGCAGGCTGGACTACAGCTCCCACCTGCTCTATGACAGGCAAGGGCTAGTTAACAGTATCAAGTGTCTGTGCTGTTTAAGCCAGGAAAAAAGGCTAAGGAAGGCTTGATAATGGTTTGCAATCATCTGAGCAGAGGCTGCAGTTTGCTGTATCTAATCCTTGTTCTGGTTCATAGACATGTTTTGTTTGGCTCACACAATTCTTTCCAGAGTTATGAAAGCATCTCTGAATTAGCTGGGTGGCGACAATCTGTTAGAGCCAAGCTACAGCTTCTGCTTTTGAATGGGGCACAGACACTCCAACACGTCCCGGTTCCTACCACAAACTGGTAGTAGGCCATTGGTCAATTTTCTTAAATCAGGTCACTCTGCCCAATTAAGTTACCTGCCTGGTCTCTGCAAGCATTTGCCTTTGTGATTTCTGAGCTCAAGTATTGTCATAAAGAAAAAGGATTACACTTGTTCTATAAACCACCCCCCTCCAAAGTTGTGTTAGAATGGATAGGTGACAGAGAAACAAATGCCATGGGGTCAATATATAGAAAGCATCCAGAAATGTTTAAGGAGATGTTTCAAACAAGTTTCCTGGGGAAGGAATGAGTTACCAGAGGGAAGGGAAGTAATATTTGTGGAGTATCTACTATATGCCAGGAATTTTATATATGTATCATTTATGCCTCACAACAAGTAGGTATTATTAATTCCATTTGTAATTTGGGAAAACGAAGAGTCAAGAAGATGGCATGCCCAATGTTAGAGTGATAGAGCTTGGGTTATGTGGACTCTGAAGTCCAAACTTTTTCTCACACAATCTCTCTGGCATTTCAGGCAGAGACTTCATGGTCATTTGGTGGGATTCTGGAAAAGAGGTCTAGGCAAGAGATTGTGGGAAAGAGCACAAAGGTTGATTCCTTCCAATCCTAAAATACTGTGGTTAGCAGAAAATAAGACATACATCCTATCAGCCCCTTCCCTCCCCAATAATAACTCCAAAATGGTTTTCTTTTTCATTTACTTTAACCCCTTTTCTCTTTTTTATGCCCTTTCAGTTCTGGTTTTATCAGGATTTGATTACACTATGAAACCATGGATTCTTACTGAAAACTAAAGCAAATGTTTTACATTTTGTTCAGTGTAAAAAGTCTTACACCAAAAATAAATTCCAATTTCCTAACATGCTGATTATATATAATGCAGTTTGAATTAATATAGAAATGTTCACATTTCTGCTTGTGATCCAGTCTTTTCATGAGTCCCAGTGAAAAAAAGGGGAACATGTGATAAAAGCAAAGTTGAAGGATGAATTACAATTGAACTAGATCATTTACATATCTATCTTATGTAATTTAACTTGCAGCTCAAGGGTTTGAAATAAACACTAGCATTTCCATTTTAAAGATGAGGAATAGGTTTATAGAAGCTAAGTAATTGGCCAAGTTTATAGAGATAATAAATGCCAAAGCAGAGATATTAATCAAGGGTTAATTTATTTTATTCTTTCTTTTACTTACTCATAAAACACTGATTGAGTGATTTCATGTACCAAGCACCGTTTAAGGTCCTGAAACTACAGCTCTGAGTAATCAAACAAGGTATCTGCTTTCATGGGACTTATATTCTGGTGGGAAGATAGAGAGGGCCCGCAAACAAATAAAGAGTAAGATAATACCACACAATAGTATGCACTATGAGTGAAACGTGTAATGTAACAGAGAGTGACTTGAGGGAACAGGACATTAAATAGAACGGTCAGGGGAAGACTATGGTCTTTCCACTAGACCACACTGCTGCCCCTTCACATAGGTTTTATTTCTCTAAATCTGCAGGCTAATGACTCTTCTGGAGCTAATCAAGCAGTGTATGTCAAGGGAGAACTTTGCACATCAGGAGAATTAACTTAAAGAATTGAATAAATGTAAAGTATTATTAAGAGATGTTTTCCTAAAGTGCTAAATTGTTACAATCTTGCCACCTCTACCCTCCACCCCCTACAATGAATATGTTTGGTCTTCCCAAAATAAATCTTAAGAGATGTAATAACTCTTCCATTTATCTACAGCTTATGAACATGTGGCATGTGGGAAAAATGAACTTTGGGTTGGTCATATCTGGGTATGAATCCTATCATTTAGAAGCATTATATCTGGGGTGGATTATTTTATTTATCCAAGTATCAGTTTACTCACCTATTAAACAGGGCATTTACCTCACAATATCACCATTAGCCTAGGTAAAATAATGTGTAAAAGTATGTGGTGCTTGGCATATAGCAGACACTCACTAATGTTAGCTGTGACTTCAGAAAGAATTGAGAGAGGAAGGGAAACTGTAACTTCATTTAGTTTGCATTTTCTGATATTAAAAAGTGTTCCTAATCACCTCTTTTCTCCTCCCTCCAAAACCCAAGCAAACAAACAAACGACAAAGCCTTCTATGGTCAAATATGTTTAAGCAATGCTGTATTAGAAAAGTTAAAGTGATATCCTTACCTTACTTAGTACTGTATCTCAGAACCTTCAATACGTTGTATGGATTATGGATCTCTAAGAGAATAATATGAATATATAGTGTTTCCCAAGTATATCTGTCTTTTTCACTTGATGAAAAACCTGCTAGTATCTCATGAGATTAACAGTTTGGAAAACACTACTTTAGAATATTTTTCTCTATGAGGTTTGCATTTGAGATCAAGCCTATGATTTGGACCTCATTAGTTCCATTGTCAAGCAATGCAGTCACTGATTTTTCTCTTAGCAAGTTAAATAAAATAACTAGCTGTTATTAAAAATACAGTTAACCTTAGCTCCTCTTGACATTATATAAAATAGGAACTGTAAAGACACATGTACATCTGCACCAATCTTAATTTTAAATTGTCTTTGTTTCATCATAGAGTAAAATATAAAAAGTATTGTTTTCTTTTAATTCTATCACAACTGGCAACTTTAAGTTAAGGTCCAGAGCCCCAAAGAGGATGAAATTAGATTAAAATTTAGATATATAATTTTTGTAACCACATACACATTTGTAGATACAAATCAGAGTCCCCAAGGGAAGATAATGTTAAGAGAAGAAGAGGGTTAATGAAAAAGTTCCCCTGTTCTTGACAGTGATCGTCAGAGAAGATACCACCTCTTTGTCAGCTTTGTATATTCTCTCCAGTGTCCGGCAGTGCCTCAATAAATCTCTGCTGAATGAATGAAAGAATACATTATTATGTCTTTCTGTAGTTATGCTCTATTGCTGCATTTGTTTCCTTCAGAGCACACAGCCTCCTCCTCTGACCCATGAGGATAGGGGCCAGGTCTCTTTTATTTACCAATGTAGATCTGAAGCTTTCCAAACCATCTATCATACAGTGGACTACTAATAAATATTTGTTCAGCTATTGAAGTTATTATTTTGACTTAACCTAGATCTTGAAAAAGGAATATCACAGGAAGAGTACTAAAAAGATAATGTGAACAGCAATGTGATTTGTTTTTTTGATTTGCTGGATTTTATATAAGGTAGTCTTTCAAAGAAATGATTCCTAGTCTTCATGTATAAAAATCACTATTAAATAATATAACAAACAAATCTATAGAATTTTATATAATTGTTGATTGATTAACTAGATAATGGCAAAAAGTACTCAGAATTCAGTAAAAATTTAGAATGACTCTGTATTGCAATGTTACTCATGTACTTCTGAAAAATAACAGTACCTGGTGGTCTGGTAACCTAAGTAGAAACTAGGTGTGTGGGCCCAGTAACCACCTCCCACCCACTATTCTCCCACCCCACTGCATCTATCTTCAGAAGCTTTCATTGTTTTGTGGGAAGGAGGGAAGACAGGTTCAAATGCTAGGGATGGGCATGGGGGTATAAGAAGATGGGGAGAAGGACTTAATAGTTGTCTTTCATTCAATCTGATGGACATCATTTTGAGGATGGAATCAGATGCAGAGGAACTGATTTTTTGAGGCTTAGGAAAAGAGGAGATCCATCTGGAGAACATTTTCTTTGTAATCAATGTATAATATTGGTACCCCTATACTCTGCTTCCCTCTTGTTACAATGCATGAACTGCGTATGCTCTTACCATTTCAGCACTAAATCTTATTCCTTCTCACCTACTCAATGACTTTTCTCTGAAATTGTCTGCCCTCTTGTCTGCATGATAGTCCCTCTTATGCACAATCCACCCCATGAAGAGAAATTACTCTCTCTACTTCCTCTCCTCCCATTCTCCCTTGAACCCATTCCAGTCAGGTTTTTCTACTACTCCCTACTCCAATAAAATTGTTCTTGGCAAGGGCACCAATGATTTCCACTGGTCAAAATACAATGGTCAATACTCAGTACTTATCTTAATCAAACCATCAGTGGTACTTGACACAGTTCATCACTTCCTTCATCTATTCTCTTGGCTTCCACATAACTCACTCTTGTGGCCACTCCTTTAGTCTCTCAGGCTTGCTTTTTACATCTTCTTGACTTCTAAGTCTTGGAGTTCCAGAGCTCAGTCCTCAGACTTCTCTTAGATAGCTACACTCTCTTTATAGGTGTTAGCATCTACTCTTATATCTTTAATGTCACATAGATATGGAATGATTACAAATTTATAACTCCTGCCTCAACTTTTTCTGGGAACTCTAGACTTAACTATCTAATTGTCTATTCAGTATCTCCACTTGTATGTCTAATAACATCCCCCAAAACTTAATATGTTTAAAACAAAACTTTGATACACTTGCCCCAGAACTGCAGCTTCCATTTTTTAACTCCATTTACACACTTGCTCTGGACAAAAACTCTGCTGTCATCCTTGATACTTCACTTATTCTCTCACTTCATATCCAATTCATCAGCAAATCCTGGTGGATGCCATGAAATTATAACCCCAATCCAATCATTTCTCCCCATTTCCACTCTTCCACCATAATTTAAGCCACCATCATCAGAGCTGTATTATTGCTACATGTGCTGGTTGATTTCCCAGCTTTCCTCCTTGTACTTCCACAGTCTATCCACTACCCAGCTGAGTGAGACTTTAAAAACTACAGATTATTTTACTCCTGGCTCAAGACTCTCAGTGACCAGTCAGCCTACTTAGAATGAAGTCCAAATTCTTTATCAAGCTCTACAAGGCCCAACATAATCTTGCACAGACAGTCTCTCTTACAGTCTCCCCAGCTCCATCCATACTGATGCCCATGTTCTTGCAACTTGTTGAATATGTTCCTACCTCAGGTCTTTACCCTGTTTCCCTTGCCTGAAATTATCTTTTCCTAAATATTTGCAAGATTTGTTCTTCATTTCACTTCAGTTTATGCCCAAATACCACTTTATCACATAGGCTGTTCTTTCTCATTCTATAATTAGATATTTGTAACATATATACCCAGAATACACAAAGAATTCCTATAAATCAGAAAGAAAAGACATGAACAGATATTTTATAGAGGTAGAAAAATAGAAATAGGCAAGAAAAATACAATTGATCTCATTAGTAACCAGAGAAATGCAAATTAAGACCACCATGAAATACAACCTATCCAGAATGGCAAAGACACACAAAAAGGAACTTTCATACAGAGTTGATATGGGGTGTGAACTGGTAAAACTACTTTGAAAACAATTTGGCATTATCTAGTAAAGCCAAGATGAACATATATTATAATCAGGGCATACCTTAACTACAGAAGCTCTTGCACATGAACACCAGGAGACATGTGCAAGAATGTTTATAGCTAAACTGTATGTAGTAGCCTTCAAAGTCGAAACAAACAAGAATATTGTTAAGGGACACATAGAAAATCAGAAAACCTACAGAATTATACAAGGGAATGGAGGACCCTAAATTCAAGCTAGAAGTTTCCTGGAAAAACTGAAAGAATATGACATTCAAACAACATGCAAAGAAAGGATAAAGTATTGCATAATTATTCTTACAGTATATATGACTGAATCTGAATGGATGATGTTCCTATGAGTAGGAATTTATCAGACAAGTGTTAAGAAAGGTTCTTGAGAGAGAAGAGACATATTAGAAATGACAGCTTAAATATAGCCTAATAATAAAAATTTATTTTAGCAAAAAACTGGAGAGGAGAGGGAAAACAGTTTCTGAACTTCTTTAGTATGTGTTAATAAAATAATTGGTGAAATGATCAGTCATAGTTACTGTTTAATTCTGATATAATAAAAGAGAAATATAGATTTAATTATGACATCAGGATGGGAATGTAAGCACTAGCAAAATGGAAAAGCAGAGTAAAACTTCCAATTTAACTAGGAGGACTGAATGGGGAAAGTGAAATGAAAAGAAATATGACCAAGCCAGCAAAGTAAGAAAAGGGAAAAGAGGTAATAATGAGGAAGTATCACACACACTGAACAGAACATGTGTTGGAAGAAATAAAAATTTTATATATTGATTATATCAACAAATATTAATGGACTAAATTTCCCTGTTGACATCAAAGAAGGTCAGCTTGGGTTGCAAAATTCTGTTTGTAGTTTTTACAAGAAACACAATAAAAACATAGGAAAATAAGCTGAAAATTAAAATATGAGAAAGGTGAAGCAGGAAAATACAAAATGTGGCAAGCAGAAGTAAAAATGTAATAACAGATAAAACAGAATTCAAGTCCAAAGATATTAAAATGAGACAAAGTAGGGATATTAAGAAAGGATAAAAGGTACTCTGCCCTCAAAGATGATATAAGTATATGCCTTTAATAGCAAACAATATACTAGTCAAATAATTAAAACAGAAAAATCCTCAAAAAAGAAAAACTTGATAAAAACACAAAGTGGGAATACCCATATATTTCTTTCAAATTTTGTATGTAAATAGGATAATTAATAAGCACAGATATAGAGAATTTAAAAATAAAATATATACAAGGAATCCTTAATAAGTTGTTAAAAAATGAAAGCTTACTATATTCTTAAATATCATTAAAAATTAAATATTATCATTAAAAATATCAAAATTAATTAACTTGGCACATCACACTTTTCTAATTAAGTTCTTGATCAAAGAAGAAATTAATGTAAAAGTTATTAATTGTCTAGACATTAACAAAAAGAAGACAACACTTCAAATCAAAACCCATGGGGACTTCCCTGGTGGTCCAGTGGTTGAGAATCTGTCTTGCCATGCAGGGGACGCTGCATTCGATCCCTTGTCGGGGAACTAATGCCACATGCCACAGGGCAACTAAGCCCACATGCCACAACTAGACAGCCTGCATGCTGCAACTACAGAGCCCAAGTGCTCTGGAGCCCACATGCCACAACTAGAGAGAAGTCCGTGCACCACAAAGAAGCAAAGAGCCCGCGCGCCACAGTGAAAAATCCTGCATGCCGTAACTAAGACATGACACAGCCAATAAATAAATAAATATTAAAAAAAACAAGGAATGCAGTCAAATATAAAAAATATACACATAGGAGTATATAATTTTGTTGTGGAAAAAGACGGAAAGCAAATGAGCTAAATAAGCATTCAGTTAAGACATTAATAATAAAGAAAAGGTCAAGTAAACCATAAATAAAAGGAGAAAAATGTATCATACGATATATCATAAAGGAGATATAATTACATATACTAAAATAATTAGAAGAATAAGAAAAAAATATTAAGTGCAACTCTCCTGAAATAAATTTGATAATTCAGGTAATGGAGAGTTTTATGGTAGAATATAAATTACCAAAATTGGCTCTGATACCAGTTTCACAGCCCAAGTCTTATCTTCTTTATCAACAAAAAATTTCTGATACCATCTTAAAGTAGAGGAAAAACTCAAAACCTTCCCTGTAGATTTTATGAAGCAACCTTAACCTTAAAGACATCATATTAGAAATAAAGATTAAACTGAATTATGATTATATAGCTAAAAATTCTAAATAAGCCATCAGCAAGTTGAATTCTGCAGAATTAAAAACAGAACCCTATACTATGTCTCAATAGAGCTTGTTCTAAGAAAAGGTTGGTTAAACATTGAATATATACCACGATAATTCATCATATCAGATCAAAGGGGGAAAAATCACATGATTTTTATCAGTAGATGATAAAAAGGCTGTGAAAGGCAGAACAATAGCTCCTCAAAGATGTCCAGGTTATAATCTCAGGAACCTGTAAATATGTTACATTGGATATCAAAGGAGAGTTAAACTTGCAGATGGAATTAAAGTTGCTAATCAGCTGACATTACACATAAGAGTATCCTGGATTACCGTGGTGGGCCTAATGGAATCACAAGGGTACTTGTGGAAAGAGGGAAGCAGAAGATTCAGATTAAGAGAAATGGCATATTGACAAAGACTTGACTGTTGTTCACTTTGAACATCGATGGGAACTATCAACCAAAGAATTTGGGCAGCCTCTAAAGCTGGAAAATGCCAGGATATGGATTTTCCCCTGGAGCCTCCAAACGGATGCAGTCCTGCTGACACCTTGATTTTAGTCCATTGGGACCCATTTCAGATTTTTGACTTCCAGAATTGTAAGATAATAAATTTGTGTTGTTTTAAGCCACTAAATTTGTGTAATTTGTTACAGCAGCAATAGGAAACTAATGTAAAGGCTTTTTGTTAATTCCTTAGTCAGGAATTCCCTGGCGGTCCAGTGGTCAGGAATACCTGCTTCCACTGCAGGGGGCACAGGTTCTATCCCTGGTCAGGGAACTAAGTTCCTGCAAGCCACTTTAGGAGTCATCATTACTTTAACAAACCTCAAAGTAAAATAAAGAGATAAACATATAAAGACTATTTATCAAAACCCAACAGCAAATATTATATTAATAATGAAATACTTTATTTTCAGATAAAATGACTATATATCTAGAAAACTCAAAGAATTACTAATAACCTATCAACGTATTAAGATAATTTAGTTACATGGCTAGAAAGAGCATAAGTTTATAAAAATCACTAGATTTACCACTTCTAATAATTACCACTTGAAAAATAGAAGATATTCTACCACAACATATATGAAAGTTATAAAATACTCAAGAATATGTTGAAGAAAAGCATGGGACCTGTATTAAAACTGTAAGATGCTGTCACAGAACACAAAACAAAAATTTGAATTAAGGAAATGCATATGTTCCTGAATTGGAAACCTTAAAGTGTCAATCCTGCTCAAATTAATACATAATTTTTATACTGTTTCAATCAGAATCCAATGTTTTTTGGAATTAGAAGTGATAGTTTTATTGTTCATTGAGAAGAATAAATGTGTGTTAGAGTAGCCAAGAGAATTTTGTTAAAAGAGCAACTGTGATTTTAATATATGCCATGCTATGTATTAAAATTTATAATAATACTACCATAACCCAAACATGATATTAAACCAAACTATTGAATTATTAATAGTTTCTTGGAATGGATATATGGATCAACAGAATAGAATGCAGAACTCAGAAACATTTACAAAATCCATGTAGTACACCTTAATGTATGTTAAAAGTGGTGGGTGAGAGGCACTTCACTTGGCACACGTGAAGGCTACAGGGAAAGCAAAGAACATAAGTCCTTAAGTCCATTTTCATAATAGAAAGGTAAAAGGACTGCATGGAATAAGGACCACATAGTCCTTATTCCAACTGAATAAGGACCATGTGGTCACACCAACTACTTTTACCCCATGACCTGGACTTCTAAATTTGAAGACCAGACAAGAGGAAGAGGAGAGAGAAGTAATGGAAAACTGGGAATTATTTTGGAGTTACTGATTGTATTTGACTGAGCAGAGACAAATGTGCACTTACCATAACATCTTCAAACCTGCTTCCCTGTTTTATTTTTCTTCTTTACATTTATCATCTTCTATCAGGCTACAGTATTTTATGTTATATAATTATTTTGGTAATTACCTCTGTCCTCAACAAAAACGTAAGCTCCTTGATGACAGCACAGTCCCTTGTATATAGTAATACTCAATCATTCTGTTGAATAAGTTAATAATTGCACAGCAACAAAAAAACTTGTTTGCCACAAAGGCTTGAACAATAATCTGGCTTTCTGCAATATTACTTCCACTTCTTGAATAACAGGAATAAATCTAAGTGGAATTTCCCTTCAGTAAAAGACATAATCTAGTGCAGAAGGTCTAGTATATTTCATAGTAGAATGTCTGGGTCACAAATGCCTGCAAACCAGCTGTGTACACCTTTCAAAGTTACATTTATGTCCCCAACCACTGTTTCCCTCTTTCCATACCAAATCAAATAGCTGAGATTTCATGTCTTCTAGCTCAAATTATAAAGGGAAAATCAAACAAGGAAGGAAGTTGAGGGGAACCAGCTAACAATTACTAAGTCCAATAGCAGGCCAAGATAGAATTATATAGACTTAAATGTGTAGTAAGTAGTAGGCATATTGTACAGAATTTAAGCAAAAATATTTTTATAAATGATAAAAAGGGAATGTAAAATTAAAAATCAGACAAATACAAATTACAGTAAGAATTGTTGTAGGAAATGGCCTGAAGCAATCCTTTTAACTGTATTTCAAAGATAAAGTGGCATCTAAGTTTCAAGAAATCAAAGAAGAGAAACACAACATTAAATAAAAGATGAAATAAATTACAAAAAAGAATAAGATAAAATGGGAGGTGGCAGAGAAAAAAATTTTTAAATAAAGAAAATTAATATACAAAAATATGTTGCATTTCTACACACTAACAAGAAACTATCAGAAACAGAAATTAAGGAAACAATCCGATTTACCATAGCATCAAAAAGAATAAAATACCTAGGAATAAACCTACCTAAGGAAGTAAAAGACCTGTACTCAGAAAACTATAAAACACTGATGAATGAAATTGATGATGACACAAACAGATGGAAAGATATACCATGTTCTTGGGTTAGAAGCATTAATATTGTTAAAAGGACCATACTACCCAAGGTACTCTACAGATTCAATGCAATTCCTATCAAAATGCCAATGGCATTTTTCACAGAACTAGAAGATATTTTAAAAATTTGTATGGAAACACAAAAGAACCCAAATAGCCAAAACAATCTTGAGAAAGAACAGAGCTGGAAGAATCATGCTCCCTGAGTTTAGACTATACTACAAATCTACAATAATCAAAACAGCATGGTACTGGCACAAAAATAGACACAGAGATCAATGGAATAGAATAGAGAGCCCAGAAATAAACCCACGCACTTTGGTCAGTTAATCTATGACAAAGGAGGCAAGAATATACAATGGAGAAAAGACACTCTCTTCAATAAGTGGTGCTGGGAAAACTGGACACCTACATCTAAAAGAATTAAATTAGAACATTCTCTAACACCACATACAAAAATAAACTCAAAATGGATTAAAGACCTAAATGTTAGACCAGAAACCCTAAAACTCATGAGAAAACATAGGCAGAACACTCTTGAACAAAAATCATAGCAATATTTTTTGGATCTGTCTCCTAAAGCAAAGGAAATAAAAGCAAAAATAAACAAATGGGACCTAATTAAACTTAAAAGCTTTTGCATGGCAAAGGAAACCATAAACAAAATGAAAAGACGACCAACTGAATAGGAGAAAATATGTGCAAATGATTTGACTGATAAGGGGTTAATATCCAACATATATAAACAGCTCATACAACTCATCATCAAAAACAAACAACCCCATTAAAAAATGGGCAGAATAACTGAATAGACATTTTTCCAAAGAGGAAACACAAATGTACAATAGGCACATAAAAAGATGCTCAACATTGCTAATCATTGTAGTAATACAAATCAAAACCACAATGAGGTATCATCTCAAATCTGTCAGAATGGCTATCAACAAACAGAACACAAGTAACAAATTCTGGCAAGGATGTGGAGAAAAGGGAACCCTTGTACACTGTTGGTGGGGATGTAAATTGGCGCAGCCACTGTGGAAAACAGTATGAACTTCTCTCAAAAAACTAAAAATAGAACTACCATATGACCGAGCAATTCCACTCCTGAGTATATATCTGAAAAAAACCCCAACAAAACACTAATTTGAAAGGATACTTGCACCCCAATGTTCATAGCAGCATTATTTATAATTGCCAAGATATGAAAGCAACTTAAGTGCCCATCAACAAATGAATGGATAAAAAAGATGTGGTATATATATATAATGGAATATTACTCAGCCATAAAAAATGAAATATTGCCATTTGCAGCAACATGCATGGACGTGGAGGGTATCATGCTAAATGAAATAAGTCAGAGAAAGACAAATACTGTATGATATCACTTATATGTGGAATCTAAAAAATACAACAAACTAGTGAATATGACAAAAAAGAAGCTGACTCACAGGTATGGAGAACAAACTGGTGGTTACCAGTAGGGAGAGGAAAAGGTGGAGGAGCAACATAGGGGTAGGAGACTAAGAGGTACAAACTAGCATGTATAAAATAAACTATAAGAGATTCAAGATGGCGAAAGAGAGGAGGACATGGAGTTCATCTCTCTCCACGGATGCATCAAGAATACACCTATAGATGCAACAGTTCTCACAGAACACCGGCTGAACACTAGCAGAAGACCTTGGACACCAGAAAGGACTATAAAGATCCCTCATAACTGGGTAGGATGGAAAAAAGAAGGGAGAAGGAGGGGAGAGGAAGCGGGATGGGACCTGCACCCAGGGCCAGGGGAACTGAAGCAGAGAAGAGATTCCCGAATTCTGGGAAGCCCCCTCTCTGAAGGGGAAATCGATTGGTACAGAAGGGAAGCATATGAGGCTTTTGGAAGAGGGTGAAGCAGCCAATCTGTGGCAGATGGGACAGAGTGAGAAATATACAGATGGTCCGTACCATGGCCCTATGTGCCCCAGACTGAGATGTGTGTTCACAGGTGTGCAAGGGGGCTGGGAGCTGGAGTGTGGGTATTAGAGAACAGGCCTGGAGCAAGAACTACTGTTGGCTGTGGGGAGATGGGCTGAGGGGATGGGAGGGAGGAAATCCGCATCAGGGAATGTCTATGGAGGAAGACTGGACTGCCATGGAAGCAGGGCACTACTGCTGAGTCACAAGCAAGGGGAGGAACGACTATTGTAACCTCTCTCTCCCACACGCTGGCGCCAGCTGCTGAGCAATAAAAAAAGCCCCCACATAGCTGGCCATCATGTGCTGGATGCAAGGCAATAAAAAAAAAAAAGCATGGTCAGGGCTGGCCCTCAAGTGCTCTATGCTGGGCACCAGAAAAGGCCCTCACTTGGGCGATACCTCTTGCACCTGTGGCCACCGGCTTCCCTGCACATTTGGTCCTTCAGGGGCTCCCGTGATCCAAGCATCAAACCACCTCTGCTCCCTGTCCTCACTGAGACAGACCCAAGAGCTCTAAGGCAGCCTCAGGACCAGACTCCTGTGGGTGGACCACACGCAGAGGTGGGAATAAAACCAAAGCGGAGCTCCAGGGATGGGGCGACTATGGAAGAAGATTGAAAAACTTTCCATCAGCTATACAAGCTTCAGATTAAATCCTCATGATCAGATAGATAGACCCTGAGTCTATGGAATATCTGAGCAGACAATGAGTGTTCCCACAAATGAAAACGGTCTAGCTCTGGCAGCTGTGGACTTTGGGGGCAAGCACACGCAGGAATTGGGCCAGATCAGAGTCTAAGTGATGCCCACAGGGCCCACAGCAGGTCCAGAGACCAGCCCAGAGGCAGAGGAGGGCCTCTTGGGGAGGCAGAGGTCGGCTGTGGCTCACGATGTGTGCAAGGACACTTACAGTGGAGACTCCAGGGAAACATAATTATTACTATTAATTTTATTATGTTTTGATTCATTCTGTTGTTGGTTCTAGATTTTTTTCTTTGTTTTTTTTAAATTTGTTTGTTTGTTGTTTTAGTATTTTTTATTTAGTCTTTTATGACCTCCGTGTTTTGTACCATATTTTTAATTTTTTTGATATATTTCTATATTTACTTTGCTTTTTTGTTGTTCTGTGTTCTTTTCCCTTATTTTTTCTTCTTCTTTTTCTTTAATATATTTTTTATTTTTCTTATGTTTCCATTTCTACTTTGCTTTTCTGTTGTCCTGTGTTTTTTCCCTTTTTAATTTGTTTTATTATTTTTTTTCTTTAATCATGTTTATTGGCTTGTTCTATTTCCTTGCTTTATTCTTCAGTTGGCACTTTGCTTTGGTTTGTTTTTAGGTTATGTGTTTTTGTTAGTTTTAATTAGTTTTTGTTAGATTTGTTAGTTTTGTTTGATTTGGTTTTTGAGTTCTTCTACTTCTCTTGCTTTCTGTTTTATTTGGTTTGGTTTTTGTTTCTCTTACGTGTGTGTTTCCTTATTTTTGTTTTTATTTGATTTTGTTTTTACCATTTCTTTGGGGTTTTATTTATTTTTTCTTTAATATATTTTCTATTGTATTATTTTAATTTCTATTTCTATGTTGCTTTTCTGTTGTTCTGTCTTCCTTCCCCTTACTCTTTTCTGTTTTTCTTTATATTTCTTATCATTTTTGTTGGTTTGCTTTCTTTGCTTCATTCTCCACTTGGCGCTCTGCTTTGGTTTTTTGTTTTTTGGTTTTATGTTTTTGTCCGTTTTCTTTTTAATTGCTTGATTTCATTCTTGGGTTCTTTTGCTTGTCTGGTTGTTCTCTTGCCTTTCTATTTATTTGGTTCTGTTTTCATTTCTTTTGTGTGCATGTGTATTTCCTTGCTCTTGTTTTTGTTTGCTTGATTTTACTTTTTACCATTTGTCTGGGGTTTTGTTAGTCTTTTCTTCCCTTTTAATCCCCTTTATTGCTGGGATGAGAGACTTCTGGGGTCTTGGTTCCTCGACCAGAAGTTGGGCCTGAGGTTCTGGGGTGGGAGCACCAAGTCCAGGACTCTGGGCCACTAGAGAATTCCTAGCCCCAGTGAAGATTAATCACCAAAAGCTCTCACAGAGGCCTCTATCTGAATCCAAGACCGAGCTCCACCCAACTGCCAGCAGCTCCCAGCACTGGATGCCTTACATGAAACAACAAACAAGACAGGGACACAAACCCATCCAATAGCACACAGACTACCTAAAGTCAGACTAAGCTCACAGACACCCCAAAACATACCACCTGACACAGCCCTGCTTATCAGAGGGCACAAACTCAGCTCCACCCACCAGAATGCAGGCACCAGTCTCTTCCATCAGAAAGCCTACACAAGCCACTGAACCAACCTCACCACCAGGGGCGGCAGAGAACAGAAGCAAGAGGAATTACAACCCTGCAGCCTAAAGAAAGGAGACCTCAAGTGCTGTAAATTAGTCAAAATGAGAAGACAGAGAAATATCTTGCAGGCAAAGGAGCAAGATAAAAAACCCCAAGATCAAATAAATGAAGAGTAAATAGGCCAACTACCTGAAAAAGAATTCAAAGTAATGATAGTAAACATGATCCAAAATCTCAATAATAGAATAGAGGAAATACTAGAAACATTTAACAAGGACCGAGAAGAACTAAAGAGCAAACAAACAGTAATGAACAACAAAATAACTGAAATGAAAAATATTCTAGAAGGAATCAATAGCAGAATAACTGAGGCAGAAGAACGGATAGGTAAGCTGGAAGATAGAATGGTGGAAATAACTGCAGCAGAGCAGAATAAAGAAAAAAGGATGAAAAGAATGGAGGACAGTCTCAGAGACCTCCGGGACAACATTAAGTGCACCAACGTTCAACTTACAGGGGTGCCAGAAAAAGAAGAAAAAAAGAAAGGGTCTGATAAAATATTTGAAGAGATTATAGTTGAAAACTTCCCCAACATGGGAAAGGAAATAGTCAATTTAGTCCAGTAAGAGCAGAGAGCCCCATACAGGATAAACCCAAGGAGAAACATGCTGAGACAGATATTAGTCAAACTAACAAAAATTAAACAGAAAGAAAAAAATATTAAAAGCAGCAAGGGAAAAGAAACAAATAACATACAAGGGAATCCCCATAACGTTAACAGCTGATCTTTAAGCAGAAACTCTATAGGCAAGAAGGGAGTGGTAAGATATATTTAAAGTGATGAAAGGGAAAAAACTACAACCAAGATTACTCTACCTAGCAAGGATCTCATTCAGATTTGACAGAGAAATCAAAAGCTTTAGAGACAAGCAAAAGTTAAGAGAATTCAGCACCACCAAACCAGCTTTACAACAAATGCTAAAGGAACTTCTCTAGGCAGGAAACACAAGAGAAGGAAAAGACCTACAAAAAGAAACCTAAAACAATTAAGAAAATGGTAATAGGAACATACATATCGATAATAACCTTGAATGTAGACAGATTAAATGCCCCAACCAAAAGACATAGACTGGCTGAATGCATAAAAAACAAGACCTGTATATATGCTGTCTACAAGAGACCCACTTCAGACCTAGGAACACATACAGACTGAAAGTGAGGGGATGGAAAAAGATATTCCATACAAATGGAAATCAAAAGAAAGCTGGAGGAACAATACTCATATCAGATAAAATAGACTAGAATAAAGACTACTACAAGAGACAAGGAAGGACACTATATAATGATCAAGGGATCAATCCAAGAAGAAGGTATAACAATTGTAAATATCTGTGCACCCAACATAGGAGAACCTCAATACATAAGGCAAATACTAACAGCCATAAAAGGAGAAATTGACAATAACACAAAAATAGGAGGAGACTTTAACACCCCACTTACACCAATGGACAGATCCCCCAAACAGAAAATAAATAAGGAAAACAAATTTTAAATGACACATTAGACCAGATGGACCTAACTGATATTTATAAGATATTCCATCCAAAAACAACAGAATACACTTTCTTATCAAATGCACATGGAACATTCTCCAGGATAGATCACATCTTGGGTCACAAATCAAGCCTCAGTAAATTTAAGAAAATTGAAAACATATCATGCATCTTTTCTGACTACAATGCTATGAGACTAGATATCGATTACAGGAAAAAAAATTGTAAAGAAAACAAACACATGGAGGCTAAAATATACATTACTAAACAACCAAGAGATCACTGAAGAAATCAAAGAGGAAATCAAAAAATACCTAGAAAAAAATGACAATGAATATATGACCCAAAACCTACAGGATGCAGCAAAAGCAGTTCTAAGAGGGAAGTTTATAGCAATACAATCCTACCTCAAGAAACAAGAAAAATCTTGAATAAACAACCTAACCTTACACCTAAAGCAATTAGAAAAAGAAGAACAAAAAAACCCCAAAGTTAGCAGAAGGAAAGAAATCATAAAGATCAGATCAGAAAGAAATGAAAAAAAAATGAAGGAAATGATAGCAAAGATCAATAAAACTAAAAGCTGGTTCTTTGAGAAGATAAACAAAATTGATAAACTGTTAGCCAGACTCATCAGGAGAAAAAGGGAGAAGACTCAAATCAACAGAATTAGAAATGAAAAAGGAGAAGTAACAACTGACACGGCAGAAAAACAAAGGATCAAACAGACTACTACAAGCAACTCTATGCCAATAAAATGGACAACCTGGAAGAAATGGACAAATTCTTAGAAAAGTACAACCTTCCAAGACTGAACCAGTAAGAAATAGATAATATGAACAGACCAATCACAGGCACCGAAATTGAAACTGATAAAAAATCTTCCAACAAACAAAAGCCCAGGGCCAGATGGCTTCACAGGGAAATTCTATCGAACATTTACATAAGAGCTAACACCTACCTTCTCAAATGCTTCCAAAATATAGCAGAGGGAGGAATACTCCAAATGCATTCCACCAGGCCACCATCACCCTGATACCAAAACCAGACAAAGTTGTCACAAAGAAAACTGCTGGCCAATATCACTGATGAACATAGATGCAAAAATCCTCAACAAAATACTAGCAAACAGAATCCAACAGTACATTAAAAGGATCATACACCATGATCAAGTGGAGTTTATCGCAGGAATGCAAGGATTCTTCAATATACAAAAATCAATCAATGTGATACACCATATTATCAAACTGAAGAATAAAAACCAAATGATAATCTCAAGAGATGCAGAAAAATCTTTCGGCAAAACTCAACACCCATTTATGATAAAAACTCTACAGAAAGTGGGCATAGAGGGAACCTACCTCAACATAATAAAATCCATATATGATAAACCCACAGCCAACATCATTCTCAATGGTGAAAAACTGAAACAATTTCCTCTAAGATCAGGAACAAGACAAGGGTTCCTACTCTCACCACTATCATTCAACATAGTTTTGGAAGTTTTAGCTACAGCAATCAGAGCAGTAAAAGAAATAAAAGGAATCCAAATTGGAAAAGAAGAAGTAAAACTGTCACTGTTTGCAGAGGACGTAATACTATACATAGAAAATCCTAAGGATGCCATCAGAAAACTACTAGAGTTAATCAATGAATTTTGTAAAGTAGCAGGATACAAAATTAATGCACAGAAATCTCTTGCATTCCTACACACTAATAATGAACAATCTGAAAGAGAAATTAAGGAGATAGTCCCATTTACCACTGCAACAAAAAGAATAAAATACCTAGGAATAAACCTACATAAGGAGGAAATGACTTGTATGCAGAAAACTGTAAGACACTGATGAAAGAAATCAAAGATGCTACAAACAGATGGAGAGATATACCATATTCTTGGATTGGAAGAATCATCATTGTGAAAATGACTATACTACCCAAAGCAATCTACAGATTCAATGCAATCCCTATCAAATTACCAATGGCATTTTTCATAGAAGTAGAACAAAAAATTTTACAATTTGTATGGAAACACAAAAAAACCGAATAGCCAAAGCAATCTTGAGAAAGAAAAATGAGCTGGAGGAATCAGACTCCCTGACTTCAGACTATGCTACAAAGCTACAGTAATCAAGATAGTATGGTACTGGCACAAAAACAGAAATATAGATTAATGGAACAGGATAGAAAGCCCAGAGATAAACCCACACACATATGGTGACCTAATCTTTGATAAAGGAGGCAAGAATATACAATGGAGAAAAGACATCCTCTTCAATAACTGGTGATGGGAAAACCAGACAGCTACATATACAAGAATGAAATTAGAACACTTCCCAACACCATACACAAAAATAAACTCAAAATGGATTAAAGACCTAAATGTAAGGCCAGACACTATAAAACTCTTAGAGGAAAACATAGGCAGAATACTCTATGACATAAATCACAGCAAGATCCTTTTTGATGCACCTCCTAGAGTAATGGAAATAAAAACAAAAATAAACAAATGAGACCTAATGAAACTCAAAAGTTTTTGCACAGCAAAGGAAACCATAAACAAGACAAAAAGACAACCCTCAGAATGGTAGAAAACATTTGTAAATGAAGCAACTGACAAAGGATTAATCACCAAAATATACAAGCAGCTCATGCAGCTCAATATCAAAAAAAAAAAACCAACCCAATCCAAAAATGGGCGGAAGACATAAACAGACATTTCTCCAAAGAAGAAATACTGATTGCCAACAAACACATGAAAAGATGCTCAACATCACTAATGATTAGAGAAATGCAAATCAAAACCACAATGAGGTATCTCCTCACACTGGTCAGAATGGCCATCATCAAAAAATCTAGAAACAATAAATGCTGGAGAGGGTGTGGAGAAAAGGGAACCCTCTTGTACTGTTGGTGGGAATGTAAACTGATACAGCCACTATGGAGAACACTATGGAGGTTCCTTAAAAAAATAAAAATAGAACTACCATATGACCCAGCAATCCCACTACTAGTCATACACCCTGAGAAAACCACAATTCAAAAAGAGATATGTACCACAATGTTCATTGCAACTCTATTTACAATAGCCAGAACATGGAAGCAACCCAAATGTCCATCAACAGATGAATGGATAATGAAGTTGTGGCATATATATACAATGGAGTATTACTCAGCCATAAAAAGAAACAAAACTGAGTTATTTGTAATGAGGTGGATGGACATAGACTATGTCATACAGAGTGAAGTAAGTCAGAAAGAGAAAAACAAATACTGTATGCTAACACACATATATGCAATTTATAAAAAACAGTACAGATGAACCTAGTGGCAGGGCAGGAATAAAGATGCAGACGTCAAGAATGGATTTGAGGACACAGTGGGGGAAGGGGAAGCTGGCACAAAGTGAGAGAGTAGCATTGACATATGTACACTATCAGATGTAAAATGGATGGCTAGTGTGAAGCTGCTGCATAGCACAGGGAGATCAGCTCAATGCTTTATGATGACCTAGAGGGGTGGGATAGGGAGGGTGGGAAGGAGGCTCAAGAGGGAGGGTATATGGGGATATATGTATACATAGCTGATTCACTTTGTTGTACAGCAGAAAATAACACAACATTGTAAAACTATTATACTCCAATAAAGATATTAAAAAAAACTATAAAGATATATTGCACAACATGGGTAATATAGCCAATTTTTATATTAACTGTAAATGGAGTATAAGCTTTAAAAATTGTGAATAACTACACTGTACACCTGTAACTTACATAGTATGGTACATCAACTATACTTAGATTGCAAAAAAATTAAAAAAAATAAAGTCATTGTAGATTTTAAAACCTTATCAGAAGAATAAGAAAGGAGAACTGCCAGTGTAAACACTAAACCATGGACATGAAGTTTGGACTGACATTTTGAGAAAAATTGTCAAATGAAGTTTAAAAGGATTAAAGTGTGAGTAAAGAAAAGAAGATTGGTGTGGACGACAGAAAAAACAGAGAGCCAACATACAGATTATTATTAGGGACCATGAAAAAGAGAAAGAAGACATGAAACAGAAAAAAGTATTTGAAAGTAATATTAAGAGAATACTTTGCTAACATATAAGAAAACTTGAATTTTCAGATCAAAAGGGGCTTACTTTGTTTCAAGAAAATTAATAGATTAAGCGAGGGCTAAATCTTGATGAAGTTACTGAAAATCAAGGATTAAGAAACACATTCAGGCAAAAGAAGCAGGTCTCAACAAAGGACAATAAATTGGAATGTCAGATTTATTTTCAGTTAAATTAGAAGCCTACAGACAATGGCATTATATGTCCAGGAATGGGATTGATGGATCACCTAGTGGCTTTAAGTTTTTTAAAAAACCTCCATACTGTTTTCCATAGTGACTGTACCAATTTACATTCCAGCCAACACAGTAAGAGGGTTCCCTTTCCTCCACACCCTCTCTAGCATTTATTATTTGTAGACTTTTTGATGATAGCCTTCTGACCAGTATGAGGTGATATCTCTTTGTGGCTCTGATGTGCATTTCTCTAATAATTAGCAATGTTGAGCATCTTTTTATGTGCTTGTTGGCTATCGTGGAGAAATGTCTATTTAGGTCTTCGGCCCATTTTCCAATTGGATTGTTTTTTTTTGATATTGAGTTATATGAGCTGCTTGTATATTTTGGATATTAAGCTCTTGTCAGAAGATAAAAACCCTAATCTGAAAACAATCCATGCACCCCAATGTTCATACCAGCACTATTTACAACAGCCAAAACATGGAAGCAGACTAAATGTCCTTCAACAGATGAATGGATAAAGAAGATGTGGTATATATATATATATATATATATATATATATATATATATATATATATATATATATATATATATATATATACACACACACAATGGAATACTACTCAGCCCTAAAAAGAATGAAATATTGCCATTTGCAGCAATGTGGATGGACCTAGAGAATATCATACTAATTGAAGTAAGTCGGAGAAAGACAAATATTATATGATATCACTTAAATGTGGAATCTAAAAAATAATACAAATGAATCTAAATACAAAACAGAAGCAGACTTACAGGCACAGAAAACAAATGTATGGTTATCAAAGGGGAAAGGGAGGGAGAGAGGGATAAATTAGCAGTATGAGATTAACAGACACAAACTACTGTACATAAAATAAATAAGCAACAAGGAGTTACTGTGTAGCACAGGGAACTATATTCATCATCTTGTAATAACCTATAATGGAAGATAATCTGAAAAAATACATATAACTGAATCACTTTGCTATATCACCTGAAACTAACACGATATTGTAAATCAACTACACTTCAGTAAAAAAAAGACAACGACATTATACACAGATTTGAGGGAGAAGGGCCATATACACATTTCCCATGCTTTAATAGGATGTTCATGAGGCCAAGGGAAGTAGTACACACAGTAAGCATCTCACTTTCACCTCCCTTTTTCACCTCACTTCTCCTACCTCCTTCTCTTCATCTTAAGCCACACAAATTCTCCTCTTTGCCTTTGATGGTTAAAATCAGCAAATATCTTTTGTAACCCAGTATGCTCCTGGGGTCACAGCTCTATCCCAAGCAGCTTATCAAAACACTTCTAAAAATCAAAATAAATAGAACATTCTCCTCTAAAGGAAAAAAACCAAAACAAAAAATCTTCAATTAATGAATATTTTTAATCATTCAGAAAATTTTTCTCCCATGTGAAAACATATACCATTTCTTTCAGATTATGTTCACATGGGAAACATGGTTTGAGAACATAAGTATATACAATAACTACTTAATAACTATTATGTTAACTAAATACCTCTAGTAGCTATGACTGTGTAAATTAATTTCAATTCCAAGATACCCGCACTGATTTTTCAATGCTTCTTGAAAAGAAATAATGAAACACTTTTAGAAGATCCATGAATCTGTTTTGCATTAGTTAAACCTTTAGTCTGCCAATGATAGAGTTTGTATTAAGTGATGTTATGAATAAAGGATATTTTAAGCTACCACTAAGAAATCTTTATATGCCAGCCACTGTGCTGTATGCTTTAGATGTATCATTTTATGTACCCTCATGATAACTCTCATTATGTGGCCATAATAGAAAAGAAAATAAAGATGTATAAAAGATGTCTGTGCCTGAGGTCCAGCAGCTATTAGTGGGGAAGTTAAAATCAAACCCCACTTGTTCTGACTCTATACTCTTACTCTTTGTTACAATGCTATACTATCTCTTAGAGGTGTTTTGCAAATCCTTTTCTAACTGTTGATAAAATTAAAAATTTTAAGGTGGAGTTAATATATTTGATTAGAATTGGCATAAAATTTTATATAAACTTCTCTTATTGGAAATGTAGAAAATTAAATAACATGAACATTCTCCAGAGCACCTAACAATGATGGACAAAACATAACCAACATTATTTTAAATGTATATCTAAGTGCCTCAAAAAGTCAGCAAAACATCAAGGAATCCAAAATGAAGAACATCTTTATCCACCGACAAAGGGACATGAAAAGGAAGCATGTCTGTTTCATCCTTGGCTCAGTATGTGAAAAATTCTCCTTTGATCATTTTTATTCATAGGCCTCCCTCACCCAGATATGAAGCTTGAAATTATTCTACCTGCAAGGTATGGGAAACCTAGAGGCAAAAAGTGAATATGAAAAGTGGTCCTTCGCTGATGAAATCCCTACGGTAACTGGAAGAATAAAATGAAAATTCTCTCTGGAGAGAAACTCCCTCAATTAAGGCCACACAGGTTTTTACAAAAAATTAAACTCTGCCAAACATGAGTTTATAACCACATTAAAATCACAAAGGACACAATGAGTGAGAAGTAGCAGAAAGAATGAATAGTGTTCTGGATTTGACTCATACTGGCTTGTGAAAACTTATTGTTAAGTGTTCAGGAATTTTGAGAGTCAGTTGTTTAAACCATTGGCAGCCTGAAATTTACTATAGGCGAGTATTTACACCAGAATCACTGGAAAACCCTATAAATGATCAGGGATATTTTTAAACCACCACACCAGAATGGCATAACCAGATTATGAGTTATGAGACCTTGAAATTATTAAATACAAATATTTGCAATAGGTATTTTATAATTATTAAAGATATATGATAAGGGATGAAAACATAAGAAATGGAAAAGATAGTAAAAAGAAAAAGACAAATTTATAAAAGAACCAAGTAGAATGTTTAAAAAAACTACCATCACTAAAATGAAAGAATGGTGAACTGGAAGACAGAACTGATGAAATTACACAGAATATAGCATAGAAAGATAATGATACAGGAAATGTTAGAAAGGATAAAGAAATATGGAAGATAAATGCGCTAGTCTAATATACACCTAACAGTTGGTCTGGAGGGAGGAAGAGGCAATGAGGAGGGAAGCAATATTTGAAGAATACTGGGATGGTTTTGATGCTCCTGGAATTTATAAAAGACATTAATTCTCAGATTTAAAAATCGCAATGATTCCCAAGTAGAACAAATAAAACTAAATTTATAACTAGTTATGTTACAGTGAAATTGAAGAACCGAGTATAAAAAACATTTTCTACAAATATAGAGAAAATATTACCTCAAAGAAACAAATATTAGATATACAGGAGAATTCTCAGAAAAATGATACAAGCTGGAAGACAGTAGACTGACATTGTTAAGGTGTAGAGGGAAAAAAAAGTCAACCCCAAATTTTATAACCAGAAAAATTATTATTCAAAATTAAAACTGAAATAAAGATATTTTCTGTGGAAAAATGACTTTAACAAATTCCCACAGAAGATGTAAGAAGTTTATTTTTAAAATAAAGAAACTGAAATGAAGCACTGAGTTAGGAAAAAAATTGGGCAAATAGTTAAACATGTATGTAAATGTATTAGACTGAATAAAATAATAATGAGTATTATTTCTAGATCATGTTCTGAAATGAGTGCTGTTTACTTTGCCATGGCCTCTCTTTCTGCTATTTTTTTAAATTTCTGGCAAAAATATTTTATATTGAATGGAGACATAAAGTGCTCATGAGATAATATGGGACCTGTTGCAGAGAAGCAAAAGAAGAATATTACGTTGGATACTGAAATGTAAGTTTTATGGCATCCAGAAAGCTTTCTGAGAATCAAATGGGGAAATAGAGGGTAAAGCTCAGTAGACAATTAAATAATAGTGCAAATCCTTTGACATTATGAGAATCATAATAAGCATCACTGTAGTTAGGGTGAATTTACAGGCAACTATCCCAACATTAGGTTATGTCTAGATACATGTTGTTACTTTGGATTAGCAAAAGGATGATGTTGCTGGGATCAGTTCACTGGGACTATGCTCTCACAACCCCTTACAGCACTGATTTAGCTTGCTTTCCCTTTTTCAGAATCTAATTCTAGTTCCCATATCAAAATACTTCAAAAAATACTAGAGAATAGGAGCTATAAAATTAAAATAGGTACTTGCCAACAAGTATATTAGAGTTGTTTTTAAAAGAGTAAACACCTCCATCTTTCAAACAAATCAGACTGCAAATGGAAGGGAATCTTTGTACCCTTCAATCCTGACTTTTTCTGTGTCTAGAGAATAGTAGATACTGATAGATACAATTGAAAAGTTCAGGATGGCAGCCATAAAAGCAGTCCCTGAAAACTCCCATAAAACTTTAAGCAAAGAAGTGAGAATAAATATTCTAAGGAATATCCTTATCGAGTGTGTATGGGATGGCGTTTAGGGTGAACAATCAGACAGTGACCAAAATATATTATTTAGCTGCAGGTTTCAATGCAGTAAAGTGGGGGAGCAGTGTGAGAGATACTGTCTCTGGCGGGTGCTGATGCAAACACAAGGGGTTGGGTGGAAAACGAGGTGCTCATAAGAGGAAGACCAGGAGAGTTCTAAAGAGATAGGTGGCAGGCATCACCCACAGCAATTCCTTCATTTGAGAGAGCAGATTTCATTTTTTATAGTAATTAAAGGCAGAGAGTAGGCACCTATACTTCCAGAAAAGGTGGTGTTAAGTGTCCCAAATTCAAGAATTTTGGAATTCTTCAGAAAAGAAATTGAGGCTTTGTTGGCTTCAAGTGTAGGAGGAGGAAAAAGAAAAAGAAAAGAAACCCGACCTTACCACACAACCTGTACTCTGCAGCCCAGAAAGTTATTATCTTTGCCCAGAGAATGAGGCCAATCTAGGTGTAGGAGGAGGTAAGAGAGAAACCGCTTTCTAACATAACCTTTTAAAATTTGAGGATAAGGCTCTCTACCAACAAAACAAAACAAAACAAAAACAAACCAATAAAAATAGTATCCAGCTTTAAAAAACATCAGCAAATATAACTATGCATTTAATCACTCCTTTATGTAGAAAGCTACTTATTTTTGAAAGAGCGAATTATTTTATAGTAGTTCAGCATTTTTACCACAAATGCAAAATAAAGAGCTGTATTCATTTCAGAAAAACATTTTTCTGAGTCATTACACAAAATGTTTTCTAAAGGAAATAAGTTAGAAGCAGAACACCTAAATTAGAAGATATATTACCATCCTTTAGAGTGAACTATCTTTCCTACTCAGTACTGTACAGCAATGAACAAAATGCAAAAGTTCACTGTGACCTGGTGAAGGTAAGGGAAGTGAGTCATTAAAAACAAGAATCATACACAACTAAGAGACCAAATAACTCAAACATAATTCTCATAATCAGAACATAGCTGCTGAAGCAAATAAGAACGATCTGTAAATCTATGTCATGACATGTCAAAAACATTAATATTTCTGATCTCTGATATTCTACCATAAGATTATTAACTCTTTTAAAAGTTTTTCAATGTTCACTCTCTTTTTTTAATGAGATAAAATAGACTTATAACATCAGATTAGTTTTAGACATACCACATGATGATTCATTATTTGTAGAACTATTTTTTTTTGTGATGAGAACTTTTAAGATCTACTCTCTTAGAATCTTTCAAATATACAATACAGTATTATTAGCTATAGTCACCAAGCTGTACATTACATATCCATAACTTATTTATTTCATAACTGTAAGTTTGTACCTTTAGGCCATTTTCATTCATTTCACCCTCCCCCATCCCCTGCCTCTGTCATCAATTTGTCCTCTGTATCTTTGAGCTCATTTTCTTTTAGGGTCTACATATAAGTGAGATTATACAGTATTTGTCTTTCTCTGTCTGACTTATTTCACTTAGAATAATGCCCTTAAGTTCCATCCCATCCATGTTCCCAAAAATGGTAAGATTCCACTTTTTTATTGTTGAATAATGTTCCATTGTATATATATAATATACATCACATATTCTTTATCCATTCACCCAACAGTGGACACTTTAGGTTGTTTCCATGTTGTATCTATTGTAAATAATGTTGCAATGAAAAGGCAACTACCTGAATGGGAGAAAATATTTGCAAATCATGTATCCAATTAAAAAATAGGTAGAGGATCTGAATAGGTATTTTTCCAAAGAAGACATACAGATGGCCACGAAAAGGTGCTCAACATCACTAATATCAGAGAAATGAAAATCAAAACCACAATGAGATATCTCCTCGCACCTGTCAGGATGGCTATCATCAAAAAGACAAGAAATAACAAGTGTTGGTAAGGATATGGAGAAAAGGGAACCTTCATGCACTGTTGGTGGGAATATAAATTGGTGCAGCCACTGTGGAAAACAGTATGAAGGTGTTCAAATACACTAAAATAGAACTACCATATTATCCAACAATGCCACTTCTGGGTATTCACCTGAAGAAAATAAAAATACTTACTCGAAAAGATATATGCACTCCTATGCTCATTGCAGCATTATTTACAATAGTCAATGTTCTCTTCTGTTTCATCTTTTGTTATTCAAATGGACTCTATTAGAAATGAGAAACCTAAGAAAAGTGACAAACATGAAGAAGGAAAGAAAAAAGAAGGAAAGATGGAAGGAAACAAGGGAGGAAGAGAACATGGGCTCTACTTTCAGTAGTGTATAGGCAATTATTACTTCGGTGAAACTCTTCTAATTATTGAAGAATTGAACCTTAAGCAACTCTTATCGCCTTTTAAAATAAGTTGTAATTCTCAGTAGACCACAAGTACACTCCCCCTTACTCCAGAAATTTATTACAGGACTAGCAATTAGAATCTAATCCAATAAATTGACTACCTTCTTCCTGGTTTCCGTGAGTTAGGTTACTGACCTCCAGACTCTTACCACTGACTATCCCAGGAAGAACAACATCAGGACTGCAACATATCAGGGTGTGCTGCCAGCTTCTTTCTAATAAACCTCTGTGCAAACCTACTTATGAAATAATTAAATGCACCACTATGCTATTTCTCAGTGTGTGATGCTGACCACGGATTGTAAAGGTTATCTGATGGAAAAAAAAAGAGGCAAATAATTTTGATATATAGCTAATTCCCAGGGTAAGAACTCATGGTTTTAAATGTTAGATACCATTATGAATAAACCTTTTAAGCATCACTTTAAAAGAACAATTTAGAGGGCCAACAAAAGCCAACAATTTGGAAGAAGTGTAACTTAAGATGAGTTATTCTACCAGGTATCAATATGTAGCTTGATACCTGTAATATTTCAGAGTGTGTGGTAGTGGTGCAGGTATATACAATGGAACAGAACAGAGAAGCCAGGAAGAAAAGCAAACACATACGGAAATTAGATATATAACAGAAATGGATTACAAATTCCAGTGGAATTTGTAATTGGAGTACTGTCAGAAAAATATTACAATTACTTTTTATATTTTTAGTAAGGAAATAAAAAGAAATTAAGCATCACTAATATATAATATAATTTGATAGTAGCACATATGTATAATTTGCTTATAAATAGACCTGAGTTGGGGGTGGAGGCTGAGAACATTTTTACTTCTACAGGAGTGCACTATCAAAAACATATTGAAGACCATGTGTCAATAAATGTGCTCTGGCAACTGGTTATCCATATAGAAAATAAGGTTTTATTCTTGCCTCCCTACCTAAGAAGATACTTGTAGGTAGGTTAAGGACATGAGTGTGAAAAAGAGACTTATAAGATTTTAGATGATTTTTAGTAGATTATCTGTATGATTTCAGGGTTAAGAGATATAAAGGGAGAATACTGACACGTGATTATATAAAAATTAGAAAAAAGATCATAAATAAGGTAAAAATTTAAGACATAGATTGCAAAGGACTAGGAGAGAGTATAGAGGTAAGTTGTATGGATCAATAAGAAAAAAGACAAACAATCCAGTTGAAAAATGGCCAATAAATATGAACAGCTAATTAATGGAACAGGAAATATAAATGTCCAATAAAGATAGCAATATTTGCCTTCACCAGTAATCCAGGACACAAAAATTAAACTGAAATTGGATACCAATTTTATGACCATCAAATTAGAAAAATTTTAAAGTTTGAAAATACCAAATACAGGTAAGGATGCATAATAACAAGAACTCTCAAACACGGGTGGAAGCAAAGACTCCAGAGGGTATTGGTGATTAGGTAACATTTAGTAAGTTTGAAGGTACATAATATCTTAGTGAACCAGACTTAATTCCTTTCTAGATATACAACCTAGAGAACTTCTCAAATATATGCATAAAGATACAGGTACAAGAATGTTTATTGCTGCATATTTTATAATTATGAAAAATTAGAAATAAATATCCATTAATAGAAGAAAGTGAAAAGCACGATGGAATGTTTGTAAAATGAAGTATCATAGAGAAGTTAAAATGTAACCCTAGCTACATGTACAAATATAAACGAATCTCAAAAACACAACATGGAGTGAAAAAGCAAATTGAAGAAGTACATGTACAGTGTAATGCCATGTATATAAAGTTTAGAAATATTCAATACTGTACTGCATTACTCAAGAATTCATATACAAGAATTATGAGTATGAATATGTTGAGCAATAATTCAGCATATTGGTTATTTGTGAATAAGAAATTAACTTAATGGGTTTAGGGAAGGACAAATCAGAAGTTTCAAATTGCCTGTAATGTCTTATTCCTTATAAAATATAACAAAAATGAAGAAAATATGAAAAATGATCTGATATTAAAAATTGAGTGATGGACACATAGGTGTTTATTCATTCAATATTTTGGTAGGCTTGATATATTCCACAGTTAAATAATACAGCAAGTGTTTATTTTATGGGGAAATCACCAAAAAACCTCTTATAGGACAATCATTAAAACTTATATAAATAGGTATTTTTGTCTTAGGATAGATTTTCAATTATATTATTATTACTGTATATGAATTCAAGAAGTGCTACATATCAAACATTTTAGATAAAATGCTGATGAACTCTGGGAAATGATTAGCTGACGTAAAAAATGGCTCTACTGGAGGAAAGGTCCTGCTGCCAAAGGTTTGTGAAATTAGTTGGAATAAAATTGTTTATAAAATGTGAGAGTAGAAAATCAATAGGTTTTTGTATGTAATTAAAATATTTGTGTTTAACTAAAATAATAAATTAAATATTATATAAGTAAACACTTGATTATTTCAGCTACATTCCCAGAAGTTTACGTATTCATTTTGGTCAGGACACATCTGCACCTTCTAATTGGAAAGACAGGGGACTTGCCCTGTGGTCCAGATAGCCTGGGACAGTGTCAGTTTACATCTGTTATACTAGTTTAATTATTCCTATGCTCCATTTTATTCTCAGCTGTATCCTGATTTGAATGATAAATTTTATGGTCACCAGCAATAAAAGGTAGTTTACTGATTGAAATAAATTATGCAAGGGGAGAAAAATCCATAAGATTTCAGGAGAACTGAGACACAGGATGGTAACAGAGAACGTTGCGAAAGTGATGGGAACACAAGAAAATTAAGGACTATATGCTCATATTTCTGCCTATTTCTCTTTTTAATCTCTGAGGCTGGGGCTGAAGTCAATTACAACAGCTCTGTGGTCTTGCTGCTGACCCTGCTCTGATGCTACTTTACATTATGTCCCTGGAATGGACATCCTCCCCTTTCATCCCAGTTCTGAGTCTTCTCTGAAGTTCTCTTCTCCTTGTTACTCTATTTCTTACTGAGCATCTGTCTTGTTGATGGCTGGAACCCAAGTTTCTCTTCTGAACAAACCCAAGTTTCTCAGTGGCTGGGTGCCTCATCATTTTTACTTTGGTCCATCTTAAATCACTTTTCCATTATAATAGTAAGACCATTAAAATAAATGCAATCATGGAATGGAAGACTGCTTCAAGGGCTAGCACCCTTCCTCAAAGTGAAAAACACTACATTAGACCATATCCCCTTTGCCTCCTCCAAACACTCTTTCTTGTGTCCTGGAAATGACTACAGTTGGACTTCATGTTCAAGAATGTATAGAGACCTGTACTTCAAATGACTTCAAAATAATAGTCACAAATCTTTAGTGAGCACTTCTTAAACAAGTACTTTGGTGGTAAAACACCAAAATGAAATTCCTGCTTGCAAACAGTTCAATCTTGGATTAGGAGAAAATCCTTGAATGGGATACCAGTAAACAGTTATAAAGCATTGAGGTGAGTACTATAACGAGGGTATACAAGAAGCTATGGGAAGAGAGTGAATTCTTGGTGCCTCATGTGGGCTGGGGTAGGGTGGCTGGGTCTCATGACTTCCACTTTGGTCAACCTTGCATTTCAAGCGTAGGAATGCTGAAGTAAGTACAATCAGGGCAAGGTCCAATCCAGGCTGGCTCAAGGGCTTTCAACCTCCCCAGATATGAAAAGCACTACTTTGAACTGTGTCCCCACAAAACCCCTGCCCCTGCACTGACTGGGGTGATGGGAAGATTTCACAAAAATCGTGACACTTGAACTTAATATGAAGGATATGTAACAGTTCACAAGGAGTGAAAGGAGAATGGTGCAGGAAAAAGTCAAATGTGTGCAAAGACCAGTGAAAGTTGGTGACTGGAGTGTCAGGTTCCCCAAGGATTGGTGGGAGTAGGGCTTAGAAAAAGAGAGAGCAGTTGCTAGGTGATGAAAGGGCCCATGTGCTGCATTTAGAAATCTGGGCTTTATCCCACGGATGGTCCACAGATGGTTTATTAGAAAGATCACTGGTTCCACTGCATACAGAATAGAGTTCAAACTCCAGATCCCAGCTGGCCCAAGATAGCTTTCAAGCTTCATTTTTTGCTGTTCCCAGTAAACAGTTGACTTTCCAGAAAAATCGTCACTGAATGCATCATTTTTTAGTGTAAATACCTTTCTCCTTTTCCACTTATAAAGTTTCTATCCACTCTTTGAAAGCCTCCTCTCTGAAGCTTTTGCCAGCTCCCTCAGATAGAATTAATTCATTCTTTTGCTCTACTTGCATAGTAATGTTTGGAACTTCTCTTAAATCACCTACTCTTCTGTTTGATAATTATTTTATTACTGATTAGACTGTATCATGTTCACAGGCAGCAAAGACAGAACTAAGCAGGGTGCTTAACACAGTGGGCATTCAAAACATATTGGTCTCATATACTCCTTCTCAGAAGGTAACACATACCATTTACAGTACATGATCTGTGTTAGGTGGTATACTGAATATATATTTAAATAGTTATGAATTTTTTAAACCTGTGTTAGGAAAATTATAACTATAACATCCAACTCAGGATTTCAGAGACATTATTGCTTTAGGAAATGACTAAAGAAAATGAAAATATTAATCAGAGTAAAGGTTCAGGAGTGATTCTCCTCCCTGATACTCCCCATTAACTGACCCTGCTTAATACATTCCACAGCACTTATCATCATTTGACATATATATTTATTGCTCCTCCCCCCAGAGTGTAAGCTCCATGAAGACAGGGATTTGGTCCATTTTGTTTGCTGCTAACATTGCCAGAACTTAAAATAGTACCCAGTAAGTGTGAGTGTGCAATGTCTAGTTACTTAAAGAGAATGGGGGAGGGAAATAAAAAGGGAGGGGTTGAGAGAGAGAGGAAGGGATGGAGATTAATGTACTTAACCAATTCATGGAGTCAGTTTTTGAGCTGGAAGGGACTTCATTATTCTCATTTTATAGACAAAGAGACTGATGCTCAGAAAGGGTTGGTGACTTACTCAAGACTGCATAGGCAGTGAGTAGCAGAGCCTAAACTCCAACCATCACTTAATGAGAGGTTGGTGAACATCCCATAACATCTTCTTATAGGCAATACAGACAAATGGAGGTTTACTACTTCTCTATAACAAACTTCAACATGCTGGAAATCCACAGCATTAATGAGATGGTATTGATTGCTTCATCCAGACACCAATAATCAAGACAGAAATAAGAAAACTAGGATTTTCTGACCCACCGTCTTATAATGTAAATATCAGACAGTACGTTATTGATGAAAACATCATCATTACCTCCAAGAACCATGCCAGCCTGACAGCACTTTCTAAGGCGACATGCTGGGCAGTTTTTTCTGCGGATTTTATCAACAATGCAGTCGTTTCTTCCAGCACATAAGTAGTTATGCTGCCCTAAAAAACAAAAAAGTAAAAATTATTTTTATAATATCTAAAGACCACCGGAAAGTTTATGCAGTGACAACTGAAAAAGAGGAGAGGTGCACATTAGCAAGTGCATGACTGTCTCAGCCAGCCTCTTGCTTGCATAACTGAATGCTGGTAATGCCCCAAACTTGCTTAATACTTTACCCATGCCTTCAGGAGCATGAGGGGAAATACAGCTTAGAAACCAATTCTAGGACTCCTTTAAAAATATTTTGTAAAAAATTTCTGTGCATCTTACTAATGGCGTCAGCATCAGAATGCTCTTAGATCATTGTTATTTGAAGATTAGCTATACGTGGCTGATAAGCATTAGTGTGTTAAGATAGGCAAGTTCTAGTAAAACCTTTTCTTTTTGACATATAAACCTTCAAGAAAACAGATACAGACAATTAAAGAAGTCTCTGTAATAGGCTTTTTATAAAACCTATGTGTTTAATTCTTAAAATCCTGGAGCTAGCTCACTCTTAAAGGATCTCATGAATTTGAAGAGCATGTAAAAAAAATGTCATTAACTGTACTGACTTTATTGTCTGGTTTATTTTGGCTACAAATTAAAAAACAGGATAATAGAAATAATGACAAAGGGAGAAAAATTTAAAACAATGAGAAGAATTCAATTAAGAAGAGGACAGAAGAATTATAAAAAAAAAGGGTAAAACGTGATCCTGGGGTCATTTTGTGTAGGGGAAACCACTTATACCCTTCCAAAAGTCTGGAATAAGAATTTAATATTCAACGATGATGATTATTTAAACCAAAAATATGTTATATTTAATAAGGCATGGAGCAATCTAACTTACTTAGATTAAACAAAAATGAAAAAAAAATTTTCAGCTTAAACATGTAAATATTTATTAACTAGAAAATTTACTGCTTTGGCACTTCTTCTTTTCCAAAAAATTCCTATGAAACAGACTGTGAGACTTTAAATATCATCAGCATACTTAAACATAAAAAAATAATTTTAAAAATTATGGAATTTTCCTATAGTATTTTATATTAGTCTACATTAAAATCAGATCCACTCTTTTGGCCAAAGTTTGTAATACAGGAACACAGAGGTACCATAAATGTGTGCTTAACTGAGCAGGGAAAAGGTTATGCTCCAATGGCGAATGGCAAAAAGGCCATGTCTATGGGATAGCTAATAACAAAATGGTTCTTGACCTGGGGTATTTTTGGATAAGCACAGATAGTCTTTTCTTAAAAATGTATTCCTCCACAAACTTATATTCATGTACTCTCACATACTAGTATTCATTCTCTTGTTTAGGAGTCCGGGGCATGGAGCTTTCCTCCTAATAAAGGGCAGTTATGAAGCTTCACATCCATGCCCACTAGATGAGCAGAATGTACTGCGTGCTACTTTCCGATCTAACTATGGTTTAATTTTTTTCCACAAGTTTTATTGGCAGGCTGCAGGAGTGAGTGTGGAAGTAAAAGTGTGTGTAAGTTTATCTATTTATCTATTGATCTATCATCATTTATCTAGACTCTACACTGATTTCTCACGAGAGAACAGACAATAGAAAGCAAGATTTTCCATGTTATCCAGAGAACAAACTTAAACAAACAGTGTCAGAGATGTAATTGTTGTTTGAAGGGAGGCTGTTCTACTCTCTACTCCTCTGTCATGAATATCCAGAAACAAATCCTGAACCATCAGCAGCTGCAATGCTGCTGAGTTTTCTCATTTCTGTTTCTTAAATGATTTACAACAGTACCCGTTTCAGTGTTTCAAAGAGTCCCCATTAGAGGGCACTCAGTCTGTTCCTGAAACCATTCCTTCCTACCTGCTTTCAAATCTTCACCATCCATTTCCCCCTTTCTCTCCTAAAATCTTTATTCTCTGCCCCTCCAACGATGTCCTCCTTTCTCCTCAAGTTTTTCCATTTCAAAAATTCCAGCATCAAGGAAAAAAAAACTGTCTCACTCTAAAGTCTCCTTGACTTCATCCCTTTCTTTGTCATCTAAGTTGTTGAAAAAGTCATCTATATTTACAGTCTTTATTCAATTTCCTTTACTCCTCAGCATACTGTAATTTGGCTTATACATTCACTGTTCTTATAAAGTGGAGTAACGTCGTCAAAGATTTCTTCATTCCTAAATACAGTGAATTCTTCCTTGACTTTCTGTACAATTTGCTGTGGGTGATTTCTCTCCACACCTGTCCCCCATTTTATTTGAAGCATGTCTCTTCTGACTTTTCATCTTCTTTACAACAGTTCAGTTTAAGTTCCCACTGCTGATCCCTCTCCCTTTGCCTATTCCTTATATGTTGTATTCCACTGTACACACTAGGTGGGTAGTCTCATCATCTCTGCATGGCTCCAAAATCTCATCCTGAGCTCGGACCTTCCAACTACCTCTCTGTAGGTACCTCAAACTTAAAATATATGAACAAGAATTTAGTGATTATCTGGTCAAATTGTTCATTTCATAAATTGTATCATCAGAGAAATTTTGTAACAAATTAAGGAAATTCAAAACAGAAAATCATCTACAATCTCATTATCATGCAACTATTTTCATTTTCGTGTTTTCTTCCAGTCTGTCTATACAGACCTAGAAGGTATTTAACATCTATTTGTTAATATTTGTTAAGTAAATATATATGCACTTTTACAAAATCCTCATTAATTCAACAAATATTTATTGAGTGTTTACTGAGTATGTCCCAATGCTGTTTTTTGAATAATCCCTTTTCCCCACTTAATTGAAACGCCATCTTAACTGCGTATACTGCAGTGCTGAAGAGCAGTTACTGAAGTCTGATTGCTTGTTCAAAGCTCATATCTGGGGCTTCCCTGGTGGCGCAGTGGTTGGGAGTGCGCCTGCGATGCAAGGGGCGCGGGTTCGTGCCCTGGTCCGGGAGGATCCCACGTGCCGCGGAGTGGCTGGGCCCGTGAGCCATGACCGCTGGGCCTGCGTGTCCGGAGCCTGTGCTCCGCGACGGGAGAGGCCACAGCAGTGAGAGGCCCGCGTACCGCAAAAAGCTCGTATCTGAAACCTACAATCTGTAGGATAATAATAATAATAACAACAGACAATTACTAAGCACTTACTATGTGCTAGGCACTGTTACAAGCTATTTGCATATATTAACTCATTTAATCATCACAGCAACCTTGGGAGGTATTATTACTCCCATTTTATAAAATTAACTGAGGCACAGATAAGTTAAGTAACATGCTTAAGGTCACATAACTAGACATTTTAGCTTAATTAACCCAAGAGATTGTATAGGAAGTTAAGGGTATGAACTTTGGAGCAATACTGCTTAAGTTCGAAATTCAACCTCACTACTTATTAGCTGGGTGACCTATGGCAAGTAAAAGGAAGATAATGTTAATACCTTGGGCCACATTTAAGGACTAAATGAGCTCATGTAAGAGCTTAGGATAGTCTGGTATATAGCAAGTACTTAATGACTGCCTACTACAATTATGATTATTATCACATCCCTAAATGCCAAATACAGGTAGATCTGTTCTAGATATGACCCAAGAATTTTGTACCTAGCCAAGTTTTTCACTTTTAAAGGCAATTGAAAGACATTCTCAAATATGCGTAAAATCAGGAAATAAGGCCCTGATATACTACTCTTCCTAAAGAGATTCCTAAAGATGTAACCTAGCCAACAATAGATGAGTTACAATAGAGATTGCATGAGAGAAGAAGTCTGGTGTGAAAGGATTGATAACAAGTTCTAAATAAGTTGAAATATATATTTAAGTATAAATAAAGAAATTATAGTTACCAAATAGAATGCAATCCTTATAACTCTTGGGGGCAAAACCGATAAGCATTTCAAGACTGCATGTTTGATGGGAAGGAATATCTCTGGTAATTAAAGCTACCGGCATGACGTCACTACCTTGAGGAATTGGCATGACTCATATCAACATAGATCCATATAAAGAATGGAATGACAACGAAATCTGGAAGCTCAGTCCACTCTAGGCTATGGTTACGTTTAACACTAATTTTGGGCTGTCAAAACTGCAACGCAGCTACAGCATCATGCAAGCAAATATAGGGGGTATAGTTAGAGGTTAATCTTCTCTAAGAGATCTTTTGGCTTAAGAAATGTTGCAGCCAGCCAATCCCAACTAGAGATGACTAAAATAAGCTGGCATGGGGCCCAGGCTTGCCTCCTACCACAACACTTGGCCTGGACTCAGAGCCACCAAGAAGGCAAGGGATATAGAAAGGACCACTCCATTACATGTGTCAATCCACCAAGTACCTGGCTGTATATGCAGATGAAGAAAGTTCACACCTAAAAGCATTGGCTCTGTTACAAAATTATCTGGGAAGTCTGCAAAATACTAAACTCTGGTGGGTGCAAATCCAACATAATGTCTGTTGCTACCACTTTTCTTCAGACAGTAGTCCCAAATTTATATCCTGGCTTCGAAAAACACATCCACGTCCAGATCCACTTGCTGATTTCTCGTTAAGTCACAGATTGATGGTTCAAATTGCATATTGCTACTGCTCCGGAGTCCAACATAACATTGTCACTATACAATGAGTCTATAAAAAGTTACTGTATTAAACCACTCTATGCATTCTACTTTCCAATGTCCCTGCAGTCTACCTACACCGTCACCCTCAGGAGTTACAAGACATTCAGGAGTATTTATAAGCTATGGGTCACCACAAATAGAAAGAGGGGCATAATGATCAACAATAGGAGAGTTTATCCAAATAAGACATACTGTCTACATCTCCCTCTTAATATATACAGCATTTGCCCCTGTTGAAAACCAGAGAATTATTACCTGAAGTCTCTAATAGAGCACCATTTTTTCTTTCTCCTTGGAAAACCTCTTACCTCCTTTATGGTGGGAAAAGTGAAAGGTGAGTACTAACTACTCTGTCTTTTCTTTTTAATTACTTACTCTCTTATTTTCTTTATGCTCCAGTTGTACTACACTGTACAACATCATTGTATTTCCCCAAACTCTCTAATGTCTCTATGACTCTCGCCGCTTTTCCAAATTTATCTGCTTGGCAAACTCTTACTCATCTTTCAATTCTGGTCTTAACTGACTGATCCTAGAAAGGTGTGGATTTTCTTCTGTTGTGCAACTGCACCTTCCATATCTTCCTCTTATAAATGCTGTGTGCCTGTTTCCCCTACACTCTGTGAGAGTAGAAATTAGGTCTTTAGATCCTTGTGTCTAATAAGAGATTGGTAAATGTTTGTTGAATACATGTAAACCTAATTATATGCATTATTTCACCAACAGTCATAAATATATTTCTAATCAACAATATAAGATCTATAATAATATTTCATTTATTGTCATAAAAATCACTTGCTCCAGATTTTTATTTACCACCTTTCAACATTTATTTTTATTACAGAGTGCCTTTTATTTCAGTAAATTCCTTGCCTTTTTTATACCAGTAAATGATAAGTTACATGTAGAGCCTTTAACAAGCTTATTTTTAATATCTAACTTTTCAAAAACATAAATATTTTAAACTATCTCTGAAAAACATATGTTTAACAATGTAAAATAGGGATTATTGAATGGTTATATTTATATACTGTTTCTAATTGGTCTCTATATTTAACATTTTAATATAACTCCGTGTTACTATTATTTAAAAAATCATATTCTGTGAAAATAAAAGCACTATTAAAATATGATTAGCACTATTAAAATATGATCATTTTATTTGTATAGTGATGTACAAAAATTTTAGGTACAGGACAAATAAAATTCCATTTTAATTGAAATGAATCTCTTTATTATAAGCTAGAAAGAGATTTACCTTTAAAATAAGAAATCTATAGTATTTGTGTTGCCTCTCCGAGCACAAATGAACACATTTCAATTTAGTTTGAGAGAAGTCACAATTTTTCATGGCTTTTTATGAAAAGGAGAGGGAAATATGTAGCAAAATGACAGGAGAAATGAGTATATGTTCAACAGATAAAGGAGCAAATAAGAAAATGTATGATATAACCCACCAAAATTTGGGCTTGAGGTAATATAAGCTAGTGCAAATGGGAACACTCTTTCCACCACAAATGCACAAATAGTGGATAAACTATGGTAGAAGCATGTTGTCAAATTACAGTCAAGGAAGAGCAAAGGAAGGAAGGGAGGGAGGGAGGGAGGGAGGAAGGAAGGAAGGAAGGAAGGAAGGGAATTTAATAAGTCAGAAAAAAAGAAAGATATGAAAGCCAGAGGGGTAAACTTGAGTGAATTTTGCAGTAATGCAAAAACATTTCAGATGCAGATATAGGATCTAGGAGCCAAGAGCTGGGGTTTGAAGCCCACGAGGGTTTGGGATATGTGACATCAGGCTTAATGGGAGAAAGGGGCAGGAACTGAAGTTTGCACAAAATGGAGACTCTCTAAAGGCTGTCTTATTCATGAAAATAGTGATCAAAAACACTACCAAGAATATTTTAAAAATATTTTTAAAGAATATTTCATCGAAGCCAGGAATCTGTCCAAAACTTTGAGTTGGGATAGGAGTTATTATCCACGACTAAAAACAACAAACAAAAATCTTGGACTTTACAGTAGATGATTTTCACTACCACACGGTGTATAAACCTGCGCCACGGAACAAATACTGGTCCAGGACCAGTGAAATCCCCAGGATCCTCAGAGAGGCACATACAAAACTTACCTTGTAAGGATAGGTACGCACATATGAAAAAAAATTGTACAAGAAACTTTATAGAAACAGTGTTCATAAATAGTCCCAAATTGAAAACAACCCAAATGATCATCTACAGCATAAAGCATAAACAAACTCTATTTTGTTCATTCAATGCATCATACAGTAATGAGAATGAATGTATAGCCCATGCAAAAATGTGAATGGACTCTATGAGTATAATGCTACATGAAAGAACTAGACGCAGGAAAATGTACGACTCCATTAATATAAAGTTCCAAAACAGTTAAAACTATCTATGATGTTAGAAGTCAGTTACTTTTAGGGAGTGATTAGAAGGGGTGCAAGGGGACATTTGGAAAGCTAATGATTTAAAAGATTTTTTGACCTGGGTTATGGTAACAAGGTTTCCATGGTTTGCTTAGTGATAATTCATTAAGATCTACACCTTTAATTTGAGCACTCTTCTGAAGCTATTTATGTCAATAAAAAATTTCCTTCTTTCTTTTTTAAAATGGTTCCACCTATGAGGATAGCCTAGAAGGCATTGTGGTCCAACAGAGGGAGTCTGTATAGGGCTAACCACTGGAAGTCCAGAGGCTAAGGAGTCCAGAAAAGAAGAGAGGCGTCACCTGCATTGCAGGATTACAGTTGGGGCCTCCCAGTGAAATATCCCCAAGAATCCTACCAAAGTATCTTGCCAGAGAAAGAGTCAACTACAATCATCTACCAAACAGAGAACTCCAGTGACAGTCATGTATGTACCTGCCGTGTACAACTGTGCCTTTCCCTTCAACCTCTCTTCCCATGCCTTAGCCCTGAAAAGGTCAAAATCAGCTGCTAATCAGTTTTAATGAGTGTGAGCAGGGTGAGAAGGAGGTGATCTTGTTCTTTCTTCCCTGCAGGCTTCAGGCCCCAGGCCCCAAGCAGTGCTGAGCTGGGGCAAAGGAGAAATCCTAAATTAGATGAGAGTTTGTAATTTTTACTGTATTGCTGGCCTGCACATTTTGATCCTGAGATAAGATTGTTCTGATTAAAAACTATATGATTGGACTAAGATTTCATGCAGAGGATGGAAGAATAAAGGTCATACTAATACTGGTACTTTGAAAAAAAAATATATGTGTGTGTGTGTATAAAACAATCAGGGAACTATTTTAATGTTACTAGAAATGTGAGTGTAAACCAGTGGTTCTCAACCAGTGGCAATTTTGCCTCCATTCCCCACCTCCACTCTGGGACATTTCACAATGCCTGGGGACACTTTTGTTTTACACAACTGAGGGGTTAGGTGCTACTGAGGAGAGGCCAGGGATGTTGCTAAACATCCTACAATGCACAGGACAATCCCCACAATAAAGAATTAACTGGCCCAAAATAGTAACAGTGCCAAGCTTGAGATATCTTGGTGTTAACTCATGATTGCCCTGCTTTTTCAAAAAGACGTATTTTCTAGGTCTGTCCACTGAAAATGCCCAGAAGCAAAAACAACCATAGCCGCAATAAACACTAGGATCCAGACTGATCATCAAGTCTAATATCATTTTCATCTGAAAGCAACCAGGGCTCCTTGGAGAAGTGGGTGATGCAGGACTGGAATACTTTGTTGTGACAGAGTTTCACATTATTGAGAGTTAATGAAATGTGTCAAAGCCACATTGACCAAAGATAAGACAATTTCTACATCAAAAAGAATATAGTTTAAGTGATTAAAATACATTGACTATATATAGTTTAAGTGATTAAAGCACATTGACTATATAAAAAGCCATGAGTACAAAATGAACTCACTGGAAACTACTGGAGGTTGCTAGGGCATAAACTCATTACTTTGAAAATTGATAATTAAAAAGAAATAATTAAGCAACTAATAGGTCTTCCAGTATAAATTTTAATATTACTAAATTGCCTTTTGGAAGAGAGAAATAATAAAAAGATTTTATAGCTCATAAAATTAGAAGAAATAATAGAAGTAGAATATAACCCTTTTGCAATCTCTAAGGAAATGACCACCACCTGTGAAGTATGACAAGACCGTTAAAAAACTCCTCTATTTTCCCACTACATATCTGTGTGATGCCATGTTTTCTTTATATGCTTCAACCAAAACAACATATTGCAACAGATTAAATGTAGACAACAGTATGAGACACAGCTGCATTCTATTAAGGCAGACATTAAAATGACTTTTAAAAATGTAAAACAATGTCACTGTTGTCATTAAATTTTTTTGGTTTGGAAAATTAACATCTCATGGGTTTGCTATTTTTTAAGTGAGTTAATAAAAAATGTTTTTAAAATTATCAGTTTTAATTCTAATATGACAAATATTGATAGATATAATCCACATAACAAAAACTCTTTGGGTTCTCCATAATTTTTAAGCATGTAAAAAGATTATGAGACCAGAGTGCTTGAGAACCACTGGCCTATGTATGATTCTTCTCAAAATATTTAATCTGAATCTAATCATGTGGAAAAAAAATCAGACAAATCCAGACTGTGAGAATTTCTACAACAGCTGGCCTGGACTCCTTAAAAATGTTAAAGTCCTGAAAAAGAAAAAAAAAGGTGGAAGATCTTTTTAGATTAAAGACTTAATGAAATACATAGTTTTTGATTGGATCCTGCATGAAAAAACAATCTATATGGGACATTTTCGGAACAATTGGGAAAATTTGAATACTAGCTATATATTAGATAAAATTATTATACCAATGTTAAACTTTGTGGTGTGATAATAATATTGTGGTTATAATGTTATTGTCCTTGGGAACACATTTTTGAAATCTTGAGAGGTGAAATACTACGTCTGCAACTTACTTGCAAATAGTTGAGTACAGATATTCATTTACCAGTATTCTTTCGAATTTTCTGGAAGCAAAGTATTCTGAATACCCATACAGAATGAGATAAAGGTTTGGACTAGTTTTTCCAATTAGCCAAACAGGGGCTGGTCATATAAAACCAGAGTGAAGGGCGGGGGGAGAATGAATATCTGGCAGAGTGTGAAAAAAGCTGGACGATCATGAACCAGTAAGTTTTAAAGTATCTTAATGTAAGATTCAAGGGTTCTTGAGTAAAGTGAAGAAAAAAGGTGTGGGGGGAAGGGGAGAAGGAAGGAGACAAATTTTTTTTTTTCTTTTGCTGTATGCGGGCCTCTCACTGTTGTGGCCTCTCCCATTGCGGAGGCCGCTGTTGTGGCTCTGGACGCGCAGGCTCAGCGGCCATGGCTCACAGGCCTAGCCGGTCCGTGGTATGTGGGATCTTCCTGGACCGGGGCACAAACCTGTGTCCCCTGAATCAGCAGGCGGACTCTCAACCACTGCGCCGCCAGGTAAACCTGAGACAAAATTTTATCGACCCACACTATGGGTAAGTATACTAGGAACTTAACTGGTTTATTTCATGTAATCCTTATACATAAAATAGACATGACACAGGTATTTAATTTTCCCAAGGGGAAATGGCTAGTAAGATACATGGAAATACGATAAAAAGATAGAGTAGATATACGAGGCTCAGGCTGGGAACAAAGAGGGCACAGAATATGTAATTTGAGAACAGAGACACCTGTACTGGGCACCAGACATGAGCGTGGCACTTGCAAGGGCTGCTCTGGAGAGTTACATCACCCTGGCATGTAGCAAGGGCCAGAGAAAGGCACCTCCTATCTCTGAAACAAGAGTGTTGCTAAGCTTCATCCTGAACCAGAGGGCACCCCAGGAATCCAATTTCATATATGTGAGAATGTATGTTGCCTTCACCCAAGAATAGCAACTCAGCTTGATGGCAATATCCCAGAATTTAGTGCTTCAAACAGGAAGTCTAACGTCAGCCCAATTTTTATTTCCTGGTAGTTAACCAGTTATTTTTTTTCTTGTTTAAACTCATGGAGCCTGTATTTTTTCTATGTAAAATGAAAAACTTGTTTAATATATGCAAAGGTAGAGCTTTTTACATTATATCTGTTTGGGGCAGAGTGAGCTATTTTGATGTACAGAATAAAATTTTTATTTAACTATTTAATCTACTTCTGTCATCCAAGTTCTGTCACCTATTAACTATAAATCCTTGAATAAATCATTTAACTTCTTGGTGCTTCATTTTCCACATCTATAATATAATAGTTAAAAAGCTATCTGAGAGTTGAATAAAATAACGTGTTAACACATACCACTATGACAAATTAGAATAAATGCTTAATAGGTAGTAATTATGATAGTTCAGTAGACAAATACTTATTGAATATCTTCCATGTCTTGGCATTATTCTAGGTGATGATGATAAGATCCCAGGAGACTACTTTTCATAATCAGTTAATAATTTTGTTTAACTTGTTTTTTAGTTTATTTTTCAGAAACACTGATTATTTATAGGTTGGATATCTGCTCTCTATTCATAATATCTGTTATTCAACAACACAGTGATAAGACCATATGCCTTATAGTCAAATAGACTTCCACTCAAATTCTAGTTCCATCACTAGCTACATCTTGAGAAAATTATCTTAGTTTCCCCACCTATAAAATGGAAATAAACACTATAAAAGGCTGTTATATGGATCAAATGAGCTAAATTAGATAAAATAGCACACAGAGTACTACATAGTCAAAACAATAAATCACAGGTTGAAATTTTCACCAATTTGCCGTTTTTCCTTCATTGTGAAATAATTCTTTAAATATGAACTCTACATAACTGATTTTATTTTCTGCTCTTTATGGATTCCGATACAGAGTTTAAATCTGCTATTACATTTTTGGATCTTACTGTGGCATTTTCTTATCTCATCCAGCTACATTTTCATCTCATCTAGTTCTTTCCTATGAAATTCATTCTTGTTTTGCAGACACTGTCATCTTTTGTCTTAATAACTGAAAGCAGATTATTACCCAAATTTTTCTTCTGTTTCTTTTAGCAGATCAATTTTAAATAAGCTTTTTCCTAAAATTAAATCTATGTATTACTGATAGAGGTGTTAAACAACTTGAAACACTCTAGTGGAGGAATGTGACTGTTAAATGAGAGAGTGGAAGTCACCAAAGTTTGTTCCAGGACGTTCACTGAAGCTGGAAGTTAGAATGAGTTGGATGAGTGCAGAGTGTCAAGACATGAAATTAGAATGGAAAGAACCAATTGCCAACATCCTGAGAGTTGGCTTGGATTGTCTGAGGAAACTGGTAAGGTTAGAGCTGCCCCAGTCAGCGAGAATCGTAGTGGAGAGGAAGGTCAGAGTGCAACGGGACTCAGATCCTGTAGAGCCTTGGAGACCACTGTAAGAACTTTGTTTTTTCTCTGAAAGAAATATAGTGCCATTGCAGAGTTTTGAGTAGAGGACTTACATGATCTGGCTTAAATTTTAACAGTATCACTTTGGCTTCTAGGTTGAATATAGACTCTACAAGGACAAGAGTAGAAATGAGACCAGTTAAGAGGCTGTTGAAATAAATCCAAAGGAGAATAATTGTGGCTTGAAACCAAGTGGTCAGTGGAGGTGGTGATAAGAGATCAGATTCTGGATATAATCTGAAAAAGGAACTAAATAGTTTATAGAATCTTACCAAGTGACATTCCAATATTTAATTTTTTAAAGGCCTCAATGCTACTATTCAAAATTGTTTCCTCTTCTTTCTTCTCTTCATCACTTTAAATTTAAATTCTTTCTGACTATGTATCAGCTTTTCATCTGTTCTTCCTGAGGCTAGTTCTAGTGCTCTCTTTATAAACAAAATGATGCCTCCAGATCTGTTCTGAACTCTCTCCTAATTATCCACTTATCTTTAAAGTTGTAAAACACTAAATTGTATGCAGCATCCAATTAGTTACACCTGGTACTTTTACTTATCTATTTAGAAAACCTGTAGGCATTTAGGGGAGGTAAGGGATTACATACAAAATTTTTAAAAGCCACACAATTATTTGACCTTAAGAAAATTTCACATACTACTGAGAAAGGAGGTGTTTAAGACATCTATATATCGATAAAAAAATGAAAAAAAATCACAAAACTCTATGTCAACAAGGTTGTTTAAATCACCGTACCACTCTGATGCAAGATTATGACTCTTTACACACATGTAAATGCTTCTTTCCCTCATATTTTTATAGTTTATTTTTTCTCTTGAGTATAGTAATCCTGAATTTATCATTGTTCAACTTCATTATTTTGTTCAAATTTCTGTTTAGGCATATCAAGTGACTTAAGATTCTGTTATAATTCTCTGGAGTCACCCCAGTCTCACCTGAAATTGGCTTTGTAAAAAACTAGAATTATACGGACAATTAATTAGCATTTTCCTACTCGTTTTTAAGGTCTAGGCCCCCAAATATATGACTGTACTACTACCAGATTGTTAAGAGTTTTATGATAAATCTCTTAATCGTGTCTTACTTCAAATAGTGCTGAATGGTGTGGTTAGTTTTTGGAGTCTGGCAGAACCAGCTCTACCACTAACTGGCTGGGCGACCTTAGCAAGTTACCTTCCCTCCCTGTCTCAATTCTCATATTGACAGAGTGGGGATGGTAATAGTAACTCTTCAAACAACTCCTGAGAATTAAAGGAGATAATGAAAACAGTACCATGTTTCTACTGTTGTTTCTGGTATAGAATAAAGACACAAAAAGAGTCTCCACCCTTCTATAATATGGCAGAACAAGGTCTGACTCCATGTTGGATCTGTTTCTTTTACTTTGACCTTTGTTTTCCATTGCTTTTGTTCTGTCTATAGCTATAGGCATACATAATGGCCTGCCTCAGGGAACCCTGCCCCTCTGCCTGAATGTTAAACTAAAGTGCCTTTGTTCAGCTCACAGGGAAACACCCTGACCCTGCCCACCTGTGAATGGCTGCAGAAAATAAGAAATTAACACATGCCCCCCCAAGGCTGGCCAAAACCAGGACATATTTTGCAAGACTTGGGGCCTTTTTAACTTTAATTCCTCAATCCTCCCCCTCTCTGTTCTATAAAAGAAACTAGCATGGTGACCCCAATAAGATGGTACTCTACGACGCTAGTCCAAGTCTCAGACACCCTGCTTACCAAATAAAGTCACTATTCCTTGCCTCAATACCTCATCTCCCAATTTACTGACCTGTTGTGCAGTGAGCAGATCGAGCCTGGACTTGGTAACACTTCCTCCTTTTCCTCTCACATTTTTTAGAATTCTTCCTGGAGAAGGGAGTATTTTTGGTAGGGGCAACTGCCCATCTGCCTTCTACACTTTGACTTCACTGCTTCAGGGAATGAAAAGTATCTTCTCACCAACGGTAAAGGCCCTGATATAGATCAAATAGTATTTTAAATCATCTTAGAACTGCCCTCCTGGCATAACTTTTTGCCCATCTTCACCATTGCTTCTATAGTTACCTTCTCAAAAACGAAGCTGATCTTGCTACCTCCCAGATTAAAGACTCTGGCTGCCCCTCTGAGTAAAGCAGGACTTTACTATGCATAAGAAGCTGAACAGGTCACTGAAATGCAGATTTCTGAGTTCTTTTCCTAGACATTTTGATTCAGCATATCTGGGTTGAGGCTCAAAAATCTGCATTTTAAACCAGTACTCCAGGTACTGGTTCCCAGACAGAAAGGTTTGAAGACCAAAATGGGAGGAACATTGGCTTACCAAACAAAATCCAAAGTAAATTAGGAGATAACTTTTGGACAGAATAGTTCAAGATGTTCAGTAGTCATCTGTGAAGATATCAAGTTGACAGCCAGATATATGAATCTAGAGTTCAGCAGAAAAGTCTGGACTAGAGATAAAAATTTGGGTGTGCAGGATATGGATGATTTATCTAAAGTCATGAGACTAGATTAGCTCTCTGAGGAAGTAAGTATAAAAACAGGGGTCCAAATACTGAGCACTGGGCCCTCCAATGTTAAAAGCTAAAGGAGAAGAGGAGACTGAACAGGAACAAGTGAGGAAAATCAAGAGCGTCGTGTCCTGAAAGCCAAGTGAAGAAAGCATTTCCAAGAAGGTGGAGCAATCAACTGTCAAATGCCACCAATAGATCAAGTAGGATGGGACTAAGAATTGCCTGCCAGATTTTGCAATGTGGTAATCTTGACAAGGGAAGTCTTGGTGAAGTAAATGTAAGAGACAAAAGACTGATTGGATTAGGCTTAAGAGAGAATGGGAGCAAAAATTTTTTGGAGGAGTTTGGCTGCAAAAGGAGTAGAGAAATGGTTGGTAGCTGAAGGATGAGAAAATCAACAGAAGTATTTTGGTTTTATTTTATTCTAAGATGGGAGAAATAATAGCATGTTTACATGCTGATGAGAATGATCAATGAGAGAGGGGAAAAATTGGTTCAGGGAGGAGAAAAATTGCTAGAGCCTGCCCTTGAGTCAACAGGAGAAGACTGGACCTAATGCACAAGGGCAGAAGGCTGGCCTTGGAGAGGAGTGCAGATCCCTAGTAACAGGAGGAAAAGTCAATTATGGGTTAGATGCCACCAGGAGTACATGGGATGGTAGCAGTTTCTGGAAGTTTTGTTAGAAAGTTAGGAAGCCAGGTCATCAGCTGAAAGTGAGGATGGGAGAGTGTTGGAAGGCTGAGAAGAAGGAGAAGGTGGAAGACAGTCATCCAGAAACCATGAATGGACCGTTTGCAGGACAGGTTATTTAGTCAAATATTCATTTTTCAATCCTACCTACCAATTATGCAAAATTTCTTTTCCCCTGAAATTCAGCTAGCAAATTTTTACCCTCCCTAATGTAAATTAGTTTTTGTTACAAATAATTAGGACAAAGAGGCACTAAATAATGGATAAGAAGAAACATAATGGATAAGAGAGAAGGTTCTCTGGGTTCCAATCTCAGCTTTGCCATTTATTCACTATTTGCCTGTCCAAGTGAGTGAACCACCTTGTGCTTCATGTAATACATTTAGCCAAGTTCCTGGTATGTAATAAGTGTTATATAAATGCCACTATTACTACTAAATATAATAACCATTGACACCCTGGAAGATATTTTTTAAGAAGTTAGAAAATTCTATTTCCAGGTGTATGTACTTATGAAACTTTTTATCTATAATGTACTCATGATGCCTTCAAAACAAAATCAAATAACAGGATCATCTACAGACACCTGATTTTCAAAATGCTCTCTACATCACAAAGCTGTCTTGCAAAAGGCAGTCACTTCTGTTTTTCTATCCAAAACATTGTCTTTAACTTGAAGGGGCAGATGAAGTGTCCCTTCTGCTAAGTAGCATACTATTGAAACAACTTGTTATCATAGGAAATGTCAGCAATTTGGAACACATATACTTTTATAAAGGAAAATATGTAGCTTATCTTTAAACCTGACAACTCTTTTAAAGTACTGTGCAATGAGAAAACCATTGTGTGGTAAAAGGTTTTCATCGTCACACTTCACTATGTTGCAAAGTATTATGATTCTACTGTATCTTAAGGGCCTTGTGTTAAAAATCTGCCACAGTAATGACATCTTTCAGAGCTTTGTTCACTTAAAATTCCCACTTATTTGCTGCAACATATATCTTACCAATGAAGGAAGCAGTAAATGAATTTCATAAATGATGCTACCTGTAACCTTAACTTGAACCTTTTTTTTAATATCACAGCAAAAATCCTATCAGTGCTTTATGCAGCCTTTCCATAAAACATTCATTTAGAAAAGAAGGCAGTTACTATTGAGACTACATCTTTGCTTTACAGACTCATCAAAAACACTTTTTCTGTATATTTCATTCTTGAAATAAAACCTAGCAACCAGTAAAATCCCATCATAAGGCAGCTAGTGATAATGAGATAATGTTAACTCAGATTAACTCTCAAACAGCTCCTGTCCTCCAGCCATCTCCTATTCTTAAAAATCAAGAGGAGAGTGAGCCTGGGCAGAGAAAAGGCAGGCAACTGCATCAGCCTTGATATGTGCTAGTCGCACTAGGTAGACCAACAAAATGGGTACTAACCAACCAGATTTCCTGGACTCTCTGACTATGAGATCCAGAATCTTTTCCATTGGTGTAAAGGCACTAGTTTTAAACCATTGGTTTAAGCATGGTGTAAAAATAACAATTGAGACTAGATACATTTGGACTGCACAGTGGACTGCTTGAGATCCAATCATTTCATTAGCCTCGAGTAACACAACGTCAAAGTTTACTAAATTGAATTTTTTGGTGATTACCTTTTGGCAGTAACTCATTGTAATACCAACCAAGACCTGTGAAACTCTGTGTTCTTTCTTTTGTCTAATAAACCTCCCACACCATAATTTTTCTAATATTTATTTTTTTTAATCTTGAGCAATGTTTTCTATATATTTTCCAAAAGTATTTGCTGAATGCATTTTATCTGGCCACCCAGTTATTTTACATGTATTATTTGTTTTGTTTTAGATGTACTATTTCAGTCATTTATTCTATAGTAGGAAGAACAGCAAAAACCTGTGTATGTGGGTTTTTCCTTAGAAACCCTCAAAGGAGGCTTCTAAACATTTTTCATTAGGTTACATGCAATTTGTGAATGACTAAATTGAGTATTACATGACCTTAAACATTGCTAAAAAATTGTACAGGTTTTCCTCAGGTTCTGAATACTAAATTTTTAATGCCTAGTTTACAATAATGGCTTCATACAGTTATTAGCCAAGATCTCTAGCAAAACATATTCTTAGAGCAAGGTTCATTTTTTATGATAATGTATATAAATCCATATTTCAAATTGTTGTCTTGATAAATTCTAATTTTTTCAATTTCGTGACAGGCCTGACTACATTGTCTAGAGCTCTACATCTGAGGAACTATTACTGGAGTTAGGGGAATTCCAGCCCCGCCACTTTTCTTGTTCACTGTGCTTTATTAATTGGTATTATCTTTAATCTGTGGTTTATTTGCAGATCCAGGTAAGCTGCAGTACTTTGCCATACCCGAAGCATGAATTAAGGGGGGATTTGCACTCGTCAACACCTCTGCACCATGGAACTTGGGCACCTATTAGGAGGCCTTGCACTCCAAAAGCCTCTGACGTATGCTTTGAAAGAGCACGCCAGGACAGATACCATTGATATCAATGATTCATTTCTTATTTTCAAATAATAATAAATAACATTTCCTTCACACATCTCAATGCACAGCCCCTGGGGTGGGTGCATCATATTAGAAATATATTGGCGGTCTAGTATATTTGGGGAAAAATGGCTCACTCCAGACCTAATAAATGCTCGTGGCTCTTTCTGCAGTACTTTCTTTCTGGGCTCCTTGCCACACATACTGGACATCACCACCTTCCTTCATTTCCCCAAAGCAACAGGAAGACAGAGTGATTAAGTAAAGTGAAAGTTCGCTTAAGGTTTCAGGGTAGCTGGAGGTAATGAAAACACAAGTCAGTAAATAATGCCAAATTTACTGCCAGACATTACCATTCCCAGGGATTTATCAAACATCCCCTATAACAGGGAATTTCTCACAGGCATTTATTTCTCTTTGTACCCTAGCCCTTTACTCTGTCGTTAGGCCCTCTCTCTATTCCCTACCTCTTGCACCAGCTGCCAGCTGACAACCCTCTTAATATTATCCTTGTACACAGAGAGGTTCAGTTCTTCACATGTTCATCTCCCCCAACCCCAAGTTTGCTCTGGACTGACCTTTGCATAAAGAAACATTCGCTAAAGTGCTCTGCTTAATGAAAGATCAACCATCATGGTCTCTACTGTTAACAACTCAAAAGCTGCCACAAGCTTTGAAATTATGAAGATTTTAAAAATTGAATATTTTCAGCCAATGCTTACACAAGATTCATATTGCTCCCCTCTGTCCCCAGTCACTAGACACCAGAGGTAGCTGCCCACTAGCCTATGCTTCTACAATTCGTAGTTCATACCTCCCCTAAATATTACTGGACTGTATTTAATAATGAATTTCTATTTCTTTCTCCCTAGGTTACAAACTTTTTCATTTCTGAGTTTCAATATCTACTACAAATCCTGGCGCAAAGAAGTCACTGAATACATGTTTTTGTTTATAAATGAATAAATGAACAAATAAGTGAATTTATAGACCATAATGTCTCAATTCTCAGAAGTTATGCTGTGCACAAAAGATTATATTATTTCAAGATCCTGGCAAGTACATTATGTAGCATATAATATATACAATTTGAAATTAAACTACATCTCATAATCTATTTATCAGCTCCACAGGTGTTCCCTCTGACTCAAAGGCATATAACCTCTGTTCAAATCCATTTTGCATGGTGCTCTGAGGATAATCCTCTCTCAACACTACTTTCAACATCACTCCTTTACTTCATAAAATAATGATGTGCTTCCTCTTTCTTTAGGTCTGAGTTCCTCTATCTACATTTTTTCCCAAGAAATTCTTCTGTGAAGCTTTGGCTGATCTTGGCTCCCATCTACCCACTGAAGCCATTTTTCTGGGCCACCATCCTGGCTCAGTTCCTTAATGCATCATCTCCAGACTGTTCTCATGGGTTTATAGCTTCCCCACATCAATCCTTCCTATACACTGTTGACATATTAAATTTCCTAAGCTACATATTGGAATATGTCACTACAGTGCTCAAAAATTTTTACGGGTATCTCATTCTCTACTCAGTTAACTGCTGAACACCACATTTTGTCATTCCACATTTTTTCAGCTTTCTGTTTAATAATAATTCTCACCATTCCTCTATTGCAGTGGTACCTAACTTTTTTGGAGAGTGTCACTGATCCCTCTGAAAATCTCCCTTTGAAAATCTCATGAAAGCTATCACCCCAGGGATAAAACCATCAAAATGTTATATATAATGACAAAAGATTCTTGGATACCTGACCATGCTCCATGCTTTAGCCAAATTGTGCTTCTGCTCATACTTTTTGTTTGTAACAGCCATTATTACAACTCTTGCTATCAAACTCATGCATTCTCAGCAGTCCATCTAATGTGCTATCTTCCCCACAAAACACATTTTGGTCTCCCTAATTAATTATGATCTTTTTTCCCCTCGAAATCCAAACCACATTCAGTTTATGTTACCTATGTTACACTTATGAGGTTGTCTTATCTCCCTGATGGAATTAAAAATTCTATGAGGTTAGGTATTATAGTTTATTTATCTGTTGCAGCCTTCTGCAGGACCCAGCATGGTAGTAAAAGTATAGGAAGAATAAATATCAATAATTGTTTAGTAAATGTTTATTGTAATTTTCAGGGCTGCTACATTGCAAAACTCCAGCAGAACTGTGTTCAAAACATCTATGAATTTATTTCTTAGTACATGTCCAAATCTCCTCGCTAAATCCTTTTGAGGATATGTTTCAGAATTCAAAATTGTTTAGATTTTAGATAGTTGAGCAAAACTTCATAATAAAAAATATTAATACTTATGCAGAAAAATGTATGAATATTCACACAGCCCATAAAATATGAATTTGGGTCAGGTTCTGCTGCCGAATGAATTCAGGTCAGGTCAGATCAGGTAATTACTGACAAGGGACTAAAACAAAACTTTTGTTTGCAGGTCTTTTTGGATACTGAGATCATGATGAGGAACTGTGGGCCTCTGTCAGTTCTTGGCTCCATATAGTCAGGTTGAATTCCTTAATTCATGATGCAGGGAGACCTCAGGCTTTCCTCCTGAATATTTCTGCCTTAAGTGTCACCTTTTGTTGGTCTCTTTCAACTTTCTTGGGTGCCTGAAGGTGAAAAGTGGTGCATTACTGCCACTAGATAGCACTAGGGGAGCAGAGCCCAGCTCATGCTAGGTAGAGCTAGTGTGGAGAGAAGTCAGGCACTAGGTAGATGTGCAAGAATGGCCTCTTCAGGAAATTCTTGCTTAAAGAACAAAACATATCACCATATCATATCCCAACAGTAAGCAGTTTGCTGTATTTTTTTTCATATAGTTTCCTATATATAGTAATATCAAAAGGGTGAAATTATTTTTACCCCAAATGATATTGTTACTTGCTTTTTCACAAAATCATATATTTAAGATGCCTTTTCAATCTGAAATATAGACAGCTAGCTCATTCTTTTTAATGTCACAGTGTATTTTATTGCAAGGGTATATCATAATTTCTTAACCTATTAGCAGACATTTGAACTGTTTTCATTTTTTCAGTATTGCAAATAATGTGGTACTCAAAATCTACCTAGAGGTATTTCTACACATTTCTAGAGTTCTTTTAAGGACCAGTTTCTAGAAGTAGAATTGTTGGGCCAAAGTGATGAATACTTTTAATAGATAATATCAAATTGCCCTCCAACTTTCAAATGGCCATTATTCATTGTTTTATCAATATGATTGTTGGCATGCCCACTATTATTTTGATCAGTAATAATTATTAGCACATTGAACATTTTTCATCCCTCTATAGACTATGTTTTCTGAATTGTCTTCATATCTTTTGTTCATTTTTCTTTTTGGCTGTTCTTTTTTTTTTTGTAAGAACAAAGGTTTTTAAGAACATTCTGCATTTTAGCAATAACATTCTTTTGATTTATACATGTGTTACAAATAGTTTTACAATTTGTCCCTTGACTTTGCTTTTTGCCTTATAGAAAAAGTTTGCCTTATGTAGCAAAATGGACCAAATTTGATTTTGAATTCTGGACTTCATGTCAATATTAGAAAGTTTTGCCATTCCAATATTATAAATACATACCTCCATCTTTTACTTCCACGCCTTTGAATCTTTTTCCTTAAAAAAAAACACTTAAATTGTTGACCCACCTGAAATTTTTCTTTTGTATAATAAGCCAGTAGTTCCAAGACCATTTATTGAGTAACCCATCTGAAAATGAAAGCTTCTTAACTCCTAACCTTTATCTATTTTTTAAAGGTTGTGAATATCAATATCCTAGTATTTCCAATAAATCACCTTTTCTAACTATTACAGGACAAAATAAATAAGCTCCTACAGCATTACCTACTAGTTTTGGTAAGTTACTTAACTCCTGAGTCTCTGCTCAGATACCTAAAAAGTGGGGATAAGAAGAGAGATAATGAATATACAGCATTTAGCATGATTTCTATTACACAGGCCGTCAGTAATGACAGATATTGGTATCTTCTTCCCCGATGCACTTCAGCATTCCAAGTCTGCATCAAAGAATTTAATCAGACACTAAACTGTAGGCTGCCCACAAGCTCCTTGATATCAAGGACTGTACCTTCTACTGTACAGGCCACAAGGACTCAGGAAAGAGTAAGAGCATGAGCTCCAGGAACTGAGTTCTGCCCTACTTTTCACTAACTCAATGAACCTTATCTGTAAAATGAGGAAAATAGAACCTGCCTGAGAGGATTGTTCTGAGGGTTAAATAAGTTAGTACATATAAAAAGAACTAGGAGAGTGCCTAAATTTAGTAAACATTTAATAAATAATAACCATTATTTTCACACTTTAATGTTTATGTCTCCTACAAATATTACACCAAAATATTGAGCTCATTGTCCATACTCACTACTTTTTTATTCAATTTCATAAATAACTCACTGAGTCATACAAGAGAAAAATAACACAGGAAGTATTTTTTCCCTTAAGAAATAATGATTGAGTACTGTGTTTCAAAAAAGATTATACAATTTCTTAAAATGTTGTATAAAGTACATAACACCAAAGGCTGTAGTAGCGGTTGTGAACGAAACCAGAAACCTACGTTAATTACATTTAAAAAAAATTGAGCATGAAAATTTACTTCTTTGCTTTGTAGAAGTCAAAGTAAAAAGGAAAACACAATAGGCTGATAAATTTGGTGAAGTAGGCATTATGTAGTTTATTACATGAAGGTCATCTAGCAACAAGAAGGAGATTGTGTTCATCTACCCTTCCACAAATTAGGTAGGTATGGAAGATGACAGAATATGTGATTTTCTAATGTTGTAAATGAGGATAAAACTTAAAAATCCAGGCAAGTAAAAAATTTGTGTGCCTGTTTTGGAGTCTCTGTCTTAAGTATCAATTATTTCAATCAGTCCTTTAAAGAAGTTATTGCTGAAAGATTTCCTGCACTTACTTTGTTTTGCTGACAAAAGATAGAGCTCTATAACTCAGATGTGATTTTCATGTGACAATGTTGATATTCTGTTAGAATACTGAAGAGTTAGATTTGAAATCTTGACCGAATGTTCATCCTCTCTTTGCACAGATGTCAAAAAGTTTTTAGCAAATAGAGTCAAGAAACTGTGTAGGATTGGCTCAAGTACCAGAATAAACACTTGACTGCGGCCTGAGGGTTTCCTGTCATAATGCAGTGGTATTTAACAAAAATGTTGGCAGAGAATTCTTTGTTCAAATAAAATCTTAAGTGGAAGAGTCAACCAAGTAAACAGACAAAAGTGGAGCTCTTCTGGGCTAAGAATGAATGGGACTGAGTTAAGGAGCAAAACTCGAAAACCAGTCCCCCATAAAATATCATGTTTTTGTTTGAAAAATTATAAACTAATTAATTGTTTTGTTCAAGTACAAAACAATCTGGAGAGACAGTGTAGAAGCACACAAAACACAGAAGTTGGAGTCAGATGCCCTGTGTTTGAATCTTGGTCCCTACACTGTGTAGTGACCTTTCTGTATACTCACTGGTGAAGTACAAATAATGAGAGTACCTCCACCACCTTATGGGACTTTTGGAGGAATTAAATGACTTAATATAGTAAAGCACTCAGAACAGTGCCTGGTCATAATCAAGTGTAAGTATAGTGTTTGTTAAATGAATAAGCTTCTCACACAACGTTAGGATATAATAGTAGAAAAAACTCCAATCCTTCTAGATTTCTCTAACTGAACCCTAGGGTGGATCATGCATGGCTTTGGCATAACTCATATCAATGTATTCTCATGTTCACTAATTGATTGACAGGATTTTTGTTTTTGTTTTCTTCTTGGTTTTGTACATGTCAAAGACATGGACTGCATACACATTCATCTTTGTATTCCCAGCACAAGTAACTTTTAAATGCAGTAAGTATCAATACATGTAGGTAGAGTGAATAAATTAATGAATTAAATCATTTTAGCAGCATGAAGCAAGCTAATCATTTAATTAATTTAGATTTATTTTAGAGTATCAAAATACGTAATTATATTCTAGAAAGAGGAGCAAGGCATGTATCCAAGGAGGCAAGAACAAAAAGTGCTTACTCAAGTAATGGCAATGCTAAGAAGATTTTCATCTTATAAAGTATTATGTAATAGTTAAAAGAACAAGCTAGGAATATATATCAACATACAGGGCTTCAAGTCATTGTTTCATGAAAAAAATGAGGAGTGATAAACAAATTGTGATATACGATACCATTTATGTATCAACAAATCTAAAACAACATATTACACACATATACACAAAATTGTTAAAACCTGAGATAGAGGTATAGAAGAACGGTAGGGAAGGGAACAGATTAGAGATATTGATAAAGAGAATTTAAGTCTCATTGGTGATGTTTTGATTTTTTTTAAGGAGAATGTATTGTTGCATTACTTGAGTACTTAAAGTACAACAACTTAAAGGCTGGAAAAGGGCACTAACTCTTAGCACTGGCATGAATGTCTTCATACCAATACTTCCCCTTCATGTTCTTGCAGTAGGATTAAGAACCCTACATAACCAAATATTGAGCTGATGATACCAAAAGCCATCTTTCTCACCATTTCTTTTTCAGTAAAGTGGAGGCTTATATCAATGGATTACAATGCAAAATTGTGCTTAAAACCAGCTTACTACTCAGGCTAAATATTAAACTGAGAGACCTGCAGCTTGAGAATAAATTATCCAATTTATTATCTATTAATAATAGTATTTATAGAGTTTAGAAGTGAAGTCCAGTGAATTAATACATGTTTATTTTTAGGGTAACAGGAAAACTGCCATAGGGTTGACTCTATAGAGAGAAAATTAAATTAAATAAGATTATTGGCAAACTGTCTTCTCAAGAGCCCAAATACATATCAAAGAAATTATGGTGGAAGGGATTGTTGGATAATGTTGTGGACTAAAAAAGATGGAGAAAGCACTACAGAGCTCTAAAGACAGCAAAAATAATTCATGAGTTTGTCCAAAAAAAAATTTAACAAACAAAGGAGACTTCAAAGCAAGGGAAGTTATTAGGAATAAAGAGGGGCATTACATAATGATAAAGGGGCCAATTTTCCAAGATGACATAACATTTCTTAATGTGTATGCATCTAACAACATATCATCAAAATTTTGTGAGGTAAAAGTGATAGAACTACAAGGAGAAATAGATGAGTCCACTATTACTGTTAGGCACTTCAACACCTCTCTATCGGAAATAGATCCAGCAAGCACAAAATCAGTAAGGACATAGTTGAACTCAACAACATCAACAATCAACTAGACATAATTGGCATCTATAGACCACTTCATCCAACACAGCAGAATACACCTTCTTCTCAAGCTCACGTGAAATATTCATCAAGATAAGCCACATAAAACACACCATAACACTAGGCCATAAAACATACCTTAACAACTTTAGAGAACAGAAATCATTCAATGTCTGTTCTTATACCACAAAGAAACTAAACTAGAAATCAATAACAGAAAGACAACTGGAAAATTTCAAAGTACATGGGGATTTAACAACACACTTTAAATAACACACGATTCAAAGAAGAAATCTCAAGAGAAATTTAAAAGTATTTTGAACTAAATGAAAATGAAAACACAAATATCAAAATCTGTGGTATACATCAAAAGCAGTGCTTAGAGGGAAATTTTTAGCATTAAATATATTATAAAAGAAAATATTTTGCATTAAATATTATATTAGGGAAGAAAAAAGATCTAAGGTCTATCTTCTAAACTTTCACCTTAGGAAACTAGAAAAAAAGAGTAAATTAAGCCAAATGAGTAGAAGAAAAGAAATAATAAATTAGATCAGAAATCAATGAAATTGAAAAGAGGAAATGAATAAAGAAAATAAACAAAACCAAAAGCTGGCTCTCTGAAAAGATCAATAAAATCAATAAGCCTCTAGAGAGGATAACTAACAAAAAAAGAGAGAGGACACAAATTACTAATATCAGAAATGAAAGAGGAGACATCACTATAGATTCTATGGACATTAAATGAACATTAAAGAATACCATGAACAACTCTATGCTTACAAACTTGATAACCTAGATGAAATGGACCAAGGCTTTGACAGTCACAATCTGCCAAAACTCACATGAGAAAAAACAGATAATCTGAATAGGCCTTTAGCTATTAAGGAATTTGAATCAATAATAACTTTCCAAAACAGAAAGCACCATGCCCAGATGGGTTCAATGATGAATTCTACCAAACATTTAAGGAAGAAATTATACGAATTCTCTACATTCTCTTTCAGAGATGAAAACAGAGAGAATGCTTCCTAACTCATTCTATAAGGCCAGCATTATACTAATACAAAACTAGACAAAGACATTACAAGAAAAGAAAACTATAGACCAAGATCTCTCATGAATAAAGACACAGAAAACCTCAACAAAATCTTAGCAAATTAAATCCAAAAAAGTATAAAAATGAATTGTACATCATGACCAAATGGGATTCAACCCAAGTATGCAAGACTGGTTCAACATTTGAAAATTAATGTGTTCCATCACATTAACAAGCTAAAAAAGAAAAATCACTTGATCATATCAACAGATGTAGAAAAAGCATTCGACAAAAGCCAACAATCGCTCATGAAAAATCTATTAGTGAACTAGAAATAGAGAGGAACTTTCTCAACTTGATAAAAAATCTACAAAAAAACCTACAGCTAATGTCACACTTAATGGTGAGAAGCTAGAAGACTTTCCATTAGATTAGGAACAAGCCAAAGATATCTCCTCTCATCGCTCATTTTCAACACTGTAGTGGGAGTCCTACAAATGCAATAGGACAAGAAAAGAATATAAGAGATATACTCATTGGGAAGAAAGAGATAAAACGGTCTTTGTTTGCAGATGGTATGTTCTTCTATGTAGAAAATCCAAAAAGAATTGACAGAACAACTCCTGGAAGAAATAAGCAATTATAGCAAGGTCACAGGATACAAGACTAATATACAAAAGTCAGTTGCTTTCCTATGTACCAGAAATGAATAAGTGAAATTTTAAATTAAAAACACAATACATTTACATTAGCACCCCCAAAAATGAAGTACTTAGGTATAAATGTAACAAAATATGTATAAGGTTTATATGGGGAAAACCATAAAACTCTAATAAATGGGCTAAAAGAACTAAATAAATGGGGAGATATTCCATGTTCATGGATAGGAAGATTCAATATTGTCAAGATGTCAGTTCTTCCCAAAATGATCTACAGATATAAGCCCAATCAAAATCCCAGAAGGCCATTTTATGGATATTAACAAAAGGTTCTAAAGTTTATATGGAGAGGCAAAAGACCCAAGATAGGAAACACAATACTGAAGTTGGAGGACTGACACTACCTGACTTTAAGATTTATGATAAAGCTACAATAATCAAGACATTGTGGTATTGGTGAAAAAACAGACTAATAGATGGATGGAACAGAATAGAAAGCCTAAAAATAGAACCACATAAATATAGTCAACTTATCTTTAACAAAGGAGTAAAGGCAATACAATGGAGAAAGGACAGTTTCTTCAACAAGTAGTGTTAGAATAACTGGACACCTCTATGCAAAAAAGTGAATCTAGACACAGACATTATACCCTTTACAAATATCCACTCAAAATGTATCACAGAACTAAATGTAAAATGCAAAACAATAAAACTCCTAAAAGAAAGATAACATAGGAGCAAATCCAGATGACCTTGAGTTTGGTGATGAATTTTTAGACATAATACCAAAGTCATAATCCAGGAAAGAAAGAACTGAGAAACCAGATTTCATTAAAAGTAAAATTTTCTGCTATGTGAAAGACACTGCCAAGAGAATAAAGAGACAGAGTGGGACAAAATATTTGCAAAATACATATCTGATAAAGCCTGTTATCCAAAATATACAAAAAAACCAAAAAAAACCAAAAAACCCTCTTAAAACTCAACAGAAAGAAAACAAAAAATAGGCCAAAGACCTTAACAAACACTTCACCAAAGAAGATATACAGATGTCAAATAAGCAAATGAAAACATACTTCACATAATATGTCCTCAGGGAAAATTAAGTCAAAACAATAATGAGCTACCACTACACACCTATTAGAATGGCCAAAATCTAAAGCACTGAGAAACACAAATGCTGGCAAGGACGTGAAACAAGAGGAACTCTCATTTATTGAGAGTGGGACTGTAAAATGGTACAGCCACTTTGGAAGACAATTTGGTGGTTTCTTACAAAACTAAACATACTCTTACCAAGCAATTGCACTCCTTGCTATTTGCCCTAAGGAGTTGAAAATTGATGTGCACACAAATACCTGCAGACAGGTCTTTATAGCAGCTTTATTTGTAATTGCCAAAACCTGGAAGCAACCGAGATGTCCTTTAGTAGGTGAATGGATAAATAAATTGTGGAATATCCAGACAATGGAATGTTATACAGAGCTAAAAAGAAATGAGATTTTCACATGGAAGAAGGTTAAATGCATATTGCTAAGGGAAAAACCTAATTTGAAAAGGCTTCCTACAGTATGATTCCAACTATATGACATTCTGGAAAAGGCAAAATACTATGGTGACAATATAAATATTAGTGGTTGACAGGAGTTGGGGAGTAGGAAGGGACAAATAGGCAGAGCACAGAGGACTTGGAAGGGCAGCAAAAATACTCTGTATGATACTCTAACCATGGATACATGTCATTATACATTTGTCCAAACCCAATTAATGTTACAAATCCAAGAATGAACCCTACTGTAAACTATGGACTTTTGGTGATTATGATGTGTCAATGTAGGTTCATCAGTTGTACCACTCTGGTGGAGGACTGTGATAACAGGGGAAGCTATGTATGTGTCATGGCAGGAGGTACATGGCAAATCTCCATACCTTCCTCTCAATTTTGCTGTAAACCTAAAACTGCTCTAAAAAATAGTAAAACCTTTAAAAATTTGAATGTTCATTGTTTCTGTTTTGGAAGTCATACAAGGGAGAACGATGCTACCAAGTCAGTTTTCGTTTTTAGACTATGACACCAACTCTACTCAACTTCAGAAAGAAATATGTTTTTCTTAAAAATACTTCATTTCTGTTCAGTTTCTTCTGTGGTCTACTTATGATGGTGTCTTTCTAATTCCAAAAGACTTTTCCCACCATCCCCAGCTTCTGTCAGAAGGGTCAATTCTCTAGCTTTCCAGGCATAACCCATTCATTTAGCACATCTATAACTTGATACCTGCATGCTAATTGATACAATGTCCCTTCCCTCCACTACACTAAAAACTCCACTAGTGCTGCAGCCAGTTAGGTCTGTCCTGTTTTACTGCTGTTCAACTAGCACCTAGCATAGTGTCTGGCATACAGCAGGTGCTCAATAAATATTTGGTTAATTAATACATGAACAAAAAATTAGGTGAACTTAGAGTAAATTATGCTAAGTGAAATAAGCCTGACAGAGAAAGACAAATTCCACATGGTATCAGTTACATGTGGAATCAAAAAAATAAGTTGAATTCATAGAAACAGAGAGTAGAGAAGTGGTTACCAGGGGCTGGAGGATGGGGAAATAGGGAGAGGTTGGTAAAAGGATACTAACTTTCAGGTATAAGGTAAATAAGGTCTGAGGATCTAATGTATAATATCGTGACTATAATAGATAACATTGTACAGTACTGTATAATTGAAATTTGCTAGGAGAGTAGAACTTAAACGTTCTTGCCAAAAAGAAAGTCAAATAAGTGAGGTGATAGATACATTAATTAACTTGATGGGGGGGGGAATTCTTTTACCAGGCACATATACACCAAATCATCACATTGTACACTTTAAATATCTTACAATTTTGTCAGTTATACCTCAATAAAGATAGAAAAAATGAGGCTAACAATGTAATATAATTAAAAATCCATCAATACCTACTTAGCCTAGTATCTTCTAAATAGAATGTTTCAACTGTATTACAATATTTCCCAACCATATTCCATCATGAGAAATGATCTTTTCCTTCTTAATACAAGGCCAGTAGCCTGCATTTATAGGACTGGCAGGTCATTATGACTTCTCCTTGAAAGGTATTAAGGCAATTTCTGACCACTTCCTGGTTCAGTCCTAGTATTAGTTAAGGAATGCAATGGGCTATTCAACAAATTACTTTTTGGCTAATTCATTTTTTTTTTTTCTCAGCTTAAGAGAGGTCATTGCTCCCCTACTTCCTCAGTGGTAACTTTTTTCTCTGCCTCTTCTCTTTTCTGTCTCATATCAAGGGAAATCCAGTTTTCCTGGGAGACTTCTTCATAGGCGCTATTGTCTCCCACTTCTAACTTGGAGGAGAGGTGGGGAAACTGCCTCTTGGCCCCTAAATGTGTCTTCTCATTGCTGCCTTAAATGTGGAGTTAGTATCACCCATCCACTTACGTCACACACTTCTAATCACCCTTGATCTTGAATTCTTCATTAGGATTCATTTTTACCTTCCTAGATGTTTTATCACTTGGCTCACATTTTTTCTTCCAACCCTCTATTGTTTCTTTTTGGAATTTAAACTGAATTTCCTATTATGAGAAAGGAAGTATAGAGGTGGAGGGCACAGATTCTGGAGTCACACCCCTTGGATTTGAATCCTACTCCACCACTTCTTAACTGTGATTAAGGAAATTTAACATCTCTGAACCTCAGTTTCCTCATTTGTAAATTGAAAGTAATAATAATGCCTACATTATAAGGCTTAAATGAGTTAAGACCCATAAAACACTTAGTCACTGGCACATAGAAAGCACTCCCGAATGCCAGTATTATCATTATCCTTGGTAACATTAATATCCATATTTTTGACTACTGACTTTCAATTTCTGGACATATTGGCATCCACACATAGTTCTACCTTGAAGCAGCTTATCACACAGCCCTACTTTAAGATTTCAAACCTGGTATTTTTCTCCAATTAGAAAAATTCTTCTCCTCATCTTTCTCACTCTTGAAAACTCCCAGAACATTCTATTTTCTTGGCTTAAATCACTGATTCAAGCAAGCACTGGCAATCAAACTTCCTATTCTTTAACTCTAATAATTTTCTAATATGAATCTTCGAGTCTTAGTCAGTCTAATCTTAATCTCTTCACTCTTCCTTGAACATATACACTTACAAGCTCTCCTCAATGTCCAGAGATCAATAATCTTACTTGTCCTTTAATAGCCAAATGAGTGATTTATCAACATCTATCTTGAGCTCCTCTTTGTAAATATTGCTGAATAAAGGTACTTCGTTTCTATTACTCAAAACTAAAACAGAACCACGCCAACAGTAGTGGTCCAACAAATGCTTTCTAAGAGTAAATTTGGGAAGACTTCCTTTATGTTTAGGATGCTATTCTGATAATAATGATGTGAAAGCATTTGTATTTTAATTAGAGTGTTCTTGGTGCTATATGCACTTTTGAAGTAACTTTCAAGAATGAAGTAGCATTTGTCATATATCTACTTTTGCATACCATCTCTGATTTATAAGCATTGCAATTAAAGAAAATCTAACCTGTGTTGACTAACAATCAGATACCGACTAGCTGTATGCTCTTTAGAAACTCATTACGCCTTTGGGACTTGTGTATCTGTAAAATGAGGGAGCTGCGCTAGAATAAACTGGCTTTTAGAGGACTCCAAGGGGGTCACTCACTTAAGAATTAGACTAAGGAGACTGTAAGCATAAAGAAAATCATATTAATGCGGGGGGGGGAATGTTCAAGAAACCAGAACCAAAGTCAGATGGGAACACTAATTCCAATTATGCACTGGAGAATTGACTCTTCCACACAAAGGACTTCAAACTGTAACTATGACTAAATGATAGTCATAGTCAGTTGGAAAGTTAAGGCTACTGTCAGTTGTCCCGTTTTCTCACATAACCTCTTGTCACAGTACCTCAACTAATTTAAAATGCAATTAAAACCCCCTGAAGCTGAATACATATGTTCAACATCAGTTAAATACATTCATCCTTTGGGGAAAACAATCATATTCTAGAAATACACAAAGTGATTATTTTTTATGAAGAATTAATTTCAGTAGGAGAGGTACACATACCATTAATAAATAGTTGGGAATCATTTTCATCAAAAGGCCATAGCAGTTGTAAAGAATTATATGTTAGCTATCTACAGGGATGGTGAATTTTTTTGTTAAATGTCTTTTGGGTTAATATTCTTTTGGTGTAAATGTGTATTAAATATGCATGTCAACTCCTTTGAACTCTCCCTTAAGGTAAAAATTCCCACTCCCTACTTTCCTGCTCATAAGTAGAGGGCTCTTGAAATTAGAGAACTCACAAACAGGAAACAAAAAAGCAGACATTCAGATCTTTGGTTCCTTGTGTAGGTGTGATATCAGAACTCCAGAGAGAACCCTAAACTCACGTCAGCTTGTTATGAAATACACTTATTGCTAGAATTCAAATGTGAAATGATGTTTAAATGTATTTCTGTCTTCAGCTATAAATGTGTTTGGCTGCTTAGAGTTTAGTGTAGATAGAGAAATTAAAACATATATTCTATGAAAGTTCAAGTCTGAAATACACTATGCAAGTCAATCCAAAATCATTAGGTAAATATGTAATTTAGATGATTTTAAAAACATGAAAGCCTTACTTAAAGCAAAATACTTCTTCAGAAATTATATAACTGTGATGTCTAAATTTTTCTTTTGCTTTAAACTGTTTACACCTATTTCCTATACACTTACAAAAATATACTAAACAAAAAGGGAACTTTTAAACTTTGTTTAGAATTACCATTATATAATTATTAAATAAACATGCATGTAGGAAAAAGACAAAATCATGTAGAAAATTTGTAACTGCATCATATATATGTACATATAGACTTTTGACAACTTTTACCATTTTTCTTTTGGAAGAAAATTTTAATTTGGTATATATTATATAAAATATATATGATAGAAATGTAAAAATACAATCAGAACAAATCTGTTTCTTTAAAGTTAAGTAGTTAATGAACAATGTTCGCATTGTTCCCAAGATTAGTGTGACTTGTGTCTAATATTAAAAGCATTATTCAAATAGTAGGCAATTATAATATCCAACCCCATTCAATACGGAGTATTATAAATAAAAATATATTGTTAAAACATCGTCATATAGGTTATACGAATATATCATCATTTCTTAGAGGAAGCAAGGGCTGATTAAAATCTATAAAATATTAGATGGTCTCCATTTACAATTAAACCAACAAGAAAGGATCGGGGAAAGGAGCCTACCTTCCATTGCCCTTTTAAAGAAGACCTTACAGCTCCCACAGGTAAGGACACCATAATGACAGCCTGATGCTTCATCCCCACAGATTAAACAAATCTTCTGAGGTAATGACTCGAAGCTGTACTGTGGGCTCTGGCTGGCTTCTGAATCCGGCCTTGAAATGCAAAACAAAGTACTCCATTTATTTTTAGGTGCACCACTATCTAATACTAAAGTTTTCTTAACCCAGAATTGACAGAGTGAAAGGGTTTTTAGAAAATAGAACCGAATACACTTGAAAGACATGCAAACTAAACTTGATGTACTACCTGTTACTGGATTCATCAGACTGGCAAAGTTATGAGTCTTTCATCAGGAGCACCAACACGAAAGAATAATAAATAATTAATATATAATTTTATATCCAGAAAAAAATCTTTCTACAAAACTTCTTATAGAGAATCAATGCAGTCTCTGACAAATCAAATGTTATGACCTTGTACGCTGGGTAACGATAAACGTGGTTTTGCTTTAAGAGTACAATCATACTTAGTGATGCTACTGAGTTTTTAAAACTCAACTCTGTAATTAAACAAGAATATGTGTTTGTCATTTTAAAGTATTGTTCAGTATACTGCCACTGTTTTGACTATTCACAACACATGATTCCAAACCGAGAGCATTTTTTTCTTTTTTCTTTAAAATTCCATTACTCCCGTAGGTAAATTAAAATGTTTTTTAAAATCTGTGTGAAAAAAAGTTGCAGCGAACTCGACACAATATTAGAATACAAGGTACTGCAGTGATTGATGTTTCAATCCGTAATGTAAACATATTACACATAAATTAATTTAAATCTTGAGATTCGTATGAAAATGAAGCGGTTGAGTGTCCAGACCCCTGAGACGGTTCTGCTTTGGGTTCTGGCCCGCTACCCAACATCCAGTGCCACCCCTCCCGGGAGAACGGGGCGTTAATGTCTCCTCTCCAAGACAGACATTCCCAGTAATTGTCCTTCTACGAAGAAAAGCATTTTATAAGGCCCCCGACTCGCCGCACGCCTTCCGCTCCGCGGGGCTACAGCGGACCTAGAGTGACGCTGCACTTTTAGAAATCACGGCTGGTCTTGTCTTGGGATTGCGCAGATCTGAAAAGTGTAGAAACATATTTTCGGGGAGGTACGCTCCAGAAACAGCATATTCTGCGCCCCCTTGGTGTCCCCCCAAAAAATGAGGAGAAGAGGTAAGGAAAAGGAAGCCAACCTGTGCTGTGCCCCGCCCCGGCCACCCACCCCTCGCGGCCACTCGGGGGAGCCGGAGCCGGAGCCGGAGCCGGGCGCTTGAGGGCCGGGAGCTGGCGGCGGCCAGCGGCCGCACCGCTACTCTCGCGACGCGCCGGGCGCGCCCCGCCCCGGGCCCTCACCTCAGGTAGTTGAGATAGGGCTGGTAGACCTGCGGCAGGCCCTCCTTGAGCACCGCGGCCTGGTAGCCGAGCTGCGGGAGCCCGTTGAGGCCGAGCGGCGGGTAGAGCGCTGGGGCCGCCCCGGCGGCGGCGGCGGCGGCGGCGGCCGAGGCCGAGGTGGACGGCAGGACGTCCCGCGGCAGCAGGCAGGCGCCCGCGCCCGGCCCCTTGCAGGGTGGTGGGGCGAACGCGCCCTGCTGGGGCGGCGCGCTCTCCGCCTTGTACAGGATGCATTCCAGGGTCGAGCCCGACGAGGACGCGGACGAGACAGACGCACCGACAGGTGCGGCGGCGGCCGCCCCTTCCCCGGGTCTTGACGACGGCGCTCGCGTAGGCAGCGCGGGTGGCGCCAGCGGGAAATCCGGGAAGACGGCGGGGTTGGTACCCGCCACCAGGTACGGCCGCGGGGAGCGAGCGGCGGCCTCGGCGCCTTCCTCTTCCTCCTTGATCTTCAGGGCGGGCGGCTGGAAGTCTCCATAGAGCGGGAATGCGTCGTCCTTGGGCTCGGCGTCGGGCTGGTACGCGCAGTCGGGGAAGTCGCCGGCCGCGACCTGGGCGGACGAGGCCGAGGGCGGGCCCCGCGGCAGGGCAAAGGCGCTGACTGCCGCGGCCCCGCCGTCATAGTTATCCCCCTCTAGCAGCTGCCGGGTGCGGGCGGCCAGGAAGGCTGAGTTGAGCGGCAGGATGGGCACGTGGATAAAATCCATCACCGTAGTGGCCAGCGGGGAGCGCCCGGGCGCCGCTGGCGCGTCGTGCTCCGCCAGGGCGACCCTGGGCGCCGTGAAGCGGGAATCTTCCTTGGGGACCAGGGCGACGCCTCCTGCGGCCGACCCTGGAGCATCGGTCGCGGCTCCTCCTCCGGCCGCTGGGCCTCCCGCAGGCCGGGGTTTGCCCTTCAGAGGTGGACCCACGGAGCCCTCGGACTCGGAGCCATCCTCCTCCTCCACCTCCACCACAGGGGGTTGCGGAGAGGGCTTCACTGCGGCCCCGGGCCAGTGATGGCTCCCGCCCGTCGGGGGCAGCAGCTGCCGGGACGGTGCCAGGCCCCTGGGCAGCACTTTCTGGGCAGCTGCCGTCCCGGAGCTGTCACCAGACTTGCCTTCTGGTCGGCTCATGAGCGGGGGCAATACCCCCTGGGTGACAGGGGCAGCCCGGGCGTCTTGGGGAAGCTCGGGGCTAAAGAGGCACCAAGGGCTGGTGGCCTCGCAGACGGGCGGGCTGGCGTGGCTCGGCCCAGGACCCGAGGGCGCCAGTAGCGTGTCCAAGACACTGTCCAGCAGTCCGCTGTCCTTTTCTGGGGGTCTAGAGGTGCCACCTCCAGCACCCTCTGTGGCTTCAACTCTGGAATACGCCCCCTCCACGTCTGACAGCGACTGCTGGTCCTGAGTCTTCCCGTCTGGGTCCTGACCCTGGCAGGGCCGAGGGAAGAGCAGCCCGTCCAGGGAGAGGGGTATGACCGAGGCAGTAGGTGACGCGTCCGAAATCTCGCTCGCCTGAAAGGGGCCTGTGTCCCGGCGTCCCAGCAGAGGGGATCCGACCTGGGTTGGGGAGGGCGCTCTGCCCGCCACGTGGGGAGCCCGGGGATCCTTTGCCTTCCGCTCAGTCATGACGACCCGGACTCCCCTTTTCTCCTCCCCTGTCTCTGGGGAGGAGGGATAGGGGAAGGACGAGGGGGTGTCAGGAATACAAGAGCAGCGGGGGGAGGAAATAGGTGTTGAATTTGGCTGGACCGGACGGTGGAGAGGGGGGTGAAATCTCCACCTCCTGGGTCGGAAGGGGGCGGCACCGATCAGCTACTGCCCTTGCCCTCGGTCCGGTAGGCAGGGGAGGGGTGGCAGTTGCTCCGTCCTTGAGACAGGTGGGGAGAGCAGGCGAAGGCAGTTGTAGGGATCTCACTTCCTAACTGGGAGAGTTCTCCAAGAGAGTTCCCCGACTTCAGTCTGCGGACAGAGACGCAGAGTACTCACAAGTCGGCACTCGAGTGGCGGCGGCTTCGAAAGCGATGCAAAGCGGCTCTCTCTCTACACTGTTTCTCCAGCTTCAGTGCCGTGTTGCTCCCAATCCCCGACTGCATTCCACTTCCCTTCTCACTAAAACCCTGGGGCTACTTTGGCCTCTCGGCACAGCCCATCCTCAGGAGCAGCCTTGTTTCTGCCGGCTCCCTATAGCTGGCGACAACCATCTCTGGCAGCTCTCACATTTCTCGGCAGTCGGGGGGACGAAACGCCTATAGTTGCAGATTCCACTCAAATGCCAAGGGAAACTAGTTCTCACTGAGAATGCTGCTCACACACCAGACCCTCGCTCACTCAAATATTACTAGGCTTAACTGGAGTAGTGACAGCCAGGAGACTAGCCCCACCGCTTTCTAACAACGCCTCCTCCCTATCTGGAGGCCCCGCCCAAAGTCCCTCCCTGCCCCAATTATGGACCAGATCTGAAATTGTGGAGTTGGTATTTCCAGCCGCTAGTCTGAATAACAGGTACTGTGGGATGGAACTTCGTAAGCATATTAGATTTTGTACGACCAGTTAAGAATTATGCCCAATCTAACCGGAAAAGCGAATGGATTCTATCAGAAGCTGAATTCTCAGGATTTCAGTTTTGTAAAGATTTTACATAGAGGAAAATATTTGGCTATGTGTATTATTTTTTAGAATAAACGTATCAAGGATGATCCTAAATAACATGAAAGAGATTTTCTCTCTTATGACTTCCATAAAAGTGAGTATTTTCAAATTGCTACAACCAACATGTCCTGCGCCTCGTGAACAGTCCTCAATGTGGCAGAGAAATTTGGGAGTGGGAGATAGTTGATAACACTTACCTACATGTACAGGAAGTTTGGACGTTGTGTGTCACACTTTGATTTGTCCTAAGGAATGCATTCCAACTTTTAACAAATAGCACTTTAAGGAAAGTTTTCTTTAGCTCCAGTTTATATCCTGTGCTACATCGTAAATTCCTCAATAGAGATGTTAAATTGTATTTTTCTCCCCTCGGCATTCTTATTCTTTAAAATAATCTTTGAGTTTTTTAAGCAGATCACCTCTTGCCTCCTGAGGATATGGTAGAGACAGCGGGGAGTAGTGCAATATATTTGAGATGCAGAGTTATAAACTAACTATCTCTGTGCTGAACCCAAGACCGTTGGGTATCCTGACATCATCTTAAATATACCATGTTCAAAAGTGAATTAATCATTTGGAAAATTCCTCGAAGTTCTGTCTGTGCTGATGCCCCACAGATTCTCTCAGCCAGGTTTAGAGAATACACTGGAAGACTCCAAGACTCCAGGAAGGGCAGAGCTACTAGAGGTAAGGATCCTGGATCCCTGAATCACCTGGGGAGGGTCTATGTGAGTGAGAAATAAATTTTATCATGTTAGGCCATTGGATTTTGGAATCCATTTTTCCAACCATTTGCTTACTCTGACCGACTAATTTTAAATATAAAGGAGTTAGGCGGGTAGAGGAGGGGTGAAGAGAACTCCAGGAAGCAGATATAGAATGTTCACAGGACATCAAATAGGAAGACATAATATGGGGACTGCAAGGAGGCCATTATGGATAGAGCATAGAGTAAATGTGGGAATGGAAGAGGATAAGGCTAGAGAGATGAACTAATTTATTATTATTAATACTGTTATTGTTGCTTTGGGGCTTTCCCTTTTCCAATCTATTTTAAACCACTTAACATGCTTTACTGGATATAACTCATATACCATAGAGTTCACCTGTTTTAAAGTTACAATTCAATGGTTTTTAACATATGCACAGTTGTATAACTATCACCACTATTAATTTTAGAACATTTACATTACCCCCAAAAGAAACCCCACACCCATTAATAGTCACTCCTCATTTTCCCTTAAAACCTTTCAACAGCCTCTGAGTCTACTTTCCTTCTCTCTGCATTTGCCTATTCTGGACATTTCATATAAATAGAATCATACCATATGTGTTCTTTTTTGCTGGCTTCTTTCCCTTAGCATAATGTTTTCAAGGTGCAGCCACATGGTAGCATGTATCAGTACTTCACTCCTTTTTATTGCTAAATAATATTTTATTGTATGGATATACTATGTTTGATTGTCCATTTAGCAGTTGTTGGACATTAGGGCTGTTTCTACTTGTAGGCTATTATGAATAATGTTGCTATTAACATTCATGTACAAGTTTTCGTGTGAACATATACTTTCATTTCTCTGGCATATATACCTAGGATTAGAACTGCTGGGTCATATGGTAACTCTAGGTTTAACCTTTTGAGGAACTGCAGACTGTTTTCCAAAGTGACTGGACATATTATGTTTACACCTGCAGTGTAGGAAGGTTCCAATTTCTCCACATCCTCAGAAATACCTGTTACTGTCTTTTTATTATAGCCCTCATAGTGTGTGTGAGTGAAGTAGTATTTCACTTTGGTTTTGATTTACACTTCCCTGATGATTAGTGCCATAGAATCTGTAGATTTTGTAGAATCTGGATAGCACTGCCAGGTAGTCTTCTACAACTTTTACATGTGTTAACTTATTTAATCCTCAACAGTCCCATGAAGTAAGTACTGTTATCTGCATTTCATAGTTGAGAATACTGAAGCTCAGAGTTTCCCATTATTATTAAGTTAGTAAGTAGCATAGCCATATTTGATCCCAGGCAATCAAATGCCTCAAATACCAGACTTCTTAGGAGTATGGTTTTTAAATAGCAAATGGCTCAGAATGTGGGTTCCAGGTTGCTGCAGCCATAAAATTGGCACTAAGTCTCATTTTAAATGACACACTATATTGGGCTTAATTTTTTTTTTTTGGGGGGGTGGTACGCGGGCCTCTCACTGTTGTGGGCTCTGCCGTCGCGGAGCACAGGCTCCGGACGCGCAGGCTCAGCGGCCATGGCTCACGGGCCTAGCCGCTCTGCGGCATGTGGGATCTTCCTGGACTGGGGCACGAACCCGTGTCCCCTGCATCGGCAGGCGGACTCTCAACCACTGCGCAACCAGGGAAGTCCTATTTGGCTTAATTTTGATTGACTATAAAAATTCCCTCAAACCAGACAAGTCTGACTAGGATATTTCCATAAGACTGAAAGTCTTGAAGTAAGGAAACAATAGTAAAGATGCTCAGCATATCCTAAATCACCATTATGCCATGAAATTTGATGCTGGGTGATTAGCATGGTTGGCACAAGAATTCCTAAAAATATGAATCTTTGAGTGAAACAAAGTCACTAGTTAAATATACTGGTTAAAAATAGAATTACCATATGATCCAGTAATTTCACTCTTGGATATTTATCCGAAGAAAACACAGACACTAATTAGAAAAGATATATGTACCCCTATGTTCATTTCAACATTACTTACAATAGCTAAGATATGGAAGCAACCTAAGTGCCCATTAATAGCTGAATGGATAAAGATGAAGGTATGATATATATATATATGTATATATAAATAATAGAATATTACTCAGCCATAGAACAGAATCTTTCCATTTGCAACAACATGAATGAACCGTGAGGGCATTAAGTTAAGTGAAATAAGTCAGACAGAGAAAGACAAATACTGTATGATTTCACTTATATGTAGACTCTAAAAGAAGAAAACAAATGAACAAACACAATAAAACAGAAACAGTTATAGACACAGAGAAAAAACAGGTGGTTGCCAGAGGGAAGAGGATGATGGTGACGGGGTATGAAAGAAATAGGTGAGGGAGATTAAGTGGTACACACTTCCAGTTGCAAAATAAATGAGTCAGGGATATGATATGCACAGTGTGGGGAATATAGTAACTATGTAATATTTTTGTATGGTGACGTATTGTAACTAGACTTATCATGGTGATCATTTCGAAATGTATAGAAACATTGAATCACTATGTTGTGTAATAAGAACTAGCATAGTGTTGTAGGTCAATTACACTTCAAAAATAAACCAACCAACAAACAAACTCATATAAAAAGAGATCAGATTTGTGGGTACCAGAGGCAGGGGATGTGGAATTGGATGAAAGCAGTCAAAAGGTACAAACTCCCAGTTACAAGATAAATAAGTGCTAAATAATGTACAACATGATAAATATAATTAGCACTGCTTATGTATGAAAGTTGTTAAGCGAATAAATCCTGAGTTCTCATTACAAGGAAAAATATTTTTTCTATTTCTTTAATGTTTTATCTATATAAGATGTGGATATTCATTAAACTTATTGTGCTAATCATTTCATGAAGTATGTAAATCAAAGCATTATGCTGTACACCTTAAACTTAATACAGTGCTGTATATCAATTATATCTCAATAAAACTCGAAAAAAAACTCACTGGTTAAATTCAGGTGTGATAGGGCTAACTCCAAATGTTTCTACAGACTATTTTTTAAGAAGATAGTTCAAATTTGGAAGGTTTTTTTTTTTGTTTATACTAGAAAAAGGCTTATTAAATTATAATTGTCATACAGTAAGCTGCTTATATTTAAAATGTACACTTTGTTAAGTTTTGACATAAGTATATACCTGTGAAGCCATCACCACAAAAAAAGATAAGTATACCCTTTTCCTCTAGAAGTTTCCTCATGTCACTTTTTAATCCCTTCCTTTTTCTATCCTCTCCTATCCCTGTCATTCCTTATGGATTGCTGGGCAACCACTAATCTACTTTTTGTCACTATATATTAGTTTTTTTTTTAACTTTATATCTGATTTATTAAATGTATTAAATTATATACAGATAGATTTTTAGGACTGTGCTTTAATTTTTTAATTAATAGACTTTACTTTTTAGAATAGTTTTAGATTTACAGAGAAACTAAGCAGATAGTACAGAGTTCCCCTATATCCTCTGCATAGTTTTTCTTATTACCATCTTATGTTAATATGGTATATTTGTTACAATTAATGAACCAATATTGATACATTATTAATAACTAATATACATTATTTATTCAGATCTCCTTAGCTTTTACCTAATGTTCTTTTTCCTTTCCACAGTCTCATCCAGGATACCATATTACATTGTTGTTATGTCTCCTTAGGCTCCTCTTGGCTATGACAGTTTCTCAGACTTTCCTTGTTTTTGATGACTTTGCAGTCCTGAGGCATATTGTGGGATGCCCCTCTATTGGAATTTCATGTTTACCTCATGATTAGACTGGGGTTATGGATTTGGGGGAGGCAAATTACAGTGGTAAAGTGCCATATTCATCACAACATATCAAAGGTATACACTGTCAACATGACTTATCATCACTGTTGACGTTGACCTTGATCACCTGGATGAAGTAGTAGTTGTCAGTTTTCTCCTCTGCATAGTTACTCTTTTTCCCCTCTTACCATATTGTGCTCTTTGGAAGGAAGTTACTATGAACAGCCCACACTTAAGAGAGTGTGGGCGTGTAAGGAGTTACTGGTTCCCTCCTTTAGGGTAGAGTATCTACATAATTAATTTGGAATTCTTCTGCATGGGAGATTTACTTCTTCTCCCCCATTTACTAACTTATTCAGTCTTTTATTTATATCAGTATGGACTCATGGATATTTATTTTATACTTTGAGTTATAATCTATTTTATTTTTTTGCTCAAATTGTTCCAGCCTTGAGCATTGGGAACTTGTGTGTGTGTGTGTGTGTGTGTGTGTGTGTGTGTTCATGTGTGTGTTTGAGCATTTTCTTAATTTCTGGCATTACAAGATGCCCTAGACTCATCTTGTCTATTTACTGCCCCAGTCCTAGAATCAGCCATGTATTGGAAAATGATATTAGAAATGAATATCTGAGTGCTAAATGTGTTCTACATTTACTTTTATTTCTTAGAATTTTGTACAGTGTAGTGTATGCTTTTTTCATCTAGCTTCTTTCACTCAGCATAATTATTTTAAGATCTATATTGTAGTATGTCTCATTAGCTCTTTTTTTATTGCTGAGTAGTAGTCTATTGTATGGATATACCATAGTTCGTTTATGTGTTGATAAACATTTGAATTTTTCCCCAGTTTTTTTAATATCACAAGTAAAGCTACTACAAAAATGTGTGTATAAGTCTTTGTATGGACATATGTTTTTCTTTCTCATGAATAAATACCCAGAAATGAAATGGCTGGATAAATTAGTAGGTGTACATTTAACTACCAGACAATTTCCAAAGTAGTTGTACCATTTTACATTCCCACCAGCAGTATATTACAGTTCTAATTCTTCCATATCCCAGACAACAATTGGTATGGTCAGTAGTTTTAATTTTAACAATTCTAGTAGATAACGTAGTGGTATCTCATTGTGATTTTAATTGCATTTCTCTAATGACTAATGATGTTTATCATCTTTTAATGTGCTTATTTGCCATTTGGTATGTCTTTTAAAATATTTTGTTTGCTTTTTAAAAGTTGAGTTATTTTATTATTGAATTTTGAGAGTTCTTTATGAATTCTGATGCAAGTCCCCTGTTATATATGTGATTTGAAAATATTTTCTCCTAACCTGTGCCTTATCGTTAAGTTCTCTTAAGAGTATCCTTTAAAGAGCAGATGTTTTTATTATTGATAAAGTCTAATTTGTCCATTTATACTTTTGTGAATTTTGCTTTTGGTGTCAGTGTCGTAATTAAAATTCTTTGCCAAACTCAAGGTCACAAAAGTTTACTCCTGTGTTTTCTCCTGTTTTTATAGTTTGTAGTTTTACATTTACATCTGTGAATCATTTTAAGTTACTTTTTTAATGTGGTGTGAGGTATAGATCAAAGTTCTATTCTTTTTTTTGCATATGGATATTCAGTTGTTCCAGCATCATTTGCTTACAACAGTATTCTTTCCTCACTTAATTGCCTTTACACCCTTGTAGTAAATCAGTTATTCATATATTTGGGGGTCTCTCCAGATTCTCAATTTTGTTTTGTTGTTCTGTCTGAGAGTCTTTATGTCAATAACACACTGTCTTGATTGCTGTCACTGTGTGATAGGTCTTGGATACTTGAAGTGTTAGTACTTCAAGTACTAACTTTATTCTTCATTTTCAAAATTATTTTGCTTATTCTAGGCCCTTTGCATTTTCATATAAATTTTAGAATTAATTTCTACAAACAAGTCTGCTGCAATATTGATTGGGATTGAATTGAAATAGATCGTTTTAGAGAGGAATTGCTGTCTCATCAATATTAAATCTTCCATCTTTCCATGAAGATGGTATATATCTCCATTTCTTTAGGCCTAATTTCTCTCAGCAATGTTTTGAAGCTTTTACCATAGAGATCTTTCAGATTTTTGGTCAGATTTATTTCCAATTATTTCATATTTTTTATGTTATTGTAAATGGTATCTATATACGTTTTCTAATGCTGAGAAATAAATTACCACAAACTTAATGGTTTAAACATCACCCAGTCATTATCTCACAGTTTCCATGGGTCAGCAATCTGGGCATGGGTTAGTTGGATCCACTGCTCAGGGCTCACATGGCTGTATCAGTGAATCAGCCAAGATTGCATTATCATCTGGGGCTCAGCCTGTTCTTCCAGGTTCATTCAGGTAGCGGCAGAGTTCAGTTCCTTACAGCTTTCAAACTCATGCTGGCTTCCATCTTCTTCAAGGTTGGCAGGAGATAGTTATTCATGCTTTTTAAGGGCTTCTGCCTGATTAAGTCAGACTCACCAGATAACCTCCATTTTGATTAACTCAAAATAAACCAACGTGGGATCTTAATTATAATACATCAGCAAATATACTTTTGCCAGAAATGTAACATAATCATGGGAGTGAAATCCATCATTTTGACCACCTCATTCACATTCAAGGGGAGGAAATTATACGAATCATGTACACTGTGGGGAGAGAATTTTGGAGACCATTTTATAATTATGCCTAATTTTTGTTTTATATTGTACATGTCTAGTATTTAGAAATACAATTGATTTTTTAATTGGAATGATGGACGGTGGATGTCCTTGGTGGTTTTCTGATTTTATGGGGGGAAGCATTCAGTCTTTCATCATTAAGTATGATGTTAGCTGCAGATTTTTTCATAGATTTCCCCTTGTCAGATTGAGGAAGTACGCTTCTATTCCTAAGTACCTCTCTTTGCTGAGAGGTTTATTAGGAGTAGATGTGCTTTTTTGTCAAATGATCTTTCTGTTGAGATGATCTTATGTCTTTTCTTTATTAATTTGTTAATATGGTGAATTACATTAATTGAGTTTTTAATGTTAAGCCAACCTTGTATTCCTGGGATAAATCTTACTTAGTCATGATGTAATTTTTATATATCACATTTGATTTGTTAAAAGCTTGGTAGAATTGTTAAGTCTTCGTTTATGAGCAATATTGGTCTGCTGTCTTCTCTTATAATGACTTTGGTTTTTGTATCATGAATTCCAAGAAATAAATGGCATATTTTCATATTTATAAAATAAAATTAAAAGTACAATAAAATTTATTGTCTCCACAAATACATGTATTTTGGTATCAGCTATTCTTTTGTGTTGTCTCTCCACTATGGCAGTGGATATAACATGCAAAGAGAGCCATGAAGCTTTTTTAAACTTGAAAAGATGGTTGACTTTTGACAAGCTTAATCCAGTTTTTATAGTGAACAAAGGAATCATTCATTCATTTTACAGATGTCTGCCTTCAGAATATCATTAAACAGTTTGCTTTGTATGTTATTTTACTATATATTTACATATATATATACATATGTGTGTATATATATATACACACACACACATTTTCTACACTATCACATACAATGCTCAGAAAACTTCATGATATAAGTATTATTATCTCAATTTTTCAGATGAGAAAATTGAAGCCTGGCGTCTTAGACCTAGTAATTAATAGAGTCAGAACTCACTTCTGTGGCTTTTAATTTCAAATCTAGTGCTCTTTTCACTTTACATATTGTGTTTCTCTATTTGTTTACAGTTTATAGTGTTGGTAGTTGACAGGGTTCATGGAATAGTGTAGAAATGTTTGCTTGATCTGAGGCCTCAGAAATATGAACACATTCAGAAATGCATATCAGGCCACTTAGACCTATGATTTGGTTAGTTTGGAAATTTTTATTGTTTATGCAACTTTGAGAGCTAGAATTCGTCTGTATTTACAAAGGGATGATTGTAGGTGAATGTTGGTCCTTGAAGTGAGTACATAAAGGTCACTTCTGTAACCTGCTTGACACATTCCCCTCAGTTCTGAACCAGTGCTCCACACAGCTCTTGGGTTATTCAGGTCCCTCCACAGATGTACTGACCATCCACTAGATAATACCTGCTTTTTATACCCATGTCAGGTAGGATATATTTTGGCTCCAAGTAACAGGATACTCAATAAAAAGTGACTTATATAACAGTTATTTATTATCTTACATGCCAGGAAGTCTGGAGGATAGTAGTTCTAGGGTTGGTTAATCGTGGCTCAGTAATGTCCTCAGGGTTCCAAACTCTCCATCTTTCCAGTGAGCTGGCATCAGAGGCTTGGGTTTTATCTCTTCCTTGTCCCCTAGTGCCCAAAGATGGCATCTCACATAACTGCATCCAAAATTAGGAATAAAGAAAGTTTCTCCTGGCATGTTTTTTCTTTTAATCAAGGAAGAAAACCTTATCCAGAAGCCGACCCCGTAGACATCCTATCAAGACTTATTGGCTAGAACTGGGTCATCTGTGCAACACTAAACCAAATACTCAAAGGAAAATTTGATTAGATTAATTGTGATTCATCTCCTGCAACTGAGTCCACTGTTCTGAGTACTTTGCTACCAAAATTGGGGTTATGTTAGAAAGGAGCAAAAGTTGGGATGTGAATTCAACAAATAACATCTGACATTATTCAAAGTCTCATTTTGCTCAGAATCCTAAATGATACTTAATCTAAACTGAGAAAGAAATTCACACTCAGTTATGAATGAATTTAATAGCCTACTTATTTTAATATTGTAAAATAATTACTTATTGTAATTATTGTAAATATAACTTATTGTATATAAGTATAAATATATACCTATATACAATAAATATACTTATAGTAAATACAACTTCACAATTTATCTTAACAATAATTATTTTTCATGCATACATTTATACACACTTGTAATTCTAATATAATATTTTTAAATGATGATCAACTCCATATATCCTTTTGTGTATCTTGAATTATTCTTCAACTTTATGCACTAATTACTGCCTCTGGCACTCATTTTTTTTGTTCTACAGTTTAGCCTATAGTTGTCCAGAGTTCACACATAGGTACATTTGTTACATTTTTCTGTCCTTGGAACTATATGCACTTACATACATCACTTATATTACAGTTCTGAAATATTTAATTTTACAGTCTAGTTTTCTCTCTTTAATGTAATGATTTTTAGGAATCCAAATTACCACTAAAAATCTATATTTATATGGAATGATATAGGATGAGAAATGGTTGGCAGATACAGGTACTAAAGTTCTATCATAGTTAACCTATAGTTGATACTGTTTAATATGTCATTTGTTAAAATTTTTATTTTATAAACTTCAAATTTATCTAAAAAGGGAGAAAGGAATATAGTACTGCTCTGGGTAATTTTGCTAAAATAAACAACAACAAATGCTGTATAAAATAGCTGTCTTTCCTACATTAAACACCAGAAATAATACTTTCCTTATGAGGTTGATCAGAAGATTAATAGTAATTGTATAGTTGAAGTTAAAATAAGGAGCTATGGGGCTTCCCTGGTGGCGTAGTGGTTAAGAATCTGCCTGCCAATGCAGGGGAAGTGGGTTCGAGCCCTGGTCCGGGAAGATCCCACATGCCGCAGAGCAACTAAGCCCGTGTGCCACAACTACTGAGCCTGTGCTCTAGAGCCCGCGTGCCACAACTACTGAAGCCCGCGCGCCTAGAGCCCATGCTTCGCAAGAGGAGAAGCCAGCGCAATGAGAAACCCGTGCACCACAGCAAAGAGTAGCCCCTGCTTGCCGCAACTAGAGAAAGCCCACGCGCAGCAACAAAGACATAACACGGCCAAAAATAAAATAAAAATAAATAATAATAAAAAAATAAGGAACTATGGTAGTTTTAAGTTTAAAGCTATAATATGTGAAACATTAAAAGGTTTTCTCTATTAGTTTTGCAGCTCTACTACATATAAGTATTATTAACATTGAGAAGGACGTTGGAGTGGATCCCTCCACTCTACCCCCAAAAAGTGTATTTCCATATAATCCATATAACTTGCAAAATATACAGTAAATGAAATATAAAGTGCAAGATCAGGTGCAACAGTAAAAAATTCCTACTTGATGCCTTACCAGTTCCGGAACTGTAGGCATTTTTTCAGTTGTGAGCCAAACTCATTCCTCCCAAAGAAAAACTTCATTTATCCATTATTTTGACTTTTAAAAAAACTAACCAATTCATTGAAAATGAGGAAATCTAGGCTTAAAAACCCGTTATCTTTTTAGAACACCAATTTTTTTTTTTTTTTTTTTTTTTTTTTTGCGTTACACGGGCCTCTCACTGTTGTGGCCTCCCCCATTGCGGAGCACGGGCTCCGGACGCGCAGGCTCAGCGGCCATGGCTCACGAGCCCAGCCACTCCGCGGCATGTGGGATCTTCCCGGACCTGGGCACGAACCTGTGTCCCCTGCATCAGCAGGCGGACTCTCAACCACTGCGCCACCAGGGAAGACCTAGAACACCAATTATTGTGAAAGCACAATATAAGCAGCGTAGCTAAATTTAGAAAATAGAAAACACAATAGTATTCCTCATCATAAATAGTAACCTAAGCAGAAATAAAAGAGAAGACAGGATCTCAAACTAGGATGGTCATTTATGTTTTATTGCTATAAGGAATCCTACCTCCCTCGCTTTTTTATTATTGATACTTTCTTTTTCTCTGTGCTGCTTCTCAGTCTGGTTCCTGCATTTAAGGCAAGAACTCTACTCTCCTAGATAGTTATTTTCAATGGATTTTGGTCCTCTGCCAGTTTTCATTCTATCACATATTCTTCTCATCTCTCTTCCCAAAGTCTTCATCCTTATTCATGAAGAAATGAGAGAAAGTTTATTAGTAAATACTGTACTTATAAAAAATGTTTGATGTGAGATAGGCTTTGAAGTAAATTTTTTATAATAAAAAACTTTAAAGAATTAAAAATGCTTAATGTAAACCATGGAAATAGCCACAGATTTTCTCTTTAAGTCATATTTTTAGGATTTATGAAAAAATGATGGTGAATACTTATAAAGGACACTAATTTTGGGAATTCCCTTGCAGTCCAGTGGTTAGGGCTCCAGGCTTCCACTGCAGGGGGCACCAGTTCGGTCCCTGGTTGGAGAACCAAGATCCCACAAGGCATGCAGCTCGGCAAAACAAACAAACAAAACAAACCAAGAAAACCCCCTAATTTTAATATTAGAATTCAAATAACATATCAGTTAGAGATGGTTGTGTCTTCTTCCTTCTTCCTTTTCTGTCTTCTACAACTCAACTTCAATCAATAGTGTTACCTTTCCTAGTGGTTCTTATTGTATTATTTAATATGTTTTTACCTATATTTGATTTTCAGCTTTATTCTTGGGCTCTTCCTTATATAAATAGATCAGTCATAGAGCATTTTCTATTTTTTACCTTTCATCCCAATTCTCTTTTAATTTATATCATTCATAAATATAACATTCTATCCCATAACCCTTATCTCAGTGTTTGTTTTCATTTTAGATTTTCATTGGTTAAAAATATCTAATGCTCATTGCTGAAGATTCTACAACCATATCCTGGTTTCTTTAAGTAGTTTCCAATAGGTGAACATCTTCACTAAATTCTTACATGTTCAAAATTGTTGGTCTTCTTTTTTTATGCCTGAAGGAGTGCTTGGCTGAATACAAAATCCTGGGGACTTATTTTTCTTGTGTATCTTGTAGGTGCTGCTCCCTAAGAGTAGAGAAGTCTGATGCCCCTGTGTCTTTTTCTTTCCATTGTAAGTTTTTGTCTGGTTGCAGAAAGAACCTACCTTTATCACTGAAATCTAATAAACTTCCCAAGATAAATATCATGTTGACGATTCTGTATCAGATTTTGTGCTGTATGGTGTGCTGTTTCAATGTGTAGATTCAATTATTTTCTGTTTTTAATTATAATTTAAAATATTCTGTTTCATTGTTATCTTCTTCTTTGGAGATTCCACTTATGCAAATATTGGGTCTCTTTTGCCTGATTTATATATTTATTTTCTATTCTATTCTTGTCTTTTTGATATTTACCATCTATAGCCCTTATTGTATTTTTCATGGTGTATTAATTTCCTAGGGTTGCTATAACAAATTACCACAACTTTGGCATCTCAAAACAACAGAAATTTATTCACTTACAGTTCTGGAGGCCAGAAGCCTGAAATCAAGGTGTTAGCAGAGTCATGCTTCATCTGGCGTTTCTAGGAAAGAATCCTTCCTTGCCTCTTCCTAGCTTCTGGTGTCACCCAGAAATTCTTGGCAGTTTTTGGCTTTTATCTGTATCACTCTCATACCTGTTTCTCTTTTCACATGGCCGTTCTCTTTGTTTGTCTCTCTATGTCCTCTCCTTTTCTTATAAGTATACCAGGCATGAGATTTAGGGCCCACCCTAATCCAGTGTGATTTCATTTCAAGATCTTTAACTCATTATTTTTCAAAGATCTTATTTCTAAATAAGGTCACATTCACGGATACCAGAGGTTAGAATCTGAACATGTCTTTTGGGCAGAAGACAATTCGACCCACTGCACATAGTGTCTATGTTCTTTGTTTTCCTTCAGTTAAAAAAAAAAAAAAGACCTTTTTACTTGGAAATAATTTTAAATGTAGAGAAAACTTTCAATAAGGGTACAGAAAATTCCCATATACCCTTCACCCAGATTCCCCAACATTTTGTGCTGTTTGCTTCATTGTTCACTTAGCCTAATCTAATCTAACCCATCTATCTAATCTGCGGCATTATATCTATTTGTATATCTATTGATATAGATACACATTTTTTTCGGAACCATTTGAGACTAAGTTGCACAAATCATATATCTTTACTCCTAAATACTACTGTGCGTATTTCCTAAGAACAAGGACGTTCTCTTATGTGATATGATTATCATCTTCAGGAAATTCACCATTGACACAACACTTTAATCTACCATCATACTCCTAATTTTGTCAACTGATCAAATAATATTCTGTATAAGATTTTTTTCTCTAGTTCAGGCTTACATGTTACCTTTAGTTGTCAAATATCTTTGGTTTCCTTTAACCTCGACTAGCTCCTCAGCTTTTCTTACTCTCATGACTTTTGAATATGCAGGTACTTTTTAAAAAAGAGAATATTCCTCATTTTGGTTATTCTGATGATTCCTTATGATTATATTCAAGTAAAGCATCCCTAATTGGAGGACTACAGAAATAATATCGTGTCTTGAGAACATCACTTTTGGGTGGTACTCATGGCTTATCTGCCCCTCATTTGCCGTATTGATTTTGATCATTTGGTCAAGGTATTGTTTAGTTTATCCACCATGTATTTTCTCTTTTCCTCTTGCAGTCCTTATTATTACAGTTGAAATATTTTTATTTTACTACTCCAATTTTCCCTCCACCTTTATCCGTCAGAAAAGTTCTCCCTCATTCATTCATTCATCTACCTGCCCAACCTATTCATTATCAAATTGAATTCAAAAATTCCTAGTTTTTAAATTTAAAACTGTTATTTTTCAATACTGTATTTATATGAGTACTCATATTGTACCAGATTTGGCCAGTGGGAGTTCCTGTACACCAGCTCCTTTGTCCTTTTAACATGCCCCAATAATTTACTTTTAACATTTTATTACTTTATGGCTTAATATGTTCTAGGATCACTTTGCATACACTGTTCCAGCCATTGAATCATCCATTTCTCAGAGGAAACTTGGTTCATTTTAGTGGAAAATGCAATTAGAAACCAATACCTAGGTCTTCAATGTGCCGATTGCTACTGGAGTATCATCTTTGCTTCTAGGCCTTTTCAACAGACAAGAGTTAAGAAATGTGTGTGTGCATATATGCATATGTAATCTATTATACATACATGATCTATATAATATATATGTATAATGTACTATATAATCTAATCATCTATCTATGAAGATATCAGAAATCATTTGTTCTTACTGAAACCTCCAAATCCAATCCATCTCCGTTGAGTTTTCCTTGCCTGCCCCCCATTCTACATTTGTATCTCCCTTCTTCTGCAGTGATACCACTATAAAACTACCTACAAAAAATTCAGGGTTTTTTGGTGTTCCTTCCCATCTCGCCCCTCCTTCCTCCAACTGAAGAGATATAGTTAAATACCATGTTTAAAATGTGTTTGGATTTGTTCCTTTATTTTCTTTTTAGCATTATTGTAATTCATTTGAAATGTAGTTGTATACCTTGGTTTCAGTTTGCTTTTAGTTTTAGTTTTTTGTTCCTCCATCCCTTGGTGATTTATTTTTATTTCTAGAATATGTAGAATATTAACATGCTTCCAGAAGTCATAATTACAAAAAAGTTATACTTACTCAGAGAAATGTCATGCCCTCTTTTGTCCCTTTCACCTTCATCATACTTCCCTGTAGGTAACCAACTTTATTGTCTCCAGGTTTATCTTCCTGTGTTTCTTTCTGTAAACATAAAGAGATAATTTAGAGTTTTTATTTCTCTTTATTTACTATATGAAAGGTATCTCTCTTCACTTAATAATATTTCCTGGAAATCACTCTATATAAGTTCATACAGATCTTTGTAATTAGTAGTTACAACTGCCTAGTAATCCATTGTGTGCACGTAAACTGTAATTTATTCAAACAATGTTCTATCTATTCTTATTTTCTCGAAAGTGTTTAATGAGAATGAGTTTGAATTTTGTCAAAGGCTTTTTCAGTCTCTATTTTCTATCAAATTTAGTCTTATTTCAGAAATTTTTTGGCCTTTTTTCTTCTATTTTTTCACCCCAGTTTTTCAAGTTCTTGATTCATCTCCTCCTGTTGTCACATCATTACCTACTGTTTACTGGCCATTTCTTCCCTGAGTTTTTGTATTTCTGATTTGTGATCTTCCTTCAGAATAGTGATTGCTTCATTATTTCTCCAAGAAGTTTTGGTTTCCAATTTTCATCTGATTATTGATAATATTTTCTGAAGGATTTTTTTCTATAAGAAAGCTTTATTGATTGCTTTTTTCACATTTTTAAAACATGGTATTGTGGTGTGCATGTGGTATCTATTTCTTTTCTGTTTCTCACACTTGATTAAATTTTATTTTCTGGGGCCATCTTTTTACAGGAAGCACATGTTGGGGAAAAAGAAAGACTGTCTCCTCTACTTCTTGAACCTGACTTAATTCAAGGAGGTTTCTATTACCATACCTAAACTTCTACAGGTTCTACTCTGCTGTTGCCATGAGGGGACAGCACCTGCCTTTTGGGGATTCCCTAAATTTGGAAGATTTGTTTTTGATTATTTTATGATCTCCTATTCCTCTGTAGCCTCTAAGCCCTTCATCCGCCTCCCATTGTTCTCCTCAACCCTGCTCATAGTAGTTCCCGTTCAGAATGGGTCCTTCCTCAGGTCTGCTAGTCTGTTTTCCCAGTGTTTTTCCTACTCCTCCCCTTGACTTTTATAATACCCCATCACAGTTTTCTGCAATGCTCTGTTACCAGTTCTGAGGTGGGCAGCATATATACACAAAATTTGTAGTTTGGAGGTGTTTTTTGCCTTCTGCCTTTGTTGAAAATGAAATTTTCATTTTTCTTATTGTCCTTGTTTCCTTATGGCCTTTTGGAGAAGTGGAATTATTCATAACTAAGCTGCCATCAAGTTTTTACTGGAAGTTGAAACCTATTTTACAATATTTCCTCTGTTTTACTTGTCATATGACTTTAGACCAGTTATTTAAATTCTTTGTACTGCTGTTGTCTCACCTTTAAAGTAGGTTAGATAATATCTATTAAGGTTCATGTAGGTATACATTGAGATACTAAAGTTGGTATAATATCTGGTATGTGGTTTACTAGATTGTAACTGCTTAATAACAATAATAGATGAAGATAATGACGATGATGATAATCCTGGAAGTCCAAGTCTATGGTTACTTACTGATAGAGGAGTAGAAGACCTAGTTTGAGTTAGTATGACATTTTTAGGAGGCATATTATAAACTTTCCACTCTGCCAGTCCCCCTTTTCCTTTTGTTAACTGGATCTACAAACACTTGGTTTGATTGGGTAACAATAATACTACAAATATGACTATTTAATAATTGTGGCTAATTACCATGTAGAAATATAAAAATTAAGCAATAATTAGGAATGTCCAATGAATTTCATTATTTATTTGATTATAGTACTAAATTTAACCAATTTATGTCACCTTGCTTGGCTCAACTCCAGTTATGATATATGCCTTTTTAGAATTAAGAACAAAATGAGATGTCTGTGCCTACCTTTATTATGACTTTTAAAAACAATCCACAATTCATGATGATTTGGATACCTGAGCCAAGAAAATTATTTTCTTCCCCACTGGGATGCCTTCCAATCTTTTTTTTTTTTGCCAGAACATTCACCAAACTCATTTTAAAGTCACTCGCTTGTTTTCAGTTATTCTTCCCCTTTTTATTTATATTTATTTATTTATTTATATTTTTGGCTGTGTTGGGTCTTCGCTGCACGCAGGCTTTCTCTAGTTGCTGTAAGCAGGGGCTACTCTTCAGTGCGGTGGATGGGATTCTCATTGCTGTGGCTTCTCTTGTTGCAGAGCATGGGCTCTAAGGGTGTGGGCTTCAATAATTGCATCATGCGGGCTCAGTAGTTGTGGCTTGCAGGCTCTAGGATGTACTGGCTTCAGTAGTTGTGGCACACGGGCTCAGTAGTTGTGGCACACAGGCTCAGTAGTTGTAGTGCATGGTCTTAGTTGCTCTGCAGCATGTGGGATCTTCCCAGACTAGGGATCGAACCCGTGTCCCCTGCATTGGCAGACAGATTCTTAACCACTGTGCCACCAGGGAAGTCCTATTCTTCCCTTTTATGCTAACTACTTCTCAAGAGATTTGGAAGTGTGTCTGTGTTTGAAATGGTTGCATATATTTTCTATTTTTATATGTAATTTTAATTTAAACATTAGAAATTCTCTATAATTCCATTGGTATCTCATCTTAAATAGAAGCACCATTCCTTTTACTCAAAGACTTAATCAAATATCACTTCCTCTGTGAAGCCTTCCTTGACTTTCCCAGTGCAATTAGAGAAGCTTATTTTCCTACTGGAACACTTTCCACACTGTGCTGTGTTTTGTGCACAGCACATGGCATTTAGAACAGAATGAGAAACACTTGTATTTCAACTCGATTCTATGTTTCTGGGGAATGCTTGCTGTATCTTTTCACATTCTCAGAACCTGGCATTGAGAGGCACTCAATAAATATTTGTCATATGAATGAATACATTGCTGGAACGTTCCCCTAAAAGTAATTTTGATTCATTAAAATTTCTTCTCAGTAAACGTCATTGAAGGTATGATTCTCAACTCTAAAACATTATAACACTAGCTAGATATGTGATCCAGGCAAAGCAATGCAATCTCTATGGCCTTCATTTATTCATTTGTAAAATGAAAGGTTTAGTTAATGTGATCTCCTGAGATCCTTACATCTCCAAAATTGTATAACTTTATGATGCTTAAGAATTGAATAAATGGGAGAAGGTTGTGTAAGCACATGTTTTCAGCCCTACTTTCTCTGTCAACTGCTTTCTGGAAAGACAATATTAAAATAAGTCCGCATGTGTTGACTGGAAAAATCTAGATGTCTATAGGCAATGAAATCTAGGGAAAAGAGAGCATATATAGGAAGGGAGAGTCAAGAACCCCCTTGAAAGTGGTTTGAATTAATTATGAGACTGACAAATTATGGAATATGCAGCTATTAAAAATTCATATAGAGACCACAATAAGATATCATTCCATGCCCATTAGAATGACTAACATTAAAGAGACTAGTAATACTAAATTTTGATTAGAATGTGGAACAACTTAAACTCTTATTTATTGTTGGTAAAAATATAAAATGCAACATTTAACCACTTTAGAGAAAAGTCTGGAATTCTTTTAAAATAAAACTAAACATACACCTACCCTATGATCTGGCAATTTCTCTCCTATGTATTTTTTTAAATTAGCATACAATAAAGTTGACTTTTTGCCATAGAATTATATGAATTTTAGCACATAAATGGATCATGTAATCAGTCCACAATCAGGGTAAAATTGTAACACCCAAATCTCCTTGTACTATCCCTTTGTTGTCACTCCCACCCCCCTAACCCTACCCTTGGCAACTACTGATCTGTTCTCTGTCATATCATTTTTTTTCTAGAATATCATATAAATGGAATAATACAGTATATAACTTTCTGAGAGAGGCTTCTTTCACTCACCATAATGCCTTTAAGAGTCACTCAAGTTGTTGCATGTATCAATAATTCTTTTTGTTTAACTTCTGAGTAGTATTTCATTTTCTGGATATCCTACAGTTTGCTTATGCATTCACCCATGAAGTATAGTTGGATTCCAATGTATTTGGCAGCTAATAAATGACCTATATAAACAGGTCATAAATATGCTAGTTCCTGTACACTATGAATTCTTGTGGTTATTTTTTTGGTTATTATTATTATTTTTTGCGGTATGCGGGCCTCTCACTGTTGTGGCCTCTTTCGTTGCGGAGCACTGGCTCCGGACATGCAGGCTCAGCGGCCATGGCGCACGTGCCCAGCCGCTCCGCGGCATGTGGGATCTTCCCGGACTGGGGCACGAACCCATGTCTCCTGCATCGGCAGGCGGACTCTCAACCACTGCGCCACCAGGGAAGCCCCCTCTTGTGGTTATTTTAAATGGTCTTTTTTGCCTTTTATTATATCACTTCTTGTGATTGTCTGTGTATCTACCCTTATACATTTTAATTTTACACTTCTAGGATACAGTGAATTTCAGAACAAGATAATCAGGCTTGCTAGAATTGTATTTAAAACACTTTGTAAAAAGGAATTTGAAAAGTGCTTCTATGAGTAAAATTTATAAGCTTTGTAAGATCATATTAGCTTCTTAGAGGCCTTTTTATACTCTTTCTTTTTAAAAAAAATTTATTGGTGTATAGTTGCTTTACAATGTTGTGTTAGTTTCTGCTGTACAGCAAAGTGAACCAGTTATACATATACATATATCCCCTCTTTTTCAGATTTCCCTCCCATTTAGGTCACCACAGAGCACTGAGTAGAGTTCACTGTGCTATACAGTAGGTTCTCATTAGTTATCTGTTTTATACATAGTACTGTATATATGTCAATCCCAATCTCCCAATTCATCCCACCCCCACCATCCCCCCTTGGTATCCATAAGTTTGTTCTCTACATCTGTGTCTCTTTCTTAAAGTAATCTGAATAGCTTAGTCTTTGTAGGTTGTTATTTGATTATTAATAATGATTATTATAAATAGGTACTTGTTGACCTTAGCAACATGAAAAAGCTATACCTATTTAGAGAAGTTTTTGTTGTTGTTGTTGGGGGTGTTTAAGTATCTCTGAAAATACATATTTTCAAACCTTTTTATGATGAGGGTGAATACTACATTCCTGGAAAAATTTCTAGTGCCATTGTCCTAAATGTTTGTACCTAGTTGCCTATGCTTATTAATAAACTTATATTATATGGTTGTTAGTATTTTACCCCACTTGCTTTATCACTTATACTCTATGTGTTTTTTTCCTCAACCATTGGAGAGTAACTTGCATATGTTATGACTTTATTCTTAAATATCTAAATGAATATTTCTTAAAAATAAGGATATTCTCTTACATGACTACAGTATGGTTACTAACTTCAATAAATTTAAAATATATGTAATAGTTTCAGCTAATATACCATGCATATTCAATTTTTCCAGTTGACCAAAAGTGTCCTTTAGAGCATTTCTCTCTCCCGCTCAGTACCAGAGAGTCTACTATCAGGTATTGCATTTATTTGTCATGTCTCTCTAGCCTTCTTTAAATTGGAATATATCCACAGACTTAGTCTATAATTGCACTGACATTTTGAAAAATACAGTCCTTTTTTGGTTGGTTTTTAATAGAACATTTCTTATTTGGAGTTTGATATTTTTTTTCATGATTAGATTCAGATTATGTATTCTTAGCCAGATTACTACTCCTGGTTCTTTTATGCATTTTAAATTAAATATATTATTCCTTTTATGTTATAAAAAGGACACAAAGCTTGGGAGTAGTTAAGGGAATATGAAAAATAAGGTTATATCACACTTGTGGGGAGTGTATTGTCTAGTATTATGTGGTTAATTTAAATATGTCTAGTAGATTCTATTTGACATGCCCATCTAGAAAAGAATATGTGAATATATTTTATTTATAAGTAAATTTTGCACAACACAGGTGCATTGATAATCTTAACAGTTACTGCTAATAATAACATGACTTCATTTATATAAATAAAACTTATTTTCTGCATATGTTAGGAAAGAGATGCTCTCATTAGAAGACAGTAGTATGTAAAATCTCTCTAGACCTGAGATTCTTAGATTTTAAACTTCTTCTGTTAGGCTATGAGCACTTGAAGTTAGGGCTCCAGTCTTACTTATGTATTCCTGGTATTTATTACAGTGCTTGAAGAACAGTAATAAAAGTTATAGTTAATATTTTTATGTACTACTATGTACCAGGTAATATTTAAACATTTTACATGTACAACTTTATAAAATTGATATTATTTTTAATCCCCATTTTAAGGTGGGGAAACTGAGGCACAGAGATTAAGTAATGTATCCAATGTCACACACCTAACAAGTGGCAAACTCAGTACTCAAACTCAGGCAGTATGATTTCAGAGCCCATGCTCCTAATTTCTACACCACAATAACTCTATAAGTAATTGCCACACAGATGAATGAAAAAAGAAAGAAAGAATGAATGAATGAAGAAAATAGAGAAGATAGACCAGAAGGCCTTAATGCACCTTCTGGATCAAAGATTTTTTAATTCTGTGATATGATCACCTGTGACTTTGGGTTTTATTCCAGTTGGATTATAATGGGTTTTATTCTAATTGATGAAAAATATTTACTTTATGATGTTAATCATGTTTTACTTTTTAACTATATGTAAAAAGACTTGTAATGACCCATCTTATTATTTATGTATTTATTTACTCATTATTTATTTATTCATCAGATAGATATTAAGTCTTTACTAGATGCCAGATCTTGTGATTAAAGCACTTAAAACAGCAACAGCAAAATCCAAACCCTGCATATAGAGTTTGTAGTGTTGGGAGTAGATTTGAAATTGACATAAGTGAAATCATTTTAAGTGCTAAGTTAGCAAAGTAAAGATTTCTCTTAACTCTTATTACGAAGGGATGTAACCTTCCTGAATAAGATTTAAAGTTGAAAGCTGAAGAATGATCAGCATGTGACCTGGGAAGGAAGAGTGAAAGAGTGTTCTAGGCAGAGGGCCTGAGAGCAGTCGCTGAAGCTTGATAGGGTGTGATGCATGAATTCTTTCATTTCATTCAATGGGTATTGAATGTGCCAGGCCCTGCACTAGGTGATGGGAATGTCGCAGTGGGCAAGACATCTTGTTCATATAAGGAGAGTGGTTTGCGATAAGACTGCATGGTATGCAGAGCTAAGATCATGCAGGCCCTTGAAGTTTATGTTATGGTTTTAGACTTTATCTTAAGGGCAATGGAAAGTGAGAATTGAGTCTTTTGAGCCACAGGAAGCAAATTTTTCAAGGAGAATGGTATAATATGCCTTGTATTTTTTTTTAATTTTTATTTTGATAAGAACACTTAACATGAGATCTACCCTCTTAACAAATTTTTAATACATTAAATGTGTACAACACATATTAGCACTCCTACGTTTATTGCAGTACAATTCACAATGGCCAACATGTGGAAACAAACTAAAATGTTCATTGACAGATAAATGCCTAAAGAAAATGCAGTATATGCATACAATGAGATACTATTCAACCTTAAAAAAGAAGGAAATTTTGCTTTATGTGACAATAAGGATGAACCTTGAGGACATTATGCTAAGTGAAATAAGCCAGTAACAAAAAGACAAATACTGCATAATCCCACTTATATGAGGTACACATGATATGATTTAATGGTGCTGTGAGGTCAAGTAAGATGGAAACTGAAAGGGGTTCATTGCATTCAGAAACCTGGAGGTCGCTGGTGACCTTAATGAGAGCAGGCCTTTTATTGGCGGGGGTAGAAGGAGATAAAGAAATGGAGACAATATAGTTTTGTTATTGATTAAAGTCATTTTAGCTGTTGATCTTCCTCTGGTGGGAGTTTATAGTTGGACTCCTCACTTTGCATCCTTCATAGTCAGGCCTTACTCCAACTTTCCAATGGCTAATGTATTTGCCTCATTGCTTATTGTGTTCTAGCACATGCCTTTAACTCTGCTTTATAGCATGTTGGGTAAGAGCTTAGACTCAGGAATCAGAGTGAACTGAGTTTGACTTCACAATTTGCTGGCTCATTGGCCATGAACATTATATAACTATGGTGAACTCTAGTTTTTTCAGAGATCAAATGGTAATATTAATGGTATCTCCCTCATAGGATTTTTGCATCATTAGTCATGGAGCTGTTTCAAACAGTACTGCCCTTGGACACATATAATTTTAAAGTTTGTAAGGGCCACGTCAAAAGAAAAGATACAAACAGATGGAGAGATATACCATGTTCTTGGATTGGAAGAATCAACATTGTGAAAATGACTCTACTACCCAAAACAATCTACAGATTCAATGCAATCCCTATCAAACTACCAGTGGCATTTTTCACAGAACTAGAACAAAAAATTTCACAATTTATATGGAAACACAAAAGACCCCAAATAGCCAAATCTTGAGAAAGAAAAACTGAGCTGGAGGAATCAGGCTCTCTGACTTCAGACTATACTACAAAGCTACCGTAATCAAGACAGTATGCTACTGGCACAAAAACAGAAATATAGATCAATAGAACAGGATAGAAAGCCCAGAAATAAACCCATGCACATATGGTCACCTTATTTTTGATAAAGGAGGCAAGAATATAAAATGGAGAAAAGATAGCCTCTTCAATAAGTGGTGCTAGGAAAACTGGACAGCTATATGTACAATAATGAAATTAGAACACTCCCTAACACCATACACAAAAATAAACTCAAAACGGATTAAAGACCTAAATGTAAAGCCAGACACTATAAAACTCTTAGAGGAAAACTTAGGCAGAACACTCTATGACATAAGTCACAGCAAGATCCTTTTTGATGCACCTCCTGGAGTAATGGAAATAAAAACAAAAATAAACAAGTGGGACCTAATGAAACTCAAAAGCTTTTGCACAGCAAAGGAAACCATAAACAAGATGAAAAGACAACCCTCAGAACGGGAGAAAATATTTGCAAATGAAGAAATTGACAAAGGATTAATCTCCAAAATATATAAACAGCTCATGCAGCTCAATATCAAAAAAACAAACAGCCCAACCCAAAAATGGGCAGAAGACCTAAATAGACATTTCTCCAAAGAAGATATACAGATTGCCAACAAACAAAGAAAAGATGCTCAACATCCCTAATCATTAGAGAAATGCAAATCAAAACTACAATGAGGTATCACCTCACACCAGTCAGAATGGCCATCATCAAAAAATCTACAAACAATAAATGCTGGAGAGGGTGTGGAGAAAAGGGAACCCTCTTGTACTGTTGGTGGGAATGTAAATTGATACAGCCACTATGGAGAATAGTATGGAGGTTCCTTAAAAACTAAAAATAGACCTATCATATGACCCAGCAATCCCACTACTGGGCATATACCCTGAGAAAACCACAATTCAAAAAGAGTCATGGAAGGCTTCCCTGGTGGCGCAGTGGTTGAGAGTCGGCCTGCCGATGCAGGGGACATGGGTTCGTTCCCCGGTCCGGGAAGATCCCACATGCTGCGGAGCAGCTGGGCCCGTGAGCCATGGCCGCTGAGCCTGCGCGTCCGGAGCCAGTGCTCCGCAACGGGAGAGGCCACAACAGTAAGAGGCCCACATACTGCAAAAAAAAAGTCATGTACCACAATGTTCATTGCAGCTCTATTTACAAGATCTCAGCAAACTCTTGTCCCTTTCCTCCATGTGAGGACACAGGGAGAATATGGCTGTCTATGTGCCAGGATGCAGGCTTTCACGAGACATCAAATCTGTCGATATATGTATCTTGGACTTTCTGGCCTCCAGAACTGTGAGTAATAAATTTCTGTTGTTTAAAATTCACCATGTCTATGTAATTTGTTATAGAAGTCCAAATAGACTAAGACAACCTAACATATCAAAAATCACCATTTCAATATGTCATCAATATGAAAATATTAATAAGATATTTTACTTTTATTCATACTCAGAGTTTGAGATCTGGTGTGTATTTTATGCATACATCACATCTCAATTCAGGCTAGCCACATTTCAAGTGTTCCATAGGTAGTGGCTGCAGTATTGAACAGTGCAGTTCTAGAGATGGATGGGAGCACCTGTCTTTATAGGCTGAGGAGGCAGAAAGCATCATCTATAAATGCGCTAAATTCTAGCTAAGAGGAAATCCCCATCCTGACATATTCTCTATGAATTTCTTGTATTATTCATGACTCTGATACATTCCTGGCCAATTCAGTTCTTGTGCATTTATGCATATAATAAAATAACCTAATTCATTCATTCATTTACCAATATTTACAGAAAATATTCTATATTACTGGCACTGATTTAGGTTCTTGGAATACCACAGTGAACAAAAGATTTTGCCCTTGTGGAGTTTATGTCATAGCAAGAAGAACCAGACAATAAATGCTAATAATAAATAAGTGCATGACGTGAATGTTAGGAAGTCATAGTGCTATGTCAGAAGGGAAAATTGGAGCAGCCTAAGGGGGTTGGGGGAGTGTAGGGAAGGTAGGTTGCAGATTTAAATAAGGTGGTCAGGATAGGCCTCTGAGTAGGTAAAGAAATAGGTGATGAGACCAGAAAAGTATTGGGACCAAGTATACAATCCTATACTAATTGTGATCTGAGATCCATAGCCCCATTCTTTAAGGAGCTTGTTGGGGGAAATTTAACAAGTAAACAGATAATTATGACACAGTGCTAGATATAACAACTGTCATGAAAGAATTTTCAAAAGATATCATAGGAATTAAAAACAGAAATTCTTAGAGGAGGCAATACTAACTTTAACATGGAAGGTTTTACATTCCGAGAAACCACTCAGTCTTGTTAGTTTTAGCACTGAAAGTTCAATATCTGAAGAAGTTTCTCAGTCCAGTTTTACCACTAAAGGTCCACACCTCAATTCCTGGAATCCCAACCAAGATGGTTGGTCATTCTAAGCTGTGTGACTTTGGGCAAAGTAGGTGAGAACTATATCCCCATAAATAAATTGAAAATAAAACCAATCCTGTGAGGTTGATCTAAGGATTATACATAAAATACTTGTCACATTGGAGGCAGTGAATGTATGGTATCTGTGATTTGATTGATGGGATCAAGGAAAGACTTCATGGAAAATCTGGAGTTTGAGATAGGTGTTGAAAGATAAATGACATTTCAAGTTGATACAGGACAAAATATGTTTAACTGGCAAAATGGGTAGAGGTACAAAGTAGAGCAAAGGGAATAAGATGATCAAAAAACACAGGAAAAGCAGGAAATTGTGGGGCATCTTCAGGGAATTGGTGAATGTAGTTCACATTGGGCCAAGCATGGGTATGATAAAAGACACAATATAATAGAAGATTAGGGTTTAGAAAGGTTGATTTAAGCCATCTTCCTGTGGACTATAAATGACAGAAAGAGGAGTTAAAATTCAAATTGCAAATACTGTTTGATTTGCCATTCTTCGTCTTTGTAAGTATACTTAATGAATGCTTGCTTATGTTGCTACTATGCCAGATAAGCCATGTTCAGAAACCAAATTTCTATTTTTTATGGAGTGTTTCAGAATCACATTGTTCATGACTTACATGAAAATTATGCTGAGCTGTGCTTATTTTTAGTTTGAAAAGAATGTTGTAGCATGAAACTATCAATTAGCCGTTTTATTTTTATTGATGTTATCTAACATTTGGCATTAGAGCTAAGTGATTGATTACATAAAAATCCAGAGATTTTCACTTAAAATTATGGAAATTACTCCATGAGCACTATTTTAAAATTTCACAGTAGGATAAATGATATTTGGATGATATAGAAGAAATTAAATGATCCATAAACTTTTGGTTTTAAGAAAATTAAGGTTCAATTTCAGATTATATTAGGTGAGTAGCATGACTCTGCTGTGCTTTAATTTTCTTGTATGCCTAAGTGTTAGAAATGCCTAGCACCTTGTAGACAGAGAGTATGGTATAGAGATTAAGAGTAAAAACCCTTGAATCAGACTGTCTTGATTTGAAAGCTGGCTCTCCTTTGTGATGGACTCCTTGGCATGCTTCCAGATCTCCATTCAATAAAGGACCTGTTGCTTTAACTTCTGGGAGTGCTGTTAGCAAACAGCATTTAGCTACCAACCCTTCTGGATTGGCAAAGTTGCAAAGAGGCCCCCTGCCCAAGTTCACACTCTTCCCATGTTGTCCCACATCCACTTACTGATTATGACAGTGGCATAAAGGCCTGACCATTTTTGCTCAGTGCAGGACAACTCTCATGAGGCATTTCTGCTCCAGCATTTTCTTGTGAAGTCTGTTGTTGAACCTGCATTACAGATGAACTTCTCCCTCTGCTCACTTCTGATATCCTCCCCCTCTCTCCCACAGATAATGATATTAGGATATTCCCTAATAAACATTCTGCATAAGAAACCTCATATCAGATTCTGATTCCCAGAGAACTCACTCTGCGTCAATTGGTCCCTAGAATGCTCTGAGAAAGCAGGTGATTAGGTTTTGGAGTGAAATCAGTTGATGCCTGGCTGGCAATGTCAACTGCATCACTGGAAATAGGTAGAGCACAGACAGTCCTGGGCATATGGTGATGGTCCAAGTAGTTAAAACTTATGCTGGCATTAAGTTGGGTTGGTAAATTGGTGGAAGAAAATGAACTAGCTGGATCTATATATCAAGCATTCAAAAAGTATGAGAGAAAAGTAATTATAAGGACAGCGAAATCAGATGGCTATTAATAATTTCACCTGACACACTAAAAAAAAAAAGACTACAAATGACTAAGACCAATTAATAGCCAATTGAAAGCCAGTGTGCAAGCCAGGAGGCCTCCTTTGTAACATACAAAGTGGCCTTTATCTCCTGCAGAGGAAGATCAGACATAATACATAAACATCAGAGTAGCTGAACTTCAGTGAAGGTTAAACTCCCAGCAATGCAAGTCTGCTGTGGAGGAATAGGAACCTGATATATGTAGTGAGAACATCTGGCTTGTTGCCCCAGAAATCTTAAATTCCTAGATTTCCCTGAAACCTCTGAGCCTGCAGAACTGGCCACCTTTCTCTGTACCCACACACCTTTGATTGAAGACATGCCCCCCTCACCACTACAAATATAATTAATTAGAATGACATAATAGCATAATCCAGCTGGGAAGTACTGAGCCTGAAAAGGGAGGAAAGGGACTATACCCAAAAGAGCTGCATAGCCTCACTAGCCTGGAAAGGCAGGAGCCAGAGGAGTACATGTGAGACTGGATTCTGAGGGTGCTTGAGCAAAAGGACAGGCACATAAGAATGAAGAAAGGAGAGTTTAATGATTTGGGAGTACACCCCAATATGCAAAGTTTATACCCTAGCCAGGACCCTAGGAGATGATGAGGAATTGCTATTAGAGTGACTTCTAGAAGCATGGGGAAAGCAGTGGTTCATGCTAAGTGAGGTTGAAATGCCAGGTTTCCTGTGGTGGAATAAGGGATTTAAAGATCAAGGAAGTGGGCATGTAGAGTGGATAGACTATGTAAGCCTGGAAAACTCATTAGATTAGGTCGTATTATTTAAACCTAGTATTTTATCCTTATAATTAGGTTTTATTAGTTTTTTTCTAATTCTTGAATTTTTTTCATTCCCATAAGTTTTAGTTGTTTCTTTTTCAAATATATAACTCATTCTCTACAGTTTCTCATTCTGTATTTTCAAATTCATCATTCATTTTCTTAAACATAATAGGATGCTTGTTTTATACTTCACATCTGGTAATTTCCAATATCTAAAGTCTTGCTGAATTTTTTTCTATTTCTGCTGGTTCTTGCTCATGATGCCTTATTTCTTATGGTGTTATAAACTCCTGTAATCATTCATTTTGCTTGGAAAACTACTTATGAAAATTATTTGAAGCTTAAAAGATGGATTCCTCCAAGGAGGAAGGGACAGAGGATATACCATTTAGTAAGGCTATAAGGAATGTACTTACGGGAAGGGCACCAACATCACTAAAAATTTGAGAGGTGATTCTCCTTGTAGACCAGGGCTGATGGTAGGAGAGACCATTGTAGAACGAGGCTCATCGACAGCAATGGGGATGATAGGAACCAAAACAATTGAGGCCAAATGGTAGCACTTAACTTTAAGAAGCCAATTGAGTATAATTGTCATAAAGACCAGCAAGGTCAGGGACTTCCCTGGTGGTCCAGTTCCACACTCCCAATGCAGGGGGCCTGGGTTCAGTCCCTGGTCAGGGAACTAGATCCTTCATGCCACAACTAAGACCTGGCACAGCCAAATAAATAAATGAATAAATACATATTTTAAAAAAAACAGACCAGAAAGGCTAGAGTGGCAGCCAAGGGGGTATGATTCACAGACCATTATGGAGATTCTAAATAGAATCAGTATGCTAGGGGGAAAACAAGTGGACAGCCAACAAGGGTACTGCTCAACTTATATCCTCAGAAGAAATCAAGGATGGATGGTGAGGGAGACTGAGTGCAGTTTCCCCAACAAAAAGTCAGTACATAATCACTGGCCAAGTTTTTGGACTGGAGCCAGTGTTTGGACCTGGAGCCCAATGATTGAAGAAGAGCATGGATTCTAAGGATGAAGGACCTGGTGATTTCACAGCAATAGTAGGCTTCTCCAAGGAGAAGATCGTTCTCCAAAGAGAGAAACAGTCATATTCTAGGTTAAATGCATACAGGGAATGAGTAATACAAAAATATTTTGAGGCTTGTTAGACGTAAGGTCTGAGTTGATATCAATATCCAGAGACTCAAAGTGTCAAATTCCACCCCTGACCTACATGGATGCTTATGAGATCCAGGGAATAAAAGGAGTCCTGACCAAGGTCCAGCTCAAAGCAAGTCCTTGAGATCCTCGAACTCACTTGGTTGTCATTTCCCTGGTCACTGAAGTTATAATTTGAATAGGCATATTTGATAGTTGGTGCAAGCACTGCATTGAATCTTTAACCTCTCAGGTAGAGCTATCATAGTGGGAGAAGGCCAGATGCAACATTTTGCAATGGTCCGCCTTTCATTCCTGGCCAAATTAGTGAATTAAAAAAAATATATATATATATATAATATTCCAAAGTAAGGGCGATAGCAGAAACTAATGCCATCCTTAAAAATCTAAATGATGCTGGAGTAATGCTCCCAGTTATATATCCATCTAATTCCCTGTGTGGACTCTGAAGAAATTAGATGCATCCTGGAGGATGACAGTTCACCATCATACATGTAACCAAGTAGCAGTCCAACCTGTAGCCACCGTTCCACATGTGATCTTTGCTCGGCAGATTTCATGCCCTCAGGCACATAGTATGCAGCCATTGATTTGGCAAGTTTACTATCTTCTCTCTGTATCAGAAAAGAGAATCAGAAACAGTTTTTATTTATGGAAAGTACAAGAATCTGCATTTAACAGTTTTGCCTCACTTTCTGTCAAAATATAGTCTGAAGACGTGAACTGTTATCTTGATAATGTCAAGTTAATTAGGCCAGGTAAGCAAGAAGTGCATCCCACATTGGAAGTCTATGTGAGATTCATGTGCTTGAGAGGGCAGGAGACAAACTCTATGAAGATTCAGGATCTCACTACATCAGAGAAATTCTTTGGATCGAGTTGTCAGAGGCATACCGGGACATCCATCCAAAGTAAAGGCCACTCAATACTCTGTAATGGCCTATATGGGAAAAGAATCTAAAAAAGAGTGGATATATGTATATATATATAACTGATTCACTTTGCTGTACACCTGAAACTAATACAACATTGTAAATCAACAATACTCCAATAAAATTTAAATTAAAAAGAAAGGGAAAAAAAGAAAGTAAAGGCCAAATCATTTCATATTTTATCTCCCAATACAAAGAAAATGACAGTCTTGGTAGCCTTTTCAGGTTCCAGATGTAGCATATTTCACATATAAGAATATTTTTCTGGTCCATATACTAGAGGATGAGAAAGGCTACACTTTAACAGGCCCCAAATAGGAAAGGGCTTTGTAGCAGGTATAGGCTACAGTGTAAGCAGCCCTGTTTCTGAGGACTTGAAACACCTTGAAAACCTTATAATGTTTGAGGTATAAGTGCCCTGCTGTATTTATGGCAAGTTGCAGTGGGAAAACAACACAGACCCTTGGTATTCGTGAACAAGGCCATATCATCTGCACTGGAGAATGATTGCCTTTTGGAGAACAACTTCTAGCATGCTACCAGTCTCCAGTAGAGGAGACAACTGATTGTGGGGCACTGAGGCACTCAGAACTACTAATCATGATCTTGGTTTTGTCAGACCCAGCAAGTCATAAGGTTGGGCCAGGAACAGCCCCATCATAGGATGGAAATGGTTCATCCAAGACTGAAAATGAACAGGATCAGAGAACACAAGTAAGCTATATGAACAAATAGTCCAGATCCCCTATGTTATCCACCACTTGCATCAGCCCCTCTTTATCAACTCACACCTATGAGTTGATGGAAGAGAAAAATGCCTGAGTTCAGTTCACAGATGGATCAGCTTAGTATGTGGGTACAACACAGAACTATTGCCTATTTGGGAAGATAGGCGGTTAAATATGCTATATTATAGAAAGAAAATGATAGTGTTGGGCAAAGAAGAACATAGATGAGAGGCCCAAACTACTTAATCAGGGAACGTTTACCAGAAAAAGTGATATCTAAGCCGAGATATGAAATATAAGCAGGAGTTGGCTAAGTTAAGAGATTTAACTTCACCTTCCAGCAGGATAGCACCAGTCCCATGCCCAGCCCTCATCCCCACATCTGCATAGACAGCTGTGCAGGGACCTGGGCCAGCTCAGCAATGGTCCTGCAGCAACCCCACATCAGCCATGAAGGATCCTACCCTGCTCTCCAGTGGGCCTGCAGGCACCACATGAGGCACAGCCTTGTAGCCAACTGAGCCTGGGCCAGCCTGCCTACCAGCATGCTCATAGTAGTTGGTCCCACTGCAATAGAAAAGCGCATACAGCTCACATAGGTAACAGCCCTAGAACATATAGCTTTGGTGACCAGAAGGGAGTGTGCTGCTGAGCCCCACAGAACATCTCCTACATAAGACCTCTTCTCTAATATTGAGAAACATAACCAACCTACCTAACACATCAAAATAAACATATAGAATTAGACAAAATGAGGAGACAGAGGAATATGTTCCAAATGAAGGAACAGGACAGAACCTCAGAAAAGAACTAAAGTGGAGATAAGCAGTATATTCAATAAAGATGCTTGTAATGATGATAAAAATGATAATGATCATAAAGATGCTCAGTGAATTCAGGTGAAGGATGAACGCACACTGAAAATTTCAACAAAGAGTAGAAAATATAAAGGACCAAACATAGCTGAAAAATAAAATATTTGAAATAAACAATACACAAGAAGGAGTAAACAGTAGATTATATGATACAAACAGATCAGCAATCTGGAAGACCCAGTAGTGAAAATCACCCATGCTGAACAGAATAAAGAAAAAAGAATTTTTAAAAAATGTTGATAGTTTAAGAGACCTCCACATCAGGCATACTAACATTTGCATTATAGGGGTCCCAGAAGAAGAGAGAAAGAAAGGGGCAGATAATTTATTTTAAGAAATAATAGCTGAAACTTTCCAAACTTGAGAAAGAAGCAGACATCCAGGTCCAGGAATCACAGAGAGTCCCAAGCAAGATGAATCCATGCCAAGACACATGACAATTAAAATAGCAAAAATTAAAGACAAAGAGAGAACCTTAAAAGCAGCAAGAAAAAGCAACTAGCTACATATAAGGAAACTTCTATGAGGTGCTAACCTGACTTTTAAGCAGAAACTTTGGAGGCCAGAAGGGAATGGCACGATATATTTAAAGTGATGAAAGGGAAAAACCTACAACCAAAAATATTCTACCTGGCAAGTTTATTATTTAGAATTGAAGGAGAGATAAAGAGTTTCACAGAAAAGCAAAACCTTTAAAAGTTCAGCACCACTAAATTGGCTTTACAAGTAATATTAAAGAGACTTCTCTACGCAGAAAATAAAAGAACACAGAAGAGATCAAGATGGAGGAGTAGGGGGATGCTGAGCTCACCTCCCTCCATGGACACATCAAAAATACATCTACCTGTGGAGCAGTTCTCACTGAAAGCAAACTGGAGGTTGGCAGAAAGACTCTTCTACAACCAAGGCTGTAAAGAAAGAGTCACATGTAAATGGGTAGGAAGGGAAGTGATCCAGTTAGGACATGCACCTATAGGAGAGGACACAGAAGAGGAGGGGAATATCATGGCCTAGAGTACCTCCCTGAGGAGTGAGGGGTTTAAATAACATATTGGGCACTCAAACCTGGAGTTTGACAATGGGAAGACAAGTCCTCTTGGCTGGTTTGAAAACCAGTGGGACTTACAGGAGGATTGTAAGAAATCTAGATTCTGCTTGTGAAATGAATGCACATGCTTGGTTCCTCCTGGGAACAGGATGGAGGAAAGAGATTGAAATTGCCAGGACTCTGGCTGGTTAACCATGACCACCCCAGTGTGAGTCTCAGCAGGGGCCAAGCATCCCCTCCAGCCTCTCTAGTTCCAGCACCACTCCTCTCTAGGGCAAAGACTGCCATTCCAAGGAGAGTGCACACCTGGGGGGTTGGAGCTGGCTCAGACCCAGCAATGCAATGAATGGGGTGAGGGCAGCCATTGCAGGCCCTTATCGAGGTGGTGGATTGTGAGCTTTCTTGAGATCTGACTGCTATGCTGGAACTGTCCCAGTGTATGCCTTGGCCCACACTGGGTGCCTGCTCTGGCCACAGTTCCTTCAGCACTGCTCACCACTAGGGTGAAGTTGCCTTGATGGGAGTGGAGAGAGCACACACTTAGACAGAATGGGGCCAGCTTGGACCCAACTCTCAGGGCTTCTGCTCCAGCACCTTGGGACTCCACTGTGCCCCTAATAGGGTAGGGATGGCCATTGAGCACAGGAGAAACGCCAAATCACACATGGCTCAGGCTGTAGCCCCTCCATCTCCAGCCCCACCTCCCACCAAGATGATAGCTTAGGGGAAGACGTGACCCATGCTCACTTCAGATCCACCTCTGCCACCAAAGGCACATGCAGACTGCATAGGGATGCTCCCACATAAGGATATCCCTTCAAGACTGGGATAAGTAACTGTTTCACCTAATTTCATAGAGACAGAGAGTTAAACAAAATGGAATTTGCTTCAAAACAAGAACAAGAAAAAAAACCTGAAAAAATAACCAACGAAACAGGAGCTAAATAATTTATTCGATAAAGTGTTCAAAGCAATAGTAATAAGAATGTTAACTGAACCTAGGAAAAGAATACATAAACCCAATGAAAATTTTAACAAGGAACTAGAAAATGTAAAAAAGAACCAGTCAAAGCTGAAGAATACCATATGTGAAATTAAAAACACACTAGAAGGAATTACCAGCCCACTAGATGATACAGAAGAACACATAAATGATCTGGAAGACAGAATAATGGAAATTACCCAACCAGAACTGCAAAAAGAAAAACAAATGTTAAACATGAAGACAGTTTATGGGACCTCTGGTACAGCATCAAACATACTAACATTCACAGTATACAGGTCCCAGAAGGAGAAGAGAGAAATAGGTTGAAAATATTTTTGATGAATTTATGTTGAAAACTTCCTGAACCTAAGGAAGGAAACAGATATCCAGGTACAGGAATCACAGAGTCCCAAACAAGGTAAACCCAAAGAGATCAACACCAAGATATATCATAATTAAAAAGGCAAAAGTTAAAAAGAGAATTCTAAAGGCAGCAAGAGAAAAACAAAGAGTCACATACAAGGGAAACCCATAAGGCTGTTAGTTGATTTTTCTGCAGAAACTGCAGGCCAGAAGGGAGTGGCATGATATATTTAAAGTGCTGAAAGAGGATACTGCACTCCTCAGTATATATGCACCCAATACAGGAGCACCCAAATACATAAAACAAATACTAACAGACATAAAGAAAGAAATTGACAGGAATACAGTAATAGTAGGAGATTTTAACATCCCACTCACATCAATGGACATTTCTTCTAGACAGAAAATCAGTAAGGCAACAGAGACCCTAAAGGATACAATAGAACAGTTACACTTAATTGATATTTTTAACACATTACACCAAGCAAACAAACAAACAAACCAGAATATACATTCTTTTCAAGTGCACATGGGACATTTTCTAGGATTGACCACATACTAGGGCACAAAGCAAGCCTCAGCAAATTTCAGAGTATAGAAATTATTTCAAGCATCTTTTCTGACCACAAATGCATGAAACTAAAAATCAACCACAGAAAAATAAATGAGAAAAAATAATTACATGGAGACTACACAACATGCTACTAAAAAACCAATGAGTTGGGCTTCCCTGGTGGCGCAGTGGTTGAGAGTCTGCCTGCCGATGCAGGGGACATGGGTTTGTGCCGCGGTCCGGGAAGATCCCACATGCCATGGAGCGGCTGGGCCCGTGAGCCATGGCCGCTGAGCCTGCGTGTCCGGAGCCTGTGCTCTGCAACGGGAGATGCCACAACAGTGAGAGGCCCACATACCACAAAAAAACAAAACAAAACAAAACAATGAGTCAATGATGAAGTCAAAGAGGAAATTAGAAAATAGCTTGACACAAATGACAATGGAAAGAAAATGATACAAAATCTATGGGATGCAGCAAAAACAGTTCTTAGAGGGAAGTTAATAGCAATACAGGCTTTCCTCAAAAAACAAGAAAAACTTCAAATAAACAACTTAACCTACAACCTAAAAGAATTAGAAAAAGAAGAACAAATAAAATCTAAATTCAGCAAAAGGAAGGAAAAATGAAGATAAGAGATGAAATAAATAAAATAGAGATTAAAAAAGCAATAGAAAAAAAACCCAACAAAACTGGGGGCTGGTGCTTTGAAAGGATGAACAAAATTGACAAACCTCTGGCCAGGCTCACCAAGAAGAAAAGAGACGGTACTCCCCCCCCAAAAAAAAAAAAATGAAAAAAGGAGAAATAACAACAGATATTGCAGAATAAAACAAACCATAAGAGAATACTATGAACAACTATATGCCAACAAATTTGACAACCTAGAAGAAATGGACAAGTTTCTAGAAACATATAGCCCACTAAAATTGAATCAAGAAGAAATAGATAATTTGAACAGGCTGATCATTAGAAGTGAAATAGAATCTGTAATAAAAAAAAGAAACTCCCTTCAAATGAAAGTCCAGGACCAGGCAGCTTCACAGGTGAATACCAAACATACAAAGAAGAACTTATACTGATACTTCTGAAACTCTTCCAAAAGATTGCATAGGAGGCAATACTCCCAAAGACATTTTATGAAGCCACCATCACCCTGACACTAACACTAAAGACACTACCAAAAAAGAAAATTACAGGCCAATATCTTTGATGAATATAGATGCAAAAATTCTCAATAAAATATTAGCAAACTGAATCCAACAACATGTAAAAAAGATCATACACCACAACCAAGTTGGATTCATCCCAGGGTCACAGGGATGGTTCAACATATGCAAATCAATCAATGTGAAACACCACATCAACAAAAGAAAAACCAAAAACCATATGATCATCTCAATAGATGCAGAAAAAACATTTGATAAAATTCAACATCCATTCATGTTAAAAAAGGACCCTATGAATGTGGGTATATAGGGAACATATCTCAACATAATAAAAGCTATTTATGACAAACCCACAGCCAATATCATACTCAAAGGTGAAAAGCTGAAAGCCTTCCTGCTAAAATCTGGAACAAGACAAGGAGGCCCACTCTCACCATTTCTATTCAACACAGTATTGGAAGTCCTAGCCACAGCAATCAGACAAGAAAAAGAAATAAAATTTCTTCAAATTGGTAAGATAGAGGTAAAATTGTCATTATATGCAAATGACATATACTATATATAGAAAACCCTAAAGACTCCATGAAAGAATTACTAGAACTGATAAACAAATTCAGCAAGGTAGCAGGATACAAGATTAACATACAGAAATCTGTTGCACTTCTTTACACTAACAATGAAATATCAGAAAGGGAATGTAAAAAAACAATCCCCTTCAAAATTGCATCAAAAAATACTTAGGAATAAACCTCACCAAGGAGGTGAAAGACATATGCTGAGAAATACAAAATATTAATAAAGGAAATTAAAGATGATTCAAAAAAATGGAAAGATATCCCAAGATCTTAGATCAGAAGTATTAATATTGCTAAAATGACCATACTAACCAAAGCAATCTA